>NC_140589.1:1603441099-1604041099 GCF_964204655.1 Triturus cristatus | reverse complement strand
CCCTGGAATCCCCCGGGTGTCTAGTTTTCAGAAATGTGTGGGTTTGGTAGGTTCCCCTAGGTGGCCGCTGAGCACCGGGCCAAAAACCCAGGTGACCCCCCTTGCAAAACCAGGTCGTTTTGAGGTAGGCAATTTTCATGTCTCCTCAATACATTTTGGGGCCTTGCCTGTCGCGGGTACTTGGGCCTCCCACACGAGTGATGCACCGTTTTTATCGGGAGACTCGGGGGAACGCTGGGTGGTAGGAAATTTGTGTCATCCCTGTGATGCCACAACTTTCCCACACAAAAATGTGTGAAAAAGGTTATTTTTTTAGCCAAATTTGAGGTTTGCAGGGCATTCTGGGTAAGGAAACGTTGGGGGATCCACGCAAACCATACCTCCCTGGAATCCCCCGGGTGTCTAGTTTTCAGAAATGTGTGGGTTTGGTAGGGTTCCCTAGGTGGCAGCCAAGCCCGGGGCCAAAAAGTCATAGGACACCCTTTGCAAAACCAGGTTGTTTTGTGATAGGTAATTTTGATGTCTCCTCAATAGGTTTTGGGCCCTTGCCTGACGCGGGCACTATGCCTACCCACGCAAGTGAGGTACCATTTTTCTCTGAAGACTTTCGGGAACGCAGCGTGGGTGGAATTTTGTGGACCCACGCAGATTCCAGAACTTTCCGACAAAGAAATGTGAGGAAAAAGTGTTATTTTGAACACATTTTTAGGTTTGCAATGGATTCTGGGTAACAGAACCTGGTGAGAGCCAGTGAAGTCTCCCCATCCAGGATTCCCCTCGGTGTCTAGTTTTAAAGAATGTACAGTTTTGCTAGGTTTGCCTACGTGCCAACTGCGCTAGGGCCCAAAATCCACAGGTATGCACATTGCTAAAAAAAAAAAAACGGTGCCCAGTGGGATTTCTGCCGCCCTGGGGGGTTATCGGGGCAGAAAGACTGTGGCTATTTTTTGTGGGGGTGGGGGCATTGGTATGACCATTTTGGGTAGCCCCCACGCATAAAAAAAGCCTGCATACTCGCTGGCGTCTACTGGGCTTTCTGCCCCCCAAGGGGGCAGATCAGGGGCCACTGCCACCATCTGCCCTCCCGGGGGGGCAGAAAGACTGGAATTTCTCTGGGGGTGGGGTGGGGTATTGTCATGCCCATTTTGGGGAGCCCCTACCTCTACACTAATAAAACAAAAAAATCCATGGTTTTAGTCGGCATTCTGCGCCCCCAGGGGGGGCCAGATTGGGGGCTACAGCTCCCATCTGCCTCCTGGGGGGCAGAAAGACTGACATTTTTGTGGGGGGGAGAGCTTCGGGCAGCCCACTCTCTAAAAACAATTGCGCCCAAAAAATCCCTGGTGTTTAGTGGGCTTTCTGCCCCCCCCCCGAAGGGGCAGATTAGGGGCCAATGCCCCATCTGCCCCCCGGGGGGGCAGAAAGACTGTAATAATTGTGGGGTGGGGTGGGGGTATGGGCCTGGCCGTTTTGGGCCGCCCCCACCCCTATTTCTTTTTTTTTTTTTAACAATTCCCTGGTGTCTAGTGGGCTTTTCGCCCCCCCGGGGGGCAGATTGGGGGCCGATGCCCCATCTGCCCCCAGGGGGGGCAGAAAGGCTGTAATGGTGGCGGGTGGGTGGGGGCATTGGCGTGCCCGTTGCGGGCAGCCCCCACCCTAAAAATACAAATAAAAACGAATCCCTGGTGTTTAGTGGGCTTTCTGCCTCCCCGAAGGGGCAGATTAGGGGCCAATGGGGGCAGAAAGACTGTAGTAATTGGGGGGGGGGGGGCATGGGCCTGCCTGTTTTGGGCAGCCCCCACCCCTATTTTTTCTTATTTTTTTTTTACAATTCCCTGGTGTCTAGTGGGCTTTTTGCCCCCCCGGGGGGGGCAGATTGGGGGCCGATGCCCCATCTGCCCCCCGGGGGGGGGCAGAAAGACTGTAGTAATGGGGAGGGGCATGGGCCTGCCCGTTTTGGGCAGCCCCCACCCCTATTTATTTATTTATGTAACTTCCCTGGTGTCTAGTGGGCTTTTTACCCCCCGCTAATGCCCCCAGCAAAAAGACTAAAATGGCCAAAATTACATAGGGGGGGAGCAAAGGCCCTTGCCCAAGGGGCCGCTCCCCCCTCCCTGGTGTCTAGTGGGTGGATCCCTGCTTGGGGATCGCCCTCCTGTGGCGATCCCCAAGCAGGGATCCACTGGGGAGGGGTACCATTGGAAAGGGGAGATTCTCCCCTTTCCAACGATACCTCTCCCGTCTTTGTACGTGCTCAGGGGGCTGAGATAGCCCCCTGAGCACGTACAAAGTGAATCCTGAAATGAGCCTCTTGGCTCATTTCAGTTTCACTTTCACTGTAATGACGTCGGCGCGACGTGCGCGCCAATAGTCATTGCAGTGAAAGGGGGTGGGGGGGGGGGCCTCGGGTGCTGGGGAAGCTCTTCCCCAGCTCCCGAGGCTATTTTGCACAAAAGGGAATCCCTCTGGTGCCCGCACCAGAGGGATTCCCTAGGGTATGCCTCATGACGAGCTGGACTCGTCATGGGCACAGCGCGACTGTGCTCCATGACGAGTCCAGCTCGTCATGGGCATACAAGGGGTTAAACTAAAAGTGACCCTCAGGGGTGGAATATACAAACCTCCTCTTAGCCACCCTCAGTCAGGGCAATCTCACAGTACCTAGATGTCAAAGATACTGAAGTATTTGTCACACCCTTATCTGTCTATGAGGTCATCAAGGATGGGATTGAGTGTTGGGTTTTGACACAGCATTCAGCCCCCTATAATCCACACAGAATCTGAGTTCTGGTGTCTCCCTGCCGTCGAGGGATGGCTTCCTGAATCAATACCATGGACTGCGGGAAGTTGTTAGTGACCCTCCTGAGACAGCATCTTGACCACTTCCTCTGTGATGCTTGCCCTAACTTTATATGACAACCTGTAGATTTTTTTTTTACTGTAAGTGGTCATCTGTGTTAATGCAACGGATACACTACTGGGTGAAGTGTCATGGAGAAAAGACTGGCAAACTGGCCCAATTGGCTGTTGACAGTCCTTTTGCAGATGTTTTGTCAGCATAGTGAAGAGTACAGCTCCCTCCCCTAAACATCTCTCATTGTGGAACAGAAGTTCAGGAAGGGGCTCGCTTTCTTTCTCCTCCCCTTTATCTGTCACCATCAACATGGCCATGTCAGCAATGCCAAAGTGAGGTTTCGGGCGTTTTACATGAATCACTCAATGGGGGTGTCATGGGGTTGTTCACTTTCACCAGGTAGGTAACTTCATCTACCTTCAGTACAGTGTAGGGCCCAGCCACTTTTCTTGGAGGGCCCTAGGAGCCACAGGATCTACCACCCACACCTTTTGGCCTAGTAGTACTCCACTAATGTCTCTTCTAATCACATTATTGTTTGATCAGCTCTTGACTAGCTTTTTTTTTTTTATATCCGACCATCCTTGATCTGAGGCCCCGTCCATAGTCCTCCATATGCTGTTAGGTTCATTGAAAGGTTTCTCCCATCCCTCTCTAACAAGACTTAATGGGCCTCTGAGTGTCCATACAGAAACCCAAAGGGGCTGAATTTCACTTCTTCCTCAGTGCCTCCCTGTAGGTGAAGAAAAGGCACAGTAACAAGATACTCACTTTGTGAGTTTCTCATTCAAACTCGTGCCTTCGAGGCCATTGGTATGGTGACCCCCACCGATGCCTCCTATGTATGAATACCTCAATCAACCTTTCCCTCATCAAGGACCACTGTAGTACCCTCCCTAACCGGGCCCACAATCAGGTTTTCAGCAGCCATTCTTCCAACATCCTCCCCTCCTTTTTCAGAACAGATGCAGGGGAAGAGGCAGAGGCAGAGGAAGAAGAAGAGGGAACAAGCAGGTACAATGGCTGGACATGGAGAACCAGCCAAGAACCACAAGGAGCACGACGCACCAAAAAAACTAATTATCAAGTTGTCCAAGAGGGAGCTGAACACCGTCGAGACCACTGCGCTGGAGATGGGCCTAGGCTTCGTGCCCGCACCAAAAGGACAACTTCAGAATGAATGAGGAACTACATCAACTATTCCGAAAAATAAGACTCCGGTCCTTTTTCAAAGATACTACCACACCTGAGCGGGATAACACGGGACTAAGACCACCCTCTAGATTTACCCCTACTGCAGGGATGGCCCCCAGTGAGGTCCTTACGTTTCAGAAAGCGGTACTGAAGGAGGCCAATCTATTAAAAGCGACACCGACCTATAACAACATGTCAAACAAACTTCGGGGTGCAATCAATTCGCTAAAAGAGGGTTCACCAATCATCATCAAGCCTGCTGACAAAGGGGGCGCTACGTTCATCCTTGACCTCGAGGACTACGAGAACGAGTGTTCGCGGCAATTGGGCAACACTCAATATTACGAGAAACTTGAAACTGACCCCATGGAACATTTACTAGGAAGGATCAGGATCATGGTGAATGAGGCAACAACTGAAGAATGGATTACACCCTTAGAAGCTGCATTCCTAGTGAACCAAAATCCTAGGATGCCGTATTTTCACATTCATCCCAAGATCCACAAGGGGATCCTCCCCCCTCCAGGTCGCCCCATAGTATTGTGTATAGGCTCCCTCCTAGAACCACTAAGTCAATTCAGTGACCATTTCCTACGCCCGTTGATTCAAGCAACTCCTGCATATTTGAAGGACACCTGCGATGTCCTTTACTTGATTCAAGAGATTAATGATGACAACAAAGAGGAGATCAACCTACTCCTCACACTTGATGTAGAGGCATTGTACACGAACATTCCCCAGGAGGCCACCATCGAGGTAGTGGGAAACTTGTGACGGACTTGCCCACTAACACACCAGCCGACTTTATCATTGATGTAATCACGATGGCATTGACAAACAACTTTTTCATATACAAGACCACTGCGTGCCACCAAATACAAGGCACCAGCATGTGGAGTACCTTTGCACCGAGCCTGGCGGAACTATACATGTCCCATTTCGAAGCCATCAACATCTTTACAGACAGCAGTCCCTTCCAAAAAAATCTCATCACCTGGAAGAGGTACATTGACGATGTCCTCATCCTCTGGAGAGGCGCGGAGGCCAGGACATTCCATGAGTGGATTAACAACCAGGATCCCCCTCTGCGCTTTACAAAGACATCCAGTGAAAAGGCGATTCCCTTCCTGGACTTACTCATGAGCCTCGAAAATGGGTACCTACATACCACGACTTACAGAAAGACGACCGACTGCAACAGTCTCCTTAGCTTTAGGAGGAGCTATCTTCCCAAAGCTCTAAGGGAGAACTTACCGTACGACCAATTCTTGAGGATTCAACGGAATTTTAGCAGGACACAAGAGTTCGAGTCTCAAGCCAACGAGCTGGCTAACCATCTACAGGAAAGGCACTACCCCAGGGAGGTGATCTCAAAGGCAAAGAAACGTGCCAGAAATAATACCCGGCAAGGACTCTTGGAGATCAGGGAACCAAGGACCAGTGATGTGATCACATGTGTTACCACATTTACCCCGCTATCCAACAAAATAAAAAAGATTATCAACCGCAACTGGAGGATCCTTAACACTGACTCCTTAGCTCTGGATCGCCCTAGTTTTGCGTTCAAACGGACTATGAACCTCCGTGACCAACTGGTGAACACACGCCCGCGAGCAAAAAAGAAATCCCAGGAGACTACACTATGGAACCTTCCTGCAGTTACAGGACATGACCCATGTGGTACCTGGGGTGCCTGCTCATCAACAAAACACACTAAATCATTACAGCTGGATGACTTTGTGTGGGAACAGCGAAAACATACCAATTGTAATACACCAACTGTGTGTACTTGATAACCTGTCCGTGCCCACTCAGATATGTGGGGATGACAACCCGAGCTGTGAAAGTGAGGATCAGCGAACATAAGAGTACCATTAGACGTGGACGGACGGCTGCCAAGATGACTAACCACTTCATCGACAAGGGACATCCTTGCAAGGCCATGCAATGGACTATCCTAGGGGCAAACCCAGGATGGAGTAGCTCGTCACTTCTGCGCCGAGAAAAACAGTGGGTGCACCTCCTCCGGACTCATGAAAATGGCCTTAATGAAGAAATACCATGGACTGAACTTTAGTTCCTTGCATACAGTATTGCCATACTCTTTTGAGGTCATAGCCATTCTTTTGACACTACCGCATCCTTGAGGGACTTGATAAAAGTAAAACCATTAACATATTTGAGCTCATAATCATTTTTGACCCACCATTTTTCAAACTCCTTGCGTCTACTATCACGCCGTGAGGTCGCTCACTATGTATTTCTTATGAGATTCTGTGACATGTCACCACTATTTTAATATTTGGGACCATATCATAATTTTCTCCCATTAGATACACGAACATATCTGGGCACATAACCAGTTTAAAATTACTTTTCTTTTTCCTTGTTTTTAAACACCAGAGGTCCATGCACACACTGCTAACCATTTTTTGCACTTCAACAGCCCGCAAGCGAGCACTCATTTTATGATGACGATGCACTAGAGAATAGAGGAAGGTTAACTAGAGGAACCTCTGTTCCTCCCCGTACACATGCACAGTCCACCCCATGCTTTTCAGAAACACACTTGCGCTCCACTGAGACAACTTGATTACTGACGCAGACGCAGCTTGGTGACACTAGGCCAAGGCAAACCGGAAAGAGGAGCCTCCCTCTTTCAATCAGCAGCACTGCCTGCTCGCCCTCACTTCCAGGCAGGCGTCAGGACGGGGCAGGTTGATCAGAGCCGACACCTGAACTATTATGTGAGTACAAGGAACCCCAGTAATGGCAAAGGACAACGTTGTCAGAAGTAAGTGAATGCTACTAGAACAGTATGTCACGCATTTTACTCACTTCTGTTTCCCTGCCATTTCTCATCACTCTCTCTCTACAGCCCGGTAAGGTGCGGGCAACCTACGCCAATAGCCTATGGAGTATTACTCCTCCCCTATTAGGTAAGGGTTACAGCAAAGAAACGGTGTATATATATATATTCATGTCCTGTAGCATGTTAACGCACTCTTTCTTTCTCTACCTTTGATACTGGACCTGAACATGTTGGGCTAACATGAGCCCTCATCATACATTTCTCCCATGCTACGTTTTGGTGTTCGCTTTAAGCTTAGCAGGCTACTGTGTCTCTTGGCCAGTACTTCTGCGGGACCCCAGTCAGGGGCTCCTCACGGTTCACAGGCAACACTGCCTTTGCTGACGCTTCTTGGATGCCAGGCAGGGAGTCAAACTGGCCGCCGCTCACGTGGGCGGGGTGCCTTTGGCGCCCAGTCTTCCGCATCCGGCTGTGTCGAAACACAGGGTACCTGAAATGGAGGATACTGTGCCTACCTGGTCTGTCTCCCTCTGTTTTCACAAACGCATGTTGCGTTCCATCGACATATGTTCATGGAGGTATACCTGTGAACCTCCCCGACTTACCTGTAGCACGTCTCGCTCTTGTTTTTTACTCTTCTTCCTCCTAGGTCACGATCAGGAATGGACTCAACTTTTTACCTACACTAAAGATTCTTAGTTTATAGGCCCCACTGATCGCCCAGAGGGTTAACCCTACCCCTCATTTAATATTATCTTCCACGTGCACCACACAATTATCAGTTTATTCTGGTCCTGATGAAACGCCAGGGATGTCTACGACCATAGGGACGTGAAACATGTCAACCTTAATGTTACCCAGGCACATTAAGCCGACAGGGGTAACTCTAAACCTGCGGGTTTTTTACTCTGCCAAGGGTACCATTCTATTAAAGCATATCTTCTGGTAACCTTTAGACAGTTTTAACGCTTTGCATGCACCTTGTCACCCTCCACATAGGACTCACTCCACACACCCACATGCACCAAACGTCAATGCTCAAAAGATCTCCTACAAAGTGACCCTTTGGGGGACCGGTAGGGCATTGCAGCGCCGGCCCGACGAGGAGCAACTGCCCGATGATGAAGCATGACATCCTTCGGGGTGTGTGAGGGCTACAAGAGACAAGACTTGTTCTTCCCCACTGAGTCCCAGACCTAGGATACTTCCCCTTTCTCTTTTCTTCCCCTTTTCCTTTGTCCCTGTAGTGAGTTAGTGACTGTTTGCACTACTCACTCTGGAGCATTGCCCCCCTTTTTGTGCACTTCACGGTTGTTTTGACCTCGGGCACTGGACCATTAACTAGCTTTGGGTCCCCCACCCCTCTCTTTTCTTGACATTGAAATTATAAGTCACCAAATCTGGTGAGGAGCCAGGCCCCCAGTGCACCGCGGGGGGTTGCTAAATTATTCTCAGAATTACTGTAAAGTTCCCACAATACTTTTCTAACACATTTTAATGAGTTTTCTAAAACTAAGTGTTCCCATGTACAGTTCTTGGCGTTTTTCCATATCATATTTATCATACAATAGCCCTCTTTTTCGAAGCTTCATTGGTTTGCATATGTTTTGTCTGTTATAGTGTTGAATCAACAAAAGTTGCATTTCGGATCTTTTTGGTCCTTCATCTGTAGAATATTATCCTGGGGAAGTTTTCGCTTTTTGATGTTGTACAGGATTATGTGTCCTTCTTGGGACAAGGTGTTGTGATTACATGCCACCACTGTCTCTCTGTCCTTGGGGATCCCTACTCTGCTAAAAAATGAATACCAAGCAGTGTCCTGGCCACCATGGGTGAAATCACTGTCCTCAGAGGTACTGCCTCAAGTTATCTAGTGGCATGATCCATTACTGCCAGAATATATCTGTTCTCTGATGCGGTCTTGGGGTATTGGGTCCCAACAATGCCAAACCCCATCCTCAGCACTGACAGTGGAATAAGGGGGCTATTCTTGTGTCTTGCTACGATTTAACAGGTTGTTCAGGAGCAACAGAACTCCTTCACTTTCTCAGACTTCTGGGTCCTGTAGAAGTGGTTAACCTCTCCCATGTTGTCACCTACCCCAGATGTCCAACTAAGAGGATATTATGGGTGGTTTCAGTAGGAAGGCCTTATAGCACTGGCAGTCAAGTATCCCAGGACAGTTTCCTCTTGTGCTGAGGCTCCAGGTCTTTCCCCTCTGTGGCAAACTACTTCTGGGCCATGGGAACAGCTGGGGCTAGCTTCTTTTGTTCTCTGCCCTTCCTCTTAACTCCCCTGGTTCTCCTTACTGAATGTCTGGGACCTTGTGATTAAACCCACCCATTCAAGCAGACCCAGCATTTCAGCATGCTTTCTCCTTTATACTTCTGCCCAAGCAGACGTTTCTAAATCATTGCCCATCAGACACTGGAATGGCAGAGCTCACTACTACCTCTTTTAAGCCAGACACTCTACCTCACCCCAAGGTGACCATCACTGCAAGATGGTACTTCACCTCTTTTTCAGTGTTGATTGACAGCCCTATGGAGAACAGCTAGAATGATGTGCTCAGGTGAAGCTGGCATTTTCATCACAGTGATCATGCTAACTTCTGTGTTCCTCAAAGCCTCTAAAATAATCCAGTTGATGGTTGGCTGTTGCCTTTACTTCACTGTGCTGGGAGGTGTGGTACTCATGGTCTCAACATCCACCCCTCCCCCAGAGACTAATGTGGCTTCTGTTCAACCTTTGGTTTCCCCTGGGTCAACGTTTGCCCCAATTCTTACACTTGCATTTCCTTGGGGATGCCCACTGATTGAGGGCTGATTGTATCAAGCAGAGTCTCCTATCTTGTAACCTGGCTGCTGACAGTGAACATAAACTTCAGCCTTGTATCCACCCTGTTCCTTCATAGTGGTGGAATGGGACTCTCCCTCTTCTCAGACTTTTGGCACACTTCAGATAACTAATTCTTTTTAACCTTGGTGCTCCTGGCCTTCATTGTTGAGGGCCTTTCCCCCTCCCTTTTTTAAATTAGGTTCACTTATGTGGGATTTGTTAAATACTCTGGTGAGTACCTACACATCAGCTGCCCTAGCAAGCTTTCTGGGATCAGTCAGCTTGGTGTCTACTTGCTGCTGGCACAGATCTAAAGGACAGTTACTCAAGGTGTGCTCCTTTATAATCGGATGATAAAGCCCTTCAAAATGTTCCACTTCACCTCCCTTTTCCCAGCCCTCCAGCGCTTATCGAAAGAGGTCTATCAACTCTTCCCAGGTCTAGAACCTAAGAGACCGGTTTGAATGTGTGCACCTTGTGGCTGATGTAATGCTCATCAGCAGTGGGAAAAATACTTGTTTACCAGTGCATCCTTCATGTGGGTGTATGATCTGCTACCTCACACACTAGGGTCAAGAGAGTGACCCTCCCCTGGGTAGGCTACAATCTCCCCAATAATGGTCTCCAATACGGTTTGTTTATTGCCCACATCCTCAATGTCCTGTTGTGAGAAGCAAACCATTTATCTGTCATTTCCCATCACAAGGGTAGGCACTACTTCTTTAGGCAGGATGGGGGGGGTTTGAGCGCATCACAGCCAGAGCCGGACTGGCCGTAGCGGGCACCAGGCAATCCCCTGGTGGGCCGTACGGATGGGGGACGGTTTTGGGCCCCTGGGGGCCGTTTTGTTACAGGGCCGTTTTTGCAGCATAGCTGCAAAATCGGCCCTGTAACAAAATCTGCCCTGGCAAATAGCTCGGAGGCACCCCCAACCACCCAGGGGGCCGGCCAAGCACTTTCCCAGGGCCGGTTTTGGTTCCCAGTCCGGCCCTGATCACAGCAACAGTGGAACGCCAGCTGCAGGCAGGCTAATGCCAACTAATTGGCAGGGGCTTCATGCAGAGAGAGTATTACTTTTTAAAAGTTACTTTTCCGGTATATTATCAAAATATCAATACGTCATCTTCCTCATTGGTTTGGATTTTTAATAAATATTTAATACTTTGATTGAACCATTTCTGAAGCTTATTCCAAACTAAAGATATGTTATTAGCACATTACTATACCTTAGCATTTTCGTCGTATAACCCCCTTCAGATCTAACAGTGAAAACAGCTTTTGGGAGCTAGTCACTGTAAGAACATGCGAACATCAAATTTAAAGATGAGGCACCCTACCTTGTAGGCTACAAGCCCTACTTAGGGGTATCTTACTTAATCTCCAAAAGAGAGGTTTTTCATGTTAAAAGGCTTATTTGCACAGGTTCAAATACAGGTTTAAACACTGCAGCTATCAGGCTACACATGTAGGTCTTAAGCCATATTTTCCTTGTCAGCCTAGAGAAGGGCACAATAGGTGCTGGAGTCTTTGGTGTTATTTTCTTACACCATATGCTAGGTCCTTACTGGGAAGTTAACTGTGTCATTTGACGATTGTCAATTTGCCATATTTTATGGTTAAGATCAGATACACTGGATCCTGCAGAGTTCAATCAACACTCCACAAAAAATGGTGCATTGCCATTCAAAACAGGTCTTTCTCTCAATCATTTTCTACATTATGTCTGTCACACATGTTATAGGGGATTGTTCTACTAATCAGTTCAGCATATGCACTTACTGTTTTTGTTTACGTAATGATTAATGTACATGTTTTCTTGTGTTCCAGGAAGGCGAAAAAATTATCCAGTCTTTCCTTTCCAAGATTAAAGCACTACCAATAGGAGAGATGTCGGAGGACGGTATTAAAAAGAAACTGAAGCAAATGAAAGCAGAAGTGATAGCCTCAAATAACTCTTTTGTGAATGAGGTGATATCCCGAATAAAGAGTTAGGCATGAACACTCAATTAGGACAATCTTCAGATATCAAACTGTTTTTGAATACAGCAATCATGGTGCCCTTTTTAGGTTAAAATTTGTACTGCTACTTTGATATGCAAGTTTATTTCACTGTTTAATAAAAGTTGTTTGTTTACTTTTTCGTTGGACTTCTTTATATATTGAATAGTGTCTGCACCAGTTAGTATGCAGCTCAGTATAGTAGTAGCTGGATTATGCATAGCAGAACTGAAAAACAGTTAGCATGGTCCTGTATTTGAGCCTGCCCAAATATGTGACCACTGGGCATCAACTTCTGCATAACTGTAATACTCAGCTGGTCACCAGTAGGCCTGGGCGGCAAATTCCGTTCCGCTCGCGGAATTTGCGGTATTTCGGTAATTTCGCGTTCCGCGGAGAACGCGAAATTGTCCAAAATTCTGCTTTCTGCGACTTCGCGAAATTTTTTCTTGTTCGCGTTTTCAAAATGCGTGTTCGCGAGATATTTCTCCCCGAGCACGCAAACAGCAACTGTGAACAGGAAAAAAGCATCGCGAACAAGCAATTCCGCGTGTTCGCGGAATTTCTGCATGTTCGCGGAGATTTTTTACCGTTTCGCGGAGATTTGCGTGACGCGATTCCGCAAATTCCGCCCACCCCTAGTCACCAGTGCTAAAATCCCTCTAGTATATCTCCCATTCTGTGCAGTCTTTACTGGCTTCCAGTAAACCAGCACTTTAAATGTAAATCACTGTGTTAAGTACATGAGACAAGGAGCTGGATTCTTTTCGGTTGAATTTAGAGGTAATGGGTGGGATGCTTGCCACAAGTTATCACTTGGGACTGCTTTCCAGTACATCTTTTTTGCCTTAAGTGAGGCAGGTAGTGCTCACTGTGCCACAGTATCAAACTACAGCTCGCTGATGAGTCCCAAATAGACTAAAAGCTGTATGTGGCAGGCTTGGTTTCTTTTGACTGGGAATGTGACCTGGTAATCTGAACTGGACTGTTTCTGGAGGTCTTATTACTGCTGTTGTAGGGGTAGGATGAAGACTGATTTGTTTGTGGTATTTCTGCCTTTCCCGTACCACAAATGCTCATTTAGAGTGGCACAGGGGGCAAAAACAGTTGCACTAGAATGTGGCCTGAGACGTTTGCAAGCATTGTATCCAACACGTTTGTTGGTTTACTCTTTCTTAGTTAATGACTTAAATGCTGGTCAGAGCCCTTCACTCTGCCCAACCAGGCCTTGTCGCTGGACCATTTCCTAAAGGTGCACCAGATAGGGCTTGACTTTTGACAGCAGGCTGTTGAGTTAATTTCCATTGGAATTTATTCCTACGAGTGTAAATGGGCCTTCGCTGGAAGCAACTGAAGGTCTGTTTTTTGCAGTCTAACCTGGGGTGTTTTCTAGATCTGCACACTGTCAGATAGCTCCACAAAACCATATGAACCTATGATTAGTAACTCTTATTGTTAACCATTTTCACACTTTTTATGTCTAATGTATTAAGTGTTCTATGTATGAATCTAATCATATTTTGATCACGTTTTGATTCTCATAAGCGCAGCGAGCTTATGCAGGGTTTCTTTTATGCAACCTCAAAAAATACTGGCTTTCTCATAGATGGCTTAAGGGACAAAGAAATTACTGATGACCTTTTGATAAATAAATCATGGTTGGTGATCATGTGACACTATCTACCCATCATGGGAGTCTCATGAATATTCACAAGCACGGAATATCTCTTTCTGGGAGCTGTGATCACCTGATGCAAAGAGAAGACTTTTCAATAATAAAACAATGCCTGTGTCAATTCAAAATTGAGATGAGTAGTAGCTTTGTATGTGTTTTTTAATCAGAGTCTGCAGTTTGACTGTTTTCTTAAAAAAAGAAAAAGAAAAGAAAGTGGCATGTTTTACGAGGCCTGGTCCAGTGAGGGCCAGACGCTTATAGCCACTGCAGGGTTTATTGCTTTCAGGTCACTGTAAGAATGACTTTGGGCTTATTGCTTCCATGTCACTGTAAGAATGACTTTGGGTTTATTGCTTCCAGGTCACTGTAAGAATGACTTTGGGTTTATTGCTTCCATGTCACTGTAAGAATGACTTTGGGTTTATTGCTTCCAGGTCACTGTAAGAATGACTTTGGGTTTATTGCTTCCAGGTCACTGTAAAATGACTTTGGGTTTATTGCTTCCAGGTCACTGTAAGAATGACATTTGGGTTTATTGCTTCCAGGTCACTGTAAAATGACTTTGGGTTTATTGCTTCCATGCACTGTAAGAATGACTTTGGGTTTATTGCTTCCATGTCACTGTAAGAATGACTTTGGGTTTATTGCTTCCATGTAACTGTAGGAATGACTTTGGGTTTATTGCTTCCATGTCACTGTAAGAATGACTTTGGGTTTATTGCTTCCAGGTCACTGTAAAATGACTTTGGGTTTATTGCTTCAAGATCACTGTACAAATGAGTTGCTTCAGCCTCCAGTGGCCCAGTAAGGCAAATTGGCTACAGAGGACCTTTGTCCCTACTTTAGACGTCACTTGCAGGCTTTTATGCGTCTTTTGTTCGACATGAAGAGGGTGACTGTAACATCCAAGGCACCAAGGTCTAAAAAGGCAAGCGGGCATGGAAGCCATCAAGAGAGCTTAATAGTGAGATACATTCTTACACACACATTGTCAATATAGCACTTGATGGTGTGTAAACTGTGCAGTGCCTGCAGTTGTAGGTGATGAAATGCCACTAAGCAAGGTAGAAAGGGGCTGGGGGTACTGGGGTGCACCCATGAAATGAGATTAGAGTAGCATACTAGGTCCAGACATCTTTACAGTGTCCTCTTGATGGGAAGGTTAGTCATCCTGCACTGGTAAACAACATGATATGTTACAGATTCATGATGAAGGCTTTCTTTGGCAGTACTTTTGCCACGTTTTTTCCATAACAGTGCATTAGTTTTCCTGGATGCTTTTGTCTGCAAGTGCTTCTTTGACAGCCCATACATTTTCTTTCTACAAGTTTTGCCATCAAGTGGCTGGCTCAACATGTGGACCTAGTCTGACGACTAACGTGTTTTTTTTTTTTTCTTCCTGTAGCATTATTAACAGTTTCTTAGGCTTCTCATTAAGCTTGTTATTCCGGGCGCAAACTGTGTTCAAAGTCAAAACCAATTGCATGTGATTTGGTATTTACAGAGGCTCTAATTCATGTGATTCCCCATAGCATACCTCAGAATGAAGATTGCCATTATATTCGCGTTTTAGTCCATATTCCGGGATACACAATCAACCAAAGTTAAGTATTTCCCTGTCTGATTTGTGTAAGGTATTAACTGTCAAAAATCGTCAAGGCAATACCACTTTGCATGTGCAGTGTTATAATACTGTGTACGGCACAAACAATGGTTTGCGCACAATGTAGGATTATTGTACTCTTCGGGAGTAAGGCGTTAGTGTTTATGAATATTAATGTAAAACCTGTAGAGGGAACAGGAAACATTAACTGTTGTCAGAAAATAGGTTTTTAATTTTGGACACTCACCAACGTTATGAACACACTACACTGTCCTTAGAGAATCTCTGCTCAACCCTGTGTATCGATTGCACAAGCTACAAGGAGTTTGCCTGAGAAATTACTGTTAGCGTATCAAAGTACATAACTATATTACAGTTAAAAACATAGTACAATAATAGCGGCAGCCACAATTTCTGCCAAGGGTAAGGCACCAGCAAACCCCAAATTAACCTGTGGCTAACCCTGTGATAGCAAATTTAGAAAAATTGAGTCACATGTAATCAATTATTTCATCCAAAACGACAAAAATCCAATTAGTAGAACCAGAGATACACAATTTTACAGATTTAAGTGAAAATATTGCCTAAAAGCACAATGCGCCAATTGTGGTTTTCTGATTGCGCCAGACCGGCATAAAGTCACAGATTCAGGCCAACTGCAATGAAGTGTGTGCTGGATACAGAGACCAAGTTTGGCCATCTGAACAAAAGTACCTTAGGCCCTGGTTGTGGAGTGCTGCGAGATCCCGTGTTGAGGACGCGTTTCGCAGCACAGGTTCCGAGATGCTGCGATGCGAGGGCCTGTGTCATCGTTGAGGATGCTGTCGACGTGGGGCTTGTGATGTGAAGTCCTGCATCGAAAATGCATAGCTGCAGAGGAGGACGCTAACAAGAGGCTTGCGATGTAAAGGTATGTGTAGCGGATGAGTCGCACACCAGCGGATCCGAGGAGACTGTGGGCTGCGATGCTAGGTCCTGCATCGGGGGGGGGGGGGGGGGATCATGTAGTGGCAGTTCCGAAGCAGAGCTACAAGGAGAGGAGTTGTGCTGCATCCCAAAGAGCCACAGCCGGGATGGCAGATCAACTTCAGGCCCACTTCCAAGGGTCCAGGACTGGGGTGGCACCACTGGTGGAGGTTAGGACTCACAGCAGAAACGAGTCCAGGTGCTGGGTTCAAGGTGACTATAGCCTTTTCCTTTCCTACTGCTCTGATCTGGAGGCCATCCATCTACACTGGAGTTTCTCTGGTGGTCCTAGGTTCAAGATGCCGGCCCAGTCCTTTCACTCGAGCAGCAGAGTAGTAGTTCTCCTTGTACAGCAGTACTTCTGAGTCTTGCAGAGGTGTACTGAGGAGTTGGGTCCGAGGGTCCATTATTTATACCTGGTGCCCATTTTGAAGTAGTAAATGGTTCTGGGGTTTTCCACCCTCAGAGTTGTTTTGAATTTACTGCCCCCTGGCCATGGCCCCAGTTTTTCTGAGGTCAGTATAGACTAGTGTCAAACCCTTTGTGACTGTGCTTAGGCAGAGTCTTTGTGATGTGCAAGTGTGGTAGGTGACAGCTCCTCCCCTTCATCAAGTCCGAGATGGCCCATCAGATCAGATGTCAGGCGACTTCAGAGCAGATTCTGCAGCTTGTTCTGGCACAACCTGAGTTTACGGGGCCTTCAGGCACACCATGCCAGATCGAAGAGTTTCGCTTAGCCATGCTCAGGCTCTTCAGATCTTTACCAACTCCCTCTGGCATGTCTTTGGGTCCCATGGAGTCCAGAGACCTTTCCCCTAGATTACCACCAGCGGGTCCACCCTTAGCATGCGCTGGATCCTCCGAGCCACTTCCTCCCTGAGCTCCAGTACTCATGCCACACAAACCCACTCCAGGTGCGGATACAGCGATGCCGATATGGACTTCGCTGCCCAAAAACGTTGCCCGATTGTCCTCTCAGACGCTGGTTTGACATCACAACTGAATTTGACTGAGGTTTCTGCAATGGCCTTACCACAAGGCAGGCAACATTCTTTACAATCTTTTTGGAATGCACTCTGGTAACGATTATGACTTGGGTGATGAGTTTGCTCAGCCCTATACCAATAATAATTGGTAAGAAGACTTGCAAAATGCTAGTGAGCTGGATCACTCCCATAGAGTCAGCCCTTTTCTCTCTTTTCGGCCCGGCCACAGAAGAATCTGCATCCTACGCCATGGTCATGCTTAGGTTGTTCGAAGTCCTTGAGCTCCAATAACCCCCCCCCCCAACCACCGGGACCGAAGTACTGCAACCTGACCAGACTGCTTCTGCTCCTCTCCTCTTTTAATGAGGACTAGATGGATACCCTACTTGGAGCTTGTGCTGAGCTTTGTACCGGGCCTCCAGTTAACTTGCAAATCGCCAGGCACCATCGTCTGCTCCGCCTTTTTGTCGCAGCAACCATCTCCATAGAGTCTCATGGTGCAAGCTTCCACTAGCTGGACCAACCCAACATTTTCCCTATAACTCCACCTGATAGGGAATCAGAGAGTGGACACTTTCTGAAACTGCATATTCTCCTAACCCAGTTTGACCCTGCTGTCAATTATGCCTCCTGTTTGCTGACCCGCTATGCTAATGCCCTTTTGGACTCAGTGGCGCAAGTCTACCCAGGTGTTCCCAAAGACCTTCACCCCCCTGTTCAGTCCGAGGCCATTCAGGATGGCTGTTATGCGGCCAAGTTCACAATTCATTGTGGCTTGGATACCACCGACTCTGTCAGATGGACTATTGTATCCAGTATTGCCATTCGTCGCCATGGTGGCTATGATCAACTTCTCTGGCAACATCCAGCCCTCACTGATAAAATATGCCGTTCGATGGGACTCGCTTGTTCAGGGACAAGGCTAATTTTGCCCTTGAATGTTTCAAGGAGAGTAGGGCTATCGCTCGCTCTCGGGACTTTCTATCCAGTCTCGCCAGTAATAGTTTCATGACCTTCCCTACAGCCAACCTGTTGCTCCCCAGCAGAGAACCCAGCAGTTTCCCAGGAGAGGCCCTCATGCCCACCACTCCTGCGGCCAAAGACAGCATGCCGATTAGTCCACCCCCGCCACAGCCTTATCTGCCAAACCTCTTTAGTGTAACCTTACAGGGTTACTGCCACCCAATGGGAGGAATAATCCACTAATTCTATCTGGGTTGGCAAATAATCGGTATCAGATGGTCGGGTCCTCTAAATTGTTCGCAAAGGATACACATTACCATTCCTTTCTTCCCCAATGCACATCCCCCCCTTCACCCCAGCGACTGACAGAGGGCCGTCTCTCCATTTTACAGCAGTAAGTGCAAGTCCTTTTTTCTAATATGGCTTTCGAAAGAGTGCAAGCGCCGGAAGTAGGGTGTGGTTGTTATTCCCACTACATTCTGGTGCCCAGGAAGGATGGAGGTCTTCAGCCTATTCTAGATCTGTGCCCCGCAATGTTTTCCTATGGAAGGAGAAATTCAAAATACATGTCTTGTCTGCTCTCGAACCTGGAGACTGGATGGTGGTGTGAATCTGCAGGATGCCTATTTCCAAATGCCTATCCTGCTGCCCCATCAGCGCTACCTGATGTTCTTGGTGGGAGAATGGCATTTCCAGTTCACTGTGCTCCCCTTTGGTTTCACCAGTGCCCCTTGGGTGTTCCCAAAGTGATGTCGGTGTTGGTGGCAGCTCCTCTTTGGAGGTCTGGGATATCAGTCTTCCCCTACCTTGAAGACTGGCTGCTAAAGGTGGGCTTGCCCCAGGCAGTCTTCATTCACCTCCAGACTACGGTGAACGGCCTGTCATCTTTGAGGTTCACCAGCAATGTCCCGAAGTCACACCTGACTCCTCAGATGCTCCACTTCATCTGGACACTGTTCAGTTCATGCCTTTTCCCCGGGAAAGGGTCTAAGACACACAGGCTATGATTCCTATCTATCTGAAAGAAACAGTTAGTTATAGATTCCTTACCTTAGAATTACCCCCAGGCATCAGACTAGATCTGCAAGGTTTTTCGGCAGCAGTACCCCTGTGCTTCGGAAGGTGGCGTCGGTCGACTCCGCGTTCGGTGTCGTGGTCGCCGGGATGACGTTGCGGTAGCTACATAGACACCGCCCTCATGTGCTGATGTCAGATCTTTTTTTCCACGCCAGCAAGCGCAGATCCGGAGAGAGCGGTACCTCCAGTCACTTTTTCACTGACGTTTTGTCGACTTCGTTTTTTTAGTCCATCGATTCCTGGTGCCCGAGGGATGCCCGGCTTCAAGGCTTGCGGTTCCAGTAACTGACTGATGTCAGTGATGGATCCGCACCGCGTGTGCTTGTACTGCCTGGAGCGCGACCATGACACCAAGTCGTGCTCCGACGGCCGGACCATGGCCCCGAAGTCTTTGCGGGAGCAGTCCTGAAAGCTACTCGAGGCCTCGCAGTCGGCTCCGCGTCGCTCGAGGTCCCGGTCGCGTAGGAGGTCAAGGGACCGGTCGCGGAGCCAACACCATTCTTCATCTAAGTCTTCGCACTTGGGGTCAGGTAAGTCGAAGAAGCATAGCCGCTCTTTGGCTTCTCGTCAGACGAGGGATGCGGGTGGTGCCCCTCCTGCGGCTCCGCGTGCGGAGCCCGAAGGGTCAGCTCCGGGTTTCCCCCACTTCCTGAGACCAGGAGCGACCTCTACCCACCTTCATCAGTTTTACGAAGCGATGCATGCCATCTTTGTGCAGCCCGACTACGCCCGCGCACCTTCGGGCCTCGCAGACTCAGCTGGGGGCCTTGGACCTCCGCGCCGCAGGGTTCACTTGGATCCAGGCCTGGATCCGGATCGGCGCCGGTCAACCTTGTTATGCCTCCCCCGGCGCCGATTCCACCATCACCACGTCTGCAACCAGCATCAGCTGTGTCCTCAACCGACGTCGACCCCGGCCTCCACCTCGAGTCGGTTCGGCGTTGACTGACGACGGATCTGGCGCCGACTGGTACTTTTGTGCCCCTCTTCTACACTGGCTGTTTGAGATCTGATTGGCAGTCAGAGGAGGGTGAGGAGGACTGGGAGGGGTCTGGCGACCCTTTAACCGACCAGTTGGTTTATGAACAGGACTGGAGAGAGGAACTGGGGGAAGCCAGTGTACCTCACCAGACCGTGGCATGTTGTCTCTACCGAAGAGGGAGCGTCATACGCAGTGGTGTTGCGTAGGGCAGCCGAGGCTCTCCACCTAGAGCTACCTATGGTGGAGGTCAGGACGAACCTCCTGACAGAGGTGCTTCAACAGGCAGCAAGCTCTTCGGAGCCCCTGCTGCTGTTTAATGAAGACCTCACGGACATTCTTTTGGGCACCTGGTCCAGGCCCAACTCAGGGGCTCCTGTGGACAGGATGATATCCAGACGCCACTGCCCAGCCCTGGGTGACCCCACTTTACTTCACCAACACCCTACCCCTGAGAGCTTGGTGGTCCAAGCCTCCACTTCCAAAGGCGCATTCCCTAACGCACCACCCGATGGGAATCCAAAAAGCTGGACCACCTTGGGAAGAACATTTTTATTCCTCCAGCTTGGGACTGCGGTCCGTAAACACGACATGTCTGTTGGTCCGTTGCACCCACTCTGTGTGGGATACGGTAGCACAGGTGCTGCCCCAGTGCCTGGATGAGGCCCAGGCCGTGCTTCCCGTGCAGTGCAGAGGGGAGAGACGCAGCGAAGTTTACCATCTGCTGTGGGCTGGATACCACTGACTCACTAGGCAGGACGATATCCATGTCAGTAGCCCTTCGACCTTACGCCTGGTTGCGGTCGACTGTTTTTTTTTTTTGGGATGCCCAATCAACTTTTATGGACATGCCCTTTGATGGCTGTCGCCTTTTCGGGGACAAGGCAGACAACGCGCTGGAGCGATTTAAGGACTCTCAGACTACGGCCAGGTCCTTGGGCCTCTCCACCACCCGCCCTGCGCAGTTTGCCTTTCGCCACTCTCGTGGCTACGGAAGGGGTGGCCCGCCACATCACGCCCAGAGCCACAGGCCGGCGCAAGCTGTTTAGCCTCTGCGCGGCCGGGGACTTGGGAACGAGCACCATGGTTCTGGGGGCCTGCGGGGGGGCCAGTCCACCACAGCCCCCTCTGCAGCAGCCTCCAAACCCTCCTAGTCCGACCTTTCAGGGCCACCAAACGACAGTGGGCAGCAGGATTCGCCATCACCTCCCCCACTGGCGCACCATCACGTCAGACAGGTGGGTCTTGCAAATAGTCCGAAGGGGCTACTTCCTCCCCTTCGAGACTACCACTCTATCCATTCCACCTCAGTACCATCGCATATTGGAGCATCATCTGGCCCTTCTCCAATAGGAAGTTTTGGCACTCTTGGCCAAGGGAGCCATTGAGCACGTTCCTGCCCCAGAAGTAGGTCGTGGTTGCTATTCCCACTACTTTCTGGTGCCTAAGAAGGACAAAGGCCTGCGTCCTAGCTTGGATCTCAGGAACGTCAACCGCTTTTTCCAAAAGGAGAAGTTCAAAATGTTGACGCTCGCTCAGGTCTTGTCTGCCTTCAACCCTGGAGACTGGATGGTAGCGTTGGACTTGCAGGACGCTTACTTTCACATCCCAGTCCTGCCGGCCCACCGGTGTTACCTGCGGTTCACGGTAGGCCACAAGCACTTTCAGCTTACCGTGCTCCCCTTTGGCCATACCAGCCAGCCTTGGGTGTTCACGAAAGTGATGACGGTGGTCGCAGCTCATCTGGGCAAATCAGGGGTTCCAGTCTTCCGCCTATCTGGACGAGGGCGGGCTTGCCCCAGGCTGTCGTCTCCCACCTCCCACCTCCAGACTACGGCCGACCTCCTGCATTCGCTAGGGTTCTCCATCAACGTGCCAAAGTCACACCTGACCCCTCTCAGAAGCTCCTCTTCATCGGACCGGTTCTGGAAACGATGCAGTTTCGGGTTTATCCTCCCGAACAGCTAGTCCAGGATATTCGGGCTATGATTTTGATTTTTCAGCCTCTCATCAGACCCACAGGCTGCTGGGTCTGATGGCATCCTGCATCCTGCTGTTGGACCATGCCAGGTGGCATATGCGGGCTCTGCAGAGGGACCTGAAGTTCCAGTGGGCACAGCATCAGGGGAATCTGTCCGATTGCGTCCAGATCCCGGAGGGCACTGCACACCAATTGCAGTGGTGGCTCACGAACCAGGATTGGGTCGGTGGCAGATCCCTCTCCCTTTCCCAACCAGAGTTCACAGTGGTAACCGATGCATCACTTCTGGGATGAGGCGGCCATATGAGGGAGGCGGAGATCAGAGGCCTCTGGTCTCCGGCGGAGTCCGGGCTCCACATCAACCTTCTGGAGCTTCGGGCGATTCGTCTTGCACTCAAAGCATTCCTTCCCTCTGTCCAGGGAAGAGTGGTGCAGGTGTTCATGGACAACACCACCGCCATGTGGTACTGCAACAAACAAGGTGGCGTGGGGTCGTGGACCCTATGTCAGGAGGCCCTCCGCCTCTGTACATGGCTGGAACATCAGGGCATATCCCTGGTGGTTCAACACCTGGCAGGTTCCCTGAACACCAGGGCGGACGAACTCAGCAGCAGGTGCATGATGGATCATGAATGGTGTCTTCACTCAGAGGTGGTGCAAGGTCTCTTTCAGCAGTGGGGAGAGCCTTGTCTAGATCTATTCGCCACCGAAGAGAATGCGCAATGTCAGCAGTTCTGCACGTTGGAATTTCCAAGGCGGCACTCACTAGGCACTGCTTTTCATCGCGAGTGGAGTTGCAGTCTTCTATACGCCTTTCCGCCTATACCAGTTTTGCCCAGACTGCTGAAGAAGATCAAACGCGACTGGGCCCAAGTCATTCTTGTGGCTCCGGATTGGGCACGAAGAGTCTGTTATCCCGAGCTGCTCAACATGGCCATCGATCTTCCGTTCAGACTGCCTCTTCAGGAGGATCTTCTGCCGCCGCAGCAGGGCAGAGTCCTCCACCTGAACCTGTCCAGCCTCCACCTCCTTGCGTGGGGATTGAGCAGCGGCAGTTGACGTCGTTTGACCTGCCTACCTGCGATGTTATCTTGGCAGCCAGGCATCCCTCCACTAAGACGGTATACGCCTGCAGATGGAACGAATTTGTGGCATGGTGCACTGCAAAGGCTGTGGATCACCTTTCTGCCCCTCTTTCTGAGGTTCTCTTGTTCCTCCTTTCTTTGGCCCAGCAGGGCTCTGCTCTGGGCACTCTAAAGGGCTATCTCTCGGCCATTTCAGCCTTCCTTAGGCTTCCTGATTAGCCTTCTCTTTTCCCCTGTTATAAATAGATTCCTTATGGGCATTACTCATCTTTTTCCTCCGGTTCCCTTTGTAATGCCTCAGTGGGACTTGAACTTGGTTCCTACCTACCTCATGTGCGCTCCCTTTGAGCCGCTACATAACTGTCCTCTCAGACTTCTCACTTTGAAAACTGCCTTTCTGGTGGCTATCACCTCTGCACGCAGGGTGAGTGAGCTACAAGCTCTTTCTTCCAAGCGTCCCTTTCTGGCTGTCCATCTGGACAAGGTCGTCCTTAGAACTAGGCCTTCCTTTCTTCCCAAGGTGGTTACTTCTTTCCACATTGGCCAAACCATCACTTTGCCCACCTTCTTTCCGCATCCTCCAAAAGAGGAAGAGAGGCTCCACAGTCTGGATCAGAAACGTGCGCTTTCCCTCTACTTGAATTGCACCAAACCATTCCGGGTGGACGACCAGCTCCTTGTTGGTTACGTTGAGAAAGGTTGGGCCGTGCACAAACGGGCCAACTCCAGGTGGGTCGTTCTGTGCATCAAAGTTTGCTATTTTTTGGCAAAGGAGCCTCCAGTGAGTCTGCGCGCCCATTCCACCAGGGCGACGGCAGCCACCACAGCTTTGGGACAGGGAGTCCCCCTTAATGACATCTGTCAGGCAGCTACGTGGGCATCGCTGCACACATTCACCAAACACTACTGCCTGGACAGCCAAGTCCGGAGAGACGGCTTCTTTGGCTGTTCTGTTCTCCAGGACTTTCTGGTGTGAACCTAGTTTGCAGACCCACCTACGAGGTTTGTATTGCTGTGGTATCTATTCTAAGGTATGGAATCTATAACTGTTTCTTTCAGATGAACAAGTTATTTACCTTCGGTAACAATATATCTGTAAGAAACATAGGTTAGTTTTAGATTCCTTACCACCCCACCCATCCTCCCCGTTCTGCCAACTGACTTCTAGGGTTAAGGACTTCCTTTCAGGGCCCTAGTTTTGTGCACCAGTGGTCAGTGTCTTGCATGGCTCTGCACTTCTGGTGTGGAAAGTCATGTACAGAACTTATGTCAGCGCGCGAGGTTGGTGTCTGTGTAGCTACTGCGACGTCATCCCAGCGACCACCACGACGCTGACGACGAACGCAGAGTTGACCGACGCCACCTTCCGATGCGCGGAGGTACTGCTGACGAAAAACTTTCCGGAGCCAGTCTGACACCTGGGGGTAATTTCAAGGTGAGGAATCTATAACTAACCTATGTTTCTTACAGATATATTGTTACCGAAGGTAAGTAACTTGTTCTTCAGCTCCAGTCCTGGATTTCAGTGAGGTCGACTCTGAGGCTGCTGGGATCAATGGCTTTCTGCATCCTGGTGATCGAGCACGCCAGGTGGCATATGCAGGCTCTGCAGTGGGAGCTGAAATCCCAGTAGGCCCAACATTATGGGGCCCTCTGCAACCACGTCCATTTTCTGAGGAGATTGATAAAGATTTGCAATGGTGGTTGCTGGACTGGGATTGGGTCAGCTGCAGATGCCTCTCACTTCTCAACTCAGAGCTGACAGTGGTGAGTGATGCATTGCTTCTGGGCTGAGGCGACTATTTGCGTGAGGTGGAGATCAGAGGCCC
Source organism: Triturus cristatus (assembly GCF_964204655.1). Lineage (NCBI taxonomy): Eukaryota > Metazoa > Chordata > Amphibia > Caudata > Salamandridae > Triturus > Triturus cristatus. Next base: position 1,604,016,259 of record NC_140589.1, on the reverse strand, counting down.
TGGTCTCCGGCAGAGTCGCAGCTCCACATCCACCTTCTGGAGTTGAGGGCCATCCGCTTGGCACTGAAAGCCTTCCTGCAGTCTATCAAGGGGAGACTCAGCAGGTGCTCACTGACTTATGTGGTACAGAGAGGGGTGGGGTCACGCACCCTGTGCCAGGAGGCTTTGCGCCTCAGGAAATGGCCGGACCATCAATGAACTTTCCTGGTGACAAACCACCTGGCGCAGGATCCTTGAATGTCAGGGCAGACAAGCTAAGCATTGAATAAGTCGTTAACACTCAGTTAACACAATTCTTGTAAACCTGCAGTCTGCTACATCCATCACAATCAGATTTTAGGGCCCTCCACAGCACGGAGACAGCACTCATGAAAATTGCTGATTCCATCAAATTCACCTTGGATGCTGGCCACAATGCCACATTAGTTGTATTAGACTTCCCAGCTCATTTGACACAATCTCTCATGAGATCCTGCTACACCAGATTACCCACATTGGTGTAGAGTGGAAGGCCACAGCCTGGCTGAGTTCCCTTTTAGACAGGGAACAGGCAGTATGGCTCAAACCTTACTTTTCAGAAGTCAAAACACTGCCCTGACCCCACACTTTTTAAATCCAATGGCATACCTTATCGAGTCCTTCGGTATCCATGTGGTCTCACAACTTCTGCTGACCGATAACCATGAGTCAGAGGCCAAAGTGACATTTGTGGCTTGTATGACAGCTATGATGAGATGGTTGAAGGCCAACTCCCTGCAATGTAACCTTGAAAAAACAGAGGCCCTGCTATTAGGAATGACCCCCTGCCTGGCTGGTCAATGGCCTGGCTGGTCATTTGCACGGAACCCCTTTCCCTCCACCAGCCAAAGTGGCAAGAAACCTTGGGGTTCGTGACATAAATCTATTCCTTAAACCCCAGACCTCAGTTGTGGTCAGAACTGCATGCTGGGATCTAAGGATGTTAGGGAAATTCCTTAAACTCCTGCCATGGGAAGCCCAGAAAACAGTGGTACATGCACTGATCCTATCTCGACTTGACTATATCACCATCTTGTACCTTGGAATCCCAAACTACTTTATGCAGAGACTGCAGAAGCTACAAACCAGGCAAGGATCCTTCTGTTTAATCTTCCTAAACACTCCTCAATCTCCTGGTGCCATAACCAGCTATTCTGGCTCCCAGTTAAGGAAAGAGTTATTTTTAAAGCACTGAGAGTGGCACACTCCGCATTCTACAAGACAGGGCCCAAATACCTACTTGACAGGATTACCCAATACTGCCCCATAAGATACCTGCAGTCACAGTCGGCCTGTATGCTGTCCATTCCCGCTATCAAAAGAAATAAATGGGGTGGCTCTGCTTGCTCAGTGCTGGCAGCCAAACATTTGAATGAACTCCCCCTGCCACTTAGATGCATTCCGGATAAAAAGCTCTTCTGCCAGCAAGTGAAAACTTACCTGCTCAATGATTAAGATGGTTTGATTCTCCTGAATGGCTTTATGCCTCAGCGCCGGGGCACTCTCACAGTATCCAAGCGCTTTACAAAATCTCATCATTCATTCATTCATTGGCAAATTCTGGGATCACTGACCCAATATCATGGCAAACAATATTGTTGACAAATATCATTTACCACAATATTGTACTCCTATGCTTATCATGCAAAGTGCAAAAATATTGGAAAATAAATATATAGTTGGCACTAACATCATCCAAAAACAGACAGAATTTTGGTTTTTAATACAAATAGTATTTAACCCCTTCTATGCCGAGGACACAATGGTTACGTCGGCTGTGGTGCTGCTTTGCCAAGGACTTAACTATTTCATCCTTGGCATAGCAGTAAGAAATCCCTCTGCTGTAAACAGCAGAGGGATTTCTTTATTTTTCTTTCAGCCTCGGGAGCTGGGGAAGAACTTCCCCAGCTGACTGAAGCATTTTTTTTCTCCAGAGTAATGACAATAAGCGCGCATGGCCACAGCGCACTGAAAGTGAAAGTCTAATGACCCATTTCACTTTCACTGCCTACGTGCTCCTGGAGCACGTAGGCAAACGTGAGAGGTATCAAAGGAAATGGGAGACCCCCCCCCCTTTCCAATGGTACCCTTCCCTAATGGATCCCTGCTTTGGGCTCGCCGCAGGAGGAGGATTCCCAAGCAAGGATTCAACCACTAGACACCAGGGAGGGGGAGCGGTCACTTTGTGCAAGGGTGTTTGCTCTACCCATTGAATTTTAAGTATATTCAGTCTTTCTGCCTCCCATGGGATGCCGATGGTGACAGTAGCCCCCAATCTGCCCTCCCTGGGTGGCAGAAAGCACACTAGATCCCAGGGATTCTTTTTTTTTTAACTTAACATGGGGGCTGCCTTAAATGGGCATTATAGTGCCCCCAACCCTCCCAGAAATTGGCAGTCTCTTTGACCTCCCCCCCCCCTGGGGTGCAGATGGGGGTAATAGCCCCCGGGGCAGAAAACCCACTAGCCACCAGGGTTGTTTTTGTTTTTTATATAAAAGAGGGGAGGGGGCTGCCCACAATGGGCAAGGCAATGCCTCCGACCCCCAACACAAACACATTATCTACCCCCCGGAGCGCAGAAAGCCCACTAGACACCAGGGATTCTTTTGTGAAAACGTAAGGGTGGGGGCTGCCCTACATAGATATTGTAATGTCCCCACGCCTCCCAGAAATTGGGGCAGAAAGCCCATTAGGCCCCAGATATATGTTTATGGGCATGTCAGGGAGCGGCCCCTTAGGCAAGGGTTGCTCCTCTTTTTTTGTGCACACATTTTGGCTGCTTCTACCCCCTTGGGGCAGATTAGCGATATTTTTAGGCACATCCCAAGGGGGTGGGGGGTAGAAAACCACTAGACACTAGCAAAAGTTTCTCTGTGTGTGTGTGAGAACTATAGTTCACCTGACGGTCTGTGTTTACTGACGTTTGGCTGGCAGTGTGTGATCCTGCATTTTACTTGCTGTGTGTGTGGGCTTGTGCTTAGCTGGCAGTGTGTGTAGACTAGCGCTTCGCTGGCAGTATGACCGTCTGCCCGGGACCAAAAACGTGTGACTCCCTTGCAAAACCAGGTTGTTTTGTGCTAAATTATTTTGATGTCTCCACAATATGTTTTGGGGTGTTTCCTGTCACGGGCACTAGTCCTACCTACACATGTGAAGTACCATTTTTATGGGGAGTTTTCGGGAAGTGCTGGGTGAGTGGATGTTTGTGGCTCCCTGCAGATTACAGAACTTACCATCACAGAAATGTGAGGAAAATGTGTTTTTCCCCCCAAAGTTTGAGGTTTGGAAGGGAGTCTCCCTATCCTGGATTCCCCTGGGTGTCTAGTTTTTAAAAATGTACAGGTTTGCTAGGTTCCCCTAGGTGCCGGCTGAGGGCCCAAAATCCATAGTGAGGCACATTGTAAATAAAGGGTCAGTTTTCATTGGAAAAATGTGATGTGTCCACGTTGTGTTTTGGGCAGTTTCCTGTCGCAGACACTAGGCCTACCCACACAAGTGAGGTACCATTTTATCGGGAGACTTGGGGAAACACAGAATAGTAGAACAAGTGTTATTACTATTTGTCTTTCTATGCATTTCTGCCTTCCAAATGTAAGACAGTGTTTAAAAAAGTAATTTTGAACAATGCCCTCTAATTCACATGCTAATTTGGGTGTCTACAAATTCAGAGATGCACAAATAACCACTGCTTCTAAACTCCATATCTTGTTCCAATTTCAGGAATACATAGGTTTCCTTGATACCGATTTTTCACTCTTTATATTTTACCAAATGAATTACTATTTACCCGGTACACAATGAAAAAACATTGCAAGGTGCAACTCAGTGACTGACTCTGGACTCCTCAGGTTCTTGGTGAACCTACAATCCTCATATAACCCCGCAACAAAAATGACCCCGTGGATGTAACAATATATAGCTTTAAAAAATCTACCATAGTTAGAAGAAGTTACAGGTGAAAATATAGGCACAAATAGCAGTTTTGTTTCAATTACATTTCAATATTATTTTATTTTAACTGTTACTTTCTATAGGAAAACCTTCAAGGATCTATACAAATGACCCATTGCTGAATTCAGAATTGTCCACTTTTCAGAAATGTATAACTTTCCGGATCCATTATTGGTTTCACACCCATTTCTACGAAGGAGGTTGAAAGCACAAAAAATAGGAAAAATTGGCTATGTCCCCATAAAATGCCAAAACTGTGTAAAACATTTTGGATTTCTGACAAAAGTCTGCCTGTTCCTTAAAGCTGGTGATTTTAGTACCACAAACCCTTCACTGATAGTATTTGCAGGTAAGATACCAGATGCTTTCTTCTGCAGAACATCTATCCCATTTTTCCCCCCAAAAAACAAATTTTGCCGTATTTTGCCTTGTTTCTCATTCCCCTCCAGGGGAATCCACAAACCTCTGGTACCTTTAGAACCCTCAAGATATTGGAAGAAAAGGACGCATACTTGGTATGGATACCTTATGTGAACAAAAAGTTATGGAGGCCTGGGCATTACTCCCCCAAATAGCAAAAAAAAAAAAGAGGGCACGGAGGGAGGCCTGGCAGCAAAAGGGTTAAAGTAGTAAATGTTAAACATTTTAATATATACATTTTATATAACGTCAATGTAATATATTCTGCTTATATTTAATACTGTATACATACATATATAAACACACAAACACATATATGTTTGCATGTATAAAAATATACCCCTACCAACCTAGCAGCTCACAACTAAAATATCAGTAAAATAAACAAATATTCCATAAATTACATATTTGAAAATTGATGAAATAATAACAATTGTATAACTTCCCGCCCTAGACCCCTACAAACCTAGCAGCCCATAAACAGCATATAACCAAAACAAATCCATATTATATAAAGTATATAATAAATATCAATCATAATTAAATGAAATTTAATAATTCTTAATTATTTATTGCCTAATTAACTTCAAACTCTATTCCCCTACAAACCAAACACAGTACGACACTCTAAATGACTATTAGGAATTAACACAAAAATCGAAATCACTTTACGTTACAAGCTATATTTTAAAAACAGTTTATAACATTTATATAAACAATGGTAACACAATTAATATTTCGACTAAAACATTAAAATAATTTTTAACCACTACATTCGTAAAAATTGTATTAAAACATCTATATTATTAACAATGAGATTACCTAAAAAAAAGGATTCTTCACAACAATATGCATCATATCTGTGTGTCAAAATATATATTTTCTGATATTTATTTTCCAATGTTTTGTCCAAACACCTAATGCTGTCCACACCTGGGCCTGTGAGCCCTTTATCCCCTTAGACAAATTGGAGCCAATTCCTGGGAAAACGAGAGAACTGACCAGATCCAGTGTAGGGTTAGACAAATGGCGTGTGGCCTCACACACAGGCTTGAACTGGGTATACAAGTGACTCCCTCAGAACCTCTCACCAGTACAATTCTGGTCCTGTGGAGACTCAGAAGGAGGACTGTGTTGCTGTATTAAGCCTGAAAGAAGGCTTCAACCACTTGCCTTGAACCCAGAATCGAGCTACAGGGACACAATGGCCTCTGCTGGAGTGAGTCCTGATGCCAAATTGATGCCCCACGAGGTCCTGGACCCTTGGCTGGTGGCAGAGTGTACTCATCCAACCTGCAAGAACTGGACTTCGGGTAAAAATCTGGAGGTTCTGGGCTCTTCTCAGCAACAAGAATTGTCCCTGGTCTCTTAGCAAATGTGAATGGACATCAACGAGGCCAACAAAGGACCTACATCCAACTGCAAATGTGACCTCCCAGGCTACAGACTCTGAACGTAATTTGCATGTGCAGCAACGGTACCGCGTTTCCCGCCAACGCGATGTGACCAGCTCTTCGCCCCAACAAAGATCTTGCAGTCCCCACCAACGTGAAGGCCTAATTAAGACTCCTTGCATGGAACTGGACTAAGTTAATATAAACTTTCTGTCAGAATGGCCTGTGTATCTGATCCAACCTCTATTGCAGTCGACCTGTAATTTCGGGTTTTTTCCAGTTCAACCCAAGCACATAACTGCGATTGACTCTTGTGCGTCTTGCTGCTGTTTTTACTTAAAACGTTAAAAACTCACTCCAGTTGTACTTACTGGATTTTTGTCGTTTTGGTGTCATTTTATATATTAAAGTGTACTCTTTCTAAATAGATTTTGCTTGTGTTGTTTTCACTTATTACTGTTTGAGTGCTGCATAAATACTTTACACTTTCCTTTAAGTTAAGCCTGACCATTTTTGTGTCAAGCTACCAGAGGGCAGTGGCTTAACAATGGTCCCTGCAGCCCCCACGATGCGGGGGTGGCATAGCTCCAGGGCCCCCCCCTCCAGCACTGTAAATGGGTGTGAGCTCCAATACCTGAGAGGTCCTGACTGGGATCTGGGGGCCCTCCTTGTACTTTACATGCGGGTCCCCTGAAGTATGGTTGTGCCCCTGCCAGAGGGTTAAGTCTCATGTTATGACTTTTGTGGTTCACCCTGACAAAGATTGTGTTTATTGCTTGAATGAGGCTGTCACCCTTCTCAACTGATACCTCAGTTTTTTACACTAATAAAATCGGAACAACCCAGTCTGATCTGCCAGGCCATGTCCCTTCTAAACAGGAATGCCAGCAATCACAGACCTAACTACGCCATATCCAATCTGCGTTTGATTATGTTCCCGTCTAGAGGGGATCTTGTCAGGCAATTGGGCTTCCCTGTATTTCTTTGAGCAGGACCAAGACTTATTTCTGTCTGGGTGGTTTCTGTCTATAGTGACGTTGTGGTTGAAAAACACTGGCATGCAGCCCCCAGCGATTGACAATCACTGAGATTAATTCAAGCATTCCTTCCATCATTGATTCGTTTTATTAAGTTCACAGCTATTCGACTATGTGCAAGCTACTAATACTGCAATCTGTGCTTTTTAGAGAGGGGGCAGGAGAAGCTCTTTCAGTCCCTATGTAACCTGATATAGAATTACAAGGTTTATTATGAAAATATAGATTGATCCTTAGTGAAGTAGGGATTGCTGTGTAACCTGTTGCCCTTTTCACCATAGTAAGCCCCATACATGGCATCCAGCATTCACACCATGGGGGCCAGAATGTGCGATGGTGTGGACCAATCAGCCTAAGAGGCGTGTTCTCTCTGCAATTTCTCTTTCCCTCGCTCATGCATGTTGCTTGCCCTGTGCTACTTTGTGTGCATACCTGCAGTGATGGAGTGTTCGATCCAATTCTCTTCAACAGGAGCAAAGGTATCCTACTGATTGGTGCATGTGTCCCATCTTCCCAACTTCAAGCTCACTGTGAGTCTGTGGGGCCCACACATGATCTGGCATTATTGTCACCCACTGGAAGTTTGTACATTCCAAATAAATATTAGTTTACTCTACAATATATGTTCCCAGCATTCACAGATTTTTTTCAATTGTATGGAATCCGCTGAAAGGAAAATGCCAAATGTGGGACGTAGTTTGACCTTACACCACCTACTTGTAGGATTGGAAACATGAAGAAACTTCTTACTAGAAGCCCTGTGGCACGTCAGACAGAGCTGCAGTGGTAACGTCAACCCAAACCAAAATTGTTCTGAAATGATGGACTTCAATAGGAAGCTGAAATCTGTTTTTGTATACCTTTGAATATTCATTTTTTGATTCGCCCAGAATGGGGCAAAGTGGCGAGCGAGCCAACAAAGGCGCATCTTCAATAGGAAAGATTTCTGGTGGTTCCCCCTCAAGGCTTGTCACCATGAAGTTTGAAGCACCTACTATGTTGCTGAAAGCATGTATCTGACATTGTTGAGCTCTGCCTTGCCCGGGCTCCAAAGGTTCCCCCACCGAAAATGATTTATTTCCGTAAAAGTGACTAACTTCCAATGTAAGAGAGAGGAGCTGTTAAAGTTGGCAAAGTGTTCTTGAACTTGTCAGGTCGTTCTCCACCGAGCTTTTGGCATTAATCTTTAAGGTTTCAGTAGGATCGTATAATTGATGTACACATTCTCGTGAAGCCTATCTCGGTGTTCTGCTTTGCTGTGCTAGAGGTTTCTAGCTTATGAAAAGGAGATTAAGCCCTACTGCCCCTAGGTACAGTTGACTTTTTGCACCTTTGTTCCACCCTTGTAGTCCATGGACACTTTCTGATATTTCTTTAAAAACAAATATTTCCTGATCCCCTTAACTGATACAAAATGTACTTATTTTTAATAGATTGGTTTGGGGTGTTTTGGGCCCAGTTCTCAAACCTTTTACTTTGACTTACTCCTCTGTTACTCTTAGCCTACTCTGAATTCTCGGAATAGGCCAGGAATTATTTTGTCTTACTCCTAGAAAACTTTAGTAAGCCTGGATTACTACAGAAGAAGGTCTTAACTGCTAAAAGCCAAATGTTTGTGAATCAGGGCCTAGTAGTTTTATTGCTTGACAGCAATGCTGTATTGTGTTGTTTCATAAGGTACCCCCAATATAGGCCTGAGTATCTTCCTATCCTTTCACCTACATATGCAGTACCATTACACTACATAACGGCTTTTTGGTATTGACCTTTTACATAGCTAAGCACAGCATAAAATGTTGTGTGGTGTTCCCGAAAACTAGCCTCCGAATCACAGCAGGATTACGATTCTCTGCATATTAACCATGTATAAGGGTCATCCCTTCCGTCATCAATGACCGACATGACACAGCAAGGTAGAATCCCCTGAGGGTAACTTTTGGGTACATATACACCACATCTTTGCCCAGGCATGCAGAGGAGAAAGACTTACATGCTGGCACACTGACGCGAGACGCTGAGTTTCCTACACGCAGACACTCCAGCTCGCAGTGGTCTGGCATCCCTCGCGGGGTGTTCATCTCGAGACCAAGACGAGGTCCCACAGTCTCTCACTTCAGGTAATGGAGTTGGCTTCAGCCTAGATGGATTCTTGGCTTTACACATACATACATGCTAGGTACACTTGGGTACATCTAGCTAGGTTGCATCGTAGGAGTACGCATTATATTTGTCATGTACTTATATGCTTGCATATATTCATTGTTTTAGCAATGTGGTAGACATCTATTATCCTTTTACTCTGTTGCTGCTTCTAATTATTTATATCTGTTAAGGTCTTATGTTGTTTCAGCACACCTATTTTACACTAGAATGATGATGGTTCAATAAATGCTTCATGAAAACGTTCTCACCGTTTATTCTGTGTATCTCTCTGAGGCAAAGTACAGACCCCCCAGGATATTGCGGCATAGATTTGCAAATCTTGCGGCACACAAATTGAAATTTAGCGGCACAAAAATTTAAATTTAGCAGCATTATTGCGGCACTTTAGTTTACTCATAATCATTCCTTTTCAGTCTTAAATCAATGGTAACAGTTTTAGCAGAGTATTCCAATTTCAGATAGGCATGTTTAAAGTGTCTGAGAGTATTTGTTTGCTATGCTAAGTCCCCGAGTCATGTAATGACTGGCAGCAACATTTTTCTAATGTTGCTGTTAGCCAATCAGAGAACTTGCGGGACTCCGACTTCCACAGGAGGGAGCTGGCCCAAGGGAAATAAAGATCCCAGGGCCAATCATAACTCTCTTCTTTTAAATTGGTGTGTCCCCGAGAGTCTAAGGCACTCTTGCAAGCCAAAATGCACCCTTGCTGGGCCCTGAAACAATAGGGGATGCGTTGGTGCCCAACACTGCTCCCTGCTTCCTGTCTACTCTCGCACCAGAACAGGGTGCAGGCACCCCTATCCTGACCAGTTGCATCAACCCTTCCACCCTCCCGCCACTGACCCTGCTTACAAGCCTACACCATGGTTTGCTGTAATTCGATGCTCTCCCAGCTGTGCAAGCAACTAAAATTGCACAGTAAACAACAAGTTGCACACGTGATTATACTGACTGACCCCACCACTTCCCACCTTCTACTTACCACCACCCCCTCCTCCAGGACACAAGTCCTAAAGAAAGAAGTGTGGAGACTAACCAAGTTAGTTATTTTGCAAGTGACATCATGGCAGTGCCACCATAGAACATGACGCCAGGACCGGTGGCATTGCACGTTGGATCACCCCAATGCAAAATCTGGGCCTCACCTAATAAAAAAAACATTCAAAGCCTTGCCACAAAGAAATTGGCAACAAGGAGTAGCATGACTGTAAATCTCTTCTGCTTAATTGGTTGCAAAGTCTGCATTTTAAAATATTTTATGGGGTTAAGGCATCTGCTACTGAGGTGTCCAGTAAATCACAGGGAATAATAATAATGGTGAGATAACTCTGAATGTTAAAGCTTTTGTTGGAGAGATCTGAATTGTGTAGTACCAGATTTCCATCAAAGTAGTACAGAAAGTTAACGTGTCTCCTGCAAAGCACAGCACGTAACATGCAGATGAGAGATTTTTATTTTATGTAGCTAGGTAAGTAAGTTACTGCTTTGAACACAGAGATCCTTTTGTTAATTGCAGTTCATAAATTGTAATCCTTCTAATATAGCACATTGAGCTGTGAAGGATATGTTTGAACTGTTTTTACCTGTTTTGCCCGCACCAGAGTACTCCAGAGCCCAGGGGAAACCGCGGCAGGAGCCGCGTCATCTTCACGCCAGCCGGTGCATAAAAGCTGCTTTCGCCTCCTGCAGCGCGGGAGTGTTTGAACTGTTTTTACCTGCTTTGCCCGCACCAGAGGAACCCAGAGGACTCCAGAGCCCAGGGGCAACTGCGGCAGGAGCCGCGCCATCTTCGCGCGAGCCGGCGCATAAAAGCTGCTTTCGCCTCCTGCAGCGCGCAGGCGAGACCGGGCCAAGGGCGAGCCCGTCCGAGCCCATCTGAGACTGGAAGAGACTGGGCTGGGCCACCCCTCATTGGTTTGCACAGTAAGCTCTTGTTATACATCAACGGACAATTATTGGCACGGAGAGGCTCTAAACAGAAAACACTTGCACCTGCCAAGGACCTAAAGGACGCCAAAGAAGTTAAAGGTGACGCTTTTAATCCTCTAGAAGAACCTTCAAAGACAAAGCCTGAGGTTGGTGGGGATAAGAGAGTGTCGGGTAAACTGGGGAGTAAATACGGGGGGGGGGATGTACTCGGAGAGCATAAAAATATTAACACTGCACACCCCCCCCCCCTGCAAAAATCTTTCTGGGGTCTAAAAAAAACCCTTTAAACCCCTGCACCAAAACTCTCACCTCCACCATTAACTATCTACCAGCAGAGAACCCAAAGACAGGTGCACTGCAACAAGGGAACACAACAGAGGGCAGCCTCAGCCATACTATGCCTACAGGCCCAGACATCGATACTGCGAGAAATCAAGAGGGGCCCCCCCAGACCCCTGCTCTTGTACAACCACTCATCGATGCCACAATCCTTTTGACTCAGCCTTCCTTACAGCCTTCCTTACAGGCACAGGTTCTAAATAATCCACACAGCGATACTAGCCTTGGGACCCCGCCTTTTATTCTTGATAATGGAGAAACAGGGACTAATAAAGTCATTCAAAGTCTAGCAGTACCTTCTGGCTCCCAGAACCCTTGGACCCCCGAGCCAGGACCAGAACATTTTTATTCGGTCTCTGACGGTACATCTACTTCCTCATCTGAGGATGGATCCGAGGACATCAGTGAAGGGGGCAGTGACGACTCACACAAGGATACAGGCACGGTCCGACGCCATAGGAAATCTCTTAGCAAAAACAAACGTCGCAGCCAGCTTAAGTGGGATTACTCTGATTCCCAGATGTCATATCTACCTGAGGAAGATGAGCAAAACGCTACTCAGTGGGGGAGCACAAAGAGCTTGCATGCAGACTCCTCTGAGCCTTCTCTAGCCTTCATCCTAACATCCATCAAAGAGCTCCATGAAGAGGTGCGGATGGACAATCGTATAGCTAAGACCGCTGCCAAGAAATTACAGGGTGGGCTGAGGCGATTGAATAAGACCTGTGTCGACATTTGTGACAGAGTAACTATGATAGAAGCACGAACCGAACACCTGGAAACTGAAGCCCTGGCCACCAAACAACAGGGGGAGTCCAATACAGCCTGTATGATTGATATGATGGTAAAGATCGAGGAACAGGAAAATCGCCAGCGCCGCAACAATCTCCGCTTACTTGGTATTCCGGAGGGGAAGGAAGGGGATGATCCAAGGCGCTTTATAGTTAAACTATTACAAGATTCCTTCCCCGATCATCCAGACTGGGACTGGGATCATGAAGTACAGAGGGCGCACCGATTCCCCTTCCATCAAAAGCGACAGTATAACAGTGGCAATTTATCAGGGGGACAACCAAGGGTGTTCCTCGTTTATTTCGGAAACTTCCTCCTTAGGCAAATGATATATGATCAGGCCCGCTTCAATTCAAAGAAAGGAGCCAACGGGATAGCATTCTTTGCCAAACCAGATTTTTGCCATCAGACTGTTGAGCGAAGATGGCGTATGAGGCAGCTAATCTCCCCTTTTCAACAGCAGGGGGCAGAAGTGTACCTTATGAATCCTTCAAGACTCAAAGTAATCTTCAATGGGAGTGCCAAGATCTTCCTCTCCGAAATCAAAGCTGGGGAATTTCTAGAGGAATTGAAATCCAGAAAGAAATAATAATATTTATAATATTATTTAACTACTTTGTTGAAAGTCAAGTTAAGCCTATGATGCGAGCCCTTTATTTTGACTTTATATGGCTACACTTGATAGCGCTGCTTCTCTGCTTTCCTCATCCTCATCCTCTTCTCTTTTCTTTCTCCCCTCCTTCTTTTTTTTTTTTTTTTTCTCTCTTGACATTGTGTCTCCACACAGGGCAATACCAAAGGGGGGGAAGCTGAAGGTGGAGGGGAGGGGAGGGGAAGGGGAGAAGGAGGGGGGGAAGGGAAGAATGGAAGGAAAAAAGGGGAAAAAGAAAAAAAGAATGAGAGAAACCCTCTTGGGTAAAGGAGGAGGAGAGAGGGGGGAAAAAAAAGTAAGGAAAGGGAGGGGGGAAATAAAGAAAAATAAAAAAAGGGAAAAAAAAAAGTAAGAATTTATTGAACTAGAACTAAAGTTTTCTTTCTCTCAGTCCGGCGTGGCTGGCAGTTGAACCCAGGCTGATTTTCATCATTCAGGTCTTACCTGATTGCTCCAAAAAGGGGGGGGGAGGAGGGAGGCATGGGAATGGCATCTTAATGGGAGAGTTTGACACAGAAAATTTAAAGACTAACCTATTATGTCTTTTTGCACATACACATACACACCTAAAATTTACACATTTTAGATTAGGACAAGAATTTGGGAGTTCAATTTGGCACTATTTACTTTTATTTATTCTTTGTCATTTTTTTTTTCTCTAAATGGCTAAGTTAGATGCATTAAGAATTGTGTCTGTTAACATATGCGGATTAAATGATCACTCTAAAAGGCAAAATGTTGCGCTGGGACTTCGATCTCTGGGGGGGGATATTTACTGTCTACAAGAAACTCACATAGAGGGCTCGCAGAAACATCTCTTAGACTCCTTGGGTTTCCAAGTTTTGGGGGCCACTACTCAAGGCTCTAAAACCAGGGGGGTTGGAATTCTCGCTGAGAAAAGACTCTCTATTTTCTCGCCCCGGTCTAAGACTGATCCCCTAGGCAGATGGGTCATTACTGAGTGTCATCTATCTAATAATCCCCCTTTTACACTCTGTTCAATTTATGGAAGCAATACAGATGATCCTGGAGTCATTAACCTGGTCTCAGGGGAATTAGCACATTGGCCTACCCCTATTGTTTTATGTGGCGATCTTAACCTACATCTGCCTAGCAACTGGGAGTCTGACAACCATTGGAAATACAAAGGCAGAAAGCCCCTCGTGTTCCAGGCCCTGAAAAATCTCGCCCAGATACACGGTCTATGAGATTGCTGGGCTAGATTGAATCCCTCTCAACCCGGCTATACCTTCTTTTCTGCTCCACATCACACCCTTGTTAGGTTAGATTACTTCTTTCTTTCATCTTCAACTATTAACAACTGTAATATTGAAATAGCCCCACGTTTTATGTCCGACCATAATCCCCTCATTGTCAACATGAGAGGGCTAGGCAAGTACAAAGAAGCCTCTGCCTGGAGCTTCGAGAAAGCTTTGCTTCAGGATTTATCATATCAAACTCACATGCAGGGATGGCTAAAGGAATTTTTAGAAATTAACGTTGGGTCTGCTCCACTTATGACTGTATGGGATACGTTAAAAGCAGGGATTAGGGGGGAAACCCTCAGCTTCTCAGTCCGCAAAAACAAAAAAGAGAAGATGTTGATAAACAATCTACAGGAGAAACTAAAGAAAGCTGAAATTAAATTAGGCCATTATATTCAAACAGGGCAAGATGTAGAGATAGGGCAGAAAGAAGTAATGTTGGTGAGAGCTGAAATTGGGGCAATCTTTGCGGAAAAAAACGCTGCAAAATGGGCAAGCTCTCGTGAGAAAAACTACGAGTGTAGTGATAACATTGGGCATCATTTGGCTGTCAGGACCAGACAACAGGTCTCTAACAGTGAGATAAATACAATTAGACTTTCATCGGGAAATGAGACCAATGACATTGATCTCATACGAAAGGGATTCCAGGAGTTCTACTCTAACTTATATACTGAGGAAAACCAGGCTCCCAATGATTTAATTATAAGGGAGACTACTTGTTATCTCAGCGAGATCAATCTTAGCTCTCTTTCCTTAGATAACAGAGCCTTATTAAATGTAACCCCTATTTGGGATGAGATACTGGAATCTGTCAACGGTTTTCCCAATGGAAAAGCTGCTGGGCTTGATGGCATCCCAGTAGAATTTTATAAGATCTTTGCTCCACAAATCAAAACAATTTTTACAGAAGTAATAACCTCCATATTTAACGGGGCTTTGCCCCCAGCTTCCTGGTCTATGGCCAGAATAGCTATCTTTCCAAAAAAGGACAAATCCCCCTTAGAGATGGGCTCTTACCGACCCATTACGCTTATTAATTGTGACTCAAAAATCTATTCTAAGATTTTAGCACAAAGAATCTCCTCAGTGGTTGATTCCCTGGTTTCAGAGTGGCAACATGGGTTCATCCCAAAAAAAGGAACAACTGAGCACGTTGGACGGGCTATTACTCTTTTTGATGCCGCACAGGCTGCCGGAGACCCGATGTCACTTATACTCTTGGACGCTGAAAAAGCTTTTGACCGGGTCTCCTTGTTGTAAATTGCAACTTCGATGTGATTAAGCATTTACTAAAGACATGAATTCTCCTTCCTTACACATGTTCCTTTTGTTATGTTGACTGAAGTCTGGACTCCATTTTGTATTGTCATGTCTCCACGTGCTCAGCACGAGAAGAGTCTTATCTTTGTGTTAGTTGCTCTTGTAATCTGCTTAGTAACAGTCTGTAAATAGTTTCTTTGTCCGTCTGGCGCATGCCCAGACTTGACCACATCTGTTATCAGTTAGTCCTTGCTTGACCATGTTTTCGCGGGCTTAAGGAGTATGTCAGCTCCGCCCACATATCGATCTTGTATTGCAAATGTCCATAAAAGGTAACATTTCTCGTCTCATGTCGTATCCTCCCACTTATGAGCCCCTCTGTTGTGTATAAAAGGGGACCATGTATGCAAGTTCTTTGTGCTACTCTATGCAATACTGAAGGGTATTGTATGGATTGTAGGACCACCCTTAAGGGTTAATAAACCGTGTCTTTGTACTTTGCAGTTTCCGTGCCAACTTCCTTATAGGCTTCTTTACAGGAGAGCGAACCCTTGTGTCCTGCGGGCCTAGCTGGGGCCTGTACTCATCAATTGGCGCCCGTCACGTGGGGCTCATCGGCGACTCGGATGCTCAAAGGATTGGTCGCGACGAAGGTGAGGAATTTGGCCGGGGATGTGATCACTGCCAGAGGCACTTTAGTCCTGCCATCCCAAGGTTTTTCTTCCTTCCCTTCCGAGCTGACCATCTGGGTGGCGCCGGTCCTCGACTGAGACCTCTTCTGTCGGTTCTGCCGTGACAGCCGTTTGGGCGAATTTCGGAGCTTGGCAGTTGGAATCTGGACTCTTGATTGGTAAGAACCGTTGTACGGTACTTGCTCCGAGTTTTTGAAGCCTGGGTTGGCTATTTGAGTTTGATTTGTGATGACCGGTCATATCTTGTATTGATTATTGTGAGAATATATGCGTTGCAACACATATAGGCAGGTAATGTGGAGATATTTCTCCGGAACTGTGTAACTTTGAACAGCACAACGTTTAAGTGCCATTTTTTTTTATAATACTGCATATTCTGCATTATTTTTGAGCATGCCTGCTTTTAGCGCACTCCGTAAGTGGTGCTGCTGCTTTGGAAACCGGTTAAACCTCGAGGAATCTGCTCCAGCTCCCCCAGAGGGGACTCCTAATAGGGATATGTATGTGAAGCATGGTCTTTCCTCCATAATGTACAGCACAGTATGGAGGAAATATACCAAGAAGGATCCTGGGTTACGGTGGCCGTTGTATGGGTCGTTTGATATACGTAAGATTGAGTATGTGGAACAGTGTATGTGTAAACGGCGTGCGCGTCAAGACATGTTTGAATGTGTGCGACTATGGGTGAAGGAAGTGCGTGAGCGAGAGAAACGCGAGAAAGCGCTGTTTGACAAAGAGCAACGAAAGAATGATCATGTGAGAGGGCAGGAAGCAAAGCGTCGGGAGGAAAGAGAACAGACGGAGAAACAAGAGAAAGAACATAGGTTACAAGTCTCGGGTCAATATGCTGTTCGTCAGCCACTTTATCCTGTCCTTGATAATCATGACGATTTTTATTTATTAGATCGTTCTCCGCCTCCTTATGTTGGCGCGTCTGCCCCGAGGCCACAAGATTCTGGATCGGGTTCAAGTAAGGTAGACACGCGGTCCATGTTATCGGCCGAGCGAATGGGTGAGCTTCGACAGTTTTCCTATCGTGCATGTAAGGGCAAGTTATCCCTTGATGAACTGTTGGCTTCTTGGGAGTCGTGGCAGGATAGAGAAAGGGTGTATTTCTTGGGACACTTTTCTGATGAAGTGATTGCCGCCTTTCGGAAATATTCCAGTGTCTTTGAACCTGCTGATGTGGTATTAGATTCTAAAGCATTGCGTAATGGTGTTTTCTCTCCCTCTAAGGTGCCTGAGGCGGTTCGGCGACTGTTTGCGTTGCGGTATGCGGCAGCAGACCTTAAAGAGAAAGCGCGCCAACACCTTGAGGAGGAAAAGCGGTCGGATTCGCGTACCGGAGGCGGCCATTCATCCACCTCTCAATCAGATAAGAGCGATCCAGTGCATGCTAAACCAATGCGCGAAGCGGCGCCTTTGTATGTTCCTCCTAAAGGAGCGGGGACTAGCTCGGACATTACCTCCGCCGATGCTAAGGGATATTTTGTGTATAATTGGGTTTATACTCCCTGGCATAGGACTGACGTCATGGCATTAAAGAATGCGTTGCCTGATCCCCGCAAGAATCCAGCGGCCTTTTACGAAGAAGTCGAGGGGGCCTTGAATTCTTGTATTATGACCTTAGCAGATATAGATTTGTTCTTTGGGCTTATTCTACCACCGGATATGTGGCGATCCGTGCGGAAGGTGGATGATGTTGCCACTTTTAAGGCTCGATGGTCTGAACTTGAGGATGAGGATAGGGAGAGAAAGCCCGCGCAGAAACCACCTCAGATTATCTTAGATCTCCCCGCTGCTATTCTGACTAAGTTGAAGACCATCATTCCTCCTAAAAAAATTGACTGGAATATGCTAGCCTCGTGTAAGCAGAAAGCCGATGAATCAGTTGCAGATTTCTTTACGTGCTTTGAGGAGACGTTCCATGATTTTAGTGGCCAGTCTCTTACGGATGATACGGGTCGGCACCTTTTTGCTGATAAATATGTGGCGAATCTATTACCGGCAATTGCAGCTCGCCTCAAAGCGAGTGAAAGTTCTTGGTCCACTACGACCCCGACAGCCCTCCTGACTATAGCCCAGTACTATGAGCGTCAGGAGCTAGAAGCGAAGGGGCAGGAGGAAAAGAAATCGAAGGATTTAAAAACGAAGGTGATGTTAGCACAGGTATATGGTCCGCCCCGACGGGGTGTAAATAGAGGTAGGGGAGGATTTTATGGTCCTCCCTCGGGCCGATCTGATCTGAATAGGAATCAATGTGCGTATTGTAAGCAATTGGGGCACTGGGCCAGAGAATGCCCAGCGTTGCATGCTTCACGGCAGGGACACAGTCAGGGACACACTCAGGGCGGCCCGAGAGGTAGAGGGGGTTTCTCGAATTTTAGAGGGAATTCTAATGATCACGCTCGTTTTGACCTTGCTGGGCAGCAACGAGATAGGTCAAATGTTTTTGATCGACATAATCAGTATCAAGTGTCGGGGATTGACCGTTCTGGGTACCATGATTCTCAGCATGCATAGGAATGCGTTGGATGGGGGTTGGAATCAGTCGAGGTGCCAGTTGATCAGAGGGGTCCTTACGTATCAGCTGAGGTTTTGGGCTCCACTGATCAGTTTCTAGTGGACACAGGAGCGACTCGTAGTGCGCTGTCTAAACAATTGGTTCCGAGGGCTCCCCCATCTGGCTTAATGGTTACATCGGTAGGGTTCGATGGAACACTCTCCCGAAGCCCTCTTTCGCAGCCCCTCACATTTCAGGTTAATTCCTTTTCTGCACCCTGTCCGTTTTTGTTAGCTCCGAACACGCCGGATAATATTATGGGCCTTGATATGCTGAAGCACTTCAGAGCTACGATCCGGTGTTCCCCTGCTGGAGTGCGGGTGATATTGAATGACAATTACCCCCTGTCTGAACGGATGTGTGTGGTCACAGAAGATGTTGTGTTAGCTGCCCTCCCCCGTGCTCTGTGGGCCACCTCGGATACTGATGTGGGACAGATGGTGATTCCGCCTGTTCACATTACTGTCCAGGAGGGGGCGGTGTTACCACGCCTTCCCCAGTATCGTATTTCGCAGGAGGGGGAAGAGGCTCTTATACAGATTGTGCAGGATTTGATTAAGGTGGGAGTGGTGGAAGAAGTTCCCTATAATGTTTGTAATAGCCCGATTCTACCCATTCTGAAAAAGGATACGGATGCCAAAGTCTATCGGTTTATCATTGATTTGAGAGAAGTAAACAAGATCGTGATACCTCAGTACCCAGTGGTTTCGGATATCACGACGTTGCTTACTTTGGTCCCGCCTACGGCGACCACGTTTTCAGTTATTGATTTGAAAAAGGCCTTCTTTTCGATTCCCATTCATCCCGATAGTCGATACCTTTTTGGTTTCACTTTAAATAATAGGTCTTACCGATTTTGTAGAATTCCTCAGGGCTATACGGAAAGCCCTAGCATCTACAGTCAAGCTTTGAAAAGACAATTGGACTCCTTTGTTCTGCCCGAGGGTGTCGCCCTCATTCAATATGTCGATGACATCTTGCTGGCGGCTGACACCCCGGAGTTGTGTGAAACGAGTACGTTGTCTTTGCTTTCCTTTTTGGCATCCCACAATCACAAGGTCTCTAGGAAAAAGTTGCAATTCTGTAGACCTAAGGTGACTTATCTAGGTCACCTTTTGTCTAAGGAGGGACGTGCACTCACACCAGATCGTGTCCAAGTGATTCTGGATACGCCGACGCCGTCCACGCAGAAGGACGTGCGCGCATTTTTGGGTCTTGTCTCTTTTTGCAGGCAGTGGATATTAGGGTTTTCGTACATTGCCAAGCCATTGTTAGCCCTTTTGACAAAAGATACACCTATCCCGCTCCCCTGGACGAATGAGTGTGACACTGCCTTTCAGAAACTGCGACAGGCCCTCTGTTCAGCACCAGTGTTAGGGACTCCCGATTATACCAAGCCTTTTTCGCTGTATGTGCATGAGAAAGATGGATGTGCATTATCAGTTTTAGTGCAGATGCACGGCGACAAGCAGCGCCCTTGTGCATATTTTTCGGCTGTACTTGATCCTGTTGCTCGAGCATTGCCTGGTTGTTTTCGCTCGGTTGCGGCGACAGCTGTGTCAATACGCCAGAGCGAGGGAATTGTGTTATCTCATAAGCTGTTGGTATTAGTCCCCCATGCTGTTGATGCCCTGCTTAATCAGACAAGGACGCAGCATTTGACCAGTGCCCGTTTAACGGGATATGAGCTGACGCTTTTGGCTCCTCATATCACGTTGAAGAGGTGCGTGACGTTGAATCCTGCCACATTGTTGCCATACCCCGAGACTCGGTCTGAGGCACGAGAAGCACATGATTGTATCCTTATGACCGAGGAACAAACAAAGGGTCGTATTGATCTCCAGGATACGCCCTTTTCAGATGTAGATGGAGAACTGTGGGTGGACGGGTCATGCCTGAAGCTACCAGATGGTACGACTTCGGCAGCGTATGCGATTACCACATTGCAAACAATAGTGGAGACAGCACGCATACCACAGAAATCAGCTCAAGCAGCGGAACTGATAGCATTAACACGAGCATGTGAGCTCAGTACAGGATTGTGTGTGAATGTTTATACAGATAGCCGCTGTGCCTTCGGAGTAGCGCACGATTTCGGCCTGCTCTGGAAGGAAAGAGGGTTCTTAACGTCGCATGGAGTACAAATAATGCATGGGGAGTTAGTTCATAATCTTTTAACTGCATTGACATATCCGAAGAGAATTGCCATCGTTAAATGTAGCGCCCATAGGAAAGTAGTCGATAAAGTTGGAGAAGGGAATGCGTTAGCAGACCGGGTGGCGCGGGAGACTGCGATGCAGCCCGGTGCTACTGCCATGTATGTAGTGAAGTCACAAGTAGAAAGATGGCATGATGCGAAGGAAGAAGTGCGAGAAATACAGAGGATCGCTTCTGATAAAGAACGGGAGCAATGGTCCAGTGAGGGAGATTTGGATGATGAGGGTTGCTGGAGAAATAAGCAGATGGATCGATGGAAATTACCCACAGCTTTTGTACAACCTATGGTTCAGATGGCACATGGGCTAGCACATGTTGGAGCTTCCGCAATTGTAAAATTGCTTACCCAAGTCTGGGAGCATCCAGAGATTGCTAGCACGGCAAAGAGAGTGGTGCAGACCTGTATGATCTGCCTGAGGTACAACCCAGGAAAGGGGACTCGGACCCCAGCAGGAGGGTTCGTAACGCCTACTGCACCCTTTGAGGTTTTACAGATGGATTACATTCAGCTCGAGCGTTGTAACAATTTGAAGTATGTTCTAGTAGTGGTGTGTGCCTTTAGCAAATGGGTTGAGGCCTACCCTACGAAAGACAATACTGCAATGACTACCGCTAAGATGCTGTTGAAGGAGTTCTTCCCTCAATATGGCGTTTGTAGACTTCTCTGGAGTGATAACGGGCCCCACTTTATAGCGGATGTTATAAAGTATGTTCTGAAGGGTCTAGGCATCACCCAGAAGTTCCATGCAGTATTCCACCCTCAATCTGCAGGACTAGTCGAGAAGTATAATGGTACACTGAAGCTCAAGATCGCTAAAATTCAAGCTTCAACGTCTTTGACTTGGCCAGATGCTTTACCGCTGGCATTGTTGTCAATTAGATCGGTACCGCACTCTCGAATCGGTCTTACACCGTATGAGATTGTCTTTGGACGTCCAATGAATATTTGGGGTCCACCAAAACCTAAGACTGTGTATGATGTACCTTGTGTAATGATGAATGATTATCTGGCACAGTTAACGGATAACTTGGTTTCCATTCATCAACAGGTCCGGGAGGCGCTCCCTGATCGGTCCACCGGCGAAGGACATAGTCTCCGGCCTGGAGACTATGTCATGTTGAAAATCTTCGACAGGACGCACAGCCTGGAGCCGAGATGGGTTGGCCCTGAGCAAGTCTTACTGGCAACAAGGACGGCTGTGCGAGTTTCCAACAGAAAGAATTGGATCCATTCCCTGCACTGCCGCAAAGTACCGCCCGGATTGGTGGAGCCCGCTGTACTGACCGATCAACGAGAGATTCTGACCACAGAGAAAGGCCGTGCTGTGGAACCGAACGACGCTGAGGAGCTCTTTCCGGACCACGCGACTCCTGGAGGAAGGCGATATCATCTGAGGCCAAGAAAGTGAATCCTTCAGTATTGGGACATGTTGTCAGAACGGCCCTTGGGTTAGTGAAACGGAGAGCCAGTGAGGCAAGGGGGGGGGATCAGCCCTGCATTAGTGTAGTGACACCCGTCTTGGCCCGTTGGTGAAGAAATCGACCGCTGCCCAAGGGGAAGAGTTCTGACAAACCTTTAGTTTCAGGAAGATATTGATTTTCTATTTTGACATGGAGAAAAAGAAGATCCTTTGTGCAATAGGTTTTATGCTCACAGTAGCTATTGTTGGGATAACCACATGGTTTGTGGAGAATGTGACTCCTGCCCGAGAGTTGCTTGTGTTGACCACTCCAGTGCCTGCGGAGCACTATTTCTATACCCTTCCGTATCAAGAATTGAAGCATCGTCAGTCCTATTTGAATAACACTTTCATCCAGATGTTACATCATACCCATGTTGCCACCAATGCTACGAACTGTTGGATATGTGGTATGATGCCAGCTCATCAGAAGAAGGGAGGAACGCCATTCATACCTCTTCCTTTCTCTCATAATGGCTCTTGTAGAGCATGGTACACTTTGCTTTTTGCCACTCGGAAACCCACAGTGGGACGATTACTCTTCAGACTCAATAAAGAATGTCATCAGGATAAAGATGGATATCCGCAAGCGAATGGGACAATTTGGGAATGGGAAGAGTATCGACCAGACAATGAATCGATTCCATATATTTTCACGAACACCAGAGACACTGTGGGAAAAGACAGATTTGTGATTCAAGTGGCACAAGCTCAAGCGGATCTGTGTGTCCAAAGTGTGGGTTACATTCCTGTTGGTGTTAGTGATTGTATTACCATATTAAACATCGATGGATTGAATAACAGTACTTTCTTAGCATCCCATAATACGTATTTTGTGTGTGGAACTAAAGGTTATTACCGTTTGCCAGCCGGTTGGTCTGGAGTATGCTATGTATCATTTTTGTTACCTCCTGTATTTCTGGCACCTGCATCCTATCATAAGGATTTAAAGTTGTTAAATAATGTGACTGTAAATAGGTATAAACGTACTTTATCAGTTGATGATGTGGATCAGACTGACACCAGTTTACAGCAGTATATCGACTTCAATCTAGGATTGTTCTTCTTCGTTGGAGCTGCCCTAAATAGTAGGAAGGTTCGAAGATTAACACGAGTGGTAGAGGCTGTGACAAACCAAACCGCTGCTGCTCTTGGGAATCTTACGGAAGAATTACAGATTACCAGAAGTGTTGCATTGCAGAATCGTATGGTGTTAGATGTTATGTTAGCTGATCGAGGTGGAGCTTGTAAAATTATCGGAAGTAGTTGCTGTGTGTTTATTCCTGATCACACACCTTCAGTCTATAATGCAATCAATAGGTTGCATAAAATTGCAGCTGAAATCCATACAGAAAACGGCACTTGGTCCTTTTCTGGATGGTTTTGGGCATTGATCACTGCTTGGGGTTGGAAGGTTTTGACTGGCCTCTGCATAATTATAGCAGTTCTGTTTTCTTGTTGTATCTGTGTTCAATGTGGTCCCTTGCTCTGTTCCGTATGTGTATCATTTTGTATCCCCGATAAGAAAGCTATTGCCAATGTCACTTATCAGAAACGTTTAGCTAAGGAAGTAGAAGAAATGATGATAATCGATATATATGATGATTATTCTAACAAGCCGGATGTCTTCAGTAAATGCTGAAAGGGTCGTCTGTTGTAAATTGCAACTTCGATGTGATTAAGCATTTACTAAAGACATGAATTCTCCTTCCTTACACATGTTCCTTTTGTTATGTTGACTGAAGTCTGGACTCCATTTTGTATTGTCATGTCTCCACGTGCTCAGCACGAGAAGAGTCTTATCTTTGTGTTAGTTGCTCTTGTAATCTGCTTAGTAACAGTCTGTAAATAGTTTCTTTGTCCGTCTGGCGCATGCCCAGACTTGACCACATCTGTTATCAGTTAGTCCTTGCTTGACCATGTTTTCGCGGGCTTAAGGAGTATGTCAGCTCCGCCCACATATCGATCTTGTATTGCAAATGTCCATAAAAGGTAACATTTCTCGTCTCATGTCGTATCCTCCCACTTATGAGCCCCTCTGTTGTGTATAAAAGGGGACCATGTATGCAAGTTCTTTGTGCTACTCTATGCAATACTGAAGGGTATTGTATGGATTGTAGGACCACCCTTAAGGGTTAATAAACCGTGTCTTTGTACTTTGCAGTTTCCGTGCCAACTTCCTTATAGGCTTCTTTACAGGAGAGCGAACCCTTGTGTCCTGCGGGCCTAGCTGGGGCCTGTACTCATCATCCTGGCAATACTTATGGACAGTCATGAGTAAAATGGGCTTCGGGCCAAAAATCTTACAGGCGATACAAGCCCTTTATGTGAAACCAACTGCTTGTGTTACCATCAATGGGCAATTAACTGGGCAATTTGAGATCTCCCGGGGCACCAGGCAGGGCTGCCCTTGCTCCCCTCTGCTGTTTGCCCTCTACCTGGATCCCTTTATTAAGCAAATTCAGAAAAATAATGATATCACTGCAGTTAACTTTCAAGGCAGCTGCACTAAGATTATGGCCTACGCTGATGATCTGGCTATCACCTCACCCGATCCCTCAACTGCCATTGCGGCCATTGAAAATGAGGCGGTTAAATTTGGGAAGGTCTCTGGCTATGCCCTGAATCAAAACAAAACGCAAATAATAACAAATAGTCAAATATCCTGGACTGATCATAGAGTGGTCTCTAAAGCTAAATATTTAGGTGTCTTTATCTCATCAAACTTGGATGAGATTGTTGAGGACAACTTAGCTCCATTGGCCATACATACCAGGAAGGCTCTGAAACAAATTGATAACTTACATTTAACCCTTGTTGGCAGATGTAACGCCATAAAGATGACATATTTTCCTAAGCTTCTATACTTCTTTCGATCCATACCTCTGGAATTTAACAAAACAAGTTTACAAAAATTCCAACAAATATTTACTCAGTTTATCTGGTCATACTCTCAATCCAGGAGGGCTCTACAGCAATTATGCCTACCTAAAGAACGAGGGGGGTGGTCTTTTCCTAATATTACTTTTTATTACTGGGCCTCGGTACTTCAATACTGCACAGAATTGCTAAAAGAAGCCCCACTTTCTCAAACATCAGGGCTTCCTTCGCCATTTCAGCTACTGTTGGGTGAACAATCTTGGGGCTGCCTACTCCGAGAAACCACCTATGGATACTATAAACGGGTAAGATTCAAGACACTACTGAACTCTTTTAAAGTCTTCCGCAGTATCAGCAGAGTTTTTGGGTTGGGCAGATTTAATCACTATACTCCCACGCTAAACAATGATAATCTACCTGCCATTTTTTGCAAGGCCTATTTTTCAAACTGGCATAAGGCCGGCATTTTGAAATTAGGAGATCTCATGACCAGTGATGGAGTAATACCCTTCCCTGACCTATCGACCAAATTTAAGCTCCAAAGTGAAGACGCTTTTAAATATCTCTCTGTCTCTAATTTTCTATCTAGGAAGGCCGGGGGCTCCTCAGGATTTAAGGAAATTGACTTGTTAAACCTATTGCGCAATCCACTAACCCCTCGAATTGGCCTTCTATATAATACTATAAACAGAGAGACTCCTGATGACCTACAAAAGATAGCTGACAAATGGCATAATAAACTTACTTCTCACAGCAGTATCTTTTTTAATTCACTTGCATTATCACACAACATTTTAATCTCAGCTAAACTACAGGCGCAACACTTTAAGACTATCTTTTTCCTGTACTTCACTCCTAGAAAGATTGCTAAGTGGGGAACTGGCCAAGGCACCTTTTGTCCTAGATGCTCTGAGTATGCGGCTGACTCAATTCATGTGTTTGCCACATGCCTAAAGCTTTCCCATACAATAAACCGCATACAGGAATTTCTAAGGGAAGTTACACTTCAGCCTATAATCTTAAATCCTACTATTATAATGCTAGGCACACAGAATGAAACCTTACGGCTGAAAAGAGATGGTCTAACATTCATTGCAATGACAGTCTGGAGGATGTGTGTGGCATCTGCCTGGCTTGATCCAGAGCCCCCTTCTTTCTCACAATGGCTAGCCAGATTTATTGCAACCTACTATCTAGAAATCACTGTCTACGCCAGAAAGGGCAGTAAAGGACGGAAAAAGGGGGTCGAGATTTGGGATAATCTCACCTCTTGGCTGGCGTAGACAGGATAATCACTACGTTTCTTCTTCTCCTGTCCCTTTTTTTTTTTTTTTTTTTTCTTCTTTTCTCTCTCTTTTTTGTTTTGTTTTCACTTTAACCATTTGACTCTCAATAACCGTTAGTTTATTTTTTATTTTTTGATGTCTTTATAATATGTGTTTTTTCTTTTATGTGTCTCCTACCCTTAATCTACACGTTGTTTTTGCTCGCACTGAGAGGGTGGGGGGTGGCAGGAGGGGGGAAGGGTGCTCTAATGAACCGCTCTCTGTATTTTTTCTCTGTTAAAAAAAAAGAAAAAAATAAAAAATAAAAATAAAAATAAAAAAAACAAAAAACGGACAATTATTGAAGTTTGTTATTCGGAGGTTAAGAATTAGAAATATGAGTAAACGGAAGGTGGGAGCGGGGGTTGTGGGCACGCTCGATGCCTTTCTTTCAAGGGCAGAATCTGCATTAATGCACAAAATCCAAATTACAGAACGTAGGTTATCATTCGAGCCACGAACGTCCCTTGGCGCCTCGAACTCTACTGCACCCACCTCCCAATTGCTGCCTAATTGCACTAATGTTATAGCAACACAGCCCAGCCAGCCTCCTACGCTGAAATCTGATTTACTGCTAATTACTTCACCAATTTCATCCAATTTGGATTGCTCTACTGATTTATCCACGGTTACTACTAGGGGTAAGAAGCATATCGGGGCTGCAGGTAATGAACCACCTTCAAAAAAAAGGAAAGGCCGAGGACCATCGAAGCCAATTCCCCCATCAACAAGAGCAGCTAAAAATAAGTTAGTTACAAAAAATGTGAGCTCACTGTCTAATGTTAACCCCGTAACAGCCACATGCCCCCTTACTACTGGTGCTACTGGTGCTTATTCATTATCTGCGTGTACTATGGATGAGCTTTGTGCGCAGATAGAACTAAAATTGTCTGCTTTGGTTGATCCCCTGCTTAAGAAGTTATCCTCGATTGAAGATAGACTTACTAAAATAGAGCATGGCATTTTTAGTAGCCCTTAGTAACTCCCACAGCGACAGTATTGTCTACAGAGCCCACCCAACCCATTAATGCTCGCCAACTGTTGACATGTACCTCACAGCCAGGGACGAGTGGTCCTAGGGGCCGGCATTTAGAGCCTCATGCTGCCAGAGTCCAGAATTACTATTCGTTTCTCCATCTTCCCCCGGAAGCCACCCCTTACACAGTTGTTATGGGTAATGTCCCAACGCTTCCATCTGATGCACACGAGCATTGGTCCACATTAAGAAATAAGGCTCTACACTTGCTGGGTAATAGGATTGGCTGAAAAGAACCTCTTTTTCCGAATTTAAAATGGTTCATAGAGTTCCCTGTGTTGGGAAAACTCACAAGTCTTTACCAGGTGATTGTGTCGTTCTAAGTTTTAGGTCGCCAAGCCTGGTCAAGCATATACTTGAGAGGGCGGGGAACTGCTTTATCAAGGAGGATGACATAAACATCTTTCCACTGTTTTTTTTCTATCAACCAACTAATACGCACAGGGGTAGTGAGATGAGGGGGTTATTTAGAACATACAGGCAACATGATTTCCCGGTGACTACAAGTAATCGATTTGAAATCTTATCCTCCTTAGAGAATATAGATTGACTGGGATTTACAGCTAATTCCCCACTAATCAGAACATCAGTCTCCAGGCGTCAAATGAGGACAGTCTTAGGACTGCATACTTTTGACTCTGCTGTAATAACTGTACCAGCTTCTGGAAGGAAAGTTGTAAACGTTAGCAGTCATGATATAGAAGGAGTATGATGCCAATATCAGATGAATCCTAAACATGGGGTTGGTGAGAATATCCCCCTCCACTCACCTATTGATAGTCCCTACACTATATCTTGTACACCTAGGTTGGCAACAAAGGTGACTGTCCATGTAATTAATTCTCAAGCAATTATTAGTAACGCCACCCAAGGGCAACCGAAGCCACATATGACCATAGCTTCATGGAACATTGCAGGTTTATCCTCCAAATCCATCTCACCTGAGTGGTCATCATACATTGATAGGTATGACGTCTGGTTATTCCAGGAGACCTGCTCACTGGATCAAATCTATCAACATAGCTATTTAAATTTTTCAAAAGCTGCTTTGGGTGAGCAAAGAGCGAGACCTTTAGGTGGCCTGACCTGTTGGGTTAGACAGCAAGCAGGCATATCGGTGAAGGAAGTATTCATTGATGGTCCGGACATCATGGCCATACGGATTACTATGGAGCATGGGCCCGATGTCCTGATCTTCAGTGTCTATTCAAGAGGCCAGCCGGGTGGTAGGGATTCAAGTGTGGTTACTGCCCTCGATAGTTACCTGGAAACTTCGAGGGGCAGTTGCAACTTGATAATTGCTGGTGATTTTAATTGTAGCTTTGAGCCCCTGGACCATGAGGATGGAAACCTTAGTGCAGAGGAGGACACACAGTGGAACATCCCGCAACTAGAACTCTGTCCCATTAAAAAAAAAATGACAGAGGCTGCACTACAGCTAAAAGGGCTGTGTCTGGAAGGGGGTTTTAGGGCAGCTAATGGGCGAACGCAGTCAGACAAGAATGGGGCTCATACCTGTGATAACAGCTCTATTAGTAGCCGCATAGATTACATCCTTCTCAATGTAGAATATTGGTCATCTGGTTTGGACATGGAGGTACAGGAACGGACTAAAAGTGATCATAATCCGTTGGTCCTTCAAGTGCAAGCTCTCATTTTTTTTTTTCTTAATCCTAACACCAGGGCAGTCGAATATGATACGGCTGAGGTCATGCTTACTAATGATATGAGGAGAGTTCAATGGGCTAGGATTATCGAAAATGAGGGAGCCCTGGACCAAATGAAAGATCTTGTTGCTGGTGCGACCACTACTCTTCTTAACTGTGATTCCCAGAAGGATATTAATTTTATTTTCCCCCAGGTCCACAATGATTTGTTCAAGCAACTGAAACACTTTTTTATTAAAAGTAGTAAACCAATGAATAAACTTTAAAGGCGGCTTCTTGGTATAATAGCTCATGTAGACAGGCCTACAAGACCTTATCGAGCGCTATTAGATCTAAGGACATGGGTGATATAAAAAAGGCTAGAGTTAGGTATAAGAAAGCCCAAAAAGGAGTGGGACGAGAACCACTGGCAAGATTTGACCACAGCCAGTAAGGAGTAAAATATGATCCAATTCTGTTAGCTTGTAAAATGGGGCAGTGGAGTATCAAATCAGACACCAACAAACCATGTTGCCCCAGAGCATTGGGTTCTACACTATGAGGCTCAGTTCACTGCAAATAGTGTTAGTGACGATATTCTCTTACGGCCTATTCCAACAACCACTCTGTGCTTTACCAGTTTAGAGGTCGAATTAGTGTTAAAATCGATCCCAAGAGGCTTGGCCCCAGGCTCTGATTGTATACCCGCCGACCTGTTTGCTTATGATAAAGATAATTGGGTATCTTACATAAAGTTCCTGGCTAACGCTATTGCCAGTGGTGCTCCCATTCCTGAAACGTTGTCTTGTGCTGAAATCATACCAATTTACAAAAAGGGTGACCGCTCGCTACCAGGCAGTTATCGGCCAATAAGCTTTATTGATTCAATTCATTAGATAGTTGTCAGGCTTGTTCTTGGTAGAATCCAGACCTGGATAGACGAGACAGCTATTTTGACTCCTCTTCAGGCAGGGTTCCGACCACATACAAGCACCCTTGGCCAGGTTTTTAGATTTGTGCTCATCTACTGGCAGGTGGTTATTATAGGAGGGGGTGCTATTTATGCGGCTTTTATTGATAAAAATCTGCATTTGACCTAGTCCTCCGCACGAAAATGTGGAACGCCTTTGTGGACATGGGGATGCCACTGGAATTGGTGGCTATTGTAGTAAAATTACACAGTTCAAACTATGCACAGGTACGTTGGGGAAAGCAGGGAAACGTTACAGAGAGGTTTCTGGTTTCTAAGGGGGTACGCCAGGGGTGCGTTTTAGCCCCAACCCATTTCTCTTTGTTCATAAACAGGGTAGTTCAGTATTTTTCCACTCACCCCACAGATGCCCCTGTGTTGGTGCCTCAACTCTCTGGTCAATACACCAGCTAATTGTGCAAATTTTAAGGCCATTATGTCGATCTGCGGCTTCCAATTTATTTTCCTGCCCAGTGTTATGCCCAAGTAAGTAAAAACATCAGTCTGTTCCAGGGGGACATTATTAATGTACACTCTCCCAGTTATGACTTTAGATTTGTGGAGCACCATAAACTTCGTTTTCTCCACATTTACCACTAGTTCATGGTCGCGGCCACACACCTCGAAGCAGGATAGGACGGCCTGCAAGCGCTGTTGAGTCTTTGATATTATCAGGGTGTCGTAGTTTTGATATATTAAGGTATTAACCCTGGTTGTTTTCCTTAGTATTCGGTATACTGTGCACATTCTTGCATAGGTTTTCTGCTTCCCACAAATTCACATTTTTTTTATTGTGTGTGGATATCAATATTCACCTGCTTGTGCTGTCCCCAGATCCACATTGTTAGATCTGGGGGTCTCTAGTTGGCAGGGTAGGTACCACTGTCCAAGTAGGGACCCTTGCTTCTAGTCAGGGAAAGGGGGATACACTGTTAAGATAACCCCTGCTCACCCTCTAGGTAGCTTGGCCTGAGCAGTCTAGGCTATCAAAGGCAATGTGTAAAGTATTTGTACCAACACTCACAGTAACACAGTGAAAACACCACAGATTTACTCCACACCAGTTTTAGAAAAATAAGGTATCTTTACTAAAAACTTCACATAACCAAATACTACAGACAAACCAACATACAATTAAAAAGGTTACTTTAAAAATAGTTCAAGAGTTTGCAGAAAGTACTCCAGGATGTAAAAGTCAGTGTCCTGCACAATGCGACTCTCAATTCACAAAATGTGACACTTTCGTGCCCAACAGTACCTGTAGTTGCGATAAGGTTCCCAAAAGCTATAACAAGGAAGATGGCAAAGGCGATGCGATACTCCTGAGATCCTGGGGAGGCTTTGCAGCAGCCCTGCTTCACGCAGCAGAGGTGGATGCGCCGGCTCCGATCTGTAGGGGGAGGATGCGATGACTTTGGCTTTCGTTGCGTAGGTTTCTTAGGGGGAAGCTTCACGCACAGGTTCGATGCGACACTCTCCGATATGGCACGATGCGCGGCACAGCGCTGACTTCCGGCGCCACAACTCTCGATGCGCCACGGAGCGGGACTCTGCATCGACGCACGCAGCGACTGGAGACTTTCACGCACCGGCAGTGGTGCGGCTCGCAAACTGGTTCTGCGACGACCCTCGCAATGTCAGGAATCTTCACGCTTCGGGACGATGCTCGACGCACTCGGCGATGCGGGGACCCTGCGTGTTGCGATGGTGCCGCGATGAAATTTTCCTCGCACTCTCGTTCTTGCGACACGCAATCGGATGATGCGTTGGGTACCAGTTACTCTTTTTCACGCTTCTGCTTCCCAGCTCCCAAAACACAGCAAAACGACCTCCTGAGGCCCCAAGACTGGGCAAGCACTCCAAGGCAGGTCAGAACTCCTTCAGTAGAGTTCCAGGGGAGCTGGTGGTGAAGTCCTTTTGTTCCTGGGACTTCTTAACAGGGAGCCAGCTCTTCTCAGGCCCTTGGAGATCAGAATCAAAAGAAGGGGACACAGCAAAGTCCTTCCCCTCTCCTTGGCAGCAAAGCAAAACAGCAAGCAGGCAGTCTTCTCCTCTTCAGTCCTTTTCAGCTTTCTCCTTGGCAGAGGTTTCTTCTTAGTTCCAAAGTGATCTAAAGTTTTAGGTGTCTGGGGTCCTCTTCTTATACCCCTCCAAGTCTTTGTCTCTTGTGTTTCAGTGGGGGGATTCCCCTGCTCAAACCGGTTCCTGGGTGTGCTCTGCCCTGGAGCACCTGGTTCCTTTCAGAGTGAGGGGCAGGGTCGTTAGACGCTCAGCAGGAGGTGGAGCCTTCTTTGTGCCAGCAGAGGCAGAGTCCTCAGCCTGGCCAGCAGGGGGTGGAGCCAGCTTTGTGTTTGGCAGGGACACCCCTATTCAAACCCAGGGACTACTCCTCCCACCCATCTAAAGCAGATCTCCCTATTCACCCTGCTGCTGACTCATCCAGGCTCCTGGAGCCACCTGGCCCATCACATGACACCAGTCAGCCAACCAGCACACAGGCACACAGGAAGGTTAAACAGGAGAATAGCTACTTTCTAAAAAGTGCTATTCTCACACAGTGAATTTAAAAACCATCTTGCTAAAAAGATGTATAATTAAATTCTGAACACAAAGATACCAAACTTGGATTTTCTATCTTGCCCTTATGGGAAGATAGGCATGTAAACAGCCTTCCCCATTCTATCCTATGGGCAAGATAGCCTCTCAGCAGTGAAAAACGAAAATGGCTGTAATTCACTACCAGGGCATGTTACACACCTCAGTACATGCCCTACCTTTCAGATACACTGCACCCAGCCCAGGGGGGTACCCAGGGCCACCATAGGGATGCCTGACATGTACAGAAAGGGAAGGATAAGGCCTGGTCAGTGGGTGCACTGGCCAGGTCGACATGGCAGTCCTGGACTGCACATAGGCACTGCAAGCAGGCCTAAGACATAATTTTAGCGCTACTCCTGTGGGTGGCACAATCAGTGCTGCAGCCCACTAGTAGCATTTGAATCACCAGCCCTGGCACGAGCAGTGCACTTTACTAGGGGCTAACAGGTGAAACAAATATGCCAATCATGGATAACCAATCAACACAACAATTTACCAAGGGAGCACTTGCACTTTGACACTGATCAGCAGTGGCAAAGTGCCCAAAGCATCTAAACCAGCAAAAACGAAATCCAGCATAGCATCAAAAATACAGGAGGTAGAGGCAAAAAGTCAGGGGTAACCACGCCAAAGATGCCAGGTCTAACACACATCCTCAAACCTAATTTGATTTTCCAGCTTTTCATAAATCTGTGGTTTTAAAATTCAGCATCATGGAAAGGAAGGGTTTCCATTTTCTAGCATTACATCTCTCTGCTCTCTGCAGTGTTAAATGGGCCATCCATCCAGTCACTGACTTTGATGGATTTGGGGAGGCACTAGAAAGCAAATGGCGCGTGACATCTGGTTTCACCAGCTCTGTGGCGTAGTCTGACCTTTCACACACACAGGGGCATAAACGCTACCGGAGTAGAAAAACAATTTTTTTTTAAATATGTGTAATTTAACACCTTAATTTCTTTGCTGAATCCAGAGCCGCTTCCTCCTTTATTAAAAACATCAGCGTTTTGTTTACATATAAGGAAGAGGCCAGCGTTCTATTTTTGAGCACCACATTCACATTCTGACACAGAATGGCTATTTTATGGCTGTACAGCGGCACAGCACGTATTGACGTGTGCGCACAGCCAATCAGAAGTCACAATCTTTTGCTGTATGCCGGGAGACCTAATTTCGCAGCCAGAATTGTAAATATTGCGGCCATCGCGGTAATCAGCTGATTTCTCAATTTTTCCGTGAATCGCGAAATCGTGGAATAATGGAGGGTCTGAAAGTAAACATGAGGAACTGAGTTAAAAGTACAGTACTGTTTTCCGCGGGACAGAGTTGTCATGTTCGATAGTTGCCAGGAACTATTCTCTCCTTGGTAAGAGGAGTTTACAGTGCCACTGCGAGCTATCTGGTATATAGGCGAACATACCCGGTGGGGGTTTCCAGAATCAGTCTGGACACAAATTCCACAGTGTATGTTGTCTAAACGTGCAGATCCTATATAGGTTTATAGGAACTACACGACATGGCGCCGCCAACGTTGGTTTGTTACTTATTTAACGGTCAAATCTAAGTATTTCAGTCGTGCTTTTCTCTGAGACCCCATCTCACATTTTTCCAGAGACGTCTGGAGTGGGAGGGAAAATCCACCACAGCTCAGTAGGCATATCATATGTATTGGTTGTAGGTTTATTCAAGCTTGAAGATCAAACGGTTACTATTGTGCATAAAACCTTATCTCTTCAGTCTTCTTTAAACTTTTTCAACACAATGGCTGACGAAGATCTTGTTGCGCCAGTGGAGGAAGGAGAACAAGAAGGCGAAATAAACATTTCAGAAAATGTCAGAACTGCCCTTACTTTAAAACTAGCAGACTATGGAGTCACAGCTAGTGTTGGGACAGTAACATTCATGATTGAGGCACATGAATCATATAGAACAGAGGTATTCTATTCATGGGTCAAATTCCCATCAGCAGATACACGCACAAATATATTTCACTCTTACACTGAAGATTAAACATCAGGGGAATATGGTCCACACAAGGACATTGAAGTTTGGCTCACCTACCAGGAGCACATAAGCTTGTTTAAAGGTGCCCTCCCACACACAAAAGATAAAGTAAGACTCGGTCCACTTGACAGAGACGGAGCGACTTGGCCGGTCCTTGCGGCTTACACACCGCATCCAGACATTGACACAATGCCAGTAGCATACCCACGTCCACTGCACAAAGAAATAATACAACTGTACAGAAACCTGACACAGTTCGTGATGAGAACACTCACACTTTAGCCAACAAGGGCTACACAAGCAGGACAAATTCAGGGATCTACAACTAAAATAACTCCACAAATGCTACATGCAGTTATGGGTAAAGTGCCCACCAAACGTGATCAAATGCCTTTCTGGATAGCTCAGAAAATCCCACAGTTAGAGACAGTGTTTCCACACACAAGCCCTCAAGAAAAACACAAAATGCGAACAATCTGCTTGCCAATGGGGCTAGCTCCACAGATAGAGGACTGTACCTCTTGGGGTACAGTATTCGCTGCCATATATACCAGAACTCATGGTATCCCTTCAACAGTAGTAATACCAGATGTATTACGACAAATACAGAATGAGTATGGAGGGGTGGCGTGGCCAACTGCCAAAGGGAATGGCCACACGGTAGCCGAGTTCCGCTGCGCCACTCCCGAAACATCCATAAAACATCGCCTGCCCTGGCCAAATCTCCTTTCCGGGGTGCTTAACGAAGCTCACAGCTGCTGCCCCGAGAGCGTACGAACTTTGGGCCATATCAGGGAGGCCCCTGTGCTGCTGCGGCTGCCGCTCGCACCACCAGACGTGGCTGTACCGAAGGGTTGTGTTGCTCCTCAGCAGAGGAGCTCTACTTGACACCGCAGCTGAGGCCTGGGCCGCGGTTCGACGCTCACACCCTGGTGCTAGCAGATGCACAGGAGGCACCCGGCGGAGCTGCCCAGAAGGTTGGTGGATGCCGAGGGGGGAGGACCCAGCACCGGCCGAGGCCAAATCCCCACATCGTTGCCACAATCCACAGTAGATCAGGACTCTCAGAAAGTAAGAGGGCTTCCACACGGCCCAAGAGACTAACGCTGCCCTTATATATCCGGCCCCCTCACATCCAAAATCAGACCTGCAGGCCGCCATCACAGCCAAAGACATCCGTAAGTGTCTCTGGAGTGGAGAGCCACTAACAAATGACCCCCCTTGAGGTAGGGGAGGGTCTGAACGATGCCTGCAATTGCCCCTGCAGTGCGCTGAACGTCCCGAGGGGCTGAACCGTCCTGCTTGCTGCCTGCAATGTCCACTCAGCCTCTGAGTATTTCGATGTGTCCCGCGGAATTGCAGCCATTTCCCCCGGTGGAGAGGGGTGACTAAGGATCTCTCGTCTGGCGGCCATCATAGATCTCCGGGGACAATAATTGATTGGTGCTCCTGTTGGTTGCCTGGCCTGGTGCTGGAGGTAAAGTGGAGGCAGCGGAACTATTCAGAGGTGGGCTAGCAACACTGAGGCCTACTATCCAACGTGGCACCAGGGCCTCCTTCTAGTACATCACTGTGGGCGGCCAGAACTTTTGACGCTACTGAGAGGTGCTGCCTAGTGGTCCACCAGCTTGGGGTGTTGGGGTGCTCTTTGCCAAAACCGACGGGCCGGGTGGGGGATCACACTGCAGGCAGCAGTGAGTAGCTGGCGCACCCCGGCCCCCATCGCACTCTCTTTGGCGGAGCGAACATGGCGATGAGCTGCAGCGGACGAACTGCCACGCAGCCTAAGCTAGACAAGTATGCGTGGCAGAAGAGTCAAGAGGAAGGCCAAAGTACCGCCGCAACCCAAAGTGAGAGCCCAGAACCCACAAACAAAGATATTTTAGCGGCAATAACCACCGTACAGACCTCCCTTGAAACCCGGGCGACAGTCGCCACAGAGGTTGCCTTAATCAGGGAAGACATGCGGAAAGTGGCGTATCGAGTGAGTTCTGTCGAAAGCACCACTAAAGACTTGGTGAATGACTCGGCCCTCCTCAAGAAACAGGTGACCGAACTTGATGATTACGAAGGCCGAATGAGGCGCAATAACGTTTGAATTCTTGGTATACCGGAACGGGCGGAGGAGCAGGCAGCAGACCTGTTCATTGAAGAGCTGATCCTACAACGACTTCAACCACGAGGCCTATCCAAGTGTTTCTCCATTAAACGAGCTCACCGTGTGCCTGGGGGTAAGTCGAAGCCGGGAGCTCCCACTGACCGCTTCTTGCCCGTGTGTTTAATTTTCGGGACCCCGATGTGATCCTCCAAACTGCGTGGGCGGCCCCCCCGCTGACGTTCGAAAACAGTAAAGTTTCCTTTTTTCCAGATTTCACCTTGAGGGTCCGAGAACAACATCGTAGCTTCCTGGAAGTGAAGCGCGCTCTTAGGGACCAGGAAGTCAAATACGCCATGTTGTTCCCAGCGAAACTCCGGGTTGAATCGGATGGCAAATTGTGGTTCTTCACGAGACCTGAGGATGCCTGGGACTGGCTTGGCGGCTGGCGTACAGTTGGTAAGCGGTCCTACAAATCGACACATGTGGCCAGCGGGACCAGTGACCAGCGTCAACAACGACGGTCCCCTCCTCATTCTGACTCAGAGTCTCAGAGCCCGACAGGGTGAATGCGAACATTGGGCAAGTAAGAGTGACTATCCACTGAGTCTTTGACTTTCACATTCAGCTGGGGAGTAAGTGTTATGCTCAAGCTGTAGTTCTTCCTTGTATTGACTGGAGGAATCAATCTTTTTCTGTATGATCCTTTGTTGACCTGATACCTCAGACTCATAGGCTTTGTCTTGCTCTATATAACCTGACATTCGTTTCAGCATGTTCCGCCCTCGGGGCTTATTGGCCGGGGCTAGTATTTAGGTTGTGTTGATTGTTGCTCTAGGGAGTGGGGTTGTTCACGTACCCGAAGTTGACGAGGGAGGGTGACAGGCACTCTGCAAGTTGGGGGTGGCGGGTGGTTCTAGACCCGTTGTGCAGGGAGGCAGGGTGGGGGGGGTTCTCACTGGGAGGGAGGTAAGGGGTTTGTTTATTTTAGTTTTCATATCAGAACATTGTCATGCTTGGTTCTCCTGTGAAACGACTGGTCCCACTGTCCCTTGTGAATATGTACTCCATTTGAGCCGTTCTTGTCCTCCGCCTAACATTTACCATGGAGTGGAGTAATGCTTTGGAGGCCCATTAGCTGCTGAATTCCTCACGATGATTTTATTTCCCAATAAAACGGTTAGATGGCGCCCAGCATAGCTCTTAACTTATTGACCTGGAATGTTAAAGGCCTGGGGGACAAGATTAGGAGGGGTATTGTGTTGCAGTATATCAAACGGCAAGGTTTTGGACATTGTGATGCTGCAGGAGATGCACATGGTAGGGAACTCCTGTGGGGTCCTGAACAGATGGGGTATCAAATGATAGTTCACTCAGGATTCCCTTCAGGCTCAAGGGGTGGGGATCCTCCTCCGCAAAGGCTGCCCATATATGATACATAACACCTGGACTGACGCACAGGGTAGATACTCGGCTGTCACGGTCACCTGGGAGTGACGAGTCCTTAACGTAGTTTCCGTATATGCCCCCCCTGGACTACAACGATTGACATTACGAGACGTAGGGAAGCTATTTTTGGAACTACCCTTAGGAGCGTTGATACTGGGGGGGTGACTTTAATTTAACCATGGATGGATCTCGGGACCGTCTCCCACCCCAAGATGATCCACCGTGGGGCTCACAGCTCCACGAGTTCGCTAGCGCCTTTGGCGTTGTGGACGTCTGGAGGTGGCAGAACCCGCTCCATACTCACTTCACGTTCCAATCGGGGGCTCACAATAGCCAGTCTCGATTTGACTACATGTTTACACATGCACAAGATATTCATGCTTTCACTATGTCCAGATGTTTAGCACGCGGTATATCTGATCATTCGCCCATCCTCACGACTTTCGGCCTGAAGCAGGCCAGGCGCCACGGTACCCTTACTGTACAACCATGGGCGCTAAAGATACCACACATCAGGGAGGCGCTACTTAAATATACTGATTTCTACTTTGCGGAAAATGTGGGGTCCGTTGATTCTGCAGGGACACTTTGGGAAGCGTTTGGCGCTGTTATCAAGGGCAGTGCACTGTCATTAATGGTGGGACACAGGACTGAGTGCTCTAAGGGGGTGGTAGAGATGGAAACAGATATTTTAACCAGGGAAGAGGCCATTGCACGTGCCCCCGATCCTGATGCCAAACATAGTTTGAATATGAGACGGCAGGACTATAGGCAGCTTCTCTTGGAAGAAGCCACAGCGCGCTCCCTAGCTACCTGTAACAGAATCAATGCACAAGGTGAATGCATGGGTAAACTCCTGCCATGGCTGGAAGGGAAGGAACAAGCCTCGAGATGGGTCCATGCGATTTCTAGCCCTGACGGTGTACTTCTCACTGACCTCCAACAAATTGCCGACACATTTGCTGCCCATTTTGAAGCGGTCTATGATATATCGGAGACATCGCAGGCCCCGTTGTCTGCTGATCTCCTGGCTACTATAAATCTAGTGAGCCTCTCCCCACAAGATAGGGACGCCCTGGAAGTGGACATAACTGAAACGGAGATTCAGAAGGCCATACAGGATGTCCGCTCCGGCAAAGCAACAGACACTAATGGACTCCCTATCGAGCTTTTTAAACCCATGGCTGCTAGATTAGCGCCTCACCTGCTGAACATGTATACGGAATGTTTTGAGTCGAGACTCCTTCCAGCCGACATCCGTACCGCCTCCATTGTGGTTGTCCATAAACCGAATAAGCTGGCAGACGACTGTAAATCCTACCGTCCTATCTCCCTCCTCACTGTCGAGGCTAAGATCTTGGCCAAACTACTGGGCAATCGCCTCCTCCCTTATGTCTCTGGGCTGGTACATCACGACCAGTCCGGATTTATGCCGGGAAGGAACACAGCCCGAAATCTGCAATGGGTGAATGGGGCCCTAGGTAGACTTGGAACTACCGGGGAAGAAGCAATCTTGCGGTCATTAGATGCCACCATGGCATTTAAAACTATTAAATGGGATTTCCTCTTTGCTGTATTAGCTCGTATGGGGTTTGGACCTAGGGTAACAAAATGGATCAGGCTGCTGTACACTCAACCTACCGCGCATGTCACCATCAATAACCACCGCTCAGCTACTTTCTCCCTCCGACGGTGCCCAAGACAAGGTTGCCCGCTATCGCTGCTGCTCTTCGCCCTTGTATTGGAACCACTGGCAGTCTGGGTTAGGGGTGATCCAGAAATACGGGGGCTGAAATGGACGGTAGACCACGAGGACCGCCTCTCGTTGTGCGCGAATGACATTCTCCTTTATTTGGCCTCTCCTGCGCGATCTCTGCGGCGTGTACTTCACATATTTCACATATTTGGTGCTCATTCCGGATATAAGATTAACTGGTCTAAATCTCAGATGTATGTGCTATGGGGTTCTCCCCCACCCCCAGTTCTCGGGGCTATACGATTCCGGTGGCGACTCGAGACTTTCGCTACCTGGGTATCTTTGTGACCCTGGATACTAACCTATTTTTTTAACAGAACCTGCTGGGGCCTCTCCAACGTCTCGAATCAGATGCCCTGCACTGGTGAGCTCTCCCTCTTACTCTCCTGGGGAGGGCATCCCCTTTTAAGATGCTTGCACGCCTGCGCTTCCTCTATGCGCTACAGAACACTCCCAATTCTATTCCAGACTCCTATTTTTCCAAAATAGATAGCGTTGTGCGGGGGCTACTGTGGGAGGACCGCCCACCACGTATAGCAATGAACAAACTCACCATGGGATGGTAGGACGGTGGCATAGGGTTACCAGACATACGACTTTACTATCAAGCTTCACAACTGACCGCAATAAATAGGTGGGTGTTTGGTCCACATGACTACCCAAAATTTCCGTACAGATCACTGGCTCATGGGACAGGGCGGCTACAATAGGTCACTATACACTAATCCCTGTAAGCTTAGCTTGACAGGCCCCACGCCCTACCGTTAAGGTCTGGCATGGACCCACAAGGAAACTGGGTTGGCACAATCGCTTGACTAAAGCAACACCACTCTGGGAACCCAACATATTGGGACGGCTCAGTAGATGCCCTGGGTTTAATAAATGGGACACAATTGCGATATCCACAGTAAGGGGATATGTGGGTGAAGGGGAAGCTAGCCACATTCGCCGACCTACAAACTAAGTATCAGTGGACACAAACTGAAACCTTCAGATACCTCCAGATCAGACACGCCTTTTTGGTGGCCATGCCTAAGGGAATCCCCCTGCCTGAGTTTTCCCCCTAGAGGACCGGTTGATGCTAGATCCCATGGACCAAAAAGCAATATCCCTCACTTTGGTAAATAACCGCAGTGACCCGATGCAGCGACTACATGTGGGCTGGGAGTCGGACCTGGGTAGTATTGAGGATGAAGACTGGCGAGATGTGCTGGCCTCCCCCAGGGAAGGTGCCATCCCCATGAGACTACGACTCATTCAGCTGTAAATTCTCCACAGAGTCTATTTCAATGCTAATCTCCTATTTAGACTGGGCAGACGGCCTGACCCTCTCTGTCATTGTAATCAGACTGGCCCCTTTGTTCACATATTATGGGAATGCCCACAAATTAAGCATTACTGGGATAAAGTCACACGGCAATTGGAACGGACATGCGATAAGTCCCTAAAGCCCTCTCCCCAGCTCGGTCTCCTTAATATGTGGGAGGCTACTGACCTTTCCGAGGCAGAGCAGGCGTGGGCGTCGATGGGTTGGGCCATTGCGAAATGGAATATTGCACAGAAATGGGGGGGGGGGGGTGGACGCGGTCTCAACTCTACACTATTGGGCCAAAGACATGGATAGTGCAATGATTGCAGAGAAGGCTGTGTTTAAGGGTAGAGGCTGCCCCAGGAAATGGGACCGTAAATGGGGGAAATTATATAAATACAGAGGGGACTTCTGCATATCTCCTATTATAGAAATGCGGCGTGAAAGACACACTTTGATGTCTCTGCTAACAGATGTTGATGAGCCCTCTCCCCCGGCACACTGATAGGGATATATCCATAGGGACTCATTCATTTTATATTTTATTGATGTATGCATTTCCTCTGCTTAGTGATTCACCACGTAGGTGGCTGGACATTACCCGGATGCAGCGACATGGTGGAATCTGTGATTATTGTCTTGTATGTTGTAAAGATGATGGAGTCATTTATTGGGGCCATGATTATTGCTTTGTACCGATATTATTTTGTTGAAAATAAAAACTGGTTATACAGAATTAGTATGGAGTAGAACCTGCTCTGAACGTATGGATGAAATTGTTAGGAAATTTTGCCCAGGTATAAACTATTATATTAGCAAACATAAAAGGGGAGCCAGTGGCAATACGCCATCGCCTGAGGGACTTCACTCCTTTACAACAGGAGCGGTAATTACCTAAAACTATCAATGCTGAATTAGATAGAGATGGTTAGGGAGCTAGAGCAACAAAACCTAAACTCATGGGTGGTCCTGAAAAGGATAGCACCAAGCAAGCACCTGATACTTCCAAGAAGAAATGGGATAATAAAAAGCAAAATAATAGAGGGAATAGATCACAATCCAGGGGTGGTTCTTCTCAACAGGAGCCCTCTGAAAGGAGGTATAACATTAGGAATTGTGTTAACATTACAAACTTGACAGGTATCAGGATACTGATACACGTTCCTCTCAAAACAAACTTAGAGGGAAGGGAAGTCTAGAGACACACATCGTACTTTCGACTATAATATCAAAAAAGAAGATAAACCAATATCAAAACAATTTAAAAAGAAGAAAGTAGCGGGTCTTAAAGTTAGACATGCCCAGAATTCTGAGGACTCCACTTCTGAATGGGGAATGGGGTCTGACGATGCTAGACAGCGCAGCAGAAGTAACAATCGCTCGCCACAACCTGATGGAATTTCTGGTGACAGCGGAGTTGAACACATCACAGTGGAAACACCCGATACAAAGGTAAGTTTCCCACATTGATTACATGAGATAAAACTCTAAGTGGAGAGGGACAAACCCAGGAAAATAAAGGTCTCTTTTGGGAGAACCAGACTTATGGCTATGACGTTATTTTGGCTCTAAAAAATTGGCTGCCTGAGATTGTTATGGAGTGCCCAAAGGAATTAATGGTCATTTTATTGGCTTTTTCTGACCTCATTCCAATATACTTAAAACATACATATACGCAGGAGTGGGCAGTAGCACTTGCTCCAGCATTATATCGCAACCATGTAGGGTGGGATACTGAGTCACCTCACCATGTAATCTCAGTAAAAACTACTCCTACTCCCCTTAGACAGTACCCTATTAAACAAGAAGTGAAAAAGCAAGTCGGTGAGATCTTAGATCAACTGGAATATGAAGGTGTAATAGAAACTTGCACCTTTTCAATTAATAATCTATTGTTTCCTGTCATGAAACCCAATAATTCATACTGTCTAGTTTTAGACTACAGACATCTGAACACATGCACAAAGACATTTGCAGTACAGAATAACATTGTGCGGAAAAAATACAAAACACTAGGTATCTCAAATGCATTTTTCTGCCAAAATATAGCACTTGAAAGCAGATAATTAACAGCATTTTCAGCGCTCGGTTCTCCACGTCAATTCTGACGACTCCCCCAAGGGTATAAGAATAGCCCCCGGTGGTTCTGCGCTAAGGTAACGGAGTTACTTCAAAATTTGATGAGGAGGCATTATCCTATGTAGATGATATTTATCTCACGGATGTTGATTTAAAGGATCATTTGACCAGGGTGAGCAACATCATTTTGGGGTTCGCCTCTGAGGGTTACAAATTCAACTTTAAAAAACCAAAAATAACCTACCTCAATGTCTTATTTTTGGGATATGAGCTTTCAAGTGAAGTAAAAAGCCTGGCAGCTAATTTTTTAGAAAAGTGTGCGCTGCTCCAGCCTCCAAAATCCCTGAAATACCTACAATCCGTATTGGGATTCCTACATTTTGGCAGAACATACATTTTGAATTACGCAGTAAAACCTTTCTACTATTTAATCAGACTTGATTTTTCATTTAGACGTTGGACACAGGAACAGACGGATATCCTTCGTTCCTTACAAGTTGACATGATAGCTTCAAAATACCTACACACACGTGTAAATACCACAAATCTTGTGATCCTTT
Source organism: Triturus cristatus (assembly GCF_964204655.1). Lineage (NCBI taxonomy): Eukaryota > Metazoa > Chordata > Amphibia > Caudata > Salamandridae > Triturus > Triturus cristatus. The sequence goes on along the minus strand of NC_140589.1, from coordinate 1,603,972,397 downwards.
AAATTGCGGGCCAATCAGGGTACAATTACCTAACCTTCAATGAAAGCGAAACAGTACCCATAGCATACAAATCACACTTGTACACAACGCTGAAATGCGTTTAGCTTCTACAGAGAAAATTCTGATAGCAGTACAAACTGCTGTAGTGAGAGAAGGAGCACTGGCTCAGGGGAAACGAATAATTGGCATAACACCAGTACCATCCTTAGAGACTGTTACAAAGGCAAGCTTTCCAAATGCAAAAGCTTTAAACCCGAGATGATACAATGGGTTAATTCTCTCACTGCAACAGATGTAGACTACAAATTTGATTCTACATTAAAAACACAAGCATTTCTGCAATACGAACAAAAATATCCTCTCCTGAATTAAATAATGCCTCTAGATCAGTATGAATACATTATTTACACTGATTTTTCTGCTCAGCCGGCCACAGAAAGTAAACAGCAATACAGCGCAGCTTGTGTGATTGTGAAAAGACATATGCGGGAGGGTAAGTTTCATCCTTGCAGTACGAAGACGCATTCTCCAGGAGATTGCACGGCACAGCTGGCAGAATTAAAAGCACTACTACTGGCACTAATACAAACTGATTGGGAACTCCCCACACTTGTAGTGTGTGATTCGTTTTACTGTGTCCAGTCTTACAATGAATATCTTCTCTACTGGGTTAAGAATGGGTTTAAAGATTCAAAAGGTTGCACAACAAAGCACAAAATGGTTTGGGAATAAGTGGCAGAGTTGAAAAAATACTTGCAGAGAGCTCATGTGATACACACGCTGAGTCCTCAACGGGATGGCGTTCACGTTGAAGGGAATTCTTTGGCTGTTGAAGCCACAAAGGGGGCAGTACGAACTGCTGCCATATCTGCAATCACTCGTTCTAGCACGAGAATAGACAGAGACATAATGGTAGTTGTCATTGCTTCACGCAAAAACAGCTCAGCAGTACCAAAGAGCTTTCCACTCAAGTACTCCTACAAGTTAGATGCAAAGAACATTCCGTATGCTCAAATTCCATGAGTGGGGAATAGAGTGATACCAAACATGGATCGCAGATTAGTTTGAATTCTGGCGCACACAAGGGTCTAGGTTCTGCGCACGCAGGGATTACCACGACTGTTTCACTATTAAAATAACGCTATTGGAGGCCAGGTTTAACAAAACAGACAAAAGCATTTGTTCTTAAGTGTGACATCTGCCAACAGATTAAGGATTCTACCGTAGCACGTCTAGCACAAACACCATTACTAATTTAAGACAGACCTCTCGCTTGTGTCTATTTGAACCACTGTGGCCCCTTACAATTTGATGGGGCTTACAAGTACATCTTGGTGGCAGTGGATTCATGTTCTAGATTCCTGTGGGTCTTGCCTCAGCGCTTGGCTGACGCTTGAACTGTTGTAAAGGATTTGCGAGTCTTCATAGGGACATACGCAGTTGGCACATTACATTCTGACTGTGGCCCCGCGTTTAGCTCCAGGGCTTACATGGAAGCCATGGAAATTTTGGGTGTAGCACTGCAGTACTCCTCCCCGTTCCATCCCGAGGAAAATTTGGTCGTTGAGAGGAAAAACCTGGACTTAAAGCACTTTTTAACAGCAAAGGTATTAGGTTTGGGTGGTAGTTGGGTCGATCACCTATACGGGGTCCAGAGCGCACTAAATATTATGCTAAGAATTTCCTTAGGAGGTGTCCCCCCTTACAAAGTCCTATTTGGAACGAGAATGTGGGTACCTGTTCTCGATTATGAAAGTCACAGTGGCAGATGAAAAACCTTTTGATATTGATAAACGTTTGGCTGTTTTACAGGATCTTAATGAATTCTGGGCACTACAAAGCAATGTGCAAGTAAAACGCACCGCCACTGGGGAAGTCAAATCAGTCACAGCAAGACATGCATGGATCCCAAAAGTCGGGAATCTGGTCAGAGAAAAGATTGTGAACAAGAAAGAATTTGGGCCATCATACAGAAAGCCTGTACCTGTCCTTGCTGTCGAAGAAACAAGAACAGTACTTCTTCTGCCTCTTGCCAGCAAAAAAGAGAAGAGATTTGTCTCAATTTATCTGATCAAACCACACTATGTGGCCTGAATAGCAGGCAATGTGGGCTCCTGGGTAGGCACCGCTCTCCTCTCGCTACCATACAGGAAGGTCAGACAGAAAGACTTATAATAGTCGAAGAATCTACAATTCGAAGCAATGGAGTTTCCAACAATGAAATGGAACTGGTTCCGATTGAAATTGAACAACAAAGGACAAGTGAAAAACAAATATCAATTTGGCTAACCCCGACATCTACATCAATATGCCTCTACAGGCGACAACTGCCAGTTCAACAAAACATGCTGAGCTACCAAAGATAGATCAAACTGCATCTGGCTACTTCATCGATTTCGAAACCTTTTCTCTGGATCCAAGTGAACCTGAGTCACTGCTAGCTCCAGTTTCCCGCAAAAAACAGCTTCATGATTTTTATACTTTCTGAAAAAGACATACCTTGTTTCCCCATGGCTACAGCTCTGTATAATCATTGGAATACTGTTCCTACTCTTTTGGATAGGTTTATTGACTGCCTTTTCCTTGATCATGAATGGACACTATATCCCAGATTGCTCTGCAGTATCAAATGTAAACTTGGTGCTGAAACCTCATATGTTATCATCATGAACAAAAAGACCAGTCCTATGTGAACATTAGAGCAGTTCCAGTTCCTGACAGAATAGTTTGGGATACGGTTCCAACTGAACTTTTAAAGATACTACATGTGTTCAAAATTTCTTTAAATCATATTGTCACCTTAAGTACTTATTCTGACGATTGGGATTTTGAAACTGTTACTAATATGTTGTCTGATTTAGAAATGTCTGCAGCATTTTCAACAAATGAAATGTTTGACTCTTCTGATTTCAACGAAATGAATTGTTAACACTATGGTCATCAATTTTGCATAAAACAAGTGCACCACATAATGTTTTCGCATACCAACAATGGGAACATTGCCCAACACCACCGAAAGGTAGTTCACAAACGTTTGCTCATTTTTCTGGATTCAATACATCTGATGTACGCTCATATTATTGTATGCTTGCACCTTTATCTGCAAAGAAAAGTATGCTCACTAACACAAAAAAGATATACTCTGCATCCTTTATTGCCTCACTGACTGAACAAGGTTGCGGCTTATGGAAAGACACTATAGACATTGAATCAGTCTGGGGACTAAAGAGTGGCAGGTTCGGGGAACCGAGGCACTATTTAGAGCATGCCTCATACCACAACAAATCATCTTCCTGCACAACACTGTGCAACAAACCTCCTGTCTTGGGTTAGCCAAGATTAAGGACTTGACCACACCTCACATTCCATCGTGTTCACACTTCGAGGATAGGCAAAATTACACAGAAAATGGTGAAGGCACACTGGATAACATTATGCAGGGGATTTCATACAATTCAACAGACCCCAATTGGAAGGGATGGTTAGTATGGCCTATCAACACAAATAGGTCAAGATTCAGGGGTACCGCCTAAGGGTTTAGTACTCATAGGCCTGACCTACGCTATGTACAATGAGAACATCTGGGGATGGTGACATCATACAGTGTTGGGAAGTTATGCCTAGATTGGCTAAGAACCTCAACGCTGTCCCAGGTGAAACAACACTTGTCCCTACTGTCAGATGACATGGATCTCAGGAAGGTTTTTTACTAGGCCCCCGAAAGCCGCGTCAGAAACGCTTTTTATATGCTTCAAACAACGAAATTTGGAAAATCTCCCAACAGGAGGCTGCAGAGAGATTGCGTGAAATTGACAGAATTAACTTAGTAAAGGCTTTGACTATGGTTGACAATGGCATAACCACACTAACATCCAGAATTTATTCGACAGGCAACATTTTATCTTCTGCTATAGATATAATGGAACAGGATCTGTCCATCTTACAACACAGACAATCACAGTTGTGTTCTATTATGTTATTAAGCTGGACTCTGCAATCATTGCGCTCTTGTTATGTGCCCTGGCGATATATCAACAGTACATCTCTGTTCTCTGCATATAATTTGACGGAAAAGCAGACAACGATGGCACAAAGGGATGCGCATTGAAAAATTAGACCGGTTACCTTTCACTGTGGCAGAGTCACCGTCCACAGAAAGGTTAATTAATGGCCATATTACATTGGCAGTAACAATTTTCAAGTTTCAATATTGCCTAGAACACCACTAGGTAGGCAGATACGAAGTAATGAGTGGGTAATTCATCCATAAAGGATTTACCATATAGATTTAGATGCAAAAACGGGGACACTAAAGTGTTTCTAGGCGGTACATACTGCGAGGATTCTTTGAGTGGATCTGTCATGTGCCAGGATATTATGCTTCACGGGGCCTATAATGGTTCAGTAGCAAACTTGTCCTGTCATCTGGAAGGTTCCCCAGCTGCCGTGATTAATCCAGTGTTCAGGCTGCTCTCGAATGGGAGTTACTTAATGCTGATTGATCAAGGTTGTTTTGGGATGCTTCCAGGCATCGCATATCTTGTCACTGTAAGTTCCAGAGTTACACAGTCAGGGAGGTACAGTTATGGCCTTTGTTGAATGTTTCCTTTATACGGTTTGATACTCTGAGCCGGATGAAAGCCATGCTTTTACAGAAAGATGTGCCCTTAACCTCAGGCCGAGAGACTTTTGAGCTCCAGGTTGCAAGGTCCTCTGATGAGATACAGGCACTGTCACAAACTAACTGCGCTTTCTATTTCGGAGAAATGGTACAGCATATCTTTAACATTCCTGATATGAAGGGTATAGTACACCTATTTAAGACCATAGGTTCTGGACTGTTAAGCACCTTTCGGACAGTCTTTGGAGAAATTCCAGCTTTCATACACTCTATTTCCGAAAGCATTTTTGGAGGGCCTCCGCTAATCCTGCTACGAGTAGCGAGAATCCTGATTTTAATTTTTCAGCTAGGTAATGGACATCCCAGTCACCAAGGAAATCGGGAACTAAGCGAGTATTGGTTCCTATCATTTCGACCAGTCTGGATTGACTGTGTTTTGCCTATTCTCCGCTGCCTATTCTGCAGACAAGAATGCATGTTGGACCTCTGTCTAACACTTCCATCGGTTGCGCCACCGGACGTGGGTGCATTGCTGGACCGGTTAACAGCCCATGTACTGCAGTGTCCCCAGCGTATTCCAGTGTTGATGTCGGCATTCTTAGAGCCACCATGGGATGCTTCAGCTTGAATGGATGGTCTTCCCCCAACGTTTTGCCTCCCTCCCTTCCTTTTTCTATGCTCGTTTTTGATGGTTTTAGAACTCTGAGCACTTTACCACTGCTAACCAGTGCTAAAGTGCATGTGCTCCCTCCCTTAAACATGGTATGATTGACTTGCTCCTGTTTGGTATATTTAATTTACCTATAAGTCCCTTGTAAAGTGGTATACTATATAACCAGGGCCTGTAAATTCAATGCTACTAGTGGGCCTGCAGCACTGATTGTGCCACCCACACAAGTAGCCTTTCAAACCTGTCTCAGACCTGCCATTGCAGGACCTTTGTGTGCAGTTTACTGCCACTTCGAATTGGCACTTAAAACTACTTTCCAAGCCTTAAACGCTCCTTTTATTATGTATAAGACACCCCTAGGAAGGCCCTTTGTAATACAAAGAGCAGGGCGCTATGTAAGTAAAAGGTAGGACATGGACTTTTATGTTTTACATATCCTGGTAGTGACAAATATCCTATTTTGTTTTTTACTACTGTGGGGTCTACTCCTCTCATAGGCTAGCATTGGGAATCTCCGCTGCCTATTCTGCAGACAAGAATGCATGTTGGACCTCTGTCTAACACTTCCATCGGTTGCGCCACCGGACGTGGGTGCATTGCTGGACCGGTTAACAGCCCATGTACTGCAGTGTCCCCAGCGTATTCCAGTGTTGATGTCGGCATTCTTAGAGCCACCATGGGATGCTTCAGCTTGAATGGATACCGGCTCTTCTACAGGCACACAGGCTTTGGATGTTTCCACTACTTCCTCAGCATCAACTGTGGGAACTGAAGAAGGTCATCTTTGCTCGATCAACATAATTTGCAATGTGCTACAGGGACAGTCATCTGCGAAGGTAATCAGCAGTGATGTTGCGTCTCCCACACAGAACACACAAACCTTTGGCTCTCTGTGTGCTGGGAAGAATTTGGCATTTTTCCAAAACAACCAAAATTGGAATTTTAAACAAAATTATTCTTTTCTATACTATTAATGAGCTCCATGGCTTTCAGACTTATTCAGTGGCTCAGACTATATATATGAACATATTTTAAAGGACTATTAGAGTTTATCTTTAAGAGATTTTATAAATTTTTAGAAACGTTTAAAATGTACCTTTTTGTAAACTATGTTTAAAGCTTGTTTAGATGGACATTCCAATTTTTTAATATGTCGTCCAGGTCGGATGAGGAGTGGGTGTTATGTTTCATAGGGTACCCCAATATAGGACTGAGTATCTTCCTAACCTTTCACCTACATTTGCCGTACCATTACACTACATAACAGGTTTTTGGTTTTGACATTTTACCTAGTTAAGCGCCGCATAAAATGTAGTGTTGTTTTCCCCGAACACTAGCCTCATTAATTATGCATGAAGATTCTCAGAATCACAGCAGGATTACCATTCTCTGCATAATAACTATGTATAAGGGTCATCCCTTCCGTCATCCACGGCCGACATGACACAGCAAGGTAGAATCCCTTAAGGGTACCTTTTGGGTATATATACACCACATCTTTGCCCAGGCAGGGGAGAAAGACTTCCATGCTAACACACTGACGCGAGATGCTGATTTTCCTGCACGCTGACTCTCCAGCTCCCAGTGGTCTGACATCCCTCACAGGGTGTCCAGCTCAAGACCAAGACGGGGCCCCATAGTCTCTCACTTCAGGTAATGGGGTTGGCTTCAGCCTAGGGGGATTCTTGGCCCTACACCTACATACATGCTAGGTACACTTAGGTACATCTAGTTAGGTTGCATTGTAGGAGTATGCGTTATTATTGTCATGTACTTTTTATTGCTTGCATATATTCATTGTTTTAGCAATATGGTAAACATTTACCATCCTTTTACTCTGTTGGTGCTTATAATCATTTATATCTGATTCTGTCTTATGGTTGTTTCAGCACACTTATTATACACTAGAATGACACTGGTTTAATAAATGCTTATTGAAAACATCCCCACTGTTTATTCTGTGTATCTCTCTGAAACAAAGTAAGCATGAGTAACTGAGCAAAAATGACGGTACTGTTGCCACAATCCCTGATGGGACAGATTTGTCATGTTTGATAGTTGCCAAGAACTATTCTCTCCTTGCTAGGAGGAGTTTACGGTGGCCCTGTGAACTAGCTAGTATACAGGCGAACATACCCGGAGGGGATGTCTGGAATCAGTCTGGACACCAATCCCACAGTCTATGTTGTCTGAACTTGCAGATCCTATATAGGTTTATAGGAACTACACGGCAATTGATTGTGCTAAAAACGATCCATGTACCATCTCTTATAAATGACCATTACCTAATCTAAGCTAGAAGGGTAAATCCACCATTCATGATGGAAGCCTACTTTTACTTACTACTTACTTATGCAGTAAATTATTTACATTTATGGGAGCTCAGCCACAGTTCATATTTAGACTAAGGTTTGTCCACCATTCCCTGATTACAGTTGTTTTCCCTGCAATGAGTGTATTAGAGGAGTCCTCGAAAGAGTAACAGAGTTGTTCCCCACTGGAAGGTGTAGCTTCCCAACAACAAAGATGATTATGCATCTGCAAAAGAGTTAACCTATGGGAAGGACCATTACAACCACAAGTATATATGAGGCTATGATGCTGTATCTTGAACAGCGGTAGTGTAGCCTGTTGGTAAGCTCAGCCATCCCTTCTCTGATTCTTAGAGGGACACATGCTGAACCTTTGAAGGAAGGACCTTTGATAATTGTCAAGGAATCTAAAGAGAAGGCGATGAGAAAAAGGAAGGACATAGTTACTGGCCATTTTCCCTAGCAGGCCCAACAGTAAAGGTGCTTTAGGAAAAGTCCTTTAAACTCTCTGTTCTATACCTGAAGTCCCCAGACGAAGAGGTAGGGCAGCAAAAAGTAAAGAAGACCAAGCACAAGAAGGAACTGACAGAGTGGAGGTAGAGGTCTGTTAATCTGATGCAAAAGAAGACCAAGACTGTGGACTTGCCCGGGAAGGTGAGATGGATGGCAAACACCTGTGTGGAGGAAAATAAAACAAAGGCACACAGTATGGTTAAACTGTAATGCACAATGAACCTTAGATTTTTAAACACAAGGTTTTGGGACTAAACAAAAGACAGTCGTGCCAATACAATTTCAAATACTGCAGGTAGCAACTCAAGAGTGGAAATAAAGGGTGACTTGATAGCCATGTCTTAAACAGAACTTTTTCTTCCCTGTAGTAAACACCTACTAAAGGGACCAAACCAGGGCATCCAGATTAAAGCTCACCTCACCTTACACAGTGCAGCCTGCCAGCTTGAACTTGAACTGAGATTCAGAACTGACCTGTGAAGGTCTCAGGAGCATCCGATATCTGTGCATTGAGTGCCAGACATTGAAAGCCTCTTCACGCCTATAAGAAATTGGATTATTAGTAAGATCACCCCTGTAAGAAATTGGGTTATTATTTAATGGGGAGTGATGCCTGACCTTTAATAATGAATTCACTAATTTAACCTGACCTTAATTAAGTCCCTGGCATGCCCAGCTATGGCACTGAGGTGAGAGGCCTAACTTAGAAGCATTTTGTAACGGTGGTCTTCCCCCAACGTTTTGCCTCCCTCCCTTCCTTTTTCTATGCTCGTTTTTGATGGTTTTAGAACTCTGAGCACTTTACCACTGCTAACCAGTGCTAAAGTGCATGTGCTCCCTCCCTTAAACATGGTATGATTGACTTGCTCCTGTTTGGTATATTTAATTTACCTATAAGTCCCTTGTAAAGTGGTATACTATATAACCAGGGCCTGTAAATTCAATGCTACTAGTGGGCCTGCAGCACTGATTGTTCCACCCACACAAGTAGCCTTTCAAACCTGTCTCAGACCTGCCATTGCAGGACCTTTGTGTGCAGTTTACTGCCACTTCAAATTGGCACTTAAAACTACTTTCCAAGCCTTAAACGCTCCTTTTATTATGTATAAGACACCCCTAGGAAGGCCCTTTGTAATACAAAGAGCAGGGCGCTATGTAAGTAAAAGGTAGGACATGGACTTTTATGTTTTACATATCCTGGTAGTGACAAATATCCTATTTTGTTTTTTACTACTGTGGGGTCTACTCCTCTCATAGGCTAGCATTGGAAATCTCCGCTGCCTATTCTGCAGACAAGAATGCATGTTGGACCTCTGTCTAACACTTCCATCGGTTGCGCCACCGGACATGGGTGCATTGCTGGACCGGTTAACAGCCCATGTACTGCAGTGTCCCCAGCGTATTCCAGTGTTGATGTCGGCATTCTTAGAGCCACCATGGGATGCTTCAGCTTGAATGGATACCGGCTCTTCTACAGGCACACAGGCTTTGGATGTTTCCACTACTTCCTCAGCATCAACTGTGGGAACTGAAGAAGGTCATCTTTGGTCGATCAACATAATTTGCAATGTGCTACAGGGACAGTCATCTGCGAAGGTAATCAGCAGTGATGTTGCGTCTCCCACACAGAACACACAAACTTTTGGCTCTCTGTGTGCTGGGAAGAATTTGGCCTTTTTCCAAAACAACCAAAATTGGAATTTTAAACAAAATTATTCTTTTCTATACTATTACTGAGCTCCATGGCTTTCAGACTGATTCAGTGGCTCAGACTATATATATGAACATATTTTAAAGGACTATTAGAGTTTATCTTTAAGAGATTTTATAAATTTTTAGAAACGTTTAATATGTACCTTTTTTTAAACTATGTTTAAAGCTTGTTTAGATGGACATTCCAATTTTTTAATATGTCGGCCGGTTGGATGAGGAGTGGGTGTTATGTTTCATAGGGTACCCCAATATAGGACTGAGTATCTTCCTAACCTTTCACCTACATTTGCCGTACCATTACACTACATAACAGGTTTTTGGTTTTGACATTTTACCTAGTTAAGCGCCGCATAAAATGTAGTGTTGTTTTCCCCGAACACTAGCCTCATTAATTATGCATGAAGATTCTCAGAATCACAGCAGGATTACCATTCTCTGCATAATAACTATGTATAAGGGTCATCCCTTCCGTCATCCACGGCCGACATGACACAGCAAGGTAGAATCCCTTAAGGGTACCTTTTGGGTATATATACACCACATCTTTGCCCAGGCAGGGGAGAAAGACTTCCATGCTAACACACTGACGCGAGATGCTGATTTTCCTGCACGCTGACTCTCCAGCTCCCAGTGGTCTGACATCCCTCACAGGGTGTCCAGCTCAAGACCAAGACGGGGCCCCATAGTCTCTCACTTCAGGTAATGGGGTTGGCTTCAGCCTAGGGGGATTCTTGGCCCTACACCTACATACATGCTAGGTACACTTAGGTACATCTAGTTAGGTTGCATTGTAGGAGTATGCGTTATTATTGTCATGTACTTTTTATTGCTTGCATATATTCATTGTTTTAGCAATATGGTAAACATTTACCATCCTTTTACTCTGTTGGTGCTTATAATCATTTATATCTGATTCTGTCTTATGGTTGTTTCAGCACACTTATTATACACTAGAATGACACTGGTTTAATAAATGCTTATTGAAAACATCCCCACTGTTTATTCTGTGTATCTCTCTGAAACAAAGTAAGCATGAGTAACTGAGCAAAAATGACGGTACTGTTGCCACAATCCCTGATGGGACAGATTTGTCATGTTTGATAGTTGCCAAGAACTATTCTCTCCTTGCTAGGAGGAGTTTACGGTGGCCCTGTGAACTAGCTAGTATACAGGCGAACATACCCGGAGGGGATGTCTGGAATCAGTCTGGACACCAATCCCACAGTCTATGTTGTCTGAACTTGCAGATCCTATATAGGTTTATAGGAACTACACGGCAATTGATTGTGCTAAAAACGATCCATGTACCATCTCTTATAAATGACCATTACCTAATCTAAGCTAGAAGGGTAAATCCACCATTCATGATGGAAGCCTACTTTTACTTACTACTTACTTATGCAGTAAATTATTTACATTTATGGGAGCTCAGCCACAGTTCATATTTAGACTAAGGTTTGTCCACCATTCCCTGATTACAGTTGTTTTCCCTGCAATGAGTGTATTAGAGGAGTCCTCGAAAGAGTAACAGAGTTGTTCCCCACTGGAAGGTGTAGCTTCCCAACAACAAAGATGATTATGCATCTGCAAAAGAGTTAACCTATGGGAAGGACCATTACAACCACAAGTATATATGAGGCTATGATGCTGTATCTTGAACAGCGGTAGTGTAGCCTGTTGGTAAGCTCAGCCATCCCTTCTCTGATTCTTAGAGGGACACATGCTGAACCTTTGAAGGAAGGACCTTTGATAATTGTCAAGGAATCTAAAGAGAAGGCGATGAGAAAAAGGAAGGACATAGTTACTGGCCATTTTCCCTAGCAGGCCCAACAGTAAAGGTGCTTTAGGAAAAGTCCTTTAAACTCTCTGTTCTATACCTGAAGTCCCCAGACGAAGAGGTAGGGCAGCAAAAAGTAAAGAAGACCAAGCACAAGAAGGAACTGACAGAGTGGAGGTAGAGGTCTGTTAATCTGATGCAAAAGAAGACCAAGACTGTGGACTTGCCCGGGAAGGTGAGATGGATGGCAAACACCTGTGTGGAGGAAAATAAAACAAAGGCACACAGTATGGTTAAACTGTAATGCACAATGAACCTTAGATTTTTAAACACAAGGTTTTGGGACTAAACAAAAGACAGTCGTGCCAATACAATTTCAAATACTGCAGGTAGCAACTCAAGAGTGGAAATAAAGGGTGACTTGATAGCCATGTCTTAAACAGAACTTTTTCTTCCCTGTAGTAAACACCTACTAAAGGGACCAAACCAGGGCATCCAGATTAAAGCTCACCTCACCTTACCCAGTGCAGCCTGCCAGCTTGAACTTGAACTGAGATTCAGAACTGACCTGTGAAGGTCTCAGGAGCATCCGATATCTGTGCATTGAGTGCCAGACATTGAAAGCCTCTTCACGCCTATAAGAAATTGGATTATTAGTAAGATCACCCCTGTAAGAAATTGGGTTATTATTTAATGGGGAGTGATGCCTGACCTTTAATAATGAATTCACTAATTTAACCTGACCTTAATTAAGTCCCTGGCATGCCCAGCTATGGCACTGAGGTGAGAGGCCTAACTTAGAAGCATTTTGTAACGGTGGTCTTCCCCCAACGTTTTGCCTCCCTCCCTTCCTTTTTCTATGCTCGTTTTTGATGGTTTTAGAACTCTGAGCACTTTACCACTGCTAACCAGTGCTAAAGTGCATGTGCTCCCTCCCTTAAACATGGTATGATTGACTTGCTCCTGTTTGGTATATTTAATTTACCTATAAGTCCCTTGTAAAGTGGTATACTATATAACCAGGGCCTGTAAATTCAATGCTACTAGTGGGCCTGCAGCACTGATTGTTCCACCCACACAAGTAGCCTTTCAAACCTGTCTCAGACCTGCCATTGCAGGACCTTTGTGTGCAGTTTACTGCCACTTCAAATTGGCACTTAAAACTACTTTCCAAGCCTTAAACGCTCCTTTTATTATGTATAAGACACCCCTAGGAAGGCCCTTTATAATACAAAGAGCAGGGCGCTATGTAAGTAAAAGGTAGGACATGGACTTTTATGTTTTACATATCCTGGTAGTGACAAATATCCTATTTTGTTTTTTGCTACTGTGGGGTCTACTCCTCTCATAGGCTAGCATTGGAAATCCCTTAATACAGTTTTCCTGATCAGAGGGGAGTAGCATTTTCGTTTTCATATGTTTGGAATGGGGTTGATAAATCCTGTGGTGAAGTTGGATTTAACATGACTGTTAAGAAATGCTACTTTTAGAAAGTAGACATTTTTCTGCTCTTAGATCTTTTGTGCCTTACATCCTGTCTCCAATACACATCTTGGCTGGGTGACCGCTGCACTTTGTGCATTCCCTCTAGACAGCCACAAACACAGGAAGGAGAGGGTCATCTGCATTCTGAGCACTCGTTTGCATTCATCTACATTCTGATGGGTCTTCCTAGGCCGGGAGAAATGGGAGGGGCTGACACACTTTAATAGGTACTGTCATTCCCACACACATAGCACTGATTTACCTCCCAGAGTTAGTCTGACACTCAGGACTGGGCTGAAAAGGATTTCGGGCACTTCAAAGACCAGTCTTTGATGTCACCTCCACTTCAAAGACACTTTTGGGTTTAAGTACTGGGCCCGACCCCCACATATCAGACACTTCTGGACCTTGAACTGAACCTCTGTCAAAGGATGCCGCTCAAAGTACTCAACTGAACTGCTTTTCTGAAAGGACTGCTCTTCTGCTTGTTGCCCTGTTGGTTGCAGCTCCCTGACTCTGTTGAAGGTGAGCTGAACTCTACCTTCCCGCCAAGTGATATCCAAGAGCTTCCTGGCTTGTTCCTGTTTTATAAAGCCTCAGGGACACAAAAGACTTCCTGCACTCCTGCTGGTGCTGCTCAACACAGTCTTCTGTGAGTCCTACCCTTCCCTTAGGTGCCCCCTCCATGTTCTGGACCTCATAAGTGGGTTCTGCAGCTGTTTTGCAACAAAATCGACACTTCGTCACCACTGTGCCGATCGTACCTGATGCAGTATTCTTTGACGCTGATGCAGTGCCGATCCAGAGACCGCTTTCTGTGGCTTGATGACGCGGGATCAGACTACAAGGTTTGACGATGATGCAGTGCCGATTCAAGGTCCTGACCACAAAGCTCGATTACGATGCACCAACCCGCCTGGGTGAATTGCAACCGATGCATTGCCTTCACTGCGTGGAGAAGATCAACGCATTTCATTGCTTGCGACCAGGGAAAGGTACTTTGTTCACAGGGGGCTGAGTGGGTCCTGTAGCCGACCGGCACTTCCACAAGGTTGGTCTGAATTTTGATTTTTCCCAGGTCCTTTGCGACCTAAAGTAACCTTTTTAGCGCTACTTGCTTCTAAGTGCTTCCCTGCATTTATTTCTCTAAAATTAAATATTTCAACTTCTACCCATTGTATGTTTCTCATTTTGGTCTTATTATACACAGATACATATTCTCTATTTTGCTAAACAGTTGTGGAGTCTTTTTGAGGTGTTGTCACTGTGTATGTGTTATTGCACAAATACTTTACACCTTGCCATCTAAGTTAAGCCTGCCTGCTCCATGCGAAGCTACCAGAGGGTGAGCACAGGATAATTTAGGATTGTATTGTGACTTACCCTGACAAGGACTGTGGTCCCTACTTGGACAGGGTGCATAAATCTGCCAACTAGAAACCCAATTTCTAACATAAAGTATTTATGTAGTATCAAAGCAGTAATAAAGGCAAAATACAACACAAGAAAAATGCCAAGGCAATGTTGAAAAAAGGATACATTTTAAATAAATTCAATTACACCAATGAGACAAAAAACAATAAGAGGAACCAGACATTTGAGTTTTTATAGTTTTAAATAAAAAGTGCCAAAAAGTAGTAAGTAGCAACCTCGATCAACTGGTTTCGGTAGACTGGCACCTAGGTGCAATTTTAGGCCGACCGCGATGGAGCGTGTGTCGGACACAGAAACCAGCTTTGACCAAGTCTTAAGTTTTACTTTGGCACTTAGTCTCAAAAAGGTAAGTGCAAAGTCTTCACCAGGGCATGGCAGCTGGGAGTAGCTAAGGAGGGTTCCACTAGGTTGGATAGCCATTGGACATGGTTCTGCTGAAGCCATTATTTTTTTGTTGCAAGGAAGCTCCAAGTGAGAGAAATTTGAATTTTGCGTCCCAGGAAGGTCCCTTAGCTGCCTGATTCTTTTTGCATCTTCACCAGGTCAAGATTTCTCTGTTCATCCTAAGTCTCTTTTTGGGGGATCAGGTTCCTTAAAAGGGACAAGCTGTAACTTGTTCTGGAAGTTCCAGCCGAATTGGATTTGTTGCTGCTGTAAAGCTCAGCGCGGGAGAACTTGAATCTTCAGTCTACTGGCAATGCATCCTGATAGATTAGCTTGACAAGTTTGTCCTGATCCTCTGGAGGTCTTAGGTGCCAACAAGTTTCTAAGTCTAATTTTTTCAAGGGTGGTAGGAGAAGTACAGCTAGACACAGCCCAAGGTTCCAGGACCTCAGGCACACAACTTGGGGGTCAGAGCTCACTGCAGTAGAAGCCAACAGCAGGGGAGCTGGCCCACAGGGCAGTTGCAGGAAAGGGCTCTTGCATCTTGTGTCTCTGTAGCTTGAACAGGAGGTCAGCCCTATAACCCTTGGAGCCCACATCGTTTACCTGGGTACAAGGGAGAGAAAGCCAGGTCCCATCTCAGGCCTCTGACAGCAGGTTCAGTCCTTTTCTGATCTTCCTCAGATATATCGGTTTTCCGAAGTGGCTGCCTGGAGATGCCACATTTATGCCTAACATTAGCCAGTAGTGTTGCAGGTATTCTGCACACACACAGAACTTTGCACAGTATTATGGGACCTCGGTGTATAGGGGCTGTGCATTCCTACCACCTTAGTGCCCATGAGCCCAGAACAGACTAGCTATAGTGTCTCACTTTCTCTTCTACTCACAAATGGAGAAATAAATAATTAGACATCCCAGAACACTTCCGGATCTCTCAGGAATCACGGTAACAAGACGCACCTTTTCGCTCACACTCTTGTTCTTGTCCACAATAAGATCTGTCAGAGACACAAAGATAGTTTAAAATATTTATTTTAACTAACATGCTCTAAAATGCAGTATACGTGTCACAACAAGCATAAAGATGCATAATATCAACATTGTTAGCATTGCAGTAAGGCCATATATCATAAAGGTAGACGTCATTATACAAAGACTATGGACAAAGGACTACAGTGCCTATGCTTCACCCCCGTGGTAAGAAGAAGTATTATTATATATTAGAAGATCTCTGGGCTTTGTCGGCAGACCCCATACCTTAGGCCGGGGATCGTATTTCTACATCACACGTGTGTGTTGCTCTTCTCCCTGGAAAGGTCCCTCTCCAAGTGTGTGTTACCTAAACATGCATCCCATAATATCAAAGTACGAGTCTCCAGCTAAAACAGCTGAATTGGTATGTTTTGTCTAGGTGCTAGGGCCTGACCAGAACAGAGTAACAAGGGGCAGTGTTTATCGACCTTGCACACAATGTTCAGACTAAACTTCAGGAACAGGCAGAGAACGAGCACAGCAGAGAGTTCTCATGTGAAAGGCATAAACAGAGTATTTTAAAAATAAAGACATGTAGTATCGTGCACAAAAGCAGTATCATGGCTACCAGGCTCATGCTAACTTAAAGATTCCGAAAGGAGGAAACCTCCTCCTGCATCTAGTGAGTACGTTATATCTCACAACTTATACATTAACCGACAGTGTTCATTAGGAACAGCATACCAGTTATCAATTACAGAGCACAACCAATGGCGTGCCGCTCGTAGGCGTAGAACGTGGATATTTTAAAGGACGCTGATTTTTAAAGTGGTTGGTGCCGAAGGAAGATTGCCGGCGGAATAACTGCTTGAAGGCTGCTTGTGGCTACGCGCTGGGACTGCGAGGCCCAGGGTGCCTTGCCTCGCCATCACAGGACGCACCTGGTGCCTCTTCCCGGACCCTCCTCCCATCAACTCTTCTCTTCAAAAACGCCTCGCGGCCCCCACTTCGTGGGTGCCGCTCGTAGGCGTAGAACGTGGATATTTTAAAGGACGCTGATTTTTAAAGTGGTTGGTGCCGAAGGAAGATTGCCGGCGGAATAACTGCTTGAAGGCTGCTTGTGGCTACGCGCTGGGACTGCGAGGCCCAGGGTGCCTTGCCTCGCCATCACAGGACGCACCTGGTGCCTCTTCCCGGACCCTCCTCCCATCAACTCTTCTCTTCAAAAACGCCTCGCGGCCCCCACTTCGTGGGTGCCGCTCGTAGGCGTAGAACGTGGATATTTTAAAGGACGCTGATTTTTAAAGTGGTTGGTGCCGAAGGAAGATTGCCGGCGGAATAACTGCTTGAAGGCTGCTTGTGGCTACGCGCTGGGACTGCGAGGCCCAGGGTGCCTTGCCTCGCCATCACAGGACGCACCTGGTGCCTCTTCCCGGACCCTCCTCCTCTCGCCATTTAACTCCCGCCCCTCCTCGCGTGAGCGGGACGCGAGCGGGGCGCAGACTGGGGCGAAGCCTGGGCAAAGGGTGGGCCGTCTGAGGCCGTCCGAGGACGATCGTGGACGGGACGGGCCACCTCCCTAACCTTCATTGAATGGTGAGAGCATCTATCGCATACTGTTTTAAATTGCCTGTAACCTTCGTCTGTTGTGGACACTGACTCACTGTGATAACTTTGTTGCTATAGCTCTACCGCAACATAATATCATGTCACAAAGTGTTGATAAGTCGCGTACCCTAACTGTAAACATATCGAAAGGCCCAGTATCTGGCACTATCGATCAATTCTTTAAGCGTGTGACCACTGTCTTGGAGAAGGAGATAGCGGATACGGAAAAACGACTATCTTTAGACCTTCTAACAGGCAAACGTTCCTCTCTGGGCACAATTGGCAAAATTTTATCTCCAGAAGTGGGGAATGTGGGTACCGGAATTTCTAGATCCTACTCAACACCAGGAATAACAAAAAATACGTCACATGTTAATCCCCTCGGTGAGGTCCCTCAGCCTGATGATAATATTATTACACTTACCTTATCGGGGCTCTCGGACTCACCAAATTTAGTTATTTCCTCCCCCCCTGTGGTAATTAGACCACCAACAAGAAGGAGACGAGGCATACTTACTAGACCACTCTTGATGAAAAAGAAAAAAGTTAAATCGCTCACACAAAAACAGAAACATGTAGGTTCCGTAGCAACAAACACTCCTCTTTTGTGTACAAACACTTCAGGATTGTTATTCAGCCCGGATATCTTGAGCGATCTACTCGCCAAACTAGAGACAATGGTCAAATCCCTTTTGCTTCCCCTTCTTGAAAGGTCCAGATTAATAACTCTCCACCTAGAGGATTTAAGTAAACGAGTGGGAATGAATAATTTACTTATATCTGAATCAATAAATACCCAGATTAAAAATAATGTGAAGGAACATGTTCCCCCCCCCATGGTAGTGCGGCTCCCCACGGATGATCATTTGACAAATTCGCCCACTATTTTGGAGGCAAACTCCGCGGATAAACCATCTAATAATACAGCAGATCACGGCAGGACACAGCTCACAACAAATAGTAGAGACACTAAAGGGGTCAATAATATGGGTAACAAACAGAAATTTGCCACTAGTCAGGACACCGAAGAACAAAAAAGTAAAAATAGAACTCATTCTTCGGAAACAACCATTATGAAGAAAAAGGACATAACAGATCATGAGAAGTATGATTGGTCAATCCAGCCACAATATATCCCAGTAAGCAGAAGGGTGGACCTACCGCCCGAATCAGCCCCATATACGGTCATCATGACAGGGGTCCCAGAACTAATACCAGGTGCAAGGGAGGACTTCCATGCGTTAAAAAATAAAGTTATGCATTGGTTGAATTCAAATAGACCCCTCCCTGCGCATATAAATGGGGAAATTCTTATGGTGAGACGCACATGTTGGGTAGGTACTAGACCTAAAGATAAGAAGGGCGATGTGATAATCATAAATTTCAGAGATCACAGAGCGGTCAGATGCATAGGTGATTGGTTTGAGGCTAGAGGGGGGGTCGCAATTGCTACACACCTGGTTGACTATTTCTACCCTAGAGAATTGATCGCCTACTCCATTCCAGACGTTAAACAAGATCTTCCTATGAATTGGGGTAAAACGGATCATCGTTTCTCCTTCCAAGCTGTACATAACCATACTTTCTATCCACAGCTGAATAGTAGACCTATGAGCAATAACTACCAACTATTCCAAGCTCCAAACCAGGCTCCAAGGAATAATAACTCTCAGATATACCAGAGATTTAATATCCCTACCTCTAATCGTTATGCCGCCTTGTGCGGTTTGGAAGATGTAGATTGACTTAATATCAAAGAGACCCAAATTGGAAAATTCATCGCTTCACATCATCCGTCTTCCAAAGCTTCGGACCATGTATCTGAATCCGTGGAAACTAGATCTAAAGAAATTAGGACCCCCTCCTCTGTACCAATCCCTCTACAGCATAGGGTTTCTGATTCTTTTTTATCGAGGTCACATCAATTATCACCCGAACAGGCGGGGGTCACAGATCTAAGAGTGGCAGAAATTTCGCCTGCAGACAAAGTACTTAATATTTGTAAAAGCTCAGACCCAAGAAACGCTTGTATTAATGTACAGTTTATGTCATGGAATATTGCGGGTGTACGAGATAAAGTACTGGATGGGACTCTTATGAAGTTTGTTGAAGACCACCACGTAATCTGTCTTCAAGAGACATGGTCTACCAACGAACAACATCTGTTGGGATACAAAACGTATTTTTCACCGGCTATTGCAGGCATACATGGTAGGGCGAAGGGGGGTCTGACGATATTTATAAAAAACACCATACCTGGGCTAAAAGTCACTCCCCTGAGATTACATATTAATTATCAGATTCTAAAACTCTCGTTCGAGGGGAAGGGGGTTATCTTTTTAGTAAACTCGTACGATAACCTTCCAGAATCAGAGAGACCAGAACTACTTGAGACCATCCGTAACAAACTTTTCACATTGATTAGTAGAATACAAGGGACAGTCGTCCCTAGTATTGTGTGGGGCGGTGATTTTAATCACCACCCCTGTAATGTGTCAAACTGTTGCGCTTGTGGGGATGGGGAAGAAACTGATAACCACGAGACCCATTTCAGTCATACAAAGTTAGGAGAATTACTTAATGAAATGATGTCGGAACTAGGCCTAATGATCCTAAATAGTTCCGATATCATATCAGGACAATTGCAGGCTACATACCTGGGGAGAGGGTGGGAGACAACAATTGATTATATTTTGATCACAGCTACGCTGGGCAGCAGAGCACCGAATTTTAGATTAATAATTAACACATTAAGTGACCATGCAGCGTTGGTTTTTAATCTAACCCTAGATGCAGGGAAATTTAAACCATACTCGCTGATGTCTGCTCTTGCCCAAAATAACATTCGCTTGGCAAAACAAAATGGCTACGCCTTAAGCTGGGGCAAGATTGAACCAGAATTAATAACCAAGAAGGTGGTCCAAGCCGTCTATCCGGCGATCATGAAATGTCTAGATAGCAACACCAACCAAAAAGTATTATTAACTAATTTTAGTGTTATTTTAAAGAAAGTAAATAATCTTTTAACTTGTAATAATAAAGGGAAGAAAGGTCATAAAAGAGGGTGGTTTAGTCACGAATGCACGGTAGCCCATAAACTTTTGAAAAAAGCATTGTCAAAATCTGTAAGAGACCAAGATGAAATTCGCCGGCTAAGGACCTCTTACCGTCTAGTTTGCAGATTAAGGAAGCGGAAAATAAAAGATTCCCTATGGGATCAACTGCACGAGAGCTCTCAGTCCAAAAATGGAGAGATGTTCTGGAGGATAGTGAAGACTCCCTTCCTGTCCGACTCCAGCGACCAGCCTTCAATCGATGTAGCGATTGATGGCCCGACATGGGTAAACCATTTTGCTAAAGTGTTCAGTAAAACTCAAATAATAGACCTAGATGAGAAGAAGGAGGATTGTCCCCAAGACACCCTATTTCCGATCCCTCTAAGCTTAGAACTAAACGAAATAATTAAGGCAGTGAAAGCAAGTAAAGGAGGAAAAGCCCCCGGTCCAGATGGCGTCCCAGTCGACTTCTTTAAATTTAATCTTGACTTATGGGCACCTATCCTAAAAAGGGTGTTTGATGCGACAATGAGGCATGGGCTACTTGAATCTTGGACCCAATCAATTATGATCCCGATCTTTAAGAAGGGAAACAGAGACGAGGTCTCCTGTTATCGGCCAATATCACTCCTGGATTCCCTCGGTAAAGTCCTGGGTAGAGTGGTCTTACAACGACTTCAAGACTGGGCAGAAGACCACAATATACTATCAAATATTCAGTTTGGCTTCCGAGAAGGATTCGGAACTATAGAACAGGCACTGAATTTAAGCCTATTGATGGGGAAATACGTAACAGCAAAAGAAGGCAGATTGTATATGGTATATGTCGATCTTTCCGCGGCCTTCGATTGCGTCTCCCACTCAAAACTTTGGTCTGTTCTAACTGACATGGAAATAGATCCAGCCCTTGTAACCCTCCTTCGGGCATTATACTCTAACCCTACGTCGAGGGTCCGTTTTGGCACACAGGGCGAAGTTTCTGAGTCATTTCGGGTGGAACGCGGTGTGAGGCAGGGGTGTGTCCTGGCCCCCTTCCTCTTTTCTTTGTATACCAACGGCCTGGAGGTCGCAATGTTGAGGGGGGCCCAGGATCTCCCTAGAATAAAAGACCGTCTTATCCCAGCGCTTCTTTACGCGGATGACGCGGTAATTTTAGCGCGCACTCCGCGAGAGATACAGAAATCCCTTGACAGGTATGCCCAGTTTATGGATACTCTAGATCTCAAAATAAATATCAAAAAAACTTATGTAATGGTGGCGGGAAAGGACAGGAAAAGGGGAAAGTCAACATTCTTAAACAAAGAGAAGCTGGAATTCACTAATCAATACTCATACCTTGGAGTATTGATTGATGAAAAACTTAATTGGAAAGCGGCCATCAATGCTAGAAAACATTATCTTTTGCGCGCAATTATGGCACTCATAAAATTTTCACAGAAACTAGGGAAAAGACCACCCGTAGAACTTCTTCGTATTTATACAGCAAAATGCCATTCTATCGCACTCTACGGGGCAGGTTTGTGGGGCCATAAAAGCACGAACGTACTTCAAATTGCAGAGAATGTTTTCATGAGATTTCTCCTGATGACTCCAAAACGTGTGTCTACGTTTTCCTGTCATGCCGAACTTGGTATGGCCCACATTGAAGACCTGGCTAAAGTCCAACCTCTTCTATTGTGGCGCCGTATTTGGATGTCATCAAAAAATCTATTCACAAAGGAGATCATAGCAGATTGCATGACGCTGGAGCACGCAGGAAAAATAGAATGGCTACTGTATATAAAAAAGTTTTTCAATGATTTAGATTTGATCAAATATTATGATAATCCCGAATTAATGTCCGAGATTTCGAAGAAAGACCTAAAAATAAGAGCACTTTCTCATCTGGAAGAATTACGGATCACAAAAGAGTCAAGTAAAATATCGGTCCAACATTCTTTGATGGTTGAGACTTCTCTCACCATTGAACCTTACTTGACCTATGTTGAGTCCCAATTTGAGCGCTTTTTGCTGACACGTTTCAGATTAAACGTCTTCCATAGGCTTGTAGCCTTCCCAAAATGTAACTCTTGGGAACGAACTCTAGTGGCGTGCCCTTGCGATGAAATTTCAACACAAACAACCATGCACACTGTTTTGTTTTGTAAATTTTATGTTGTCCATCGCAATTTATGGTTGACCCCGTTGTTAAGAAAGCTTGGCTTTAGAAGATGTCGTCCTGCTATGCTGCACCTGCAATTTTTGAATACTACACTGATCACAAAAAGTGTAGCTATGTTTCTAAAGTGTATTTATAATCACAGACCCAATTTGGGTTGAAAGTATTTGTGTTAAACTAAATAATTTCATATTGTGTGTATATTGAGGATAATATGTTTTTCTTTGTGTAAAAGCTTTTATGGTTATAACTGTTTGTATATAACCGAATAAAGATTATTATTATTATTATGTCTTATTATCTGACTTAGTAGTCAGTATGGTTTTAATAAACCCAAATGCAAATACAGTACAGGTAAAGGAAAAGCATCAGATGTCAATAGCAATTTAGTAGACAAATTGAAGATACATTGGAGTCTTGATGTGAATGACTCAAAGTACAAGGTAGATGATCAGACAGCCGACACGTGTTTCGTCATGTTGATACAACTTTTTCAAGGCTCGCAATTGTTTTGCAACAGTGATTCGAAAAATTCATCTGAGAGACCCCGTAAAGTTTCCTAGGGAATCTCAAATGAACTAGGAACAATCACAACGACGCCACAGTGATCCTCATAGCATACGAAGTATCCAAAGTAAAATAATCAGGATAGGCAGAGGCCTGTGTTCTGGTGCGCTGCAAGTAGAAGTTCAAAATGTGGGCAACAGTCAAAAAGTAAATATCAAATACAAATAATCCTGAGCACTACACAAAGGTTACTGTATAATTAGAGTCCAATCAATTTTCTTTCATCTCTGTTGTTTTATTCTTGGACACTTCTCACATTGGTCATTTTGCTTCCACAAGTTACAATCTTCTCCAGGTAGCGACAATAGCCAACACGTGTTTCGTCAGATACGATGCGTCCGCATCTCTGACTTCATCAGGGCTATAAACAAATCAACATCATATATCTTACTAAGTATCTCTCTATTTTTGGACATTAATACTGTTTGTGGAATGATTCTTGAGCAACCATTTGCATACTAAAATCCTCAATCCAGGATGTTCAGATGGTCATAAAATCATCAGTCCATAGTGGTGGAGAGTACTCCTTACTCGTTATCTCGGCGTCTCATTCCTCGTTCAAAGTGGTGTTAACGAGCATGAAGACGTCCACCGTAGTTCAAGTCAAACATCTGATATGATGTAAAAATACGTATATTCGTATTGAATTGAAGTATAAAATAAGGACTCGTAATTAAGATTCCCAAGGTCCCATCATACGATAGTGGGAGAACCGAATATCTTCGTCCTACTCCACGAGTCGCGTCCTCCAAGAATGGCGTACCACTCTGTTTTTTTTAATTAAACTTAAAGATGCCGACAATGTCCCTAGCGACCATGTGACAGTGGGTGGGAATGACTGCTGGACATGCCCTAATCAATGGAGTAAAACTTCCAGGGGCC
The DNA here is from genome assembly GCF_964204655.1 of Triturus cristatus. Classification (NCBI taxonomy): domain Eukaryota; kingdom Metazoa; phylum Chordata; class Amphibia; order Caudata; family Salamandridae; genus Triturus; species Triturus cristatus. The sequence continues at coordinate 1,603,948,242 of NC_140589.1, read as the reverse complement.
AACCCTATGCACTTTGGGTTCCTTAAAAAGGACAAGCTGTAACTTTTCTGCAAGGTCCAGCTGAACTGGATTTGTTACTGCATCTTAGGCCCCACTATATTTTGGCACTATGAGATGGTGTATGTAGGGAGTGTACATTGGTAATCTTAGTGTCCTCCCACATCAAACACTAAATACTGTTTGAGGCAACCACTGTACCCACATCAAATCCAGAGACATGAGTCTGGTAGAAAAAAAGCAGGATTTTTCAGCAGCCAGACAGTGAATACACAAGAATTGTCTTGGTATCCTGCTCCATTCCTTTCAGGTGCTCCCTAAGCGCTATATGTAAAACCCAGAAACAGATGTCTGGTAAGAAAAATTCAGGGTTCCTTAGCAAACAGACAGTGGATATGCAAGAATTGTCTTTGCTTCTTCTCCGCTAGCAGACAGTGGATATTCAAGATTTGTCTTGGTATCTTCTCTGCTTTCTTTCAAGTTTGTCCGAAGAGTTATAAGTAAAACCCAGCAGACCTGTCAAGCAATGTTTGACACTGCAGTAGGTTCCAACACTGTAGATTCAAAAAGGATGCCCACAGCCCCCACCCATATTCTGTGAGTTGTATAGGAGTGATCTCTACCAATTAAAGTCAGCCTATTGTTTGATCCTGTGCGACATTTCACACCTATTCAAATGGTAATCACTGGCTGGTAGAAGTTGAAGAAGAAATGCAAATTTACCTCCAGGAACTTCAGGCATTAAAAGGTAATATTCTAAAAGTTACTTTTCTTAATAGTCATTAAAAATCCGACCTCCCCATTAAACTGGATTTTTACTAAAAAATTATAGTCAGCCTTTGTGGTCCATACTGGTCGTTAAAGACTTGCTCTGGGTCAGGCCTATAACAAGAGAACAGGCCTTTAATGACTGGTATAGCCCGCTACTGTGGGCTATAAGGCTGTTAAAGCATTCCGCCCATCAGGGCAGAATGTGCTAATTATAAAAAAGCCTCCTGGGAGAAATCGGGTTTACACGCCTCCAAGTCTTATGCCTTTCACAGCTGTTGCTGTGTAGGCCTGCCCCTTATTGGCGCGTGCACACACAGCAAGAACTGTGAAAGTAGGGCACTGTCACCCCCTTACTCCTTGGAGTCTGCCAAACTGTCATCATTTAGCAGAGCGAGAGACAGCAGCTGAGCAGAATTCCCCCTCCTTCCTTCAGAGGTTCCAGTGACACTGTGAGCAACTGGAGGATGGGGGGGGGAAGGCTCGCTGTGTGCCCTGCTGCACAGGCTGTACCTCCCGCTTTTCCATGCATAATACACATATTCTGAGGATGCAGGGGAAAGAGACAGGCAGACGCTGTGGATTAGGACATTGTAATGTTGAGACTGGAGGGCTTATACCTGTTTTCATAGGCTGCTGCTTCATTATCTTCAATGGAGCTCTGAACATTTCAGTATTCAAATAACTACTAACAATAGTGGTTTAATTATTTTTCCAGCCAGTCCCATTCCCGATATACAGTATTAGGATTTTTTTTAATCTGTACTCTGGTTTTCTACATAGGACAGCTAGGCCTGCCATGGTGGAAAATAGTTTTTGAGTGCTGGTCACTGAAAGGACATGTTAACGAAGTTTCTACATGTCTTACTTTTAAACACCATGCACCGTGTCTTGAGGGTGGCAACACCTACATAGGGATGACTTGTTGATATTTAAAGGGGAGGTTTTGACCTGTCAGATGGGTTTATTTTGACAGGTCGAATTGCAGTTTTTACAATCAAGCTACACTGGTAGACCTGAAGCCATGTTTTACAAGGTCACTGTAGTGACTGGCACAATAGGTGCTGTAATAAACTAGTGACATTTAACTTCCAGGCTCTGGTTACACTTTGTACCATATACTAAGGCACTTATAGGTAAGTCAAATATGCCAATTAGAAGTATACCAATTTCATCATGTTGACAGGAGGAGCACAGAAACGTTACTACTTGTTAGCAGGGTGAAGTGCACAGAGCAAAAATTTCAGCAAAAATGTAGGTTAAAGCAAAAGGTGAAAACTCTGGCGTGCCCACACAGAAAAGATGGATTTTCTAGGAACCACACAATGAACTTTTCATATCAGATGTCTCAGGTTGAACACTCTACCTGTTCACCTTGCAGACCCAAGTAAGGTTTTTATGAGAGGACTTCAACATTTTTACAGCTTTTATTTTCATCTGCCATACTCCCTGGAAAACTAAGCATCATTAGTATGACCAAACGTGGTTTAGGAAACCAGTAAATGTTTAGAATTCAGAATTTCTCTTTGAGAGGATTTTGGTATTCCCTTGCATGGGTGGGTCTCTCACATTGGTTTTCTTTAGGTGAACAAGGTTGATGAGTAAATGCCAATACAACCTGTAGATTGTTTACCATAAATCCATAGAGTCTAGAGAAAACATCTTGAGTGAAATTAATCTTTTGAGAACCCCTAGGCCAAAATGGATCCAAGAAAACACAAAATGGATGTTATTTTGAAAACAAAGAAGTGACAATTTGCTAAACCAGGACTACCTGAGCTTCAGGACATCAGCTGTCTTCATGAGAAGCAAAGTGTATCTCTATAATTGGAAAGTAAGGCAACATCATTATTTTATGTAACAGCAATCATTACTGGAGGAAACCTAGAGTCCAAAAAGGATCTGTGGAATTATCCTGTATGCCGGCCTTCTTTGAATGGTAAATTAAAGAAAACAAAACCCCCAAAAAGCCAAATTGTCTACCTGGATGTTGCTTGTGTGTATGCAATGCACTTTTTTAATGTTATTGAATAGCTAGAACTTCCATTCAGTGTGCCAGAAATTCCCATGGCTAGGGGAGGCTTCACAAACCATATAAAGGAGGACTCTTGTGCTTATCCAGTTTATCAAGGGTGCAAGGAACCTTCACCCCAGATGATTGCAATCTGCTGCTAAGAATCTACTTTGAAAATCAGACTCCTGAGCTGAGAGAGCCTCTGAAAGTGTCACTGCAATAATGTCTGCCCTAAGAAGAAACCCAGAGAGAGCGGACTGCAGTGGAGCTTGTCTGCGAGCTGTGTGGTGTTGGAGCTAGCACCCCTTATGGAGACTGCACAGAGGAGCTGAGGTGTGCAGTACCTGAGCCAGTGGGATTGTAGACTGCAGAAGAACTGTGCCAGTGAGTTTGTGTCCTGTACTGTGTCATATGGCAGAGGCACGTATGCCTAGAGCAGCTGCACTGCTCTCAGTGTGACGGCATGTGCAACTGACATTATTGTGTCTGCACAACTGTGCCGCTTTAGCATGATACTAACTGCTGTCAATATTGTTGAGAACCAGAGTTGAGATTTCATTGTGTGAGGCCCCTGGAGAACCCAGACCTCATGTTGATCCAGCATGGATAGCCCACGGTAAGATGAACCTGCACTGTGGCATCTCTCAGCCCTCTGAATCCTGTCTGTCCACCCTGGCATGATTGCAAACCTGACCTGCAGCCTCCACCATTTGTCTGGACTGACCACTCCACTCTCAGTTTTCCCAAATGTTCCCAGGAAGAGGAATGGGGCCTGAGGTGAGGGCCACGAAGACCAGCAGAAGTGCTAATGGAGACTAAACTGCATGTGATAATTTACTTAAAGGGTGACGTCTGCTCAGCACGAGAAGGATAGGACATAACCTTCTAGACATTAATAAGAGACTGGCGTGATGGTCACTGACTTGGTTATGTGGAGGGGTCAGATGGCCTAAGCACCTGTCAGATTTCTACGAAGCTTAAACCAGTTATTCCCTCTAGGCCCCGTTCAAGGTGTTACAGACTGGTGAGGGAGTATCGCACTTTTGCATAGTGATGCCGCTGTGAGTATAATTTTTAGTGTTGTGCCTTTAATGCATTATGATCCTGTGTAGCACTGAGTTATTGTAAAACTAAAATACATTTCTTTTGTTAAGATCAGTGCTGCCTGGTCAACGTAATTATAGTTGAGTTATTGTGTGCATTGCTGTGTTCTGAGTCTCTAACCTGATATCATCTCCCTGAGAAAGCGGGAAAAAGATCCAAGCAGGAGAAGCTGGATTTCCAGGTGAGGAGATCATATTAGTCGTCGATGGGTTGCTGGTCATCGTCGATCCTGGTGAGGATTTCTACCTTCGGACTTAGAATTTTTTCTGGAGCTCAGATTCATCCAGCAGGACCAGGCTGCAGGCTGTAGCTGAAGAGGGCTCCATGAGGCTGGATACCACTGCGGGGAGTTCCAGGCGCAGAGGATTTGCTGCTGTGGAGAAGAACATAGTGGGTGCTACTGCAAAGTCCTGTCAAACGACGATCCACCTTGGGGGGATTGGCTGGCAGGTAGGTCCCGGTCTTCTACCAGTTCTACAGGCAATTTTTATTGAAACAATTTTTTTAAGTCCCTTCTTTTAGGGTTAGGCAGGAGCAGCACCACCAACACCACTTTCAAGGGTCCAGGACTTGGGGAGCACCACTTGGTGCTAGGACTCACTATAGCATAGGCCAATAGCAGGGTTCAAGGCCTTTTGTTTTGTCCCTGTAGCTCACACAGGATGTCAGCCAGCTAGCCTTGGGACTCAGTCTGGTGGCCCTGGGTTTGAGAAGGGGTTCTGGACTTCCTTCCTCAGGCAAAGGGCAGTTTCTTCCAGCAGCAGAGCAGTCATTCTTCTGAGTCTTCCACAGGTCCAGAAGTAATATGAAGAGTAATTCAAAGGGTCCTATATTTATACCTCTTTCCAGCCTTTGTGTGTAGGTGGTAAACCCTGTCCTACCGCCACCTCTGGTTTTGCAAAGTTCATCCCGGCTCAAGGATTTAAACTTTTTGGGGTGAAAAGAGGGTATTGTCAGGTTCCCTTGTGCGTGCTGGAGGCAAGCACTTTGAAATATAAGTGTAGCAGGGTCCAGCTCCACCCCAACGATCTTTTCAGGTATCCATCCTGCCCACTACTTTTCCCCTTTGTGACACTGTCTGTACGGAAAACACAAACCCCCAGCAGAGAAACCATTCACAGTCAAGTGACCCAGGATACTGGTAGAAGGCACAAATGGTTAGGGCAAGAAAATGGCAACTATTCAGAATTATGACTTAAAATCTATCTTTACAATTAAAGAGGATTTTAAATTACAATTCATTTGTTTCTAAACAGCATAGCCTTATCTGTTTCCTATCAACAGTTAGCACTTATGAAATGTAGCCCTGTGTTAGTCAATGGGAGAGACAGGACTTACCACAATGAAAAAGCACTTTAGGAGCTTTTCAGTACCAGGACATGTACATATGTCCTACTTTTTAAATACCCTAAACCCTGCCCAGGGAGCTGTTAGAGCCTATATAGGGGATGGCTTATTGTAAAAAAAACAAAAAACGGAAGATTTAGGCCTGTCAAAAGGTTTACTTTGTCAGATTGAAATGGCAGTTTATAACTGCACTACAGGCAGCAGTGGCAGGCCTGAGATACGTTTTAAAGTGCTACTTTAGTAGGTGGCACAATGCATGCTGCAGGTCCACTAGTAGCATTTAATTTACAGGCACAAGTACCATTTACCAGACACTTACAAGTAGATTAAATGTACCAATTAGATGTTTGCCAATTTTACCACATTTTAAGGAGAGTGCACAAGCACTTTGCACTAGAGCAGTGGTAAAGTGTGCAGAGTCGTAAATCCAACAAAAATTAATTTAGCAAAATAGGCGGCTTGAAGGCAAAAACTTTGGGGGACGACCACTCAAGGGTGTCAGGTCTGACAGACTCATACAGTACATTAATAAGATCCCAATCTAGAGATTTCCATACTGGCATATTCTGATTTCTATGGGCTCCATGTCCGGCATGAAATGCAGAGATCTGATAGAAACTGACATCAGCGCAAGGAGGTGGCGCAGTTATAGTGGCACAGACGTCACATCCGGGAAAGAATGGATCTGATGCAAAGCACATGACTCCATTTACTGATGCCTAAGGGAATTGCTATCAAAATACTCCGGATCAATTTTGGCACCTGGGGGAATTCACAAAGTGAGGAATCTGCGGTTACATCGAATCTCTACCAGAAAAGGCGGAACTGAAGGTAAGTAACCTGCTCGCTGTGTTTGTTGTTTTTCCTTTAGTTATAACTTTTTGGTTATGTAGTACTCTGCTATGTTTATGTTGTCATTGTTTTGTGTTCCATAATTACTTTGAAGATGCCAGAAAAAGTAGCAGCATTTGGCTCCTACTTTTTCTGCCAAAAGGAACATGAATACCCACCTGTATTGGCTTGCAGCTGCAGATAATCCAGCAGAGTGTGCAGCCATTCTGGTTGGTTCAGCATAACTGATGCTGAAGCCCAGGGGTGCAAAGTTGCTGACCACACAGACACACACATCTGAGTCACCAAGTTGCTTGAGCAATTAATATTATCCTGTACGCCGGCCATCTTTGAATGGTAAATTACCTGGATGTTGCTTGTGTGTATGCAATGCATACAAGTGCATAGCTCAGATTTGCCAGGCTCCATTTTTCCTTTTGTAGTTAATTTCTTTTATTTAAACTTTACTAGTCTAGGATGGTTGATGGATAGCCCATCCATGTTGGAATGGTTACCATTTCAAGACACATACCATCACATGTGTGCACATGCTTCATGACACATGCAGAAGTACGGATTGCAGCACCAATGCCTTTAGAAGATGTGCCGACCTATTAGATTTGCCAGTGCTTGCTTGCATTGACTCTCCATGCACTTCTTTCCAATCTAGTTTACTGATCTAAGATGGGCATGTTGGAACAGTAAAAAAACAGAAAAGCAAAAATAGTCACTAGTGAGTCACAGGACCTGCACTGCAAACCATATGTTTTGCATGCTTTGTTAGTCATTCATGTGATGGTGGATATCTTTGAATTGTATGTGTAGTATACTGTGTGTTCTCTATCCCTGTATACCTGAGCTGGTGTTTGGAATGATTAGAGTGAACAATTCAGTAGATTGTTGGTGTGTGGGCCACAGGGTGGTATGGACGGATGGAACCCTGACAGGATAAACCTACTATTGCGGTAATCTAAAGGCCTAAAATGTAATAAATAACATACCTCCTACCTGAGTAGCTCCATACTCTTGATTCAGCCCTCTAACTTTTTTTTCTTCATAGTTTTATATAGCTCGAACTTGACCTGAAGTTATCAGAGTGCTTTACTTGAGCACCAGTTGCATCACACAAGGACACATTCATTTTTGTTAGGCACAGGGAGATTAAGTGATTTGCCCAGAATCACAGGATGTTGAGAGTTAATGCCGAGACTTGAACCCCGTTCCCCAGCTTTGAGATCCACTGCCCTAGCCGTTAGGCTACATCCTCTCCCCTTCAACAGCAGTGTTGTGTCCTACTTTAATGTTGATGTGTTATTCTGTGTGGATGTATCTTTAAGGTGAGAGTGTGCGTGCATGGAATGTCACTAACTAAGTGACATTCGGATTCTGTGGAGTAGCGGTTAGCCTGGGAAGGATGTGGAGGTGTATCCTGGCGCTCACCTGTTCTTGTGTATCTCGTTTGAAATAAAGAGCTTTGAACCACTACAAGGAGTCTTGGCATCACTACAATTGGCGACGATCGGATGGGATTTGGAGAGGCAGCGTGCAAAGGACCTTTAAAAAACAAAAAAAAAACAAAAACTGAACTGAGCAAGGTGGATTTTTTTTTTTTTTTAATCCTCGTGACCCCACTTGGATCGGATTATCTGACGGCAACGGGAGACGAGGTGGAGGAAGAAAAAGGAAGTGTTGTGGTACATACGTGCTGTCAAAAAGGGTTTCGGACAGTTGAAAGGCCCGCGCTGGTAGCGTGATACGATTCGTAGTGGAGATTCCAGAACTCTAAGCGTGTGAGTTTCTGACGTAGGAGGTGCGTCCGGACACGTCAGGAGCATGCGCAGTAGCATCTGAAACGTAATCGCGCAAGGTCACACTGCGTGACCCTGCGTGGCGGCCATCTTTGATTCATTGTTTCCTTTCAGTGTCAGTTGCTTAGCAACACGAAGATACGGGCGCTGAGGAGAAGTGCTGTAGAAAGTGAAGCACAGGTGGTTCTGAGCAGCGGATAGCAGCGAGAACAGGTGAGACTGCCGGGGGAATACCTTAAACAAGGAAGTTAAGCAAAAAAAAAAAAAAAAAAAAGTTGTTTCATCATTTAAGTCGAAATATGGGTGATGGGGATAACGAAGGAGACCCCACAAGTCTGGAGATAGCACATCAAAATTACTCTATCAGTAACCCACACACCTTTTGGGCAACAGGAGCGGAACCAAGTATTAAATGGTTAGAATGGAAGGAGTACTTTATAAATTACATTTCAGCGGTTGATGAAGCCGGAAAGATGAAACCTGAACAGAAAAAGAGAATACTTTTACATTCCTTAGGACCTATGGGGTTGAAAACTTATTAGAGAATGTCCAAAGTGTTAGACACAAATTTAAATACTTTTGAGAATGCGATAAAGGATATGGACAAATATTTTGCCCCGAAGGTTTGCATAGGAGTAATTAGGCACAGATTCTTTCAAAGGAAGCAAGCTAAAAATGAAACTGTGGATGACTTGAAGAAATTGGCGATAGATTCCAAGTTTGGTGACCTACATGATGATTTAATTAGAGATCATTTAGTCATGCACAACAACAATTCGCCTCTACAGGACCGTTTATGGGTTAATGGTGATGCACCACTGGAGGACGTGTTGGCCATAATGAGAAAATTGGAAATGTCGGGGAGGTGTGCAACTGTGGTCAAGGCAGCAGAGAAAGATCCGGAAAAGATGACAGAGGGAGTATTTAAAATACAGAGTAAAGCTAGACCCAACGTTCAACGTCCGCAAGGGAGATGGACAAACCAACCCATGAGGAACCAGGGGAGAGACTTCAGGACTGAGGAAAGAAGATGCTATCGTTGCGATAGCAAAGAGCATTTAGCCTTTAGCAAAATGTGCCCTGCTTTGAAGAAAAAGTGTGGTATTTGTGGGTTGTTAGGGCATTTTAGTAAAATGTGTCATAGGCGCAGCAATGTAAAGTACATTTGGGACGCTGATGAGGAGGATGATGATTGTGAGGAAGAATGTGTGAAGAGTGTGAGAGGGAATTTCATGTTAAACATAGAGGATAACTCTATGGATGGAAAACCTATTTGTGAGTTATCTTTAGGTGGAGTTAAGGTGATGGTGTATGCGGATTCAGGATCACCGTACACAATTATTAATGAAGAAATATGGAAAGAAAAATTTGTAGGGAAGATCGGAAACCAATTAAACAAATCAGATGTGAATCCCATCAGTTATACAGGGGAAAAGATTGACATGTTAGGTTTCAGATGGTTAACATTCCTTTTTAAAGGAAGATCCACAAGAGGGAAATTGTATATAGCTAAGAGGGGACCGCCAGTTTTGGGGTGGTTCGATCAAAAGGATTTGCATATAATCCTAGACCCTAATAGTGTGGAAAAAGTGCTGATAATGGATGAGTGCAGTAAAATGAGTGAAGTATTGAGCAAAAGATTTCCTAAGGTGTTTGGGAAAGACTTAGGGGAACTCAGAGGGTTTGAACACAAGATTGTGTTGAAAAAGGATGCACTACCAAAAGTACACAAAGTGAGGCCTATTCCGATTTTAATTAGGGATGAGGTGAAAAATGAAATACAGAATTTGCTAAGCAAGGGGGTGATTGAAGAGGTGGAGACATCGGAGTGTATTTCTCCGGTTGTAGTTGCCCGCAAATCCAACGGAAAAATCCGCTTATGCATAGACTTGCGCCATTTAAACAATAATATTGTGATTGAAAAGTTCCCTTTACCTAAAATCAATGAGATGGTAGCGTCATTGAGAGGGGCTACGTGGTTCTCTACCATCGACCTATCCGCGGCCTATCATCAGGTTGTACTGGAACCACATTCAAGATGTTTAACAGCCTTTATTACCCCATTTGGGTGTTATCAATTTACACAAATGCCTTTTGGGCTTGCATCCGCTGCAGCGGTTTTTCAGAAACTAATGCACAGGTTGTTTGGTGATGTGGATGGTGTGCGTTTTTTTCAGGATGACATTTTGGTAGCGGAAAAAGGTAAAGTGGAACATGATAACAAATTGATTCAGGTTTTGGAAACTTTACAGTCTGTGGGATTAACAGTTGAGTTGACTAAATGTAAATTTGCACAGAGGAGTGTCTCATATTTGGGGCACATTATAAGTGAGGAAGGGGTGAGACCAAAACCTGTTTTGGTTTAGAACATTATTAAGTCACCAGCTCCTGTGTCTAAGGAAGAGATAAGGTCGTTTCTGGGTATGGCAGAGTATTGTGCAAAGTTCATAAAGAACTTTGCATCGAAGGTTTACAATATTCGATCGCTTTTAAAGAAAAATGTCAAATTTGATTGGAGCAAGGAGTGTGAAAGAGAGTTTATGGAAGTCAAAGTGGATCTTCAAGCGGTGAATGCTCTTGCCAGTTTTGATCCGAATTTGGAGAGTTTGTTGACCACGGATGCTAGTGACAAGGGGCTTGGTGCTGTGTTGTCACAGAGAGGTAAAGATGGAAAAGAGGAAATAATATTATTTGCTTCTAGAGCATTGTCACCAGCGGAAAGTAAATACCCGATCATAGAGAGAGAGGCATTGGCGTGTGCATGGGCACTTGAACATTTTCGTGCTTTTGTGTGGGGGAAGCCTGTGCTGATTCGCACGGATCATAGACCATTGGTTCGCATTTTATCTAGTGAAGGTACAGCAGTTGCTTCGGCTAGATTAGCCAGAATTTCGATGAGGATGAAAGAGTTCATACATAAGATGGTTCATGTTCCGGGCAAGGAAAACGTGGTGGCGGATTGTCTATCAAGATTGCCCACTCCGTTGGAGGAATGTGTGGATGATCCGTGGGGGAATTGTAGTGTGGCTTTGGTACATGATTCTGGTGCATCTGCTATTAGTAAAGGTGAATGGTTGGAGGAGCAGTTAAAGGATGAGGTGTTGGGAAAAGTTTTGGAGTATATTTCTAATGGATGGCCAAGGAAGGCAGGCGTCACGGGGAGTATGCAATCTTATTGGGAGGTACGGATGGAATTGGTTCTAGACAGGGATTTGTTGTTGAGAGGAGATAGAATAATTCCCCCAACAACGTTGCGCGGAAGGATTTTACAATTGTGCCATGAAGGGCATTTCGGAATTGTCAGGACAAAGTTGATTGTGAAGGGCATGTTCTGGTGGCCTGGAATTGACAAGGAGATTGAAAATTTTGTGAAGAGTTGTCCAGTTTGCTGCTCGGCAGACAAGTCTCTTAAAATGTTAAGACCCACAATGAGTGAAGGATTGATTCCTGGGTTGCCATGGGATACCATTGCGGTAGACATTTTTGGACCAGTGGGTGAATTGAAAGAGTATGGGTTGGTGGCTATAGATTTGTTTACCAAGTGGCCAGTGGTGGAAATTGTGGAGAAGGCGGATACCCAGTCTGTTTTAAGATTTTTAGATAACATCTTTGTGATGGAGGGTTTACCGGGTTGCATTCTTACGGACAATGGGGTGCAGTTTCTTTCGATTATGGCGAAGGAGTATTTTAAAAAGTGTGGGATTAAACACAAAACCACTGCGTTGTACAACCCAAGTGGGAATGGTACGGTGGAACGTTTTAATAGGGTGATTAAAGGAGTCATACAGACATCAATGAACAAAAATCTGGATTGGAGGATACAAGTACAGAAAGCTGTGTGGTCATACAGAATTACTTCTCAAGTTCAAGCTGGTTTATCTCCTTTTGTCATGATGAGGGGTAGAACGCCAAGGAGTAAGTACAATCCAAATTGGTTAGTACAAAGTGAGGTACAACAGTGGTCTCCTAGTGATGTACGGGGAAGGTTGGAAGAAGTGCATTCAACAGCAAAGGCTTATTATGACAGAGTGCATGGTGCTAAGGAGGTGAATATTGAGGTTGGTGATTGGGTACGAGTCAGGAAACCGTTCAGAGTTGTTAAAGGAGAGAGTAAATTTGAGGCACCCAAGCAAGTAATGGAGGTATTGAGGAATTCTGTAAGATTAAATGATGGAAGAGTGTGGAATTTGAAAGACATAGCTGTGGTTGGCAGCCGGGATGGAGATGATCATGTGAGGGATCAAAGGGGAGATTTTGATTGGGTGGAGGATTATTTTGAGAATAGTAATCTACAATCGCAGTTGGCTGCGGAAGATGCGCGGGACTGTGAGGTGGCTCAGGAGGATGAATTACTTCATGGGGGTGCCAAGGTTACTTCTTCTGTTACGGAGGGGGAAGGGTCTGTGATGCGTCCGCCAGTCATGGTAGCCCCAACACAGAGAAGCGTCACGGTACCTCCACAGGGAAGTGTCATTCCAGGTGAAGGTTGTATTGGGAAAAGGAAAAGGATTTTGCCAAGTTGGCTCAAGGAGTATATTGTGTAGTACTGTTGTTGTTTTTTTGTGTTTGTGGGTGGAATCTGTTATTTTATTTTTTGTTTTTTTTGTTTTTTGGTAGTTGGTTGTGTTTGTTATTTAAGGGGGGGGATGTGTTGTGTCCTACTTTAATGTTGATGTGTTATTCTGTGTGGATGTATCTTTAAGGTGAGAGTGTGCGTGCATGGAATGTCACTAAGTAAGTGACATTCGGATTCTGTGGAGTAGCGGTTAGCCTGGGAAGGATGTGGAGGTGTATCCTGGCGCTCACCTGTTCTTGTGTATCTCTTTTGAAATAAAGAGCTTTGAACCACTACAAGGAGTCTTGGCATCACTACAAGCAGTCATTCAAAGATAGATAACCTAGTCGTCAACCACCGTGGAACAGTAAAATAAAAAAGACAAGATGGCCCCCGAAGCATTCCAAGGCATGAGCTGGTATGTGTCATATACACCGGGATACGTCATAATGGCCTGGTGGGCATTTTGGCTTTTTTTCCCCTTCTTTTCATTAACCTTACGTTTCCAAGTTGGCCGACAGCCAGGTTGGAATGGTAAACTAAAAAATTTGAATTTGGGTTGCGCTTCTGCCATTAGTTGGACTAATTTCCCCCGGGTGAAAGAACGAGGATGAGGGGTGAGAGAAATCGTATCCGGCCAGCAAGGGTGTATTCCGTCATTATTCAGTACAAATATTTGCAAATCATGAGGAAAGGAGGGCTCTGTACTATTACTGTTCCATTTTAATTTAGAAATTAGCTGTACCCCTATTGACTGTTACCAGAAACAGCATTTCAAAGGTGCAAGACAGAGCACCACGAAAAATTAATCTATAATGTGCTACCCACTGCAATGCTAAGAGGGGGCATGTGTTGTGTCCATATTCTATGCTTCACTGCCAGTAAAATCACCCCAACACGGTGCATAAAGAAGGTGTATTTTTTATTGATATTTTATAGCAGTAAAAACTGGACGCACCGCCACTGGTAAAAAGCCCACCAGGGTCGAGAGGAACACACTGCAAATTAACGCCTCTTCATCACGCCCCGGGCTTTAAGATCCCTGCTACAGCAATACACTCGTGCCAACAAAACGAAGTCACACTCGCCCATTGGCAATTGATATTTAATGTGTGATTGCTAGGACATATGGCACTATTGGTCTTTATTCATGCAGCCAAATGTTTCCTTCTGAATTCTATTATTTGGAAGGCTTGCTTGATTAGACTTTAAGTGCGCTAGACTGCACAGTTGTGCAGTCTACTGTTATGTAAATTATGTCTAATTCCACAAGAGGGACGGCGCTCATTATTACTGTGTACAAATCATCTTGAAAGGAATAATGGTCTTTATTAAATCTATTTCTAGATTATAATTCGATTTTATTTACTATTCAAGGATAAACAACTTGAAATTGTCTTTCATTGTCTTGTTCATACTATTTCACTCTCATAACTAGAATCAATCAGTTTACATATTTAAATGACCTTTGGGCAATGTCATATAGTCTTGTTCATTTAATTGTATGTAATTTTTATCGTAAAATAGTGCGGTTCAAGGTGGCAAAGGCTTGTCCTATTTTTTTATACAGAAATTTTAAAGATAGGTATTCATTCAATTTGTGATAAGTTCTCTGCATTTTGCACATCTTCTCTGAAGTACATTTTCAACTGTATTTGATCTGCATTTGGAAACATCACAGATGCTGTTATAATTGTCCACGGTCTCAATAACATGAATTATGGGTTTGCCTTGCACAGCGGAACCTTGTTGTATTCAGCACATAAATATAGAAGGATAACCTCTCCAGTTGGCTGGGAGCATGTATCTCATGCTGGGTGACAAATGGCACATGAGGAGGGAGGTGGAACGACCATGCTCTTTATCTATCTCGCGACATGTGTATTGGGTCCTCCACAAACAAGGGTGAAACCCAATCAGTAGTTAGGGGTTTACATGAAATTTGATGAACTATTAGACTTGTTAGCGCCTTTTAGACCAACATTTCTATTGCCTGCCATGAAAAGTTGTTTTACTGTTCTGCAGCTAGGTGTGTATGCTTTTAGTGATTTTCCTAAGGTAAAAGTCAATTTCCAAAAGTTGGTGGCTTGCAGAGAGACAGATGTAAATCCTATGTGTTAAGGCTATTTAGAGGGTGTGGTTGGAAATTTATTAGAGTAGCTTTTCCTAAAGGAATTGTGGTCGTGCACAACTTCGAACCCTGCGTGACATGCACAGTGCCTTGAAACCTATGCAGCATCTGACTGATAACCAATGTCGGGCCAGAAGACCTCAGGAAAGAAGGTAAATTGTTTTAAGGTAGCAGTGGTGCCTGCTGAGTGTTGACCATAATAGAAATTTAGGGTGGAAAAGGTTGAGTTTGTAGTCAAGGTGTGACACTTCACGGGATATTATTACCCATACACTTTGTGGCAAGACCAGGTTGTATGGGAATATTGGTGTTAGACCTGGCACCTTGGCGTGGGTCTCCCTTCCATTTTTGCTGTTGCCTCATGTGTTTTTGCTGGTGTTAGATGCTTTGGATACTGTGCCACTGCTGTCCAGTGCCGCAGTGCAAGTGCTCCCTATTGTAAATTTATGTATGAATTAGTGATTCCATGATTGGTTGGTGTGGGTTACCTGTCAGACCCTAGTACAGTGCACCAAGAGTGCCCAGGGCTGGTAATCCAAATACTGCTGGTGGGCTTGCAGCACTGGTTGTGCCACCCACAGAAGCAGCCTGTAAAAGTGTGTCTAAGACCTGCCATTGCAGAGCCAGTGTGCAGTCTGGTGCTGTCATGCTGACTGGGCAAGTGCACCCACTTGCCAGTCCGTAAACCTTTCATTTTCTTCATATCAGACACCCCTATGGTAGGCCCAAGGGCAGGGTGAATTGTAAGTATAAATTAGGACATGCCCTGGTGTGTGTGGCATGTTCTAATAGTGAATTACAGCCATTTTCGTTTTTCACTATTGCAAGGCTACCTGTTCTCCATAGGCCACAATGTTCAGTTTGATTATTACATTTTATTATCCTAACTGACTCCGAGAACATGGTAGAAATTCAAATTTAGTATGCCTGAACTCAGAATGATAAAATACATCTTTTAGTGAACTTGGTTTTAACATTCTGTGTTGAAAATACCACTTTTAGAAAGTAGGTATTTTCTTGTCTAACCATTCAAACCTGCCTCTGCTAGGCTGTGTCTTCATTGTCTCGAGTTTGAGTGACAGGGGCTGGGGAAATTCCAGGAGACAGGGTGAGTCAGCACAGGGCTGAATAGAGAGATCTGCATCTAGATGGGAGGGAGGAGTTGCACCTGGGACCTGAATAGGGTTGTGCCTTCCCTCCACAATGCTGGCTCCACCTCCTGTGGTGTGTCTGATGTCTCTGCCCTGCACTCTGAAAGGAAAGAAGGAGTCATGTAAACAAAGTGCTCCAGGACTGACCAGAACTGGTTTGGACTAGGCAAAGGCCTCTCTGCCTTCAGAGAACAAAGGAAAACTTAGTATAAATATTGGGACTCCAACCCAAAAACTTTAGATCACGTTGGGAAACAAGAAGAAACCTTTGCTGAGGAGTGGAACCAGAAGAAACTGAGGAGAGACTATCCCTAAGAGCTGAAGTGCTGCTTGGGGGATTGGCCTGCAGTGGTTGCCTGACTGCCAAAGAAAGGAGAAAGGACTTTGTGTGCATTTTCATTCAACTTGTGTAAGGATCTCCAAGGGCTTGGAAAAGAGCTTGCCTCCTGCTGAAGTCTCAGGGACAACAGACTTCAACCACCAGCTCCCCAGAGTTCTTTGGAAGTGCCTGCTGCTGTTTTGGGCCTTCTGAGGGACTGCGTATCGCAAGGAGCTGGAAGCGCAACTCACGGAGAAGAAGCGTGTCGCCGTCGCAGCCTCTGCCGTCGCATCTCTGAACAAGGATGTCGCCGCTGTAGCTGTCACATTGCACCGCATCACGAGAAGCGTCCCGCAACACCGAAGAAGCATGTCGCCGTCGCAGCCGCTGCCGTCGCATCTCTAAACAAGGGTGTCGCCACTGGAGCTATTGCATTGCACCGCATCACGAGAAGAGTCTCGCAACGAAGAAGAAGCGTGTCGCCGTCGCAGCCGCTGCCGTCGCATCTCTGAACAAGGATGTCGCCGCTGTAGCTGTCGCATTGCACCGCATCAAGAAAAGCGCCTTGCATCCACGGAGAAGCGTGCCGCCGTCGGAGCTGCTGCCGTCGCATCACTGGACAAGGGTGTGGCCGCTGCAGCTGACGCGTTGAGCCAAGACATCTCGCAACATCGGAGAAGCATGCCGCATCAGGAAGATCTTCACGTCTTTATTTCTTTGCACCAAAATCTTCAACACATCACCGTCCTTGCAACACTTTCGTTGCCCTGCGTGTCGCATCTAAAGGTACATTGAACTAAGAGTGTCACATTTTAAGAACTAAAGAGAACTAAGCTAAAAATACCATTTTAAGTAACAGTATTGTGGATTTTTGTCGTTTATGGTCTTGTGTTAAAGCTATATAAAGAATATTTATTTTTGATATAAAACCTGTGTGGAGTCCATCTGTAGTGTTGTCACTTGATTACTGTATGTGTTCACAAATGCTTTACACACTGCCTCTGAGATAGGCCTGTCTGCTCGTGCCAAGCTACCAAGGGGTTGAGCAGGGGTTATTTTAGGAGTGTACCCCTTTACCCTGACTAGAGGCAAGGGTCCCTATTTGTCACAAGTACCTACCTGTGCCAACTAGAGACCCCCAAATCTAGCAATTGGGCATAGGTAAATCAGCACAACGCTAAGGAAATTAGTGTCTGAAATCCTTTTAGGACAGTTTGGAGACGGAATTGGAATGTCTTGAGGGTGCACTTGTTTTAGAAGTATGTCTATTAGGGCAGAATCCATATGGGCAGCTTATTCACTGTGTGGTCAACTGCTACTTGCCAGGGAGCAGTAGATCTGTTTTGCCCACAATTATATTGATACAGTGGTATGGAAAGAGTTTATGCAATTTTTGATGTTGATTTATATGTCAACAGCATTTAGTATTGCAAGTAAGCCTGGACTGTACTGTGTACATATACATTCAAGAAAAGTTAAAGACAATTTCAGATCTGCCCGAAAGCAAGTAAAGTATTAAATTGAGGGCCTAGAATCAGACTTATATGTGATGAATGAACTTTACAGTTTCAAAGCTACTGAGCGATTAAGGATTTAGCTCACTATTTATTTTTTGGGATGAAAAATGTGTGATACTCAGTCTCACAAACCGTTCTACCACTTCTTCACCCAGTAGCTCATTCCATCTGACCTTGTAGAAATAATGCCACGACACAGCAGCTCTAAATCAAAAAACATGTTTTGCCCAGGTGGGTAGGTGTCTTCTGTTCCCCCTTCTTAATATTTCGAAGGACCCTTAGTGAGGTGGAAAGAACTAAATACATCAGCAATATAACATAACCTTTGAAACGGGGCGAAATGTACAGGAAGTCTAACCTGTTACATTTAGTGGAGATGTCCATTTATAATCACCTACTTAAAAAGCTATTCCTTTCTTCCACACTTTTGGCACATAAGATGAGGATCTTCTATTCTCTTAAAATGGGGAATGCAAGATTTGAAACTCAGGTTTTTAGGATCCACAGATAGAAACAAACCAAGTAGGCCACATCAAAGAGTTAGTGTGTACTTCATGCTTAGAACCTATCTACTGTGATTAAACAAATGTGCAGCCAGGCAAATAAAATGCCTATTTGTACCTTTCCAGGCCCCATCCTGAAATACTGCTTCTTTATTTGGAAATGTGAAATAGTGCTGAGAGAATCAAAATGAATCGTGATACAAATATACGTTACCCCACACTTATATCCCAGTACTTAGACATTCACAAGTCACCCATAATCCGTAGTGATTTGCACCAGTACTGTGAAATGTCCTGGGTCCTCAGATGAACCTTGAGCCAGATGTATGACGCATTTTACCGGTCGCAAACAGCATTTTCCTATGTACCAACCCTATTTTGTAAGTTTTTAACCTATTACCGACTCACAAAATAGGGTTTAAAATCGCTTTAGGAAGGGGTGTGTAAAGAGCGTCCCTTCCTAATAGCGAGTCACACGTGTATGCATGAATGTTTTGCGACAAGGAATGCGGTGCAACACATTTGCAGATTACCACTAATTTCAAATTGGTGGTAAGCCATTTGCAAACGGGAAGGGGGTCCCAGTGGGGACCTCTTTCCCTTTGTGAATGGGGGCACAAAAATGTTTTCAGATCAGGCAGTGTTCCCACAGACCACAGCCCACTCTAAAAAAAGTGAAAAGAAAACTTTTCATTTTCATTTCTGAAATGCATCCTGTTTTCCTTTAAGGAAAATGGGCCGCATTTAAAAAAAAAACATCTTTGTTTAAAAAGCAGCCACAGACATGGTGGTCTGTTGACCCCAGTAGGCCACCATTTCTGTGAGTGTCAACCATACCCAAAGGGTCGCAAATTGCGACCTGCCTCACAAATATTAATGAGAATTGAAAACAGTATCTGAGACACTGTTGTACATTAGGTTTTGTGAGTCGCTAAAAATCGCAAAGTGCAAACCCCGACGGCCGTAAATGTGACCCCTTGATACTAAGCTGCCCCATGCAAAGATACTCCAAAGCTGAACTATTCGCAGAGAACCCATGTTTCACTTCTATTGTGCCCTGCACCATGAATTAAGGTTCCAGTAGTAGTAAAACTTCCTTTGAGGATTCTATAATGCCGTTATTTAGCCACGGCTACAGCTCGAAGAGCTGAATGGAATTACACCCAATTTGGCAAAAAGCTAGTGCTTGATTCAGAAAGTGTCCTTTTTTTTAAATGGTGTAAATCCGTTCAGTAGTTCCTGAGAAATTTGTAAAAAAAGAGGTCGAAAAATGCATTTCCCATAGGAAACTTTAGACATGGCTACAGCTTGAACTGCTGAACGGAATTACACCAAATTTGGCAAAAAGGTAGTGCTTGGTTCAGAAAGCACCCTTTTAGGTCTTGCCTGACCCAGCGCATGCGCTGGTCTGGCAAGACTTTTTGAGAGGGCTCCAAAAAGTGCTACCAGGCCAGCCTAGAGCTACAGTGCTTTTCCGCGATTACTTTCGCGGCCGCTTTGATGTTTGATCGCGATCACTTTCACGGCCGCTTGTTTTCTTTTGAATTACTGATCACAGTTCTAACCAAAATGAAACCAAAATGCAAAAATAGTGTTATTGCAGAAAGCTGCTGTGTAAAGCACCCACGCTTTTCATTAACATGTTTAAAGATAAAGCAGTTCAGCAGTTTCCATTCTCACTTACGGTTGGATTAATTTGTACCCAGCTTTCATCACGCTATTGTCTCTTACAAGTAAAAATGTTGGGCGACCTGAAACGTGAGCCCTATTAAGATCCGGCACTGAAGGCAGATTTCAGTAGAGCGGCTTTCATGTATCATCTGTTTATTCTGAAAGCAAACTCCACGGGGATTTCATTTACATGTGTCTGCCAATGAATGACACTTTATTAGGTTGGGGAAGTGCGCGTGCAGGCTTTGTTTCCGACTTGGCTTGTTTACCAACTGTTTACCATGTGTTGAGCGGCTACCTTTTTTCTTTAAAAGCCCATTTAATACTATACGGTTTCTTCCGGCCACATTTGAAAACTCTTTTTGACAGTCATCTTTTAGGCCAAAGTAATAATCAGTGAAATAAAGTGCGCCTTTGCTATGCTTCTCATCAAATTGTGGGAGCAGCCACATGAACCGTAGTAGTCACTAAAACAGCTCCAAGATTTTCTACAGTGCATTTGTATGTTTATGTATCCAGAAATGGCTAATAAATAGCAGAATGGCCGGGGCAGAAGTGAGAAGAGGACTGGCCTTTTACTTCGGTTGTTCAACGGTACGTCTTATTTCGTCTGTAAGCTCTACTTTCTTTAATGCGTTTCACCTACTGCAGGCACACATGTTTTCGCTCAACATTAGCACGCCATACGTGCTTTGACTTTGCAAGCATGTGTATCAAAAATAGGGGTTTGCCCAAAACCTCCCAATAAGACACGGGCACAAAATACGTGAAGCATTAAAAGTTGGTCTTCTTATGGCAACAAATGGATATGTCTTCAGCCAGTCAACTTCTTAATTGGTCACTGGTGTGGTCTTTACTTACCAATTATAATTCAAAACCTATTCCATCTAGCTCATTCCCAAACTAATGGGCCAAACCATAACAAAAAAAAAATCTTTTCACAATATATATTCACAATACTTATTAGGATATATATATATATACACACATAACTTCAACATAAACGTAGACAGGTACAGTGTACCAACACATATATTAGATATCCCTATACAAATAGGGACCCTCTTTACAAGCAAGCCGGTACAATGGTGGCCGAGGTCTTGCATTCATAAGAGTTTGAGCTATTGGCATTGTAAATGACAATGCCTTTTATGTGTCAATTATCAAAACACATAAATAAAAGGCATTGTCATTTACAATGTCAATAGCTCAAACTCGCGTAAAAGCGAGACCTATTGCATTGCAAATGCTTGTTTTAAATGGTGTAAATCCGTTCAGTAGTTGCTGAGAAAATCAAAAAATAAATGTTTCGATATCTATGGCCGCGGTGGATCCGCGGACCCTCCCGTGCACGAGCTTCATTCTAATTGGCTGTCAACACTCCAAACCAGGAAGAGTTGGCAGCCATCTTGTGACTCCCGAGTCACAAGAAAAAAGCTTAGGGGGTCCCACAAGGAACCCCAGGGCCAAAAAAGCATTAAAAAAAAAAAATCGGCGAGATTCACGCTCCCAGCGCGAATTTCGGCCCAAAAAAAAGGCTGCGCTTTGTTATTATTTAGCCCCCGGGTGGGCCAAGTCCTGGGGGCATGACACATTATAATTGTGGGGGCCCAGGGGGGCCCCTGCAGCCCCAGGGACTGCCACCCCCCGGGGCTTTCCTAAAATATTCGCGGGGGCACACGGGCCCCGCGCAGCCCCAGGGACTGCCACCACCGCTTGTTTTATTTGATGTGTGGGGGCCTCCAAGACCCCCCAAGCCCCGGGGACCACACACCCCCAGGGCTTTCCTAAAATATTCGCGGGGGCACATGGTCCCCCTGCAGCCCTGCGGACCGCCACCCCCGGGGATTGTTTTATTTGATGTGTGGGGGGCCTACAAGGCGCCCCCAAGCCCCCGGGGACCAGCACCCCCAGGGCTTTTCTTAAATATTTGCGGGGGGCAATTGGCCCCCCCGCAGCCCTGGGGACTGCCCCCCCCCGGGGCTTGTTTTAAAAAAAAAATAAAGAACCTCCCCGGGGCACTAAGTATTTAAATTCAGGGGCCCGTAACGGACCCCCGCCCAAGAGACCACCACCTCCCCGGGGCTTTGACAATGTTGGGAGGGGGCTGCGCGGCCCCCCTTGAGGTGCCATTGATGGCCCAGGACCTGCTCCTTCAGTGTCCGGGGTGCCCATCCCCCGGACACTGCTGTTTGCTATGGTAGGGCGGGAGCTGCGCGGCTCCCGCCCTACCATAGCAAACTCTGCTTTTCTTCATTAAAGCAAGAGCAGGGAAATTGCTTTTCCACATGGGGAGCTGCATGTCAGCAGCTCCCCATGTGGAAAAGCAATGCCAGCTCCCGCAGGAGGCGGGGAGCCGGCGGGACTGTGGGGGCATTGGGGCTCCGCCCACGGTCCCCAGCGGAGAGGGCCAGCCCGGGGGAAGGGGTCCCCGGGGCTAGCAGTGGCCCGGGAGGGAGGCCACGCTTGGAGTGGTTTGGAGTGTTGACAGCCAATTAGAATAAAGCTCATGCTCGGGAGGGTCCACGGATCCACCGCGGCCATAGATATCAAAACATTTATTTTTTGATTTTCTCAGCAACTACTGAACGGATTTACACCAGTTAAAACAAGCATTTGCAATGCAATAGGTCTCGCTTTTTCACGAGTTTGAGCTATTGACATTGTAAATGACAATGCCTTTTATTTATAATTGACACATAAAAGGCATTGTCATTTACAATGCCAATAGCTCAAACTCTTATGAATGCAAGACCTCGGCCACCATTGTGCCGGCTTGCTTGTAAAGAGGGTCCCTATTTGTATAGGGATATTTAATATATGTGTTGGTACACTGTACCTGTCTACGTTTATGTTGAAGTTATGTGTGTGTATGTGTGTGTATATATATATATATATATATATATATAAATAAATATATATATATATCATTTTCTAATAAGTATTGTGAATATATATTGTGAAAAGATGTTTTTTTTTGTTATGGTTTGGCCCATTAGTTTGGGAATGAGATAGATGGAATAGGTTTTGAATTATAATTGGATAGTAAAGACCACACCAGTGACCAATTAAGAAGTTGACTGGCTGAAGACATATCCATTTGTTGCTATAAGAAGACCAACTTTTAATGCCTCACGTATTTGGGTCTTATTGGGATGGCAAAATTTGTGACCCCATCGTGAATTCTGCAGTTTTTTGGGGTCCTTGTGGGACCCCCTGAGCAGGCCTAGTGGGTCAGGGTGTTTCTACCCTGCCCCCTTTTCTTCTTTTCTATGTTTTTTTTCTGATTTCTTGTGATTCGGTTACCGAGTCACAAGATGGCTGCCAACACTTCCTGGTTTGGAATATTGGCAGCCAATCAGAATTGAGCTTGTGCTCAGGAGGGGTCGCGAATCCTCCTCGGTGCTCAGATATTTTTTATTTTTTGAATTGCTCATGAACTAATGAATGGATTTACATCATTCAACAAAAAGGGCTCTTTCTTAACCAAGACCTACCTTTTTGCCAAATTCCGTTCAGCAGTTCGGGCTGTAGCTTTGTTTAAAGTTTCCTATGGAAATTTACAAGGGGAATATGCATTTTGAGACCCCCTTTTTTCTCGGCCCCCGCTTGTCGAATCACCCCAAAACGTTCGAGACTGGAGCTGACCGGAGCGCCCCACTAGTTTTGAAAGTTTTGGGAAGATTCGTCAAACGACGCCAAAGATATTGGGAAAACAAAAAATGCTTTTTGAATAGAAACAAGGTCCTAACTATAACTACCTACTGGCGACCACCAGTAGGTAATATATATATACACACGCGCCCCCGACCCACGAGGGAGAGCTCCTTTAGCAAAAAGGAACGGCGCGTGGAAGGGATTCTGAGGGGACAATCTCCCTTTTTGATCGTGCCTGGAAGAAGCAGCCTTTCTCAAGTCATAATTTACGAATACTTGCAAGGTTGAAACAACTCACCTGACTGCAGAAAACGAGTCCTTAATGACATCAGTGCCTGTGTAGAATAATAATTGCCAGTGTGGCCATTAACGTATATGGACTGCCAACATGTATTCAACTAACATGCACAGTGTGTCAGACAGCGCGTCCGGTAAACACTGCCTACACCCTGACGACCACGTTTCCCGTAACTAGTTCGGGAACTACATCTCCCGATGGTCATGGCGCGAGTCACGCCCCGCGTGACCTGGACGCCTTACGACGTTCCGCTACTTTACCCGGCAGGAAGAACAAGCGGTGTCGGATATTCCTTCCGGAGTGGCAGTCCTGGTTTCTTCGTGGCCGTACCTGACCTGATCTCGGAGCCTCCTTCTACCGTCTCGGTACCGTGAGTACACTTGGGGAGTCTGTGAATAGAAGGTGTGCTTGTCTCTGCACGCGCTCCTCCGTTGGCGAGACCGCGTTCCGCGTCTCATGCAGAGGAGCGCCTGCCTGCTCCATCAATCCTGTTCCGTGTTGAGGGGGAGAGCCCTCGACTCCTGTCGCTTAGAGTTTCGGTTCTCCTCTTTGGGGTTCCTTGCGTTTGGCACACGCTGCAGGTTCCTCTGAGGCAAGAGGAACGCTGCGCTTGTCTCCTTGGGGTAAGACCCTTTGCTCAGGCCCCCACCAGGGCAACGCTGGTAAAACTTTGCTCGTACACTCCTCTGTTGGAAGGGACCGTTGCCCCGTCCCATTGCAGAGGAATGTAGACAGCCTACCACACCGGAGAGTAGTGGTTAGGTTACTTGACAAGTGGAAGGCTGCTATTTCCACGCAGAGAACTCTCCGTGTCCCATGAACCAAAGACCAAGTACTGTAAGGGTTCACGACACGGCTCTACCTGTGATGATTTACTTCGCCATGAAATGTTCATCACGTGCACCTGTGCATTAATTGTTTATTTGATTCCAGGAGAGAGTAAGGTACAAGAAGGGTGAATCACAGGACACTGCAGTTCCCTACGACTTGGTGAATTGCTTTCCTTGGGTAGGTGAAGAGTCCTCTCCACCGTACTCAGGGTAATGGGAGAGAGTGGGTGTTGATAACAACTGTCTTATGGTAGCGCGCATGTTTGATATGTTCCCCTTTCTGGTCCCTGGCAGGCTACTCAGTGTTTGCACCCCCTTCTCTCTTCTGGCAGCATTCGCTTTGTTTTCTTCCTTTACAGGTAGGGGGTTTTACTGTATAGGAATTCCACTGTCTCCTCTGTTGTAGGTAATAGGTGGGAGTGAACAACAAAAACTAATAGGGTGCTTTTCTTGTCTCTTCTTCCAGGTCTCCCTCCCTGCAGTCCCCATCCTTTCCTTCCCTCACTTGACTACTTCACTAGTCCGTGTTAATGTCTATTCCGGACTTGGGGCAGTCAAGAGGTGGACCCCATTGAGCATCAGCGCAACTCCGAGGAAATCCAGAGGCGGAACCTGACACAGTGCACTATGGGACCGGTAGTATTGGCGAATGCAGTCACGTGATTCACTCTTTAAATTACGACCGAGCGCACCTGGGCGCTTGCATTCCTGTCCATGAGCAAGGCATCCAGCCGAAACGTTGGACCAAAGGAAACAGGCGCTCTGTAAAGACTTTTGAAATAAAGCCAATTCCAAGGTATTGGGCCTCACATTGTGTTTTTCCAGTGTGGTGTTGTGGGCTGCTCCGTGCCCATGTAGTGATGCCTCCCTGAAGGGCTTGGGGCTCCGGAAATGGGGAAACGCTTTTGCTTCTTGTGGATATTAATTGAGGAGCCTAGTCCACACGCACCCCCGACCTACGAGGGAGAGCTACTTTAGCAAAAAGGAACGGCGCGTGGAAGGGATTCAGAGGGGACAATCTCCCTTTTTGATCGTGCCTGGAAGAAGCAGCCTTTCTCAAGTCATGATTTACGAATACTTGCAAGGTTGAAACAATTCACCTGACTGCAGAAAACGAGTCCTTAATGACATCAGTGCCTGTGTAGAATAATAATTGCCAGTGTGGCCATTAACATATATGGACTGCCAACATGTATTCAACTAACATGCACAGTGCACTATGGGACCGGTAGTATTGGCGAATGCAGTCACGTGATTCACTCTTTAAATTACGACCGAGAGCACCTGGGCGCTTGCATTCCTGTCCGTGAGCAAGGCATCCAGCCGAAACGTTGGACCAAAGGAAACAGGCGCTCTGTAAAGACTTTTGAAATAAAGCCAATTCCAAGGTATTGAGCCTCACATTGTGTTTTTCCAGTGTGGTGTTGTGGGCTGCTCCGTGCCCATGTAGTGAGGCCGCCCTGAAGGGCTTGGGGCTCCGGAAACGGGGAAACGCTTTTGCTTCTTGTGGATATTAATTGAGGAGCCTAGCCCACACGCGCCGGCGACCCACGAGGGAGAGCTACTTTAGCAAAAAGGAACGGCACGTGGAAGGGATTCAGAGGAGACAATCTCCCTTTTTGATCGTGCCTGGAAGAAGCAGCCTTTCTCAAGTCATAATTTACGAATACTTGCAAGGTTGAAACAATTCACCTGACTGCAGAAAACGAGTCCTTAATGACATCAGTGCCTGTGTAGAATAATAATTGCCAGTGTGGCCATTAACATATATGGACTGCCAACATGTATTCAACTAACATGCACAGTGCACTATGGGACCGGTAGTATTGGCGAATGCAGTCACGTGATTCACTCTTTAAATTATGACCGAGCGCACCTGGGCGCTTGCATTCCTGTCCGTGAGGAAGGCATCCAGCCGAAACGTTGGACCAAAGGAAACAGGCGCTCTGTAAAGACTTTTGAAATAAAGCCAATTCCAAGGTATTGGGCCTCACATTGTGTTTTTCCAGTGTGGTGTTGTGGGCTGCTCTGTGCCCATGTAGTGAGGCCGCCCTGAAGGGCTTGGGGCTCCAGAAACGGGGAAACGCTTTTGCTCCTTGTATAATATATATATATATATATATATATATATATATATATATATATATATATATATATATATAATCTACTGGCGGTCGCCAGTAGATAGTTGTAGTTAGGACCGTGTTTCCATAGGAAATCCGCAACATTCTATTTGGAATAACTTTGGCGCCGATTGACGAATCCTCGCGAAATTTTCAAAATAGGTGGGGCGCTCCGCTCCTTCCCTGAAAGTCTCGGGGGGATTCGTCAAGCGGGGGCTGAGAGAAAGGGGGGGTCCCAAAACGCGTTTTCCCCATGCATTTTTCCATAGGACCTTTAGTCCAAGCTACAGCCCGAACGGCTGAACAGAATTACTTGAAATTTGGCAGAGAGGTAGTCCTCAGGTCAGGGACGTGCCTTTTGCAGGTCTGGTGTAAATCTGTTCAGTATTTCCTGAGAAAATAGCATTTAAAAGCATATATATATCTATAAGCGCGCTCACGCTCCGTGCGCGTACGGTAAAACTTACCGTACGCGCACGCTGCCGTGCGCGAGCGCGATTCTGATTGGTTGTTAGATCTTAGTAAACATTCGAATCGGTCAAAACCAGGAAGTGTCTCTCGCAGTCTGAGGGGGTGAAAAACAAAGGTGGAGAACGTGAAAAGGGGGCAGGGTGGACAGTTCCTGACCCCCTAGCCTTAGTCCAAGGGCCAAAATTTCCTTTAATTTTTTTGCGAAAAATCGCGGAGTACGCGTAGCGTGCGCGTACGGTAGAAACGGAAAAATTCCGCGAACTGCGTAACGTGGCCGCGCGGTGCGCAAAGCGCACCGCGCACCCACAGCGCGCGCACGGTGCGCTAAGCGCACCGTGCGCGTACGGTACGCGAACGGTGAAAAACCTTAAAAAAATAAATAAATAAATACATAACTTCGCATTTAAAAAACCGTACAAATTCACTGAAAAAAACCATAGGTTTCACACACGTTATATTTAGGAATTAGCATTTAAAAAACCTTGCAAATTCACTTAAAAAACCATAGGTTCACACATGTTATAGTTAGCTGGACATTTCACTCGTGAAAAACCATTGAAATTCCCCCGTTATAGTTAGTGCAGGCAACTATAACTCACGCGACCGCAATCCTCTGCTGATGACGTCAGATATTACATCACTCATGACATGGTCAGTGACATCACTGATCACATCACTGATGACATCATCCATGTGATAATTTCATGCATCTTCTCACACCCTAACATAACTTCTGCAGCTCTGTGGCGCATACTGGAGGTACCTGGTGGGCTGGTTGGCCCTCAGGGACCCTCAGGAATGAAGGGGACTTAATACCCCTACTTGGAATGCGCAAGGAGGCGCGTTTGCAGAGTGGTGGGGAAAGAGGGCATGGCCTTTATCCACTTCTCAGCAATCCCTCTGTGCGTGGCTTACTGGAGGTAAGACGTAGGCTAGTTGGCCCCTAAAGGACCCCCAGCAGTGAAGGGGACTTCAATCCCCATCCAAAAGCACACCAGGGAGCGCGTTTGCAGAGTGGTGGGCAAAGGGGGCATGGCCTGCTATGAGAACTTAGCAATCCTGCTGTGTGGGACTTACTCGAGGTAATAGGAGGGCTAGTTGGCCCCCTAGGTTGTCGTTGGGGGCCAACTACCCCTCTTGTTACCTGCAATAAGTCCCACACAGTGGGATTGCTAAAATGTCTAAGGAGGACATGCCCCACTTTCTCCACCACTCTGCAACCATGCCTCCTGCAAGAATACGGGACGGGGTATGAAGTCCAATTTACTCCAGAGGGACTTTGGGGGCCAAGAAGCCCTCCTGGTACCTCCTGTAAGTCCTACGCAGTGGAATTCTTAAGCGCTGGTCGGAGGTTCAGCACCCTTTCTCCACCACTCTGCAAACAGGACTACTACTTAAAGAAGCATCTTTCTGCACCTCTGACTTAGAGGTAGTTTTAATCCCCCGGCCCTATTATGTACTAGGGACTTACAGTGGAGGTCATGCCAATCACAGGGGTACCCCAACGTATAGTGTTCCCTAGTGTATGTAGGTGTGTTCACTGTATTCTAACTTTCTTTTAGCATAGCACTGGCTCTAGGTCTGGTTAGTCAGAGTCAGTTACCACCAGTACCCATCAGCAAAAATTTGGAGGCACAGGGTGATTTTGCAACAAGGCCTCTTTCTGCTCCTCTGTTGTTTCTTTGTGCACATTTCATGCTTCTTTCTCAGCTTTGTTCGACTTTCTGGACTTCTGTTGCCTCTTTTTGCATTTCTCTTGCTTCTTTCTGCGCCTTTATTCCTCGTTCTGCACATGTCCTACCTCTGTAGTCATAGTTAGAAATTTGCATTTAAAAAACCTTTGAAATTCATTGAAAAAAACACAGGTTTCAGGGACGTGATAGTTAGAAATCAGCAATTAAAAAACCTTAGAAATTCACTGAAAAAACATAGGTTTCAGGGACGTTATAGTTAGTTGGACATTTCACTCGTACAAAACCTGTGAAATTCCACCATTATAGTTAGTTCATCTAACTATAACTTGTGCGCCCCGCAATGTACTGCTGATGACGTCACATATTACATCACTCATGACATGGTCAGTGACATCACTGATGACATCAGTCCAATCCATTCATGTTATTCCTAGTGCCATATTTAAATGTCCTATAAATCATAACATTGACGATTTACAGACAATTGCCACAGGTAGATTACCCGATATCGGCATGGTCCAATGACTGTTTGCACATAGACAATTGATTGTAATAGTAATTAATCTAAATAGATACAAACAGTCACCACATCACACCCTGGATGGGCCAATGGTCCCACATACTTCAATACTCATGCGCGGAACTATCTGGACACATCAAACCAATTCAGCCCTAAATGGGCTCAAGCGCTATTAACCAATTATCATATATGGTCCTTCTGTAAACCCCACAAAAGTGAAAATTAAACATCAATTAAACTATACTATATCCCTTGGTGATAAAAAACAGGGAGAAATTACTATATACACAAAGAATTTAAATTCATCATATCTCTCATATCCTCATCAGTTGTATTCAAACATCAAATTATAGCATACTAATCTGAATTCATTTATAAGATATATCTATATCTATAAATATGATAGAGTAACAGACCCCAGGGGTAACTGCTTCTTAAGGGGAGAGAGCCCTCTACCCTAGATGTACTGTAAGTTCCTCATTACTATTAAGCCCACCGGGGGTCTTTGTACCAAGGTGTATAATGTACCTCGACTCCAGCCTTCTTAACTTTGCTACTCTATCTCCTCCTCTTAAATTCACAGGAGCATGGTAAAGCGCAAAGGTCAATAAGTCACTGTTACAATTATGATGCGCTTGAAAATGTCTTGCAACAGGATACGTTACATCCCGATTTCTTATGGCTTGTGTGTGTTCTAAAATGCATATTTTTGTTTGATGACTAGTACTCCCGATATATCTAAGCCCACATGGACATACCAGGCAGTACACTGTATACGGGGTACTGCATGTTAAGAACTTTCTGATCCACCTTGGTTTCTCCGTCTCTAACGTTTCGTATGACAGAACCTTCTTACTGTTCTTACATGATTTGCACCTACCACAAGGGTAGAATCCATGGGGTGCCTCCCCAAATGGTCTGAGAACTGTTTGTACAAAATGACTTTTTGTTAGAGTGTCTCTCAGAGCTCTAGCTCTTCTAAAAGTAAGCATTGGGCGTCTAGGTATATCCATCCCAATAATAGGATCCGTTCTTAGCAAATTCCAATTCTTCTTTAGTACTGTTCTCAACTCCCCTGCCCCACTTGAGAAGGTTGTTATCATTCTAGAATGGTCTTTTTTCTCTGCAACCTTTTTTTGTTTTAAAAGATCTTGCCTATACTTTACCTTCACTCCAGAGAGGGACTGCATCAATGACTTTTCACCATATCTTCGTGCCTTAAACCTCCTTATACTGGCTTCTGTACTGGCATTAAAGTCTTCCTCATTGGTACAGTTTCTCTTGATCCTGAGAAATTCCCCATAGGGAATACTCAGGACCAATCTGGGGGGATGACTACTTGTCGAATGCAAGATAGAATTTCCAGCAGTAGGCTTTCTATACAATCGTGCGTTGATTTTACCTGCATCAATAAAAACCTCCAAATCAAGGAAATTCACACTTTTCAAGCTTATTTCAGCTGTAAAACGCAAGTTATTCTTATTTGCATTTAAAAATGTCAGTAAACATAGAAGCTGATTCCTGTGATCCTCTCCAAACTTGAAAAAGATCGTCTATATACCTGTACCAGGCCACTATTTTCTGTGTGCATTCCCCATTGGTAGCGGCCCAGGCCACCCGCTCCTCCCACCAGCCCACGAAAAGATTAGCGTAGCTGGGGGCGAAGCAGGTGCCCATGGCCGTACCCGTGAGTTGTTTATAGTACTGGTCCTGGTACAGAAAGATGTTGTTTTCAAGACAAAAGGTTAGAAATTCTAACAGCATGGAGCTATGCTCTGTGAATTTCACAGAGCGTGTATCTAAAAAGGACTTCACAGCTTTTATACCATCGGGATGTGATATATTGGTATATAAGCTAGCTATATTCCTAACTAGCATACAATCACCCTCCCGCCAATCAATTTGTTCGACATGTCCCAAAAAGTCCTTCGTATCTCTGATATAGCTACGCAGTTTTTTCATAAAGTCAGTTAAAAAATAGTCAATATATACAGACATAAGCTCTAGCAGGCTTCCTTGTGAGCTAACAATAGGTCTCCCTGGAGGTTTGGTGCTGTCCTTGTGTACTTTCGGTAGATGATAAAAACTAGGAATCATCGGATTCAAACACCTCAAGTACAGATATTCTTTGGATTCCACCAAGCCTTTCTCATACCATTTCCTAAGTAGTTGATGGCAGTTCATTATACTATCCAGGTAGACGTTTTTGTCAATTTTCTTGTAACAACAGGGGTCCGATAGTTGTCGTAGTGCCTCATCGTTGTAAGCCTCATAGGTTTGGAGCACTACATTCCCCCCCTTGTCTGAAGGTTTCACAATTATGTGGCCTTAATCTGCTCTTGAGTCAGTTTCGATTTGTTATCCATAAATCTTGTTCTCCGCTTCATCAATTCTTTTAATACTATATCCACAAACATATCAATATTGTCACTAGGCATCTGGGGTAAGAAGGTTGACACCGGTGATTGTAATAGTAATTCATCTAAATAGATACAGTCACCACATCACGCCCTGGATGGGCCAATGGTCCCGCATACTTCAATACTCATGCGCAAAAAACAATTGTTTATGCGCAAACAGTCGTTGGACCATGCTGATATCGGGTAATCTTCCTGTGGCAATTTTCTGTAAATCACCAATGTTATGATTTATAGGACATTTAAATATGGCGCTAGGAGTAACATGAATGGATTGGTCCTTTGTCTATGTTGATAACAGGAAATGTGGTCACATGTAAAGATAACATATGGCCATTTTTGGCGCGCGCTCATACCATCGAGGAAGGCGACTGCCGAAACGCGTCTGGTGCGTTGAGGGTCAAAATAAATCTATCGACTCTCCCCCAGTGAGGGCTTTGTGGGAAAAAAACTGGGGGTGCTCTAAAAGGGGCGGGGCAAACCTGTTAAAGGGGTTTGGGTTATCCAAGTAGGGGCATGGTCTACATGAAGATAGCTAGCATTGGGTGCGTAAGAAAATCCCCTCGAATTATCCAACGGGGCATATTATCAAGAACGGCGTTAAAATTATTACCGCTTTAGCGGCAGGAAACTGCCGCTAAAGCGGCGATAAAGGGCTTGGTAATATGCCATTGTCAATTCCCATAGCCGGTCAGGTTGTGTTGTGAAGCTGGGCTTCTATGGGAATTCACAAGGGCATATTATCAAGCTCATTATCACCGCTTTAGCGGCAGTTTCCTGCCGCTACAGCGGCGATAATTTTGACGCCGTTCTGGATAATATGCCCCTACGTTCGGGAAAAACGCTCTTTAAAGGATTGCTCTTCCTCCTACAATATGGCTCACGTAGCATGATGTCTCCACTTCTCAGTAGTGAGCAAAATGAGCATGCGTACATCGATGTGCTTGCTCTGACTGCAGTGCAATAAAAAAAAAAGAAAGCTTGACTACCTTTACGAGGGCTGAAAATAGAGCTCGATAGAGACCCATTTCGAGTTTTTCTGAAAATAACTGCTGGTGCTCAGAGCCGGCCCACTTAAAGCCCTGCATCTATTCATCCTAAGCACTGCGCCATCCAATCATCTTTCAATTCATTCAGACATTCCTGCCTCCATACATACATACATCTGTCCCTGCAGTTAATCTAAGTATCTATCAGCCCACTCGCCTATGGTATGCACTGTGCCATCCATCCAGTTATACGCCCATATATTCATACATACATCGGTCCCAGAACCAATCCTACGCGTCTATCAGCCCACCCATGTATCCTAAGTACTGGTCCATGCATCCATTTATCCTTCCATTCATCCATATATCCATACATCCATCCATCTAGCTATCCATTCATCCATGTGGCCATCCATCCAGTCGCCCTTTATTCAACTATCCATCCTTATTTTTGTACACTCTCCACCGCCGATCCTAAATACGGTGTATTATACTCATCCATCATCTTAAGGGGCCGAAAAGGCTGGCGATAATCATTGAGAGGCAGATGAAGTTTCTGAGAAAGAACAAGAAAGCTGTGAGTTGCTCTTTGTGGACCAGAGTTCACCACCCTTCTCTGGTGGTGTTTTAAACAAAGGTTGATGTAGGGAAAGAAATGTAAAGCAGCTTTTCAGTGTAAAAAGTTAATTTAGAAAGATAACGGGGCATATTATCAAGAACGGCGTTACAATTATTACTGCTTTAGCGTCAGGAAACTGCTGCTAAAGCGGCGATAATGGGCTTGATAATATGCCCTTGTCAATTCCCATAGCCAGCCAAGTTGTGGTGTGAAGCTGGGCTTCTATGGGAATTCACAAGGGGATATTATCAAGCTCATTATCGCCACTTTAGCTGCAGTTTCCTGCCGCAAAAGCGGCGATAATTTTAACGCCGTTCTTGATAATATGCCCCTAAGTGAGCCAGGCAAAGCGTGTGTTTTCGTAGCGCTACAACCACACCCTGTGAAAGGTGAGAGCAGGGTTGTGTTGGAGTTGGCTGCATGTGGTTGTCTCCAAAGGCACAACCAGAGTGAAATTTCGGGGGAGGTTCTTTCAGGAATAGGAAGAGTGGGGATCTAGGGGCTCTAAAAAGGGGTGGAAAAAACAGAGCATCATTTAGAAGCAAATTGTCTTTTGAAGACCTGTGAAGTACTCGTGTGCGGCTCTGTGTGTGCTCTTGGGAAGCTGTCTCAGGGAGTCCGGGGTAATGGGCGTTGTGCGCCTGGTGGTCTATCTCCTAACCACTCCACGATGATGTTGCTCCTGCACTGCAAAAAGAGAAGGGAAATCGTGAGAGAAAATGGCTCTCTTTAAAGGATTTATTTTGTCCTGCAACGTGACTCACCGGGCATGATGTCTCCACTTTTTAGTAGTGAGCAATGTGCATGGTCTCACTGTCTCACTACAGTCCAATAAAAATAAAAAAAGGACTACCTTTGCGAGGCCCGAAAATAGAGCCCCATAGAGATCCGTTTTGAGGCCCCCAAAAAGAAACTGCCGGTGCTCAGACTGCCTCCCCTCCAATTAAAGCTTTGGGTGCAGTGTTACGTTTGCTAAGTTGTAGATAAAATTGTTAGGCTAATAATGGTAATTTTTCTGTGTGCCGTTTGGTTGGTAATATCATCCTAAGTATATAGATTACAATTTTTAATATTATTATCTATAAAGTTGTCTGCGGTGGGTTGCAGAGGGAGAGTGTGGGGTGGTGGGGTGCGCTGGAGAGGTGAAAAGTATGAGGTGCAGTTACATGTAAATTGTAAAGGTGTATGTAAATAATTAAATGAATACTTGCTGTATGCTCTATGGCACTACCTGTCATCCTACTGCTCCCCTGCCGTGCTCCATCATGTTGCAGCACTGCCTCTAGAAGCCATCAGTAGAATGTATGTAATTGTATGTTATTATTGTAATATATTGAACTGATGTAAAAAAGAATTGAATCAAATTTTTTTTTTTTCCATAAAATTATTTCGTTTGGATGAAAATTTGAAAATGCCTAGAAGAACTGAGAAAAAAAGACAAGAAAAGAAGCATTTATATTTGCAGAAAACAAAAAAATGAGAGGACTACGCAAACAGTTTCTTCTGGTAAAAACACTAGACAATTTCTGAATTTTTTTTATGAGCATTTAATGAAAATAACATCACACAAAGGAAAAAGAAGAATTTTTCAAGTAAGGAGAAGGAGACTTCAATTTCAAATACAAGGAAAAGAAAACATGATAAAGAAACAGTATCTGTTACCCGGAGCCAAAAACAATTTCAAGAAATTCGTCAGACTTTTTCGAACTAGAGTGATTCAGAATTTAATGAGAACATGCTGCAAATATAAAAAGAAAGTGCTGCAATTCAAACAGAAGCAGCGTATAGAAAGTATAGTGGATACTGCTTTTACTTTAAAACAGAAGTTATTCATTGTGATTTTGAAGAGGATCAAAGTATTAGATAAAGTAATCAAAATGTTGAAAGAGAAAAGTAGAAGAAAAAGACTTGTGAACAGAACCAACTTTTGCAAAATCTTTAGTGGACATTGGAAACATACTTCTAGTAGTGAGCCTTTTTTTAATGAGGAAAGTTACTGCCAGGAAAATAGTTTACCATTTGCAGTTGATACTGGAGGTCATTGCTACGAAGTGCAGGAGAGTTAATAGTTGAAGAAGTGCAAGCTCCTGTGTATAAGTGGGGTTGTAGCAGTAGTTGTTGTATTCAACAGGAATCTATTGATATATTGCGAAATTCGCTACGAGAATATACACAGAAAAGTATTAAACCGAAGATTAAGTTGTTGCAAGGACTAGAACCATATAATGTAAGAAAATATACTGAGAAACATGGGCATTCTCTGGCTTGTCTTTCAAGAAAAGTGTGTAAAAGTGTTTTTCATCACTTGAGGATCTTAGCAGTACACCATTCAGAAATGCGGAAGTTTGTAAGGAAACTGTACTATGTAAAAAGTCCTGCATTATGTTTAAGTGAACTGAATACAATTCTTTTAAATGGTTCTTTATCAGATGTTCAAAAAAAGTGTGATGATATTGAAATGCGATATTTTGGTTCAGAAGAGCAGTCAAAAGAAAGTGAAAGTTTGACAATTACAGATGTTGAAGGAGATGGGAAAGTGATTAGCACTGATCAGTTTGAAGAAGAAATTGGAAGGTTTAATGTAGTGTGCTCTGAAATGCCAAACTATGTTTGTGTTTGTTGTCGACGTAGTCATTATAAAAGTCAAACTAGGAATGTTGATTTGTATTTGAAAAGTGAAAAGGAGAACAATAGTAAGTGGGAAGAATTTGCAACTTACTTGTTGGTGGAAGGTCGATTTGAGTTAGGTAGTGATCAACGTATATGTAAATACTGTTACAACAAATTAGAAGAGAACAAAATGCCTGCTAGAGCAGTTCATAATAACTTAGAATTAGTAGCTATTCCGGAGGAACTGGCAGAATTGAATACATATGAGTCGGTTCTAATTCAATCTGTTCATCCTTTTCAAACTATAATTCGGATGGAGCCTAAAACAGGTAAACTGCCACCAACAGACTTGGAAAGAGGGCTGAAAGGAAGAGTGGTGTACTTACCTTTGGATTTTAAGAAAAATATTGAAACTATTGCTGGAGAGAAAGAGGAAAATGAGGCAGTAGTCATTCTAGAAAATGGTGTACCAACAAAGAGTCGGAAAATATGGCAAGAATTTGTGGATGTTAATAAAGTTGAAAAGGCTACCTTATATCTTATAGAGAACAATATTTATTACAAAACTGTAAATGTGGATGAACATGTAATAAGGTTAGAAGATGAATGTGAAATTTCAAGTGGTCAAATAGAGAAAGTAGACAAGTCAAGCACTGAAGAGATTTATGAACATCACACAATATGTCCTTTGCATTCAAAAGAAGTAATAGGAAGCAGCATTGAGTTATTTCAAATGAAAAAAGCACAGGGAACTCCAATGAGTGTATGGGAGAAGAGCTTGGAAGAGCTTGGAAGCTCGTTGTTTTTCACAGCTGTTTCCTACTGGAGAAGGTGGACGATATGATGACCGACCTGTACGTATTCCAGCTTCAGAATATCGGTCAACAAGATTATATTCTGAAGATCCTAGATTTCCATACATATTTCACCTTTTGTTTGAAAGTGATTTATCTTCTCTGTCATATGCAGTGAACCACATACTTAAAACTGGAGTTCATCAATCACTTCTTTCTGCGAAAGAATTTGTGGAGAAAGATGAAAAAACAGATGAAAATTTAGAAGCACAGTTAATCAATTTGATGGCATGTCAACGTGGAACAAAAGAATATTGGTATCGTTGTCATGGAGAACTCAAGTGTATGTTACGGAACCTAGGTACACCAACATGGTTTCTCACACTTAGCTGTGCAAATTATGCATGGGAAGATTTGCTTGAGTTTCTAAGAGAAGTGAATTCCAATATTCAAAATGTTGAAATAAAGACTCCTGGTGAACTGTGTTCATTGGATCCTGTAAATGTGTGCAGATATTTTAATCATAGGTTTCAAGCTATGATGTCTTTTATCTGCAATAAAAAGAATCCACCTCTTGGAGAAGTTACCGATTTCTTTTGGAGAAAGGAGTACCAAGCAAGAGGTGCCCATTATATACATATGCTACTATGGGTCAAGGATGCACCTAAATTTGGAACTGATTCTGATGAAACAGTATTGTCTTTCATCGAACAGTATGTGACATGTGAGATTCCGAGAGAAGAAGGAGATAGAAGCTTGAGACAGCAAGTTTTACGTTTCCAAAGTCACCGTTGTGGAAAGTACTGCAGAAGAAAATGCAAGTCTAAAGGAAAATTTTACACCAAATGTCGGTTTGGTTTTCCACGTCCAGTCATTTGTAAAAGAAGAGTAAATTCTTTTTTTTCTTCTGTAAGGCACACAATAACTCGGAAATCTTCAAAGAATACCTACAACTTAAAAAGAACAGAAATGTCAAAGTATATCAATGACTACAATCCAGTCATTTTAAAATGTGGAATGCGAACATGGACATCCAGTATGTTGCAGATAACTCAATTACTGTTGCCCGTTATGTTACATCATACATAACAAAATCAGAAAAAACAGAGGTGAAACAAATGTGGGAAGAAATTGCCCAAGAGAGAAAAAATTGTACATCTTTACTTTGAAAATGCGTTCCCTCTGAGAAATTGGATCCTATGAATGTTTAGACCGCTTGTGCTCTTCAAGTTTATATTCAAAGTCTCGAGGAATCATTTGGGTAAGTTTAGGTCTTGCCTGCTCACGGAATAGAGTGTTGAAATCATTAGAAGAAATTGAATACTTAGCAGCAAATGAACCAGACAGTACAGACATTCTTAAAACTAATATGTTGGACACATACTATCTGAAAAGGAGTCAACATCTGGAACAGCTTTGTCTGTATGAAGTACTTCAACATTACAGCTTCAAAAGAAATGTTAAACAGAATTTAAAAGAAGGAAATCTTATAAACCACAAGAAACTGTGTTGTGAAACTCCAGATAAGCGAGAATTTTACTATTTAGCACTTCTCCAACTCTTTAAACCATGGCGTAGTGAAAGTGAATTACTTGGAGACTTTGACTGCTATGAAGATTCTTTTAATGCATGTAAAGATAGCATTGCATGTACAATTTTCCCTACATATTTAAAAATGTTGAAGGATGAAGTTGAACAGGAAAAGACTATTACAGCTGAAATAGCCAATGAAAGTTCTCAAGATAGTCAAAGAAGTGGTCAATGTAGTCAAGATCCTCTTGGACAACCAATACTGGAAAATGAAGCGGCGATTGCTATGCATGAAGTCGAAATTGCAATGCAACAAGCACACAAGGAGAATATTACATTGGAAAAGTTAGAAGAACAACTAAATGTTGAACAGAAAGAAATATATGTGCAAGTGTGAAAACAGATAGAACAAGGTTTGTTGCATGAAAAAAAGAATGTGTGTGTTCCTCTTTTAAACCTCTTCTGATATACATCAGTGGTCTAGCTGGGACAGGTAAAAGTTTTTTAATTAAAGTTTTGACCAGTTATCTTAAAAAAACCACTGGTTCACATTTATGTTCTGTGGTAACAGCTCCAACTGGTTTAGCTGCACACAATGTTAAATGAGTTACTTTGCATAGATTACTGATGTTACCAGTTGAGCATGATAGTAAATTACAATATCAGAAGTTGTCTGGAGAAGCTTCTCATGAAGTGTCAAGAGTGCTGAAGAAAATGAAACTATTAATTATTGATGAGGTGAGCATGGTCTCAAACCTAATGCTTGCTTTTGTACACTTAAGATTGCAGCAGGTATTAAAAACAGATGATGACGTTCTCTTTGGAGGAAAACATTTAATTGTATTTGGAGATCTTCTACAACTAACACCTGTAAAAGGAGAACCAGTGTTTAAAACTCTTCTACATGAAGACACAAAGAAATCTCTGGGAAGTATTGGAAATGTGAATCTGTGGTTAAATTTTGAATATAAAGAACTCACTCACAGAATATGCGACAAGCAAGAGATGAAGATTATGGAAATATTCTAAAAGATGTAAGAATTGGTGTTCTACGCAAACATGGTAAAGAAGCTTTTCAAAGTTGTCTACTAAAGAACTTGTTTACAAATGAAAACACACCAGCAGAAGTAATGTACAAGAAAATAAAAGAAAAAAAGTCGATAGTTTGCTTAATGCCTACAGTGGAAGAGTGTTATACATTTAATAGAGAGCTTATGAAATTGGAAAATGAAGAAATAGTTCACATTGTAGCTATTGATAAAATCGAGCATCAAGGAATAACAATTCTTCTTTCAGAAAAACTACAGACTAAATTGGATTCTTTGGAAAAGTCTGTATCGAAAACTGCTGGCTTAGAAATAAATTTAGATGTATGTTTAAACTGTCGGGTAATTTTGAGGCGTAATCTGAATGTAGAAGAAGGTTTAGTGAATGGAGCAATGGGGAAAGTTGTTGATTTTGTGAAATATCAAAATAGAAATGGAATTTAATTCTTGAAAGTTAAATTTGATCAGATTACAGAGGTAAAACAGATTGCGCGTTGTGCTGTACGTTTTTTGCTTGGAAAAGACTTGTATGTTCGTAGAAAACTGTAATATGCTTAAGTTACTTAGTTCACATATTTGATTATCATTACTTACAACTTGCTTATGTTTAAAGTGCACCATGGTGATAGAACCTGGTGTGGTGATGCTTCTGCAGCTTACTGTGAGTTGCAGCTAACATCTCCTTCTGGATGGATGGGATCACTTTACTGCAATAAACTAAACTTCTACTTTCACCTGTTGGAGCCTCCTCATCTTCCTTATTACCTGAATTTTACACTGGCGACGAGGATGGGATGTGTGTGAATATGCGGAAATTATTATGCAAAGGTGTAAATTTCATCTGGTCAGATGATTGTGAAAATGAATTTGTTGCAGTTAAGAGTTTGCTCAAGAAAACTCCCAAGTTAAAAAGTTTTGATCCCACTAAAAAGACTGTCCTCATTACTGATGCCAGTATGAAAGGTTTGGGGGGAGTGTTACAACAGAAGAAGAGCTGTCTGTCTTTCGGCACTAAGATACCACAAACTTTTGCGTAACTCTCAAAAACCTTTTTCACTTTTGCCACACCAATCAAATGGCAAAAGTGGAAAAAGATTTTTGAAAGGTACGCAAAAGTTTGTGGTACTAATCTTAGTGTCAAAAGACGGACAGCTCTTCTTCTTCATTGCCTCGGCTCTGAGGGACAAGAGGTGTTTGATCACCTGCCTGATGTAGATAATCAAACTTTAAATGAGTATGAGATTTGCATTTTGAAACTTGACAAGCACTATTTACCTAAGGTCAGTACCATTCTCGAGCGGTATCATTTTGGGAGGAGGACACAAAATGAAGAAGAGTCAGTTGAAAACTATGTCACTGCATTAAGGAAGTTAGCATCCTCGTGCAAGTTTAGTGCTCTTGTTGAAGAAAGAATTAGAGACCAGTTCATGCTGGGGTGCAATGTTGAAAAGGTCAGAAGTGACCTTTGGCAAAAGGATGAACCCACCCTAGAGGAGGTGTTATCCATTGCTAAACAGATTGAGCATTCTCTGAAATGTGTGGATATAATTACTAAACGGGAGAATAAAGATAATGCCATTCAGTCGGTGAAAATTAATACAAAAGAAAAAGAATTTAAGAAAGGTACCTTGGCAAAGACACAAAAGAGGAACGTGAGAGATGTAAGACTTAAGTGTTACAGGTGTGGAAGTGAGAATCACTTGGCTACTGATAGAAAATGTCCTGGACTTAAGTCAACTTGCTCAATTTGCAAAAAAGTAGGACACTTCACCTCTGTTTGCACGATCAAGAAAAACAAAGGGAAGGTCCTTGCTGTTGCAGATAACAGCAACAGTGATAGTGACAATGAATCTGATTTCTATGGGGACAAGTTGTTTCTTAAGTCTCAGATAGTCATAGAAAGGGCCCTTTGGATGATATATAAGTGGAAGGGGAGTTAAGTAAAGTATTGTTTGATTCGGGGGCAAAGATCACCATAATATCAAGACAATTTTTTATGAGTAAACTCGCTAAGGTTGTAAAACTGCTCTAACCTGATATAAGACCTTGTGCATATGGAGGTGAACCTATAAAACTATTAGGTTATTTCACTGGGTTGATTTAGTACAAAGAGAGATATGCCACGGGGAAAATATATGTTTCACATAGAGGTGACAGCCTCCTCAGCTGGTTTCACCAGAAAGATCTTGGGGTAATGTTACATCCCAACAGTGATCCTCCCATTATTCTAAGAGAAGATTTTCAAACCAATGAGGTGTTGGCTCAAGATTGTGATGGTGTTTTTACCACCCTTTTAAAAGAGAGTTTCCTGAAGTTTTTAAGGATGAGTTGGGGTGCTTATGAGGCTACACTCACAATATAAGGTTAATTCCTGGGGCAACACCCATAGCTTGTAAAGTCCGCAGTGTGCCATTATCAGTGAGAGATGAGATGAAAAGGGAACTTGAGAAATTAAAAAAGACGGTATAATTGAGGAAGTAGAAGGCACCAAGTGGTTGGCGCCAGTCGTAGCCGCACGAAAATTGAACGGAAATCTACGCCTATGCATTGATTTAAGAGAATTAAATAAACAAGTTATTATAGATAAATACCCTCTACCCAAAATATCTGATATGTTAATGCTGTTACACCGTAGATCTAAAATCTGCCTATCATCACATAAAATTGGAAGATAAGTGCAAAGACCTTACAGCATTTATCACGCCTTTTGGCACTTACAGATTTGTTAGAATGCCATTTGGTCTGGTGTCTGCAGCATCTGTATTCCAGAGAGCGTTAGAAATGGTTTTAAAAGGAATTGTGGGTGTGAAAATGTATCAAGGTGATGTGCTTGTTTATGGGAGAAATGAAGAAGAACATGATAGGATACTTAGGGAAGTCTTTAAGAAATTTCAGGAATGCAATCTAACTGTAAGGATTGACAAATGCAAATTCAAAAGGTCATCCATAGATTACCTTGGACACACCATCTGGGGTCAGGGTGTACAACCCAAGGCTGAACTTGTAAGTGCTATCCAGAACCTGGCCTCTCCATCCAACAAGGAGGAATTGATGAAATTTCTTGGAATGGCAGAATATTATAGCACGTTTATGAAGAACTTTGCTGGGATGTGTGTGAATGTGCGGAAATTATTATGCAAAGGTGTCAATTTCATCTGGTCAGATGATTGTGAACATGAATTTGTTGCAGTTAAGCGTTTGCTCAAGAAAACTCCCAAGTTAAAAAGTTTTGATCCCACTAAAAAGACTGTCCTCGTTACTGATGCCAGTATGAAAGGTTTGGGGGGAGTGTTACAACAGAAAGATGGTGACACAAAGTATGTCATTTTGTTTTTATCACAAAGCCTAAGAGGTGCTGAATTGCGATATTCTGTAATTGAGAGAGAGGCTTTAGCTGTACACTGGGCCATAAAGAAACTGAAGAATTTACTATGGGGAGTGAAATTTGAAGTACGGACTGATCACAAGCCACTGTGTTAAGTTTTCAATAAGAAAGGTATAGACGCTATTTCTGGAAGGATTTCTAAATGGGTTGTAGCTCTTCAGGGATACAATTTTAAAGTTGAGTATCAACCAGGTGCTAGGAATAGTGTTGCTGACACTTTGTCAAGATTGGTGGTACAAAGTGATGATAAGGCGGTAGTTGAGGAGGATCATATTAATGAATGGGTTTGTACCATTGAGGCTGGCGGAATGAAGGAAAACAGATGGCGAGAAGAATGTGAAAAGGACAAAGATTTTCTTGAGTTAACCTCATTGCTTAAGAATGGATGGGACAAGAAAGTCAAAGGTAACTGTGAAAAGTATTGGGTGGTGAAGGATGAATTAGCTGAGAGTGAAGGCCTTATTTTTAGGGGGACTGGATTAGTTCGACCAACTACACTTTGTGAAGAATTACTTGAGATGGCACATGAGGGACATCCTGGCATGTCCAAGACTAAGGAGAGATTAAGACTTACATATTGGTGGCCAGGAATGGACCTGCAGGTGGAACGACGTGTGAGGGATTGCATACCTTGTTGCATGAGAGAAAAGTGTCAGAAGCCTAGGATCCAACCTATGGTAATTAGGGAAAGGCCGAAGAATCCATGGGAAGAGTTAGCCTTTGTGTGAGATCAAAAAGGACTAGCCTATTTGTGAATTTACCTAGACTCAAGACTGTAAGGCAGGGTACAAACCATTTTGTTTGTTCATGAAGCCCTTTGACATTTCAGGAACCATTCGTGGAAATGGTTGTGAGAGTTATATATTTGTATTGGTGGATCTATATTCCAGGTGACCAGAAGTGAAAATCACCAAGTTCATTGATACCATGCACGTGATAGAGTTCCTCAAGGAGGTTTTTGGGAGAAAAGGGATACCTGGCGTTCTATTGACTGATAATGGAACGCAATTGGTCTCCAGTGAAATGGAGGAGTTTTTGTTGAAATGCTCCATCAAACATAAGAGGTGTGCCCTATATCACCCAGAAAGCAATGGCATGGTGGAATGCTTCAACCGTGTTTTAAAAGAGACCATTGATTTAGCCAAACAAAATAGCTTAGATTGGAAAAAGGAAGTCATCAGGAAGGTTGAAATTTACAGAGTGACACCCCATACCATAACTGGAGAGACTCCTTTCGTACTACTTAAGGGAAGAAGGGCAAACACTTTGGTTGCTCCTTTTTGGATCAATGATGCAGAATTTAAAAGAGCTATGGAAGGCTCTG
This sequence comes from Triturus cristatus, assembly GCF_964204655.1. Lineage (NCBI taxonomy): Eukaryota > Metazoa > Chordata > Amphibia > Caudata > Salamandridae > Triturus > Triturus cristatus. The sequence continues at coordinate 1,603,904,219 of NC_140589.1, read as the reverse complement.
TTAGTGATTGGCAGCTCAAAGAAGGTGAAAAAATAGAGGCACGTAAAATGAACTATGATCAAAGAAAAGCTGTGAAAGTCACTACTATCGAGGTGGGTGGTTTAGTCATGATTAGGGCTCCATTGGGTAGGAAATCTTCCAATTTGTTTCAAAAACCTCACAGGGTAATCAAAGTGTTGACTAATGGCATCAAAACTGAGGATTCGCGTATTTGGAGTGGTGGTTATTAAGAACAGTAAGGTAAATGTTAATGAAGATACATTTTCCTCGGTTGCTTCTCGATCGAGTCCTACCGTGGATAGTAGAAGCAATGGTGGGTCGATAAACAAGAGGATTTCCAGATTGCCACTGAGGTTTAATGAATATCCGATGTAATATGTTTTAGAATGTATAATTTCTCCATAACGTTTCTCTGTTTTATCAGATGTGACATGTTTTGGAATGTATATTCTCTTTATTATGTTTCCTTGTTTTATTTATTTAAGTTTGTATATAGGAGGAAGGTGTGTAATATGCTTAAGTTACTTAATTCGCATATTTAATTTTCATTACTGACAACTTGCTTCTGCAGCTTACTGCGAGTTGCAGCTGACATCTCCTTCTGGATGGATGGGATCACTTTACTGGAATAAACTAAACTTCTACTTTCACCTGTTGGAGCCTCCTCATCTTCATTATTACCTGAATTTTACAAAAACAGTTTCCCTTCCGTTTAGCATATGCAATAACTATTCATTAATCTCAAGGTTTAAGTGTAGATAATGCTTTGATAAATGTAGGATGAACTGTGTTTAAAGAGGAAATGGTATATGTTGCATTATCTCGAGTTAGAACGTTGTCTGGTTTGTATTTACTTGATTTTGATGAGAACAAGGTTAGTGCTGATGTTAATTGTGTAAGAGAATATAATCGTTTGAGAAGGCTTTATGCTCCAAGTTTAGGTGAATATCCCATTTATGAGAAACGTGTTGTGTGTTCAAAATCAATCAATCAATCAATCATTTAATTTGTAAAGCGCACTACTTACCCGTAAGGGTTTCAAGGCGCTGGGGAGGGGTGCTGCTGCTATTGGTCGAAGAGCCAGGTCTTGAGTTGTCTCCTGAAGGTCAGCAGTTCTTTGGTTTGTCGTAGGTAGAGGGGGAGGGTGTTCCAGGTCATGGCGGCACGGTGGGAAAAGGACCTGCCTCCGAAAGTGGTTCTACGGATGCGTTGGACCGTGGCCAGGGCGTGGTCAGCAGAGCGGAGTTTCCTGTTGGGTACGTAGAAGGAGAGTCGACTGTTGAGGCTGGGCCGGTCTTGTGGAGTGCCTTGTGTGCGTGGATCAGGAGCTTGAAGGAGATTCTCCTGTCGACGGGGAGCCAGTGCAGGTTCCTCAGGTGGGGGGTGATGTGGTCGCGGCGCGGGACGTCGAGGATCAGGCGTGCAGAGGCTTTCTGGATTCTTTACAGTCTGTTGATGAGCTTGGACGAGGCTCTGGCGTAGAGGGCATTCCCGTAGTCGAGTCTGCTGCTGACTAGGGCCTGGGTGACTGTTTTCTTTGTGTTTGTCGGGATCCATCTGTAGATCTTGCGGAGCATGCGGAGGGTGTTGAAGCAGGTGGAGGAGACAGCGTTGACTTGTTTGGTCATGGTGAGTTTTGAGTCGAGGATGACTCCCAGGTTGCGTGCATGGTCGGTGGGGGCTGGGGGGGTCCCCAGTGATGCGGGCCACCATGAGTCGTCCCATGCTGAGGGGTTTGAGGATCTCCGTCTTGTCTGAGTTCAGCTTGATTCGGCTTTCCTTCATCCAGTCGGCGACTGCCTTCATTCCCTGGTGGAGGTTGGTTTTGGCGGTGAGAGGGTCCTTGGTGATGGAGAGGATCAGCTGAGTGTCGTCGGCGTAGGAGATTATATTGAGGTCGTGCTGTCGGGCGATGCGTGCTAGTGGTGCCATGTAGACGTTGAACAGCGTCGGGCTGAGGGAAGATCCTTGTGGGATGCCGCAGATTATCTCGGAGGTCTTGGACCGGAACGGGGGGGGAGGCGGACTCTCTGAGTTCTGCCCGAGATGAAGGAGGTGGTCCAGTCCAGGGCCTTTTCCCGGATCCCTGCGTCTTGGAGTCGCGTGCGAAGTGTGCGGTGGCAGACGGTGTCGAAGGCGGCGGAGAGATCCAGGAGGATGAGGGCCGCTGTCTCGCCATTGTCAATAAGGATCCTGATGTCGTCTGTGGCGGCAATGAGGGCGGTCTCGGTGCTGTGGTTGCTTTGGAATCCCGATTGGGAGGGGTCCAGGATGTTGTTGTCTTCGAGGTGACGGGTGAGCTGGGTGTTAACTATCTTCTCAATGACCTTTGCTGGGAATGGAAGCAAGGAGATGGGTCGGAAGTTCTTGAGGTCGCTCGGATCCGCCTTGGGTTTCTTCAGTAGGGCGTTGATCTCTGCGTGCTTCCAGTTCTCAGGGAAGGTAGCGGTCTCGAATGAGAGGTTGATGATTTTGTGCATGTGGGGTGCGGTGGAAATGCTGGCTTTGTTGATGATGTGGCGTGGGAGAGGGTCAGATGGGGACCCGGAGTGGATTGTGCTCATGGTCTTGATTGTGTCCTCGATGCTCACGTTGGCCCAGGTTGTCAGGGTGTTGTGGGCGGTGGGGTGTGGTGGGTCCGGTGTAGCGAGGTCTGCAGGGGTCGTCCGGGGTTTGAAGCTGTCGTGGATGTCAGTGATTTTCCGGTGAAAGAAGGTGGCGAGGGAGTCGCATAGGGCTTGCGATGGCGGGATGTCGTTGGCGCTGTAGTTAGGGTTGGAGAGTTCCTTCACGATGGTGAAGAGTTCCTTGCTGTTGTGTGCGTTGTTGTCAAGGCGGTCTGTGAAGGAGGTCCTGATGAGGTGGTGGTGGGTGCGGATGGCGTCTTTGTGGGCGGCGCGGCTGTCTGGCGTCTTGTCATTGTGCCATATGTTCTCCAATTTCCGGCAGGTGCGCTTTGAGTCGAGGAGTTCCGGGGTGAACCAGCTGACACTTTTGCTGGTGTCTCTATTGGTGGGGTTTTTCAGCGGGGCTATGGTGTTGGCGCAATCATTCATCCAGCGTTCGAGGGTGAGTGCACCATCATCAGGGTTGGTGGGGTTGGTCGGGGGTTGAGTGCGAGGCCTGTCTGTCGTTGTTCTTCAGTGACTTTGCCCCAGCAGCGGCGGGGGGGTCTGAAGGGCGCGGTGGTGTGTGAGGGGTTTTCAGAAGGAGAAGTGGATGCAGTGGTGGTCTGTCCAGGTGAGTTCGGCGTCGTGGCTGAAGGTGACGTGGGGGCTTGAGGAGAAGATGGCATCAAGCGTGTGACCCGCAATGTGGGTTGGCGTCATAACAAACAGTTTCAGTCTGAGGTTGGCGAGGTTGTCGATCAGGGTGGAGGAGTTGTTGTCGTTGTTGTTCTCCAGATGATAGTTCAGGTCTCCGAGGAGGATGTAGTCGGTGGAGGTCAGCTCGTGCGTGCTGATGAGGTCGGCGATGGAGTCACAGAATTGAGGCCGGGGTCCTGGCGGTCTGTAGAAAAGGGTGCCTCTTAGGGTGGTCTTGGGGTCCGTGTGGATCTGGAAGTGCATGTGTTCGGCAGAGCTGAGGGTGTCGTTGGTGTTTGTTGAGACCCTGATGGTGTTTTTGTGGACGATGGCGATTCCTCCTCTGGCCCTGTTGGTGCGGTCTCTGTGGGTGATCTTGTACCCGTCGGCGATGTCTGGCGAGGAGGCTTCGTTCATCCAGGTCTCGGTCAGGAAGGCGACGTCCGGGGATGCGGTGTCGAGTAGGTCCCAGAGTTCGACGGCGTGTTTGTGTGCGGAGCGGGTGTTGATCAGGATGCATCTAAGCTGGTTCGGTTCCGTCGTGACAGGCGTCTCGGCGCTTTCGAGGCAGGAGAAGCTGCAGTTCAGGCAGGCGAAGGGACCATGGGTGCGCTTCAGGCGGCCTTGCAGCAGGTGTGGGTCCTTCCTGGGTTGAGAGCGACGAGGGTGTTGGCGTCGTAGCGGAGGCGGTCTTCGTGGCTGCTGCGGGTGCAGGGGTTCTGGCGCTGGGCGCGGTCCAGGCGCAGACAGGCGCAGACGGGCTTGCCTTATATGGGGAGGAGGGGAGGGAGGAGCAGCTGGGAGGCAGGAGGTGTGTTAGCAGGGGCAGCGAATGGGCGTGGAGGGGGTGGGGCCGCAGGGGAAGCAGCGGCGGGGGCAGGGGGGCAGAGCGGGGCGATCTCGGGAAGGGAACGGGCAGGGGCAGGGATCAGGAGGGCATGGAAGTCAGCAGCGGGGCACAGAATCAGGTGGGCAGCAGCAGAGAAGAGCGGGGCACACAATCAAAAGGGGGCAACAGCAGAGAAAACGGGGCACAGAATCAAGCAATGGGGCAACAGCAGAGAAAATGGAGCACAGAATCAAGCAATGGGGCAACAGCAGAGAAAACGGGGCACAGAATCAAAGGGGGCAGCAGCAGAGAAGAGCGGGGCACAGAATTAGAAGGGGGCAACAGCAGAGAAGAGCGGGGCACAGAATCAGATAATGGGGCAAAGAACAGAGCGGGGGGCAGGGGGGCACAGAGGAGGAGCGGGCAGGTAGAGAAGGCACAGTGGAACGGATACAAACCAGGGCCACCACTGGCCACCAGGGATGAGGTGCAGGTGGAAGCCTGCGGGTGGTGGAGTGCCTCGACTTCGGCGGCGATCAGGACACTACAGCGGGGGTGCAAGCGGAGCTGCGGCAGTGGAGAGCGACCTACCAGGAAGGTCAAGGTTCGCTCTCCTCACCGCGCAGCGGCCGCCATATATGGGAAGGAGGGGAGGGAGGAGCAGCTGGGAGGCGGGAGGTGTGTTAGCAGGGCAGCGAATGGGCGCGGAGGGGGCGGGGCCACAGGGGAAGTAGCGGCGGGGGCAGGGGCGGAGCGGGGCGATCTCGGGAAGGAAACGGGCAGGGGCAGGGATCAGGAGGGCATGGAAGTCAGCAGCGGGGCACAGAATCAGGGGGGGCAGCAGCAGCGAAGAGCGGGGCACACAATCAAAAGGGGGCAACAGCAGAGAAAACGGGGCACAGACCCAAGCAATGGGGCAACAACAGAGAAAACGGGGCACAGAATCAAAGGGGGCAGCAGCAGAGAAGAGCGGGGCACAGGATTAAAAGGGGGCAGCAGCAGAGAAGAGCGGGGCACAGAATCAAAAAGTGGCAACAGCAGAGAAGAGCGGGGCACAGAATCAGGTAATGGGCCACAGAACAGAGCAGCGAGCCGGGGGCAGGGGGGCACAGAGGAGGAGCGGACAGGCAGAGAAGGCACAGTGGAACGAATACAAACCAGGGCCACCACTCTCCACCAGGGATGAGGCGCAGGTGGAAGCCTGTGGGTGGTGGAGGGCCTCGACTTCGGCAGCGATCAGGACACTACAGCGGGGGTGCAGGCGGAGCTGCGGCGGGGGGAGCGACCTACCAGGAAGGTCAAGGGTCGCTCCCAAAATGCACACATGGTGAAGAATTAACTATGGTTGGAAAGCAGAAACAAAATCAAGAGAAAAGAAAATATGTAAAGAAGCAGAAGATGCAAACAAGTGATGATGTTGTCGGATTCCAATTAGAAAATTCTTCTGGTGTCAACTGCTATGGTAATGTTTTTCTAAACGTTATATTTTATCTTGAAGATGTTTATGGTGAAATTATGGAAATTCAGGAAAAAAGATAATGTTCGGCACTTTATACTTTATTTCAAGAATTGAGAACTGATAGAAGTAAGATTCATTATGCTTCTGGTATTCGCCAACTGTTGGATACATGTACTGGATCATTAACATTCAGTGCTAATATACAACAAGATGCACAATAATTTCTGATGGTTATGCTTGGAGTAATAGAAGATGAAGGAATTCAGATTGAGAGTTTATTTGGACTCAGTTACAAATGGGAACATAAATGTGAACAGTGTTCGTTAACTTCAAGCACTATAGTTGACAGAGAACGATTTCTATATTTGACAATACCTGACTGCAAATCTGTACCATTTTACAAATTACTAAAAGAAGCAGATCACAAGATGATCTGTTCTCATTGTAAATCAACAATGCTATCTACATTATTTGATTATAATGCTACAACTCTGTAGACCAAATGGAAGAAAAGTGGAAACCAAAATTATAAATGTTGTCGCTAGTCAAGTATCTATTTCTGGAAGAACTTTTGCAACAGTTGCTATTGTTTTCCATGCTGGAAGTACTACCACAAGTGGACATTATACAGTTTATTTAAAGTGTAATAAAGGTTGGAGTCACTGCAGCGATACACACTTGGAAATGAAATCGAGATTGCCTTATGAATTACCCAACTCATACGTGATATTTCTGAAACAAAGATTTTAGATACACCATTTGGCTTTGTGGGAAGGTGTAAAGATACTTTAAGGAATTCATACTGGATGTTTTCAAAGCAAATTTTTTTATACATTATTTGGTGTATTGAGAAAATGTTCACAGAAATTATGAAGTAAAGGTAAGATTTGAAGATTGGAAATAGTATTGGATGTGTTATTTGTGTTGATTTTGTATTATATTTGTGAGAATTAGTTATTTGGTTTTTTTAACAATCTAGTTGATTGTTTTCTTTTCCCTGCTGTTTATGATGAAACTACTCTGACATCACTGTGAATAGTGAAGTTAAGTAGTAGCTGATGACAGCAAAAAAAGGGAGAAAAATTGTTTTCTGAATGTTAAATTATTTTGTATTATTTAAAAACTCACTGTAATTTGTGAAATATTACATTACATAGTAGTTTTGCGGTTTATTTTATGTAGTTGAAAAGTTCGAAAAAACAGTAGTAATGACAAATAGCACAATAGTAGTTCGATATTTAAAAAACCTTTGAAATTCACTGAAAAAACATAGGTTTTACAGACGTTATAGTTAGAAATTTGCATTTAAAAAAACCTTAGAAATTCACTGAATAAAACATAGGTTTCAGGGACGTTATAGTTAGAAATTAGCAGTTAAAAAACTTTAGAAATTCACTGACAAAACCATAGGTTTCAGAGACGTTATAGTTCGTTGGACATTTGACTCATATAAAACCAGAGAAATTCGCCTGTTATAGTTAGTTGAGCTAACTATAACTTGCGCGCTCGCAATGCACTGCTGATGACGTCACATATTACATCACTCATGACATGGTCAGTGACATCACTCATGACATCTTAAATGACATCTCTCATGACATCATTGATGACATCATCGTGATAGTCTGACACACCTCTTCACACTCTAATATAACATTTAATACACCCACTCTAAAATACAGACTACCATTTTCGAAACCATAGACACACCAAAACCAGATACTACATACCCATCCACTGATTCCTATCTATATATAGTGAGCCAGACATACACTGATACAGTAACTCATACATGCTGTCACTCATCATTACATCAGTATAATATCCACTCATACACCTATACATACATTCACACAGTGCTACTGATCCATAGAGTTACTCACACATCCACTCAGTCATGCCAAAAATCAATCATACACCAATGTACTCACCTATGCAGATATATACACACCACTTGACATATTTATACACACACCACTTTCCTTATTTATATAGATACTATCACATACTTACTCTCTTATACAATCACTAATACAAGTACACATTCGTGTATGTAGACACTCTTGCAATCACTCTCTCTCACATATAGTCAATTATACACCCCAACACTCACATATACTGTCTAAAAACATATATAGTTACTCACATATATACAACTGAGACATCAATTCACTAATCAACACACCTGTACACACAGTTAGCTACCCATACAGCCCTTCCGAGATGCAGTTTTGAATGTATAGAACCAGTGAAACAGCTATTCAGACATGTATGCACAGAGTCAGACACCCCCCACCCACCCAGATAGGCACTCAGACACACATACAGATACTCATACAAACAATCAATAACCCATATAGAGACTGATGTAGCTACTCACCAACCCATACACCTGCTTACCCACCAACTGAGAGACTAATAGAGACATTCACACAGTTTAGTCACTAATCCATGCATTCAGTAACATATGTTCAATCAGTGGCTTATAGAGTCAGTCATGCATCTACTAAATAATCCATTCAGGCACTTATACATCCACTCATTCTTCAATAGACCTTGGCATAGATATATATGAAAAATATTTAAACTTTACAGAATCACACATTCACTGGATGATGTCAGCAGTGATGTAATTTGAGATGTCATCAGTGATGTCATGAGTGATGTCAATGACCATGTCATGAGTGATGTAATATATGATGTTATCAGCAGTGCATTGCGAGCGCGCGAGTTATAGTTAGCTCAACTAGCTATAACAGCTGAATTTCTCTGGTTTTATATGAGTCAAATGTCCAACTAACTATAACGTCTCTGAAACCTATGGTTTTTCAGTGAATTTCTAAGGTTTTTTAAATGCTAATTTCTAACTATAATGTCCCTGAAACCTATGTTTTTTTTCAGTGACTATATATATATATATATATATATATCCAAAAGAAGATGCCCGCAATTGAGGTGCCGCACACAAGCATGTTGTCAACCTTTCTTTATTGGTAAGTTACAGGGAAAACCGTCTTTGTCTCCACAGCGAAAAGTTCACCAAACCTCTTTCGGGCTATCTCGCCCTTGATCTCTGGCATCCGAAAGAGACTCAGCTGCATAAGTCTTACGCCACACTTTCAGCGATTGAATACTGTCCCGCCCAGTAGGCGTGCCTCACAGCTGCATTGTGGTTCCTATAGTTTGATGCAGCAAAGTCTCACCATCATTTAAAACTGTAGTAGTTTGCATGTAGAAAACAAGACTGGGTCCCTGCATGTATATCTCACCAATACGGTTCACGCTGTTCCTTGGGCGCTTTAAAATTCACCGCATCCTGGAGCTGCTCTTCCGCAGCGGGGCACCTCGCGACACGGACAGGGCCGCTACAATATCCAAAAGAATATGCCCGCAATTTAAGTGCTGCACACAAGCATGTTGTCAACCTTTCTTTATTGGAAAGTTGCAGGGAAAACCAGCTTTGTCTCCACAGCGAAAAGTCCACCAAACATGTTTCGGGCTATCTCGCCCTTGATCTCTGTCATCCGAAAGAGACTCAGCTGCATAAGTCTTACGCCGCACTTGCAGCGATTAAATACTGTCCCGCCTAGTTGGCGTGCCTTACAGCTGCATTGTGGTTCCTATAGTTTGATGCAGCAAAGTCTCACCATCATTTAAAACTGTAGTAGTTTGCATGTAGAAAACAAGACTGGGTCCCTGCATGTATATCTCACCAATACGGTTCACGCTGTTCCTTGGGCGCTTTAAAATTCACTGTGTCCTGGAGCTGCTCTTCCGCAGCGGGGCGCCTCGCGACCCGGACAGGGCCGCTACAATATCCAAAAGAAGATGCCCGCAATTGAGGTGCTGCACACAAGCATGTTGTCAACCTTTCTTTATTGGTAAGTTGCAGGGAAAACCGGCTTTGTCTCCACAGCGAAAAGTTCACCAAACATGTTTCAGGCTATCTCGCCCTTGATCTCTGGCATCCGAAAAAGTCTCACCATCATTTAAAACTGTAGTAGTTTGCATGTAGAAAACAAGACTGGGTCCCTGCATGTATATCTCACCAATACGATTCAGGCTGTTCCTTGGGCGCTTTAAAATTCACAGTTTTCTAAAGCGTATTCTCATGAGCTGTATGCTTTGAGAGCCACTATACAAACACTTAAAGGAATTTAGGCTGCTCGTATATTTTTTAGACAGAATGGACCCGAGACTGTCTTGAGCTGGGTGATAGCTAGTGTACCTCTGATAATATTTAGGAGTTAGAACGCGACGATTTGGCAAATGAGGTTGCAATTTTTATGCCCATAGTTAAAAATTCACATGTTATATGCACGCTACAGTTATAATTAGTGTACCTAGGTAATATTTAACATGGTTTGTCGTTTTGGGAGGTAAATAAACTTGAAAAACAGCGTATTCTCATGAATTGTATATTTTGAGAGCTACTATACAACACTAAAAAGAATTTTGGCTGTTCGTATATTTTCTAGACAGAATGGACCCGTGACTGTCTTGAGCTGGGTGATAGCTAGTGTACCTCTGATAATATTTAGGAATTAGAACGCGACAATTTGGCAAATGAGGTTGTAATTTTTATGCCCATAGTTAAAAATTCACATGTTATATGCACGCTTCCATTAGTTTAAGAATTGCGAGGTACTAAAAGATATACCAAAGAGACAAAAGAGATATTTATGGATAAGTAGAGAAGATAATAGGGTAGGGCTACTTATAGATGAATGAAGGTGTCGTTCTTAAATATGGAGCAAGTCATGATTTGGATCGTGTATCTTTCCCCTTTTCTCTATATATTCCCTTCTCTTAGTGGTCCGGATATAGATACACGGGGATGTATGGAGAGTCAGAAAGATGAATAAAACATCACCATGACAGTAATTGAAGAAAGAAACAGCGGTGTATGAAAATATAGGTGAATATACATTGTATTCTAATTTTACTTCTGTTTATTCTTATGTAGACAGCCTTTAGTTAGATACAGAACCAATTAGGTATCACTAAAGGTTCTTCACGTTTTCCCTTTCTTAATGTATAGGATCCCAAACTTCTGCCATACAAGTCTAATCATCTGCAAACAGTTGTGGACAACAAAAACAATAACAATGCTAAACATGGAAATGCTCCTGTCAATGCTAGGTTGGTATATATGAATTTATATAATATATAGACAGATGCAAAATTAATTGTATAAACAATATCAGGAGATTAATTATTAAATCATTATTGTTTCAGAAGAGATATATATATAGACTCAACAGACCCGCGATTATTAGAAGTAATCAAGGAACATATGATACATGGAATAAGAGGGGTGGCACAAAAGTAAGTAATAGCCACTAGGACTGGCAGCACTGGTTAATAGTATAATTACTGAATTATTCGAGACAGTGAATTATTATGGATTATATTTTGTATTTTTAGAAACAACGAGTACATCGAATCTACTTGTGCATCTTGAACAATATGGCCAATATAGAAGAAACGTTACCATTAAGATAAAGGTATTTGATAAGCCTGACTAAGGGGGTATTTAGTAAAATGCTGGACAATACTGAAATGCTATCAATAAAATGAGAAGCTTTTCATATTTTTCCAATTAGGAAATAAATAGAACTGTCAGCTTCAGAACTAATACCTAATAAAGGAAAAAGGGATGCCATAGAGAAGACTATTGAAGGAAAAAAACACAGGGGATTGATATTTATATTATAGAATTGAAAAACAGCAATAAAGGCTCTTCAACATATCTGAAAGATAAAGAGAGCTTTTAGTCAATTAGACAATATTAAGATAAAAAGGAGGATGGATACTAAATGAAGTTAGATAAACTCTTAAAGATTAAATTGTATGACCTTTATAAGCTTCCTAAACTTTTGCCCCTCTGTCCTTGCCATATAGTTTCATTTATAAGTTTTGGGTTAGAATACATAGCATAAACCATTTGTACCCGTGAGAATGTGTTATGTTGCACCCCGCTGTTGCAATTCACAGTATTGTTCAGATTCATTCTTCTCAGACCGTACTTCACAAACATCAGTCATGTACTTAATATTTAAAGTATATTGAATTAGTGCGATTAATCTCTAGATGACAACTGTTATTTGTATTTATTTTTTCACTTTTTAGCATTCAGTGGTAAAGAAAATCCTGAAGAAGGCATTTGCCGAAACGCGTTGGTGGTATTCCTCAAATCACTACCAGTGTTTTATATATGATTTCAATTGTATTGTGAATTGTGTTTTTATAATGTAGAATGTAAAAAATATCATATGTTGTTTAATTGTTGACCTCATATCAAATGGAGGATTGACTTGTGCAATATATGTTGTAATGTATCCAGAAGCAAATTATGCAAAAATTGAATTAATTTGTATATATATTTTGCTAAATCTATAAAACACACAAAAAAGATTAATAAAATGAATAACATAGTTTTTCTGTGTTGTTTGTTAGAGTATATATTATGTGGTTGATTGTCTAGAGTTTGCGCACTGAACCCGGTGCTACAGCTCTTTCAAATTAGTTGATTTCCCTGTTAGGGTGTTACCTTTTTTCAGGGGCCCCGTGCGTTTTCCAAAAGTGTATAGGTGTAGGAGTGCATACTATTGTACTGAATTGATGAGTAACTGCATGTACAAGTGAGTGGATGTGAGTGTAGACCTGGGAAATAGTGGGTGGTATGTAGTATCTGGCATTATTGTATGTATGGTTTCAAATTAGTAGTCTGTATTTTAGAGTGCATGTATCAAAGTTTAGATTAGGCCACCAGTATGTGCATCAGATTATCACGTGGATGATGTCATCAGTGATGTCACTGACCATGTCATGAGTAATGTTATATGTGACGTCATCACCAGTGCATTGCGGGCGCGCGAGTTATAGTTAGCTCAACTAACTATAACGGGCGAATTTCTCTGGTTTTCAAATGTCCAACTAAGTATAACGTCCCTGTAACCTATGTTTTTTTCAGTGAATTTCAGAGGTTTTTAAAATGCTAATTCCTAACTATAACGTCTGTAAAACCTATGGTTTTTTTCTGTGTATTTCTAAAGTTTTTTAAATGTTAATTTCATATTTTAATATTTATAAAACCTATATTTTTTCTATTTTTTAAAAAATATTTTGGAACTTTATTATCCTTTTTTTAAGTTAATTAAAAAAAATATGTAATGTTTTATACCTTCAAAAAACAAGTATCTATATTTATTTTTTTTTGTTGAGAAAACTGAAGTCCCGTACCGGTAGTGTACCAAGTTTCATCAGCATGCGAATCCTATCCGCCATATTGCCAAACTCGTAAAGGATGCGCATTTCGTATCCGACAGGTTTGTGGCGCCGCGTCCCGCGTAACATCATATACATATGTGGTTGCGCCAGCTGCTACTTTGGTATGCGACGGGTACGCAGTGCGAAGCCGCGCCTTATGTCATGTACGTATGGGGTCACACCCGCTGTGCGTTGCGTATGTGATAAGTGCACACTGCCAGGCACTGTGTTACGTCATAGACGTATGGTGTCGCGCCAGGAACGACATTCCCTCATTTTTTTTTTTGTCTCAAAACTATATATAAATAAGTTTAAGGTGTATATGAGAACAAGCGATAATCTAAAATATGTTAAACATTTATATATTTCTAACTGTAATAAACTTATATTATGGTAAATATATTTTCTGAAAATCGCGTCGTGTGCGGCCACCTTGCGTGCTTGGTGCGCGATTGCCATGTGACCTTAAAGAAAAGCATTTGATTGGTTCATAACATTTCTCATTGTAACAGTTGGAGGATCCCACCCATTTTAGTCATTCTCTCTACAGCATTTGATGAGTGACTCCTCTTCTGCTTAGAGAGCTTTTTTGAAAACTTTTTGCTATGTGCACATATCTGACACACACACAACATGCAACCATCATCTTCATAAATATTCATGCTCTGTAAAGTATCCTTCCACCTGTGATAGCAATGCATCTAAAAGGTACATAACAGAACTTTTCCCCACTGCCAGAGGTAACATGATTGCATACGCTGTCCACACCACAATGTAATGTGGTACGGCCCAGGGCCAGTATCATGCATAGATAATGAACACACGGACACAGATAGATAGTGGAAGTGGGTTCGGGCACGTGCCCTCGACTCCTTTTTATTACCAGGGTCACATATCCAGTGATGTCTGTGCTGAATGCGTGTGGGGTGAGTGTAAACCAGCCCTCAGGGAATGGTTGCTGCTAGCATCAACTACAACAGTAATCATTGGATCACACACAGATTCAATAATGAAAGGGTCAATAGTTTGTGCTGCAGTAAGGTAGGGACACTAGATGTGAAATAATACAGAAAAGATTCTATCGTAAAAGAACCATAACTTGTGGTATTCTGAGATACAGGCAGTAGATCTGTAATAATACACAAAAAGATTGTGCACTTAGGTAGCCACATCAAAAGCAGTCAGCATGTGCACAGCCAGCGATGATGCGTGCTGCGGGCGGGCCGTACTAGTAACAATGTCTGTTGCCTACAGGACTGCCTCATCTGTTATAGCGACTCGATCTGAATTGTAAACACTGCTGTCTGCAGTGTAGGCCAGAGAGCGGTCAGCAAGGGCCCACAGCCACGTGGCGTTGACTTGAGCTGTCCTGTTTGACTTACGCGAAGCAACAAAAACCGTGTGCGGACCCTGTGATGATGCGTATGTGTGGTGCTGACAGAGCGCACTGGAGCAATGTCTTTTGCCTACAGGACTGCGTCATCTACAATAGTGACTCAATCTAAATTGTGAACACTGCTGTCTGCAGTGTAAATTGAAGGCAGTAGTGAGCACAGTGTTCCATGAATACTTTTTCTCACTTCCTCTTCACAAAATACAACAACATAAATTACACAAAACTCTGCAATAAATCAATCAAAACAACTTGAATTGCGATCTCTGCTGTCCACTGTGTAGACTGTTATTCAGTGTTCTTTACCACTACCAAGAATAATTTGGTCATTGTACTAGACCTATAAGTCATCTGAAAAAAAATCTTCAAGAAAGTATACATCAAAGGCTATTGTGTATTCTTCAATAGACGTTGTTGTTGTAATGGCTTTCTTTTCCTGTAATTGCATCTTGTCTATGTTCTTCACTCTGATGATGCTTAGTGTTCTGGAATGTCAGGACTAAGCCAGCTGTGGAATGTGTGTGAGCAGTGAGATCATTATCTTACTGACAGTTGGGTGGATGAGTTGTTTATACCTACTACTGAAAATAAACCTGAGACACCCTACTTCAAGCCTCAGCATCTTTCTTCTTCAAAGAGGATTACTTTTCAACACTGGCGACGACTGGGATCTCAACTCAACTCCAACTTTCATCTCATTTCTGGCGAACTACAATATTTCATCTCTTCTCTTCAAAGAAGACCTTTTACATCAAGTAAGAACGTTCCTTACTTAATAAATTTCGCTTAGAGACATTTTTTTTAATTATTCCTGTCAACTACTGCTTAGAACGCTCTGCTCGGCATTTGCGCAATCTCTAAAACTCTTCCTAATATCTCTACTAGCATTCAGTGACCTTACTTCCCTGAGATAACGAGGTAGCTGTGATAGTTTGTACTAAGAGTGCACTAATCACGCACTTTTCTCATTAACGGTAATTTGGGAAATAATCAAATTACTCACGCTAGCCCTCGCGCTTCTTCACGCGCTCTGGTCGTTATCAACTGCGCGTTCTCCTGCCTGCAGAAGCCTTGACGCCTTGAAGTTCTGGATATCCCTCGTCACAGGTTGGAATGCATGGGGGCTGAAACGCATGAAGGGCGTACACTAATTTCAGAACTTCTCCTGGATTGGTGGATAAGAAGCTGTATCTTGATTGGCTGCTGTGTATTTTAACGTAATCTGATTCGCTCGAAAGCTTGCTGGATGCTACAACAATGGGTTGCTAAGCAAACATCGTCATAAATAGTTGAGGAGTTTTTTTTAAGAGAGAGTCTTCGCCGTCTTTGATAACTTTACTACTGAACACATGTTACGTGAACAAACGTGGAAGCTCCTTTCAGTGTTTATATTCATTTTTGCGCTGACACGCACAGCACTCTCTTTGCAACCTCCAGCGTGTCAATTGCCTTTATCTAATAGCGCTGACACGCACAGCTTAACGCCCTGATTTAAAGTCTTCCTTTTCAATAGCTGGTGTGTCAATGGTTCTGATCCTAAAAGCGCTGACACGCACAGCTTAATACCGAACAGCGCTGACACGCACAGCTAATTTGTTTGTCTTTTAGCGTGTCAATCATCTTTATTTTTACAGCGCTGACACGCACAGCTTAACGGCGTTACTCTAGTGTGTCAATCGTCTTGATCCTAACAGCGCTGACACGCACAGCTTAACGCCGAACAGCGCTGACACGCACAGCTAATCTTCTTGCCTTTTGGCGTGTCAGTCATCTTTATTGTTAACAGTGCTGGCACGCTCAGCTCAACGGAATTGCTCTCAGCCTTCTTCTTAACATTTAGTGTGCCAATCATCCTCCACTCAACAGCGCTGACACGCACAGCTCTTTGCTACCAGACACTTGGTTATTGGATCAGTTTTTTTTGCACATCTTTATCTCCTCTTAACATGCAAAACGTCACTGCAGCCCCATTTTTTCTACAATCCCCAGGTGACCCTCCCATTAAATGGTCCAAGTGGAAGAAGGTTTTCGAGCGCTACGCTCGAGTCTGTGGTACTTCTTTAAGTGTGGAGAGGAAGACAGCTTTATTGATGCATTGTCTGGGGTCTGAGGGACAGGATGTCTTTGACCATTTACCGGATGTCCCTAGCAGTTCCAGTTCGGGTCTCAATGAGTATGAGCAGTGTATTTATAAACTTGATGCTCACTACTTGCCAAAAGTTAGCACCATCTTGGAAAGATACCATTTTGGCAAACGTATGCAAAAGGATGAGGAAAATATAGAGAATTATATAACGGAACTTAGACGCTTAGCTTCTAGTTGTAAGTTTGACGCACTAATGGATGAAAGAATACGTGACCAGTTTATGCTTGGTTGTGTATCTGAGAAAGTACGTGACGAACTCTGGATGAAAGATGAACCTTCTTTGGATGAAGTTCTAGTAGTCGCTAAGAGAATAGAACACTCTTTACAATGTGTAAAGGTGATAAAAAAGGATCTTAATAAAGATGTGTCGCTGATTAATACAAATTCGGCGTCTAGGAAAGAAGCGGACAAGGGTGACTCTCACGTAAAGACCCGTGTTAAAGATATGAGTGCAAATAAATCTAATGAGAATTCTAACAGAGGTGGGAAGTGTTACAGATGCAATAGCACTTCACATTGGGCAAATGATAAGTCATGTCCTGCACTAAATGTTACATGTTCTCATTGTAAGAAGAAGGGTCACTTTGTAAGTGCCTGCAGGTTCAAAAATTTAAAGAAAAAAGTTAGTGAAGTCTCTGATGGCAGCACATCAGATCAACATGATTTTGAGTGTGGACAAATTGTGGTCCAGGTTGGGGCTGAGGGGCCTCTTGATTTCATCTTGGTGGAGGGTCACAGAACCAAGGTTTTGTTTGATTCAGGAGCCAAAATTACTATCATTTCTAGCAGATTCTTTGAAGATAATTTGTGCAAGAAAGTTAAACTATTGAAGCCAGACATTCGTCCAACTGCATATGGAGGTGATCCCATTGAGTTAAGGGGTTACTTTAATGGTCTAATTGAATACGGGGAACGTTTTGCTAGTGGGAAGGTTTATGTTTCAAAGAAAGGTGATAGCATTATTAGCTGGTGGCACCAAAAAGATCTTGGTGTCATGTTAGACCCGAACAGCAATCCTCCTATCATTTTGAGAGAAAAAAAAAGTGTTGAGTCGGTGGTGGATGGTTCTTCACTACAGGCTCTTTTGATAAGCCAATATCCACTGGTTTTTGGTGACAAGCTAGGTTGCCTTAAGGGTTACTGTCATAAGATTAAACTTTTTCCTGGCTCAGCTCCTGTTTCCTGTAAAGTCAGAAATGTTCCGTTCACTGTCAAGGAAGACATGCTTAAGGAGTTAAATAAACTGAAGTCCCAGGGCATAATTGAGGAGGTGGAGGGTACATCTTGGCTTGCTCCGGTGGTGGCCGCAAGGAAACCTGACAACTCTTTGAGGCTCTGTGTGGACCTCAGACAACTCAATAAATGCGTTCAGGTAGATAAATATCCCTTACCTAACATTTCTGAGCTGTTGAGCATGGTAGGTGGGGCAAAGGTATTTAGTACAATTGACCTAACATCGGCGTACCATCAAATCTTACTTGATGAGTCCTCCAGAGATCTCACTGCCTTTATTACTCCGTTTGGGACATTTAGATTTATTAGACTTCCATTTGGCCTGGTTTCTGCTGCCTCAGTTTTTCAACGGGTCATGGAGAAGGTCTTAATTAACATCCCTGGAATTTGTGTGTACCAAGATGACATTTTGGTATATGGATCTACGGTTGCTGAACATGAAAGAAGGGTTAGGCAAGTGCTGGACAGGCTTACCTCTCACAATTTGACTGTAAAGAAGGAAAAGTGTAAGTTTGGTCTCGACAAAATTGACTATTTGGGACACACTATTAGTGCGGAAGGTGTAGTTCCAAAAGCTGACCTTGTGAATACCATTAGAAATCTTGTGGTTCCTTCTTCCAAGGAGGAACTCATGAGATTTTTAGGTATGGCTGAATACTATAATAAATTCATAAAGAATTTTGCTGAGGTCACGTTCAATATGAGAAATTTGTTAAAGAAAGGAGAGAAGTTTAGTTGGAATAGTTTGTGTGACAAGGAATTTAATGACATAAAAATGAAATTACAGAATGCTCCAAATTTAAGGAATTTTGACCCCAGTAAGAGCTCTATTATATCTACTGATGCAAGTCTGAAAGGTATTGGTGCAGTCCTGTATCAAGGGGGTGTTCTGCCAGAAAATACCATCATGTTTATATCTAGGTGTTTGAAAGGAGCTGAATGTCGCTATTCTGTAATTGAACGTGAAGCCCTTGCGGTACACTGGGCCATTAAGAAATTAAAAAAGTTTTTGTGGGGGACCTCATTTGTTGTAAGAACTGATCACAAGCCCCTTTGTGAAGTACTAACTAAAAAAGGGATTGACTCGATATCTCCCAGAATTTCAAAATGGGTGGTTGGATTACAGGGGTTTAACTTCATTGTTAAACATGTTCCGGGGTCAGAAAATGTTGTTGCGGATACTCTTTCTAGGTTAGTTCCTGACGAACAACAAGACAAACTGGATCAGGATTCAGATCCATCTTTTAGTCTTCCACAGGACTTTGTCTGTGGAGTAGATTATAAGGTTATTTCTCGTGAGAGGTGGTTGGATGCTTGTAAGTGTGACAACACTATTCAAGAAGTCTCCAAATTAATCTGTGAGGGTTGGAACCATAAAGATCAAGGCAGTGACTCCGTGAGAGATTTTTGGTTGGTAAAAGACCAACTTTCAAGTTGTGAGGGTTTGTTGTTGAGAGGTCACAAATTAGTACCCCCTGTGTCTTTAAGGAAAGAGGTTTTGGATTTGGCACATGAGGCACACTTAGGAATTTCTAAAACTAAGGAGAGGGTGCGTTCTAGCTATTGGTGGCCGGGTTTAGACACACAGATTGAACATTTAGTCAGGGAATGTGTTCAATGTGCTCTTAGTGAAAAGGTTTTGAAAACTAGGACACAGCCCATGGAAAAAAGAGTTCGTCCGTGTGGCCCCTGGAAGGATATTGCTCTTGATATTTTAGGGCCTATTCATGGGGATGGTTCTGACACGTTTGTTATAGTGGTCATGGATTTGTTTTCAAGGTGGCCAGAAGTGATTTTTGTGAAGAATATTAATTCTGCTACGGTTATTCGATGTCTAAAAGATATTATTGCCAAGGAAGGGATTCCTGAGACTTTGCTTACAGACAATGGGGTACAACTTGTTTCGAGTGAGATGGAGAGTTTTCTTGGTGATTGTGGCATTGTTCACAAGAAATGTTCTTTGTATCACCCAGAATCCAATGGAACAGTAGAAAGGTTCAACAGGGTTTTGAAGGAAACGGTGTCTTTAGCAAAGTCCAATGGTCTTAATTGGCAGGAGGAGGTTTTGAAAAGAGTGTCTGTGTATCGGTTTACCCCACATACCACTACAGGGAAGTCTCCTTTTCTTTTATTTCGTGGAAGGGACCCTGTTACTTTTTTAGATCCACCATGGGTAAATAAATTTCTGACTAGCAGATCTCGTGAGGTGGATTCTACATCATGGCAAGAACAGGAAGATTTGAAATGTTCTAAGAGTAAAAAAAACTATGATGTTCGTCATGCTGTTAAGTCAACGAAGGTTAAGGTGGGTGATTGGGTTCGGATCAAGAGACCTGGTTTTGCTGTGTCTGGATCTAAGTTCACCAAACCGGTAAAAGTTGTCAAAGTGTTTAAGAATGCTGTTAGAACTAGTGATCACAGGGTTTGGAATCTAGGTCGTGTTGCTCTATGCAATACTGATGTGTCATCAAGCTTTCCTCACTCTGCCATGGAAGGGGAAGGTGCTCCGGAGGTTAATATAAGGCCAAGGAGGAATACTTGTTTTCCCTCCCATTTAAAGGACTATGTCATGTAATTAATGTCACATGATGTTAATGTGTTTTGTTTGTGTTTTGTTTAGGGGTAAAGGAGGGAGATATGTTGTAATGGCTTTCTTTTCCTGTAATTGCATCTTGTCTATGTTCTTCACTCTGATGATGCTTAGTGTTCTGGAATGTCAGGACTAAGCCAGCTGTGGAATGTGTGTGAGCAGTGAGATCATTATCTTACTGACAGTTGGGTGGATGAGTTGTTTATACCTACTACTGAAAATAAACCTGAGACACCCTACTTCAAGCCTCAGCATCTTTCTTCTTCAAAGAGGATTACTTTTCAACAGTTGTAGTTAGTTGCCTACTGGATTCTGTAATTAAACACTCACCACTCGATCTGAATTGTGAGCCCTGCTGACGGCAGTGTAGGTCAGAGGCAGTGGTCATTTACGCTTCACAGCCACGTGCCGTTGGATTCGAAAGTATGGAGTTGGTTGCACTTGATCTGAGGGGGTACGCACAAATCATCACAGACTTTAACTTTTGACATCCTCAATCACAGAATCAAGATGCCGTTTCACTGTTCCGACCTGCTGTACCGTGGTGTACTCCACCGACTGCAGTCAGCAAAGCCCAATAATCATGTGCAGCAGTTAGCTACGGAAGCACAGAGTCTGATGCACCTCAAAGGAGGGAGTTCTGTGAAAAACAAGCAGCAGGTAATATCGGACATCGTCCATTTTGGGATGAAGACACCGTTCCACTTTTGGGACCTAGAGTTGGTTGCACTTGGTCGAAGGGAGTACCTTCATCTCCACTCTCAGATACAGTTCTAACATCGTCCATTGTGGGATCAAGACCCCGTTTCACTGTTCGGACCTGCTGCACCGCAGTGTACTCCACCGACTGCAGTCATCCAAGCCCAATAATCATGTGCAGCAGTTAGCTACAGAAGCATAGAGTCTGATGCACCTCAACAGTGGGAGTTCTGTGAAAACCAAGCAGCAGCTAATATCGTACATAGTCCATTTTGGGATCAAGACACCGTTCCACTGCTGGGACGTAGAGTTGGTTGCACCTGTTCGAAGGAAGTACCTTCAGCTCCACTCTCAGATGCAGTTCTAACATCGTACATTGTGGGATCAAGACCCCGTTTCACTGTTCGGACCTGCTGTACCGCGGTGTACTCCAGTGACTGCAGTCAGCCAAGCCCAATGATCATGTGCAGCAATTAGCTACGGAAGCACAGAGTCTGATGCACCTCAACAGAGGGAGTTATGTAAAAAACAACAAGCAGCAGGTAATATCGGACATCGTCCATTCTGGGATCAAGGCACCGTTCCACTGTTGGGACCTAGAGTTGCTTGCACCTGGTCGAAGGGAGTACCTTCATCTCCACTTTCAGATGTAGTTCTAACATCGTCCATTGTGGGATCAAGACACCGTTCCACTGTTGGGACCTAGAGTTGGTTACACCTGGTCGAAGGGAGTACCTTCATCTACACTCTCAGATGCAGTTCTAACATCGTCCATTCTGGGATCAAGACCAATGTTCCCTCTAATTTTTTCCCTCTGTGTGCGGCTGTGGAGGGTCTCTGTGCGCTGCAACCATGGCTATGGGCGCCAGGAACAAAGACCGCGCATGTGTGTAGCGCCAAATGTCACTCCAAACGTTTACTTTAAAAAGTGAAAAGATGGTGCATTTTCACACATACAGTGCCAGCCTTGCTTGAGAACAAATGGTTTCTATCATAATCTTATATTTATTGACTCTTAATTGACTTGAATATTGAACAAAAATATCCTACACAATCCGAATGAGTCAAATAATTGCAAAAATCAACGAATCAGAGTTAGTGCATTTTATACATGATTAGTAAGAACCAGAATAATCGATATATGACCTATGGAATTAAATATGTGCGTATGTTATTCATACCACCCGAGCGTTAAGTATTCAGGCCGGGCAAGGGTTTGGGTAGTGTTGGGTTAGCGATGGGCCATTTGTAAAATTACGTTTATTTTTAATCGAATCTTCCTGCTGCAGTTATGTGCACTGAAGTGGCAAGGAACATGACAAAGCCATTGTATCAAGAGACATGAACCTGAACTGATGTAAACCCCATCTTTTTCTGAATGTCAGGTCACTTAGATTCTCCCTGAACACCAACATCACCCTCAAGGAACATAGCTAAGATAGCCTGGTAACAGGTGCCTCTACTAAAGAAAGATAAACCGTTCTCCCTGAAAACATTTCCAGAACAGCTGTTCAAGCCATTGTATAAGAGCATCTGGATGGTGGTTGTGCACGCTGCAGTGCTTCAGTGACTTTCGGTCAGCAGAGTGAGGGTCCCACACTCCGCTGACCGAAAGTCACTGAACCATACCATTATAGGTTTTATCCCTGCTCCCGTAGGCACATTACAGATTAATACTAGTGCAGGCGAGAAGAGTGCAGGTGCGCGCCGCTGGGCATCTGTCCCCTCGTGAAATTGAAAGTAAATGCTCCCTGCTGCTCCACTTTACTCAGTCATTTGTAATTTGGATTACTAGGAGGTGGATTAAAAGATGTTTCAGCGCCCACAGCAGTCCGTGAAATAAAGAGCTCACCAAGCCATCACCGGCGGGGCAGCTGAGGGGAATAGACGTTTGCTACAAGGGCGGGCATCTCTTTACAGCTTACACCTTGTCTTTTCAATCCTCTGCTTCTTCGGAATGTGCACTCCTCCAGAAATTGTTCTAGGAAAATGATGATGATCATCATCATAACAACAATCATAATCCAGCGTTTTTTGTTGTTGTGCTGAATGCCACGTCATGAAATATAGAGACTGCCAGGTCTTGATTATACCTCATTCCTCCTTCGACCACCCTACTCTCTTTGTATCTTTCTCTACTCTTGCCGGATCTTTCTTTATCTCCGCTTTCTTCCGAATTCACACTACACAGAGTTCACATGCATAATCATGGGCACTGGAGAAAGAAGGGAAAGGTATAGGCAGAAACGGTAGAAAGATAAACAGGGGCCTTTACTTTAACTCACTACCGCTTTTGAAGGAAGACAGGAAAGGGGCAGAGATCAATACTTAAACAAAAGCCCACAATTAATTGCTTTCGCATCCGCGCTTCACTAACAATAGAGTAGAGCCTGTTTAAAAACACAGCGTGTACTTTCTGAAAGTACACGCTGTGTTTTTAAACTTGCTCTACTCTTTTGTTAGTAAAGCGCGGTGCGGGGACGATTGTGAGATTTTGTTTAAGTATTGATGTTAATCAGAGCCCCTTCACAGACTGTGTTTAACATCAATACTTAAACAAAAGCCTACAATTGCTCTTGAAGCCGCGCATTACTAACAAAAGAGTAGAACCAGTTTAAAAACACAGCGTGTACTTTCTGAAAGTACACGCTGTGTTTTTAAACTGGTTCTACTCTTTTGTTAGTAATGCACAGCTTCGAGAGCAATTGTGGGCTTTTGTTTAAGCATTCATGTTAATCACAGCCCGTGAAGGGGCTCTGATTAACATCAATACTTAAACAAAAGCCCACAATCTGCCCCGCGCTTTATCAACAAGTGCGATCAGCCACATGCCGAAAAGCCCCCAGGCCCCCTCGCCCCCAAGGTCCCAAGGCCCACTTACCTGCACTCCGTCCCGACTCTTCGTCTGGCACACGCATTTAGAAAGTGGCCGCTTTTCGCACCGCTTGCTTTTTTAAAGCAGCGGCGTGACTCTCTCGCGCAATGTCCTGGATGTGAGCACGCTCCACACACAGCAGTGCGCGCTGATGTCAACAGAGGGGCGCACACATGCGCGCACCTTAAAGGGAACGTGATCAAGACACTGTTCCACGGTTGGGATCTAGAGTTGCTTGCACCTGGTCGAAGGGAGTACCTTCATCTCCACTCTCAGATGTAGTTCTAACATCGTCCATTGTGGGATCAAAACACCATTCCACTGTTGGGACCAAGAGTTGGTTACAGCTGGTCGAAGGGAGTACCTTAATCTGCACTCTCAGATGCAGTTCTAACATCGTCCATTGTGGGATCAAGACACCGTTCCACTGTTGGTACCTGTTGGATTACTGTGTTAGTAGTATACAGAGCACTCCACGGTGCTGGGCCTCAGGCTGATCGCTGTCTGCCTGTGTCGCGGTAGCCAGCTTTGATCTCAGGAGCCTTCCCAGCTCGCAGACCTTGGCCCAAAAGCTTCCGCCGGCACGTGGTGGGCCCTCTTTCACATACGGCGGTGTCGAAAGGTGGCCATGGCGGTTTCTGGGTACCAGCCGGCTGAGAGCATTATTCCCGCAGCCACCTTCACTCCCGGCGTCAGCCTTGTGGCGGTGTAAGCTGCGCAGACCTGACAGACATGTTCGCCATTCCGGAAGAGAACCACACCCAGAGAAACGTGACTTTTATTCATACCCCTACGCTAGCATTGCGTACGCCAAGCCAGCCCACAATGCTAAAGATTTTGGGGGGGAGGGGTCACATACGCGCTATGTTTTTGTAATCTTCCCTACTGACTGTACTATCATGGTTTCATCCACTGTCCACTTCACTCAATAGACCATCAGTGTAAGTTGACATGTACATTTCTGTGCTCTGCATACTCAAGTCTGTCCGGCACATCCCCTCAACACTTTGCATTGTATACTTTTAAAAGCGAGAATCACTTGCCACCTTCGCACATACTTTGCTCCCATCTCTCCCCGCATTGTGTGGCAGAGGTGCTATGTTTGGTTTGTGTACATGGCTAGCCATGGTTCCCACAGTACGTAGTGTCGTAGTGTCTGCTAGGTGTACATGTTGTTTGTCATGTTGTATGTGATTATATAATGTAGCGCGCTTATTTACAAGCAGTGGTTTCTCCCATTTACATATCGCTGTCTTAAAGAGGATGCAGAAGTTTTTCGTACACATTTCCCAGCACACGTAATCTCAATACATTTTCATTTCTGATGTTTTCCACATGAGAAAAAACATTAAATCAAGTGGTCAATTTCTTCTTATTGTTTTTCCAAGTCGTTTAATGAGTGATTTCTTCACAAGCCAAAGCCAACACGTGTTTCGTCGCCTCAGTATGATAGTACATGCGACTTGTTCACGGCTAGGTAAGAAATAATAACATAAAGGATATCATTACTCATTTGTATGCATCTCTTTGCTTAAAAACAAATGTGATCCCAGTCAACAAACCGGTGACTGTGTAAAGGCCACATCCTTGCACCTTCACAATCTGTGTTGGTGCACATATGAACATTTCATGTCGTGACATTTGTGACAAAAACAGTAATAATGCGCATAAATCGAATTACATTTAACTTTACACCATAAATACGGTGCACGTTACATCGTGAAATTATGTGAGCGCATCTAGTTCTATATGTGTATCTAATATCAAGCCACCTAGACCATCTCCGTATCACCCAATCACATGAGTGAAAAAACCGCAATCACCAAACTTAGAATCTTTCCAGTGTCTAGACCAAAATTCATGATCCATAATACGGTAAAGAACCAACCTGAGATGATTAACTAAATAGTAGTCTGTAAATCAAACAGAAGGACATATAGATAATTACTGTCCTTAAAGAGATAAATTAATACTGCAGACTGCATTGATAATTATTATAAACGCCTAGGGTACTAAGGTTCAATACGTACTTCTAGTGCGGCGATAATTCCATGCCATACTAATCCGGTGTTGTGAGGTAAAGTGATAATCTGCTGGGCATCAAAAATTATATATTGGCCCGGTATTCTTGTTTCAATCTATGGGAAAAATAAATAACGAAATCTAGTCTTGGGGGGGGTTTCAGACAATCCCCATCCTGTATGTAGGAGCAAGACCTAAAGTTACGCTCTATGTCAGCACAAGAGGCACCTTTCAGTGCGCACTCCTACCTTCAAATTCGGAACGCCGATCCGCGTCCTCGCCCCTCACGCCGTCTCTCCTCGAGTGCGAGTGCCGGCATTACCCATATCCGCACTATTTCTAAGAGAAAGGAAAGGAGGAGCCCTGTAAACGCGTCAACGTATGCGTAGAACCAGTCAATACTAAAAACCGCACTGCCATCTTGGAAAGTGCAAAATGGCCAAAATCAAGCAAGCAGGACATTCTAGTCATTATTCTATTTGTTCTAAATGAGACTAAAACGGTGTGGTAACTTAACCAGTTATTAGTCCCTCACAGTATTACGTATGCAAGGTGTAATCGCCATGTACGAGTGTTCCAGAGAGTCCGGGATACTCCCAGTGATCGACATTCTACATATCGAGGCGGCCATCTTGGAATGGTCCCACTGTGTGTCACAATATCTGAGAATACGAATTACGAAGGATATCCCCAATGCGTAGTGACTTCTGATAAGAGCACTATTTGTGTAACTTTCTCCATAATCTGTAAACAATATTTTTTAATGTAAAATATAGGTATTATCCGGTAGGTAGGAGAAAATCAGTCCCGATAACCACCTCACTAAGGCTGCCATCTTAAGAAAGGTCCCGCTGCTGTTTTCATATGCCTAAAGTTGGGATTGCGATGACTGTCATGAATTGTGTAGTTATATGCGCGGTCTGTATATTCCTCGCAAGTAGTAATGAATACTAATACCAAATTGCCAAGTCAAATGTAAGCTCCATGGCTCACTTGATGATAAAGCCTATTATTAATATACAAAGGCACCCGTGGCTAAGGATGAGCTGTGTGTCCTTAATGTCACGGTTATGTGTGTGTGCTTGACAAATCAGTTTGTATACATATCAGTGACTAATGTATTCATTAAACGTTTATACATGCTACTCAAAACAAAATTTAAAAAACTATAAAGCATAAAACCAAAATAGGGGATTTTTTTGTACCTTGTAAATGGGATGGGCATTTTGGACCAAAAAGAATACAGCTATCTACGGGTAGATAGGCCCAACTACCCGTGCATATATACGCTCCCGAAAATACACAAAAACTTACCTTTTCCACCAGGGAGGCCCATAATTTCTGGGAACAAAGGCCCTACAGAGAAAATATCAGAGTATGTGAACATTTTTCTCAAACCTATGGTGGCTAACTTACCATCATACATACGAGATACAAAGCATATCTTGGGGACCTTGGCAGACATAACTTGGGAGAAGGACATGACACTCGTTACATTAGATGTAACTGCTCTATGTACGAGCATTAGAAGAGATTGTGGACTTAGGGCTATTAAAAAAGTCTTAAGTACGCGCTCAGCAAGCACATGGGAACACACAGGGATGCTGATCATGATGATAGAATTGATTTTAGACAATAATGTTTTTTTATTTAAGGACAAATGGTATCGCCAAAAGCAGGAAGTGGCCATGGGTTCCAGGTTCTCTCCCTCGTATGCCAACCTGTTCATGGGTTGGCTGGAGGAGATATGGATCTGGGGCCCAGAGGGCTCAGAATGGACAGACTCCATCTTATTCTGGGGCAGGTCCATTGAGGACTGTCTGATGATCTGGACAGGAGACACTGATAAACTGGTGGTATTTGTGGAACACCTAAACAGCAACACCTTAAACATCAGATTCACCCATGAACACAGCAAAGAGAAAATTGTTTTTTTTAGATACAGAGCTTTTTGTGAGGGACAACCATATCCAGAGCAAGTTATACCGTAAAAGCACGGCGTACAACTCTATCCTTCACTCATCCAGCTCACACCCCACTCATCAGATTAATGCTATTCCATATGGAGAACTTGTTAGAGCAAGACGCAACTGTAGTTCAGAGCAAGATTTTGAAGTATGTACTGAAACAATGATGAAACGCTTCAAACAAAGGGGCTATGACAAACGTATTCTAGAAAAGGCTAAGACTAGAATCAAGAGAATTCAGAGACAAGACACCCTTAAAGAAAAGATCAATAAAAAGAAAGAGGACGATAAAATTAGATTGATTACCAACTTCAATAACCTATCGAGTGTACTGAGAAAGAGTCTTAACAGACACTGGCATATTCTAAAAGAGGACACAACACTAGCCGGGTACATTAACAACAGACCAGAAATCACATACAGGAGAGGGATGTGTCTCAGGAACCTGTTGAGCCCAAGTTACCCCACACCCAGAACTGATACTAACTGGCTTACTGCACTCACAGTGGGTTTTTATAAATGCGGGCACTGCTCCTCATGCAAATAGGCTGCCGATAAGAAACTGGATTTTACAGGCCCTGACGACAGAACTCACAAGATAAACACGAACATCAATTGCAATACAAAATTTGTTGTATATATAATAGAATGCAGATGCAGCAAAAAGTATGTGGGTAGCACTATCAGGACACTACTCAAGAGGATTGGGGAACATATGAGTTCGGTCAAAGAGAGCGATCTCAGATACCCTATCGCGACACACATTACCAATTGCCCTGCACAGAGACAACACAAAGATTTTTAATTCTATGGAGTAGAACAGACTCTGAGACACCCAAGGGGGGGGGGGGAATAGAGGGCTGAGATTATGTAGAAATGAGGCATCGTGGATCCTCAAATTACGGACTACTGAATTTGGGATAAATGTTGATCACGAGATGCATTACTTCTTGGGGAAATGAGAAACATAATAAGGAATAATTTTGATCACAGGAAGTAGTATTTTAACGTGTTGCTGATGTACTCCAATGTGAATATCACAAGGAATGTGTGATATAAGAGGAGACAGATGTCATTTACAATGTACAAAAAAATCCCCTATTTTGGTTTTATGCTTTGTAGTTTTTTAAATTTTGTTTTGAGTAGCATGTATAAACATTTAATGAATACATTAGTCACTGATATGTATACAAACTGATTTGTCAAGCACACACACATAACCGTGACATTAAGGACACACAGCTCACCCTTAGCCACGGGTGCCTTTGTATATTAATAATAGGCTTTATCATCAAGTCAGCCACGGAGCTTACATTTGACTTGGCAATTTTGGAGTATTAGTATTCATTACTACTTGTGAGGAATATAGACCGCGCATATAACTACACAATTCATGACAGTCATCGCAATCCCAACTTTAGGCATATGAAAACAGCAGCGGGACCTTTCTTAAGATGGCAGCCTTAGTGATGTGGTTATCGGGACTGATTTTCTCCCACCTACCGGATAATACCTATATTTTACGTTTAAAAATATTGTTTACAGATTTTGGAGAAAGTTACACAGATCGTGCTCTTATCAGAAGTCACTACGCATTGGGGGATGATATCATTCGTAATTCGTACTCTCAGATATTGTGACACACAGCGGGACCATTCCAAGATGGCCGCCTCGATATGTAGAATATCGATCACTGGGAGTATCCTGGACTCTCGGGAACACTCGTACATGGCGATTACACCTTGCATACGTAATACTGTGAGGGACTAACAACTGGTTAAGTTACCACACCATTTTAGGCTCATTTAGAACAAATAGAATAATGACCAGAATGTCCTGCTTGCTTGATTTTGGCTTTTTTGCACTTTCCAAGATAGCGGTGCAGTTTTTAGTTTTGACTGGTTCTACGCATACGATGACGTGTTTACTGGGCTCCTCCTTTCCTTTTTCTTAGAAATAGTGCGGATATGGGTAATGCCGGCTCTCGCACTCAAGGAGAGACGGCGTGAGGGGCGAGGACGCGGATCGGCATTCCGAGATTGAAGGTAGGAGTGCGCACTGAACGGTGCCTCTTGTGCTGACATATAGCGAAACTTTAGGTCTTGTTACTACATACAGGATGGGGATTGTCTGAAACCCCCCCTAAGACTAGATTTCGTTATTGATTTTTCCCATGGATTGAAACAAGAATACCGGGCCAAAACATAATTTTTGATGCCCAGCATATTATCACTTTACCTCACGCCACAGAATTAGTGTGGCATGGAATTATCGCCGCACTAGAAGTACGTATTGAACCTTAGTTCCCTAGGCATTTATAATAATTATCAATGCTGTCTGCAGTATTAATTTAGCTCTTTAAGGACAGTGATTTTCTATATGTCCTTGTGTTTGATTTTCAGACTACTATTCAGTTAATCATCTCAGGTTGGTTCCTTACCGTATTATGGATCATGACTTTTGGTCTAGACACTGGAGCGATTCTAAGTTTGGTGATTGCGGTTTTTTCACTCATGTGATTGGGTGATACAGAGATGGTCTAGGTGGCTTGATATTAGATATACATATAGAACTAGATGCGCTCACATAATTTCACGATGTAACGTGCACTGTATTTATGGTGTGAAGTTAAATGTAATTCGATTTATGCGCATTATTACTGTTTTGGTCACAAATGTCACGACATGAAATGTTCATATGTGCACAAACACAGATTGTGAAGGTGCAAGGATGTGGCCTTTACACAGTCACCGGTTTGTTCGCTGGGATCACATTTGTTTTTAAGCAAAGAGATGCATACAAATGAGTAATGAGATCCTTTATGTTATTATTTCTTACCTAGCCGTGAACAAGTTGCATGTACTATCATACTGAGGCGACGAAACACGTGTTGGCTTTGGCTTGTGAAGAAATCACTCATTAAACGACTTGGAAAAACAATAAGAAGAAATTGACCACTTGATTTAATGTTTTTTCTCATGCGAATAACATCAGAAATGAAAATGTATTGAGATTACGTGTGCTGGGAAATGTGTACGATGTTCTTTTGTTGATTCGGCCACAAACAATAGAGAGGCAGGTGGTTCTCTCATATCCCTTCAGCACCGTTCCAAATTAGAGCGTAACCATATATTTGATAAATGTGAAATTACCAATTGGCGCCTACACCCTATTACCTATACAACCATTTCGAATAAAAACATACAGAAGTTTTTCTCACAGGTAAAAAGTGGGACCACTATGGCAGTCATTCAATACTATGCAAGAATGTCCAACTGCACGACGCTTCTAAGCTTACAGCCCCCAATCTTGCGTGCTTTCTTAAAAGCGCCAACTCCCACAATCAGACCAACATTCATAAAGCTTTCTAACAGCAGTTATCTGCTTCTTAATCACATGGACTGCTACGCAATATGAGCTGGCATACCGTATGTCCTTACTGTTTCAAACCAGATAACTTTGTCTTGCAATCTCTATTCCCACCCACACAAAGTAACTCCCACAGTTCAACTTGGCCTTCAATACCTACTTTGAAAACAGATTTTATTAAATGGAGCAAACTGAAAGCGCTTTTGTTTCAAACAGAAGTGTCCCTCACTTCTCCAAAAGTAATTTATCGACTGCAGATAGCATGAACTTCAAGTAAAATACACTCCCTTTTAAATATGAACCTCCCATTACACTTTGTGAATTGTTGCACAATTTTCAACACATCTGACATTTAAGGTCTGGCACACTCCGGCCTTGTCACAGGCTTTCAAACTGTTAGTCTAATACCAGACTTCATTCATTCGATGATCTCTGGAATAACAGGAACAGTGCCCATAATTCTCGCTCTGTTTGCGGCCATCCTACTACTATTTTAGCTTGTTAAAAATTGCTACGCTGCCTGTGGTAACAAGCATGTCGGACAGAATACGCCTCTACGCGAAGCTACATCTTTTTGGCTGCCTGCCTCTATCTATTATCGGAGCCAGCTACAACATGACATTTATTTACACATATACAATCTGATACAATCTGCGTGCAATCATCATTTTATTGCAAAACTTGCCCAATCGACTGGCGAATGGATCTATGCCTTGCCAATATCCCAGCAAACGCTCCCGATATCCAGCAGGTAATGGAGTATCTTGAAAACCATGAACTTGATTGTTCGGGCAGTGGAGCAATGGCGGTTACAACGCAAAAAG
Source organism: Triturus cristatus (assembly GCF_964204655.1). Classification (NCBI taxonomy): domain Eukaryota; kingdom Metazoa; phylum Chordata; class Amphibia; order Caudata; family Salamandridae; genus Triturus; species Triturus cristatus. The sequence continues at coordinate 1,603,872,236 of NC_140589.1, read as the reverse complement.
GTATCCTGGCGGAATGGGATTTCTGCGCAGCCGTGAAAAATCTCCTGCAACGTCCGACCTTTGACAACATCACAGATTGCCTACCAATTCAAAATTGCCGCTCCAACATTCGAGAACCATTACTGTCCCTTCGAGGATATTAATTGGATTACGTCGCTTTTCCACATGATGGCAACAATCGCCTCTTGGAACATTACGCATCTCAAGCCGCTGAAGAACTTCCGGACTGCAATCTCCAAGACTTGTAAGAAATTCACTTTATTCTTGGATTGATTTTTTCCAACTTTTTTGACTTTTTCCTATAAAATGTTTAATACACTTAAATTGAACTATTTTCATATAATAACTTTCTAAGTATGCTTAGGCATTTGAACTCTGTTTTCATTATTGCCCCTTACGTCTCCAGACTAACCAGGGATGGATGATGTATGGCCTATGCAAATACGCTATTTACTTGCTAAATTAGCCTAAACCCGCCATCCATTTTGAAACTATGTCTTTTCTTGGTGCACACGTCTTTCTGCCTGCCTGTCATCCACGAAGCCCTTTCACACAAATTAGCTCATCCTCCGCCTCTGCTCACGAGCTGGCGATCAAGATAAAAAAACACGGCATTGTTTTGGAACTGGTTGGCACAGTGTGGTAATCGTATCCTACCTTTATTTTCATTCTACAATTTACAGTCATTCATGTCCAATAGGCATTGTTTATGTCACATGGAACTGTAACATGTAATGTGGAATTGACTGATGCAGGAGCTTAGATTTGAATACAGCAGAAGTGGTTGGAGTTTGCCATAGCTGGATGCCTTAGTTCTTGCACCAGTGGGTCCATTTATGGCACTTAAATAAGGACACTTTGTATATAACTTGCAGACTTCATCGCTTTATTCCACACAGCCACTTTCTTAAACACACCTGATTTCACCATTTGTCTTCTGTGGCATTGCAACATTCTGCATTATATTCTTCATGATTATTTCTTTATTCCTGCTTGCTAAAACACTCCATTCGAGTCTTCAGACCGGTAGGGGTGAGTAGTTTGCTTCCCACTCCCGCTATAGTCTAAACCCATACTAACACCACTTGCACAGCTATGCTACAGCAGCCAGTATGCTACAGTGCCCAGAGCCCATCAGTTTATAGCAATGAGCTCACGGTTTCATCCCCGAGTGTACCGGCACCTCACCACCATCTCACTCTGGGCAAAACTGCACTTTCATACCACTAGGGGTGAATACTTCGCTTCACACTCCCTGTATAACACACCCTAACCACCCCACAGAGCTCACAGTGCTATAGTCTAAACCCATACTAACACCACTTGCACAGCTATGCTAAAGAGGCCAGTATGCTACAGCGCCCAGATCAGTTTACAGCAATCAGCTCATGGTTTCATGCCCGAGTGTACAGGCTCCTCACCTCAGCACCATCTTACTCTGGGCAAAACAGCACTTTCACATTGGTAGGGGTGAATACATCGCTTCATACTTCCTGTCTAGCACATCCTAACCACCTCACAGACCTCACAGCGCTCCTACCCTCCTCTTTCCTACTCTTTTCGCCCGTTTTTCCCCTTACTTGCTTCAACTGAATCACAAAATGGCTGCCAACACTTCCTAGTTGCAACCGCTCGCACCGCTCGCAGCCAATAAGCAGCAAGTTCGTGCTCGTAACGCCTCAGCCAATCAGATGGCAGAATTCCCAAATATCGATATCTATAAATTTCGATATTTCTCAAAAACGACTCCACGGATTTACACCAAATAAACAAAAGCGTGCTTTCTAGACCAAGACCCTTCTCCCTGCCAAATTTGCGGTACTTACGTTCACCCGTTCAACCTGTAGCCTTGTCTAAAGTTTCCTATGGAAATTGCATGGAGAAAACACGTTTTGGGACCCCCCTTTTTTCTCGGCCGCCCCGCGCTTTGTTATAATTTAGCCCCCGGGTGGGCCAAGTCCCGGGGGCAATCTTTATATTGTAATGTGGGGCCCAAAGGTACCCCCAGCCCCGGGGACCGCCACCCCCGGGGCTTTTTAAAAATATTTGCGGGGGGCTCACGGCCACACAGCTCCCCTCCCTGCAGCACTCTGCAAACGCACCCCCTGGCGCGTTTGCAGATGGGGAACTAATTCCCCTGGAATACTGGGGGTCCCTAGGGGCCAACTAGCCCACCAAGAACCTCCAGTATGCGCCAGGGAGTTGCGTTGCAGAGAGGTGTTCAGAGGCCACGCCCCTTTTTACACCTCTCTGCAACACAGCTCTGTGGTGCTTAATGGAGGTACCTGGTGGGCTAGTTGCACCCCAGGGACCCGCAGGATTCAAGAGGAGTTAATCCCCCAACTCAAAACGCGCCGCGGGGTGCGTTTTTGCTCAGTGGTGATGGGAGGGGGCGGAGCCTGAGGTGACATGTGTGCAAACACACCCTGTGGCGCGTTTTAAGTCATCACCTCAGGCTCCTTCCCTCCCTTCATCGGTATGCAAACGCACCCTGTAAGAGGTAGTTTTAATCCCCCTGCCCTATTATGTACTAGGGGCTCACAGAGGAGCTTATGCTTATCACAGGGGTACCCCAACGCATAGTATTCCCTAGTGTATGTAGGTGTTTTCACTGTAATCTAAGTGCCTTTTAGCATACCACTGGCTCTAGGCCTGGTTAGTCAGAGTCAGTTAACACCAGTACCCGTCTGAAAAAGTTGTGGGCACAGGATGATTTTGTAACAAGTCCTCTTTCTGCTCCTCTGTTGGTTCTTTCTGCACATGTCTTGCTTCTTCCTGCACTTTTCTTCGTCTTTGAGGACTTCTGTTGCTTCTTTCTGCGTTTCTTTTTTCACTTTCTGTGCGTTGTTTCTTCTTTCATCACATGTCCTACCTCTGTAGGCATAGTTAGAAATTAGCATTTAAAAAACCTTTGAAATTCACTGAAAAAACCATAGGTTTCAGGGGCGTTATAGTTAGGAATTAGCATTTAAAAAACCTTAGAAATTCACTGAAAAAAACCATAGGTTTTAGGGAAAGTTATAGCCATGCAAATAACAAGGTAACTATTTGGCCAGCAGTCAAGCAAACAGCAGAGAAATTTCACTCATTACCCGGCTGCTGACAAAACAGCAGACATTATTTAAATTTTGGCCAGCAGCCCTGAAAATAGCAAATGTCTGTATTTGTTTGGTTGCTGGTTAAATAGCAGATATTATTTACCAACTCACTGGTAGACTGGCAAATAGCAAACAAATTCTAATATTTACCCAGGTGCCGGCTAAATAGCCAAAATCATGGACTGTTTGGCCGATGGCCTTGCAAATAGAAAATAAACTTTATTGTTCCCTGGTGGCTGGCTAAATTAACCGACAGTATGCACGCTTGGCCAGCACCCATGTAAATAGCAGAGAAGCTTAGCTAGTTACCTGACTGCTGTCTACATGGTTTACATTTTGTGTTACAATGCCTTATGCAGATTTCAACAGGTACTTCCCACCAGTTAGAACTGCAAGCAAGGAGTTAATATATTTGGCATCCTTTTTTTCTTATGAAAGTTAAGGTCAAGATGTATTAAATTAATTTGCAAAATCTGGTTACAAATTGAATATGTACTTTTTGCGCTTTTTGTTCATGGAATAGTATTTTACAAACCGGCTAATGTACTATTAGGTTGGTTAAAAAAATACTGAATTGCAGGGGGTGCAAGACAACCTGCCTAATTAATATTCATTACAAAAAGATCATATAATAGAGGGAATGTTGAACCAATCAAACATTCACCCCCAGTCACAGATCTGGGTTAAATCCATAATTGTTTTGCACGCCACGCCATTCCAGTTTAGACCCAATCATATGCAAATCAGTCTTGACCCTGTTCCCCATAGGACCAGTCCAGTCTGAACTGCCAGGCCAGGTCCCCCCTGGACTAGAAAAAAGCACCCTAGGACAGGTTTCGGGGTTTCATCCCCCATCAGCCAGGCTAGCCTGAATCTGGTGGATTATCCCTTAGGGCGACAAGAACAGATGATGGACGATGGATTTTACTCCGATCTCTTGACTGGGGGTGAATGTTTTGATTTGTTCAACATCCCGCCCATCACTTGAGTGGCTTTCTCTCTCCAAGTGCACCGGGTATGCCCAGACGTGTCAAAAGCTTTTTATTTTTTTTAAAAAAAAACTCCCAAAGAAGGGGGATATTTAAAAAAAAAAAAAATTTTTTTTAATTCACCCAGGCTATTGGGGGTATTTTTGTTTTCCTGACCCTTATAGCCAGGTTTCACTCCAATCAGGGTGGGTAGTGTAAAGCCCACCCTCCAACGACCATCTACTCAGTTGGGCTGCCAGAACAAGTATTCCATCAAGGAGAGAGGAGTTGGCCTAACAGCTAGGGTGGCCGACCTCAAACCCGGGGAACTGGGTTCGAGTCTCAGGCAATGATGCTGAACATCCTGTGATTCTGGGCAAATCACTTAATCTCCCCTTGCCTAACACAAAAAAAATACAAAAAAATGAATGTGTCCTCATGTAATGCAACTGGTGCTATGTAAGGTGCTCTGATACCCGATTCGGGTCAAGTTTGCGCTATATAAAAATCTGTAAAATAAAAAATAAAAAAGGAGCCACCAGCAAAAGTATGGGATTATGATTTTTTGAACTGAATGTCATTGGAATATGAATGAATAATCCCAGTAAATCGGAGAAAGCCATGTAGCTATCAAAGATAAAAGAAAAGAAACTCAGAGAGATATTTTATTCATTTAATTTTTTACAAATATTGTAAGGAATAAGGCACTGAATAAACGGCCATTTTATTACCTTGATTCTTGTGACCTATGGAGTGATCATTTCACAGTTCTACTTTATACTCAATTTCCAGAAAGGGGATGTGAATCCACTATTAAGCTTCAGAACTAATTTAGGGTAATTCTCTTTCAAATGTAATTTTTTTGCTGCAGCTCAGTCACAGTCTTTGTGCTAGATGATGGCTCTCAAAGCAGTAGCAATAATGCTGGCTCCACGCAAGTGTATCCACAACAAGAATATAAAGAAGCATGAGATCTCAGCATCTGGCTGTCATTAGCCTTCCTGAGCAGTCAGGCACAGAGAAAAGGGCAGCCCTGCCTACAAACGTTGGGCCTGATTTGGTGTTTAGCAGACAGAATTCAAGATGTCAAGATGATAGAGTAATGTACCATGTCTGCCGGGCCTTACTACATCTTTTGCATTCGCAGGACCAGCAATTCCTGTCAATGCTTTGAAAAGTAGTCAAATGGCTTTGTCAACATGACAGAGCCATATGGCAAAGTTTTAATTTTATTTTATTTTCAAAATCCCAAAGCAGGAATTTGCTTTTGAACATAAAAAAGGCAATAAACCCCTCACCATAGGAATTTTCCCCCATGGTATGAAGGTCATTTTGCCTCTTACGCCAGATTTACCTGGTGGTGATGGACAGTGAAAACTTGACATTTGCTCGTCCACTCTAACAAGGGCCTTACGTCATCAGGCTGCTGGAGGTGTATGCCAGCAATGGAGACAGAGTAGTATCCACCGTTGACGTACTGAAGTTCCTGCCGACTCTAATTGAGGCAGGTAGATATTAACTTTGGCAGAAAGGATACTCTGTCACCATTTGTGATGGGGGTACCCCTACCACCAAACTCTAATTAGGGTGCTTTGTCACCTTTAACAAGAGAATTATCTGACCTTCCACTCACTCTTAACATCCCCCCTAAATTGTGACTCATAAAGAACTAATCAGCATCTCTTTGCTAACAAGGACCTAACAGACTTTCTGTGAGAAGCTTTTATCTATCCTCTCTCACTTCAATGTATGGATTTCCACCCTCCATCCACAGGTATGCAGTCAATATACTTTCACTATCTAGGGAAGCTAAATCTACTCTTCATAGCATCATGCAGAACAGGTCCGGGCCCTTAGACTTTCACCATATACTGAGTCTTACAGCTACACACTTTCTACATATCCACCACACAAATATACACATGGAATATCAACTCAAAGTCTGCTAGCCACACAGACTGCTTTTCCAGTCTTGACACCCATTGCCTCTTTGCTGTCCTTCGAAACACTTCCACCATATTTGTATCTCGGGCTAGGCTCAAGACGACAGCCCAAAAGGGCGGAACGGACAGAAACCTGACCACTCTTGCACACTCAAGGACATCTCCCCTAACTGCGAGGAGCCCAGGATCGAGCAGGAAATGGGGGCATAGCTAGTGGGGAGCCTGTTTCAATGCAGCCTAGTGACCCATTCAGGAGCCAAACCCCTTCTCTACTTACAGACAAGGGGCACAACGTCACAACAAGTAAGGCCAATGAAACAGTCTCGACCAAAGATGTCTCTACAGGAGTGACGATGGTGCAAATCCATCAGCCCAAAGTCTACGGCTCAGACCCTCATACCGCTGAGACCACCGAGCGTCTACAAAAATCAACGAGTCCTCGGTCCTATCCAGCTACCTTGGACCTAGGGTCCCCTGTGGCAGGGGAGCTCACAGCTTTGTTTCTCCATAATCTAGGCCAAAAGATCGAAAGGACCCTAGAATTAACCCCAAATCTGTTGTTGGCATCAGCGCCTCCACGCGACTCCAATTCAAAAGCAGCCCACAACATCAGCAATGACAGTGCAGACGTGGATCTGGAAAAAACATCTACGACCAAGATAAACAGGGCCACCAACAAAGCCCTTTTGTGGCAATCAACCAAGATGGAACCTCAAATAGATCTCTTACAGGCAATCGCAGGCCGCCTAGTTAACATAAGCTCCAGGGTGGAAGAATTAGACAAAAGGATTTCCCAGCACCTGGTTCCCAACCTGGGGGACTGTTCCTGTCGCTGTTCAATCCTCATGGAGAAATGGGCCTCCCTCCCCAAGGTCCTAGCAGGCATAGTTGAGATAGCCAAAGGTCGCAGGGAGGTGGCCATCCCCAAGAGAGGAGACAGACAGCAGGGTCCCCACCAGGACAGAAGACAACAGTTGCTCAGGGCAAAAGTGCGTCTCTCACGTTCGAGAACTCTGCCCCTAGATCTAAGATTGCCCAAGGAACACAAAGCCCAAACGTTGGGGACAGCGAGGGCAGCGGCGTCCTAGCAACAGTCTTGCAGGAACAAACCTCCAGCATACTGGTTACACACAAACCCATCCTATCAAGGAGAGCTAAAAAGAAGCTGAAGAAATTAAGAAAAAAATACAAAGGCAAGATGGAGACCAGAGCAGCCACAGAAGATTGACCACTCAGCTTTATCCAATCTTTAATGCCAAAAACTGGGGCAAAAGGAACTCTCTGGCAGCACCGTCTCTGGGAGATCAGCAAACGCATACAACGTACTGAGCATTTCCACCGCGGAGGGCCAAAAGTCACAAGTAAGCTCAGACCAGCCCACAGGTAATGACTTAATTGCTGGAATAAGCTCAGCACCTACTGAAACAATATCTCAGTCAGTGACGGCCATAATGCCAACGCAGCCGGATGATCCAAATCCTCTCCAGATAAGACCTGGACTTCAGTCCGGCACTAGGAGTAATCCAGGCCATAGCAAGTGGTTCCAAGCAGGATCCGCTTCCATTGAACAAGGAAGCAAGAGTTCAGGATCAAGCCCGGTAGAGCTAGCCCCAGGAAAGGGAAAAGTGGCTCAAACTCCAGGCCTACCAACACCTGTCCACGAGGTGGTCCTTACGCCGAGGTTCCTTAGTACGGGCCAGCATGACATCCTGAACCGGAGCAACATCTTACGTTTATTGAAGCATCTTGCCACGTTAGACCAAATACAAACAGAGGACTTAGAATGGGTGAAAAGCATAAAGGGGGACACACATGGCGACTCCACAGTGGTGGGCCTGAAGCACAAAGAAATACTACAAGTCATCATTAATAATTCCACACTATTCGCTAAGTGGGGCATTGATATCCAGACGATGCCGGACCCAAAATATCCACACGTCTTAGTACCTGATATTGGGAGCAAGGCCCCTTGGTCAGTCCTGCATGGGACAAATAGCCTAGGATCCCTGAGCAGAAGTTGGACGGGACCCAGGGACCTAACGGGTATAGGATCTAATGCCGAAACAACCAATGAGACATTTGCGCAGCCCCCCCTGTACTGGACCAAACTGGATCTTTAAGAAGATGCCAGCAGCATCCCTAATGGTGGCAAAACCCAGCTCGGCTGGGAAGAGGCCAGGCGAGGAGCACCCCCTAAACAGTTTGAAATGATAATCTCTTGGAACATAGCAGGAATCAGTAAAATCAGCAAAAACGAAAATCTGAAACAATTCCTGGAAACTGGAGATATACTCTGTTTCCAAGAGACTTGGGCCTTATCCAGCACTCCATTGGCAGTGTCATCATGAACACTCTGTCCCAGCTATAAAAAGGCATCTCTTCGGCCATCCGGCAGGTGGCCTATCAGTTTTCCTAAAACACAAATGTGCTCTCGATGTTACAGATATCAATCAGAACTCACCTGGATTGCAAGCTTTACAGATCAGAGGCCTGAACCTCAATTTACACCCAATGCGCCGCTTGATAATAAATTGTTACATAAGCGCAGTGCAGACCACAATGAAAGGTCAGATGGAGGCTTTCTCATGGAAATTAGATGACCTCTTAAATAAATATAACACTCACCAGGTTATACTAACTGGGAACTTTAATCTAAAGGATCTCGACTCAGTTAAATCCCCCCCTCGGGGATTAGGCAAGGCCGCACCACTTCACGACTTTCTTAACAACCATAAGATGACTACAATCCACAAATTGAAAAAAGCCCGCTCGAACACCTGGCACCCTAAACCCACCTTCCGGTACATCTCAAGAATCGACTACATCATGGCCAGCGAGGTGATGGCAGACAGACTGGAAGACTTCGTAGTCGAAGACAGGACGGAAAGTGATCACAGGCCACTAAGAGTGGTGTTCCACCTGGAAGTTAGGTTTGCTAGACGGAAAAGCCGGTCGGAGGCAGGAAGAGGAAACGCCATTTCACTGTGGCCCTGATATAAACAAATAAGCCCATGGAGGGTCTGAAAACTGATTAAATATCATCATTTAAGTAACCAAAGAAGAAAGAAATGGCTGTGCATGAAATTCTAGGATCCTAAAACTTTCACCATATAGTTCTACTCATCTGTGAGATAATGAAAACAGTAATCATGTTATAGTGGAAATGCTCCTGCCAATGTTAGAAGAGATATACATATAGATTCAACAGACCTGCGACCACTAGAATTAGACAAGATATACAAGACAAAAAAGGAAAAAAAGGCGTCATAAAATAAAACAAATACGTTGAACTTACCTTTGCATCCTGAACAACATCGTCAACATAGAATAAATGTCTGTGTTAATATAAAGTATTCACTAGTAAAGAAAATCCTGAAGAAGGCATTTGCCGAAATGCTTTGGTGGTATTCCTCAAATCACTACCAGTGTTTTATTTATATGATTTCAATTTTATTGTAAATTGTGTTTTGATAACAGAGAATGTGAAAAATACAGTATGCTGTTAAATTGTTCACCTCATATCAACTTGTGGTCAGATTTGTGCAATATAAGTTGTAATGTAAATGTATTTATACTTTGTCTCTGTCTTTCTCACCCATGAAGGGTTGGGAGAACATCATTGAGGACTTACAAGCAAACCTCGGGAACCCCCAGCCACAATGTCCTAGGTATGAAGGGCAATCAAGGTCTGGAAGTATCCGGCCAAACAAAGATCTACGAGAAAGCAAACGGCTCCTGCGTAAGGCCCTCGCATTTAAGAAAAGTGGGGGCAGTCAAACGGAAGGACCGTCGGTTGCATATCTGAGGCCAGCCCTACGGAAGAAACTATGGGAACATAAAAAAGCCAACATGGAAAGGGAATGGGTTAAAGTCTTCTCTCTGCTTAAGCAGAAGAACCCAGCACAATTATGGAGATACATAAACCAGCTGAGCAGCCGAGGAATGCTAAGAGACAATGGAGTAGCAGAAAAAGATTGGATGTTCTATGTGAAGCAGTTATACGCATTTGCTCCTCTAAATAAAGACAGACCAGAAGAGACCAGCAGAGGGGTGGGGTGATTTTGGCAATCTAGCACAAAGCCAGGACCTACGATCTCCAGCCCAGGTAATTCACCCATGGGTAATGGAACTCTGGCTGAGGCACAGTGTACTTCGCCAGCTCAGATAAACCCCTAATTGGTCATGAAGACCTTCCAGAACATGAAGAATGATGGGGCCCCTGGGCCTAATGGGGTCCCAGCACTGGTCTTGAAAATGGCCCCCAACATTCTGGGCAGCAACTCTAACTCCGCTCTACAACTATTCCTTCCTGACAGCCATAACCCCTGATTCCTGGAAGGGCTCCATATTGGTCCCCATCTTTAAAAAAGGGGCCGTTCAAAACCATCAAATTATAGGGTCATTGCCCTGCTTGATCTTGAAGCTAAGGCTTATGCCCGCCTACTATTGAAGGATGTGGAGAAGTGGGTGGAAGAAAAAAGCATTATACCCTTCTTCCAGACTGGCTTCAGGTCAGTCTTCGACCATGGACAATGTACTGGCGCTATCGTATTTATCAGCCCAGACAACTTTGAAGGATCATCTTCCACTCTTCTGCTGTTTTGTGGAATATAGCACAGCCTTTGACAAAGTTGTGTGCAGAAGATTATAGTGGAAGCTAGCAAACTGGAGCATTCCACCTAACCTCCTCATGACAATTAGATCGCTTTACGAAGATACCTGGGTGCGGGTTAAAACTAGTACCTGCACAGTGTCCCCTAAAATGATCACGGAGAATGGGCTGAAGCAAGAATGCATGTTGGCCCCCATCCTGTTTAATATATACATTGCGGACCTGGGGGATGCCCTAAAATGAGCCAGTCTAGTAGCACCAAGAATTGGAAGTGTGAGGCTGCGAGTGCTACAATATGCTGATGATACAGCTATAATGGACCACACGAAGGTGGGCCTACAAGGAGCCCTAAATGCATTAAATTGCTTTAACAATATTCACAACCTGTCAGTTAACCAAGGAAAGACCAAGGTTGTCATATTTGAGCCCCATTACCTAAAAAAAAAGCACAGTGGCTAATGGGAAACCTGCAAATCAACATGGTGGCTTCTTATAATTATCTAGGGGTATGGCTCACGGAATGGGCTAAGGGGAATGCCCACCTGAAACAGCAGCGTCCCAAGGCCAATAATGTCACACACCTAATAAAGCAACTAAGCCATCATCTGATTAGCCCATCTGCTGGCCCAATACTGACTGTTTTAAAAGCGAAACTTCTTCCAGCTATTAGCTATGGTCACCTGGGCTTCCCTGGGTTACAGGATGCCTTCCTCAACTCCCAAGCTAAAGCGTACAAATCAGTGCTCCATATTCCAAGGTCAGCAAGGAAAGCAAGGTTAAGACTGGAGCTAGACTTGGCGAGGCCAGATCTGATATGCCAGGGGAGATCATAAAGCTTTACCTAAGGATACTAAGGGCCTCATGCAATTCTCTAAAATATCAATTGAGATCTATCTTTGAGGGGTCATACACGGTCTGGCCCACCAGCCTAGGAAAAGTGATCAAAAGATTGAAGATTGAGGAAGAGAGTATTCCGCGGCTGGACATCCCCCTGACTGCTTGGAAAAGAGTCATAACCAAACAAGTCCGAGCAATATCCTTCGATCTTGACCTCAAATCTTTATGCTCAAGCTCCCACTTCCGCTGAATAACTCTTATATGGCAGGCAAAGCACAACCTTACCTAAGTGAGGCCCTCACTCCTCAGGCCCGAAGTAAAATTCTTTTTATGAGATAAACCATACTAGGAATTGTTGATTTCAACCCTACATGGGCCCGAAGGGGGAAATCTCCAAACTGTAGATTATGCCCCTACAAGAGGAAATCCTGGTTGCCTCTGCTATGCTGTTGCCCCAACCTTAACAACGAACGTCAGCGACTTTTGCACTCAATCTGTATTATCAATGGGATTAAGTCCTGTAGCGAAGCGTCAGCTTTATGCTTGTCCAACACAAATACGTTGACCCTAGCAGGACTAGGGAAATTCATCCATCAAATCAGGACCACCCTAAAAGCCACTAATTGAATGCAGCAAACCCTCGGCTAAGAGCACTGCAAATCCAGCAGGAAAAATCTGACAGGTTTTCACCTAGCACTGCGGCTCTCACACCTCCAGTACGCTCCCCAAGACAACGCCATTTTAACTAGAGCATCAAGGTTAACAACCTAAAGACTTACAGCATAGCCTACTTCCATAGACCATTGGGGGTTCCATGAACATGTGCAAGGTCACTCGACCAAGTCTATAAACTTTGATGCATGCCGGTTAGCAGTTTTTATTACTTTTTTTAGCTTTCATATGCTGATTGTTTTTACTGTAATGATTTTAAGTAATTGTACAGTTAATAAATAAATTCAAGTATTTGTATCGCCACCACTCTTCATCTGGCCCTTAGAGTTTCACAGGACACTCATCTGGTGCTAAAGCATTCACTGCTGGCTTTGGTTCCCGTTGCTAACACAGCTGGCAATCAGAGCCCTCTGGGCCATCTGAGACAATCTATCTAGAGCCTCCCACATCACCTCTTCTGCTCATCTGAACCTTATTATGATCCTAAGCTACAATTTTATGATTTGCAAAGCCCTTTGACTTCCTTTCTTAATCATTAACCACTTTTGCTGACTTTAGCCTTTGAGTTTCTCAAACCCTTTCTGCCATTCTTTACTGACCACACTTCTTTTCATTCATCCACTGCAAGAAGTCAAGGGACAAATGAAGCGTCCGGGAGCCATTCATCTATGAATTAAGCCAACGCTTCATTCGTCCCTGACCGGCTTGAAACACGAAGGCTTGATTCCTCCATTGCAGCAACTGCAAACTTCGACCGCCACTCAAATTCCAGTGACCGCCAGACGCATGGATTCAGCTTCTGGCTCGCAGCACTCCTTCTCCGGATTCTCACGCTGAGACAACCTGATGAACTGGAGCTTACGTGGATTCCTGACTCCCTTACCACTTCACTCCTACCTGATGCCTGAATCTACCATTCCCCAGTTCAGCACTACCCTAAACTAATGACCATTGTCCTGATGATGACCTGAAATCAATCAGGTTGAAACGCCGTCGTCTACCCAGCATAGAACTTGGGCGCTGTTGTGATCAATTTCTTTTTTCTGAATCCTAAACATCAACTTTGTATAGAACTTTTTGTATTTTTTTTTTTGTTGAAAAATGTTATTGATATTTGCTTACAACATTGCTGATTACAAACAACACTTACAATTGAAGGATCATACATTGAACGAGGTAGTGCATTGGATGTGGCAAGGAGAGGATATTTGTGTCTCTTCAGCATTCTCAACTTGCATTGTTCAAGCACTGATATAGGTGAGGCCTTGTGGCTCCCCGACCGTGAGTAGGTATTAGTCACTGAGGTCTGGATCGGATTCCTCCGGTGGAGGGGCGCATATGTTTCCTCTGAACAAGTTCCATTTCCCCCATATCCGCACTGATTTACGGGGGCACCCTCTATGAATAAACACCTCTTTTTTTGCCACCATTACTCTGTCTAAGTCACAACACCAATGCTGATGTAGAGGTACACTTGGCGCTCCCCAGTGCTGAGCCAGAGTTCTCTTTGCCATTGTAATCCCTAGGGTCGCCCATGTCTGCTCTGCGTGAGTAAGATCGGTTGGCTCCCATATGTTGTGGAGGCATCTCCGTGGTTCTGGGGGGACCTCAAAGCCGCATACCTGGGTGATTGTATTCATGACCGCCCTCCAGTAGTGTGTGATTTGGGGGCAGTCCTACAGCATGTGGTAAAAAGTGCCTGCAAGCCCACAGCCCCGCAGACATAGAGGTGTTTCAGTCCTTCCTATTTTGTGAAGTGTTGTCTGGTGTAGTATGTTCTATGCAGTATTTTCAATTGTACCAGTTGGAGTCTGGATGGGATCACCACTTCACTCGGGATGCTAGTGCCTCTTGCCAGTCCTGTTCGTCCATGTCTCCCAGCTCAGTCTGACACCTTTCTCTCAAGTGGTGTGTGGGATCTTTCAGATTATTTATTAGTTTACGGTACGTGAGAGAGATTGCTCTTTTGGTTAGGCAGTCAGTTAGTAGACGGTCTTCGAGCGGTGAAGATTTGGGCAGACCAGTACCCTGGGGTATGGCTCTAGTGAGCGTGTGTTTGATTTGTATGTATCGGAATTGTTCTGTGTCGGCCATTTGGTATGTCGTTTGTAACTGGGCAAACATAATCGTCTTCCCCTTCATCCATAGGTCTCCCACCCTCGATATCCCAATAAGGTCCCAACGATTGAAACCTTTACTGTTGCGCAGTGTTCCTAGTCTCGGGGTGTCCCACAGTGGTGTGTGTTGTGTAAGCAATCCCTCCCAGTCATGTGACCGCAGTGCCACAAACCATATGCGCACTGTATGTGCTGTGGGGCCAATCAGTGTGGTTGTTTGAGCCTTATTGAATAATGCATCAAGGAGTCCGTCTGTGCCAAGGGTGTGCCCGTCTAGGCGTAGGGCTGCTTCCTCCTGTGAGACATGCAGCCACTGGTTAACCACTATGAGTTGGGAGGCCCAATAGGAGAGTTGAATGTTGGGTAAGGCAATTTCGCCATCGTACCAGCTCCTCACAAGCTTGCACATTGCTATGCTGGGGGGTTTACCTTCCCAGAGGAGGTGGCTTACTTCTGCCTCAATTGACTTAAAGTAAGAGTGGGGGACCGGGTTTAGCGTGTTCAGCAAAGCGTATAAAAACCTGGGAAGGGCCATCATTTTGAACAGGGCCGCTCAGCCCAAAAGCGTCAGGGGCAGGGAATGCCAATGTTTTAAATCACTGCGGAGTCTCTTAAGGGGTGGCAGTAGGTTACGTTCGTAGAAGTGAGTAGGATCTGGCGTGATGTGTATGCCCAGATATTTGAAACCATCATTTGCGATTTGTATCGTGACATCTCTTGGCAGGCGCGGGGGGGGGACCATTAAGAATGTATAAGACCGATTTCACCCAGTTAATCGTGTATCCCGAGACACTGCCGTATGATTTGCAAATGTCTAACAAGCAATTGATTGATCATCTAGGGGACGCCATATATAACAAGATATCGTCGGCATACAGGGAAATGCGGTCCTCCCACCCCTCAGTCCATCGCAGTCCTATTATTACGGGGTCTCCCCTTATCCACGCCGCCAGCGGCTTGAGCACCAGAGCAAACAAGAGTGGGGACAGGGGGCAACCTTGCCTGGTCCAGCACCCCAGGGGTAAGTCATCGGACACTCGCCCGTTTACCACTACATGGGCCATTGGCTGTGTATACAGGAGCTGAACCTAAGCACAGAATTTGGGGCCGAAACCAAAGTGCCGTAGCACTGCAAACAGAAAGGGACATCCCACCCGATCAAAGGCCATACTGGCATCTAAAGAGAGGATGACTGCCTCCTCCTTGATAGTACTCGCGCCGTGAAGCCGTCTTAGGTTCATTGCCGTATTTTGGCCCGGCATAAAGCCAGACTGAGCAGGGATGTACAAGGGTTTTAAGAGAAGGCTGGAGCCTGTTCACTAGTACTTTCGCTAGTATTTTTGCTTCTGCATTGAGGAGTCAAATTGGGCAATATGAGGTGCATTCCTGTGGGGGTTTGCCCGGTTTAGGGATCGCCACAAGTGTCGCCACCCTGTGGTCTCTGGGGAGCATTCCCTCAAGGCTGGTCTTGTACATTCTCAACAGGTGGGGCACCAGTGTATCTGCTTCTCTTTTGTAGAACTCTACGGGAATACCATTGGGACCCAGTGCCTTACCTGATTGGAGCCCCCGAATGGCCGCCGTAGTTTCATCAACTGTGAGGGTTGCCTCCAGTGTTTGTACCTCTTGAGGCGTTAGCTTGGACAGGCGTATATCTCTAAGAAATGCCAGATTCTCCTCTACGGTTGCTTGTGCAGTGGGTGAGTAAACTGTCTCGTAATGTTGCGCGAACGCTGTGACTATGTCCTGTGGGTCTGTTATTGTCTCTCCACTGGCTAATTGTAATTGTGCTGCCCAACGACTGGCTTGTTCCTTTTTATCTAGCCAGGCAAGGAGCTTGCCGGCTTTGTCTCCCACTTCATATATGGTGTGTTGTGTTTTCGTAGCTCTGGCCTTAGCATCTTCCCACATGTGAACCCTGTATGCTTGTTTCGCAAGGTCTAATGTGTGGGCTGTGTCGTCATTTGGGTCCCTTGCGTGCTCGCTTTCCGCCCGGCTCACCGCTTGTTTAAGCTCCTGTACCTGCTGTGCCCTGTCTTTCCTATGTGAGGTGATTAATGTTATGGCTTGTCCACGCATAACCGTCTTATACGCTTCGCATATGGTGACGGGAGAGGTCACTGAATGTATGTTTTCTTGAAAATAGTGCCCCGAGGCTTTGTGTAGGCCTTTGCATACGGTTGGGACTTTCAGGTATCCGGGGTCTATGGGGTACGTGCGCCTCCCTCCAGTGTGATTTGATGTATAGGTCACTAATATCGGGGAACTGTCAGATATTCCTCTGGGGAGGTGTGCAATCTCCAGGATTCTCTCTAGGCTTGTTGGAGAGGTGAGAACGTAGACTATCCTAGATATGCTGTTGTGTGCACTTGAGTGGTATGTGTACTGATGTGTCGTGGGGTAGTGTGTGCGCCAAACGTCCACCAGCTCAAGCGCGTCTATGAATTCTCTTAGGTGTGGGGAAGACGTCCCCTGGCCTCTAGGTGGATGTCTGTCCCATGCAGCATCCATTGTGGCATTCAGGTCACCCCCTATGATCAATTCTCCTTGAGGGAGTGAAAGCAAGAATCTACTGAGGGCCGGAAAAGCCAGATTGTGAAGCGCAGGGGGAATATAGACTGAAACTAGATTGTACGCTCGCCCTTCCCACTGACAGGAGAGCGCTACAAAGCAACCTTGATCATCTGTCTGAGTTCCTTGTATCACCAGTGGGCAACTTTTCTGAACCAATAGTCCTACCCCCCTGGATCCCGATGTGAATTCAGAGTGTGCCACCACATTCAACGTCTGGTGGCCAGCACTAAATCCGGTTCCCCCCTCGACCCATGTCCCCCGTCCATTCTTAACCGTATCCCGGAAGCAATTTCCCCTCCGTTGTCTACCATATGCAATACTATGTTCGCAACAGGTATATATCCCTCAGTCTGGAAAGAGGCGATCATAAAGCCATTGCTGAAAAAACCAACGCTAGACCCTCTCATCCCAGCAAGCTATAGACCCATCGCCTGTCTCCCATTTCCAGCAAAGATTTTCGAAAAGTCCATGAACATTCAGCTATCAAAATTCATCAACTACAACAATCTGCTCGATGACACACAGTTCGGTTTTAGGCAGGGACACGGGACAGAGACAGCACTATTGAAAGCCGCAGACGAAATCAGAACAACCATGGACAAGGGAGGGACGGCCGTCTTGATACTCCTAGATCTCTCCGCTGCATTTGACACGGTCGATCATGTCACCCTGATCGACCGTGTCGCAGCTTTGGGAATAGGAGGAACAGCTAAAGATCTGATTGCCTCATTCCTCGCCAATCGTCCACAGACTGTCAAAATGGGTAATTTTACCTCCCAGACCTTCTCACTCCCCTGCGGCGTTCCACAGGGCTCCTCGCTAAGTCCGACGCTTTATAATATCTATGTTTCGGACTTAGCGAGGGTGATAAAATCTTATGGTATTGCCCTTACCACGTACGCCGATGACACGCAACTAGTACTATCGGTGTACAATAACAGAGCAAGCGTGGCAGCCAACTTTCAGGAGGGAATGAAGGCGATAAGCTCCTGGATGTCATCAAACTGCCTCAAACTTAACTCCGATAAAACGGAGGTGATGACATTCGGGAGCTTGAGACCAACATGGTCCCCACAATGGTGGCCACCGGAGTTGGGATCCCCCCCCAACCGGTGGTTAAGGTCCGCAACCTGGGAGTCACCTTTGATAATAAACTGACTTTCCACCATCACGCCAATACCGTCGTATCATCTGCCTTCTACACCCTCAAAAAAATCAAGAAACTCCTTCCTTACCTACCACAGTCAGCCGGCAAAACACTCATCAGCACTTTAGTGTTTTCAAGAACGGATTATTGCAACTCTCTGTTTCTAAATGCTCAGGAAGGAGTTCTCAACAAACTCCAAACCGTGCAAAACGCGGCGGCCAGAACCTTGCTTTCTATTTCCAAATTCACATCTGTCTCCCATCACATCAAAGAGCTCCATTGGCTCCCAATTAGGAGCCGAATAAAATTTAAGGCTCTTTGTATAGCCTATAAGACCCTTAATAACTCAGGGCCTAAGTTCCTAAAAGAAGCTCTTCGCCCATTGGAGCAACGCAGGATCCTTCGATCCTCCACAGCCTTCATGCTGTACGTCCCTCGGACAAAAAAGGCCACTTGGGGAGACAGGTGCTTCACTACAGCCACTGCTAAATTGTGGAACACCCTCCCACTCCATATCAAAACTGCTCCTATGCTCCTTAGATTCCGAAAAAGCCTCAAGACATGGCTTTTCTCTTCTTCTTAACCCCCTCCGTCATATTGTAGGGAGTTCTGTGATCACCAGTGCCGAGACACCTGTATGGGTATTTGCGCGCTTTAAAAATAGCAAAAATAAATAAATAAATAAAATCTTAAAGCCCCATCTATCCAGAGCCTTTGTGGCTGTCCCCATCAAGTGTGTTTCCTGTAGGAGGGCCACTGATGGAGCATGCCTCTTAAGATGTTACAGTATCAGCCCCCTCTTTATCTTATCAGATAGGCCATTTACGTTCCATGATATTAATGTAAGAGGGGGACTCAGCGTGTGGGCGCACTCTGGCTGTGAGTAGACCGGGTCAGGAGCTACGTCCCCCTGGGCATATGAGCGGTTGTAAGGCATTGGAGTCGTATTTGCGGGTTATCAGCGTCCACTTGCACTAACCTTGAAATGTACTGCATCAGCATTTGATGTGCTCACATAACTGAGTTGATAGTTACCAACTCGAACATAAATATCTGCTCTGCGTGAGTAAGTTCGGTTGGCTCTCATATGTTGAGGAGGCATCTCCTTCCCTCCCACCCCCCTCCCTGCTTCCCTGCTGGACGGATTCCCAACTACCCGCCACCCCAACTTTGCAGAGTGCTTTAATCCCATAAAGAGAACTTGCGTGGGGGGAAGGCATCCGGAGCACTGTGGGCATCCCCCTTCTCAAAGACTGTTAAGAGTTGCGTTCATCACAGTGAGTATTACAGCGGATATCAGATGTAGCGGTTCCTAGTGCAACCCAGGTGAACCATCGCCGTTTAGTATCAAATGCCATGGTGGCGTCTAGCGACACCCCTACTGCATCTTCCCTTAGTGTTTCTATCCTGCCCATTACACTGTGTAGTCGCTGCAGGTTAAGGGAGGTGTTTCGAGACAGCATGAAGCCAGACTGGTCTGGGTGCACTAATTTAAAAATCACTTCTAAGAGGTGAGTGGCCAGTGTTTTGGCCAATATCTTAACCTCCGCATTGAGTAACGATATCGGTCTGTAAGAGGCGCTTTTGTTTTTGGGCTTGACACTTTTGTGAATGACTAAAATTGTGGCCAGTCTATGGTCGGCTGGGAGCATCCCCCTTTCTCGACTCTCCTTAAAATTCTTGGTAAGATGTGGTGCTATTTGGCTGGGCGCGAGCTTATATAATTCTATGGACAGCCCATTGGGGCCCATCGCCTTTCCCGACCGTAGGCCACAGATTGCCCTTTCTACCTCAAGGTGGGAGAGCTAGTTTTTGAGCATGGCTGAATCTTCCTCTGATAGAGTGGGAATTGTCATGTCCGACAACAGGGCCTCTGCCTCCTCAGATGTAAAGGCAGTGTGGGACTTGTATAAGCTCTGGAAGTGGTCGGCGAACCCATCCGCTACTTCTTGTGGGTCCGTTAAGCGCAACCCTGACGTGGATTGCAGCTCAGCTACTAACCTGCTGGCCTGTTCTCTTCTGTTGAGCCACGCCAGCAGTTTCCCTGCTTTGTCCGCATCTTCATATATTCTGCTCTGCGTGGCTCTGTGTTGAGCCCGGGCAGCATCTGAAGCTAGATCTTTGTATTCTTTCCTCTTTACCTCCAGCGTATGCTGGGTTTCTGACTCATTGGATTCCTGGGCCCTCCCTTCGAGGTGTAAGATTTCTCCCTCCAATTTGTCTAGTTGCGCGGATTTCTCTTTTCGAGTCCTTGCTATCTGGGAGACTGCCTGCCCCCTTATCACTGCTTTGAAGGCTTCCCATAGAGACTGTGCCGATGACACTGATCCCACATTTTCCTTGAAGTATAATCCTATTTCTGCCCGCCTGTCACTCTCCCGTTTCTACCTGGGCCCACAAGGGGGAATGGTCAGATATTCCCCTGGCCAAGTGTCTCACCCCACCGACATGGCCCAACTGGCCCGCAGGCATTATTATATAATCTAGTCTGAATATGCTCCCATGCGCCCCAGAAAGATAAGTAAACTGGGTATCTGTGGGGTGTAGGGTGTGCCATACATCGACCAGACCCATGGCATCTATGAATTCGCTGAGTTGTGTATGTGTGGGTGGGACCTCCTTTGGAGGATGTGGTCCATCTCTCCGGAGATGAATGAGTTGAAATCTCCTCCCATTAGTAGTAACCCTTCAGGGAATATAAGGAGGAGGTCCCCCAAGTCTCTAAAAGCTGACGCCTGGAGACCCGGAGGTACATATACGGACAACACTATGAGTGGTTTGCCTTCCCATGTCCCTGAAACGGCTCTATGTCTACCCAATGTGTCCGTCCAGGTACGTTCAATTATCATTGGAAATCTCTGTCTAATCATTATGCCTACTCCTTTGGACCCGGCGTTAAATGCTGAGTGTGCTACTAATTTGTAGCCCATCTGGTCAGGGCCCGCATGCATTACCAATCAAATGCATTTCCTGCAGGATGACCACGTCCGGCAGGTATCTTTTGATATATTGGAGCACAATCTCCCTCTTTATCTTGTACCCCAGCCCATTTATGTTCCAAGGCAGTAGTTTAATACTGCTCTTTGCCATTATTACCTATGCCCCCCAGTGTGTTAGGAGGCCTCGCGAGCAGCGGAATGGTATGTGCATGTATGGGTGAAGTCGGGAGATAGTTCGACCACATCAATAATGAACATTTCCTGAGGGAATCACCTGATGCCCCTGCCTGCAATAAAATAGTGTCATCTAACCTATAACTAAGAAATAACTGTAACCCCATTCCCCCCTCCCTGCTTCCCAGCAATTTGGACTGAGAACTGGCTCTATCCCCAACTCTGCAGAGTGCCTGTCGCCCATTTTAAAACTTTAACTATATAAGTGCGGTGCCTTCTCTAACTACTCACTGCCGCAGTCACGTTGGAGTTGAGAGGAAAAGAAACGTGGAGTCCCACCATACATATACACCAATTACGAATCTAAAGGTCACTCAGCTGATAGTCTACCAGGGTGAAGCTGACAAAAGACCTTCATGATCTGCTAGCTCTGTCCACTTCAGACCATAGCCGGAGCCCGCCCCCGCTGTGCCCCGATCAACCCCCGAGCAGGAGAGTTCCGCAGTCTCTCACCCCTCCCTGTCACCATATGTGATCTTCGGTCTATGTTATCTTCTTAGGGGATTGCTCTTTCCTCGATCCGGCTACGTTTGTCCTGACTAGTCTCCATCCATCAATCCATTCCTGTGCAAGCTTCAGAGTGTCAAAAAAAACAGATTTTTCCCTCTGCCTCCACTCGTAAACGTGCCAGAAACAACATAGAGTATCTGAGGCCCTTTTCTCTGAGTTTACGTTTAACGTCTATAAAGGTGCAACGTTGTTTTTGTAAGTTCGCGGTAAAATCAGGAAAGAATGTCACCACGTTGTTTTCTATTCTGATTGACTCCGCAGTACAGGCGGTTTGCAGGACCACATCTCGATCTCGAAATTTAAAAAGCTGAGCCAAGATTGACTTTGGGGGAGCCCCGGGCTTCGGCCTGCCCCCAGGGACACGATATGCTCTCTCAACAGAGAAGAAATTGGAGAGACCTTTGGGTTGCAGGTGTTTGATTATAAGGTCTTCTACAAAGAGGTCGGGCGTGGGCCCCTCTGCCCGCTCAAGCACCCCAATTATTTTAATGTTGTTCGTACGTAACCTTCTGCCGTAATCGTCCAACTTGAGTTCCATTGCCTTCGTTGCTGCCTGCAAGTCATCGATTTGCTGATGCATCTTCCTGGAATCGTGGCCGAGCTCCGTTGTTGTTGCTTCCATTGTTTTGACCGTGTCGTGCATTTTCTGTAGGTCGGCCCTTATGAGCGTCACTTCTGCCATTATGGAATCCATCTTACCCTCTATTGATGCTTGTACACCAGTGATTGCATCCATAATGTCCTTGAGGGATGGGTCATCCGACTCCTGTCTAGGTGCGCTCCTCTGCTTTTTTTTTCTGCGCCCTCCGTTTCCGTAGCTTTTGGGAGGCATATGTGTCCATTTTCATTTGATGCGTAGACCTTGTCCCCTTGTTCCCAGACATTGCATGCTCGAACCACCAATTATGGGGAAGGGATCGCCAGCGGAACACCACTTCGCCGTTCCTTCACTACCCCAGAGGGTACTGCCCGCAGCCTAGTCATAGTGTACTGCTCTGCGCTCCACGCGGCCTGTCGGGGTACGCCCCCAGGGAGTGAGTTGGGTTGGTAGGCCTGTTGAGGCAGTCTCACTGGTGCCGCAGCTCCATGTTTGGGGCTTTTCTCACCTTATGGGCATCAACGGTAAAGAAATTTCAATATTGGTCCCGGTTGCCACTACACAGGCTCACGATCTCCTCAAACTGGCTCTTGATCAGTGTCCCGGCCACAGTTATCACACACTCATTGGGGAATGCTCACTCGATTGTCCCTCTCTTGTCCCTGCGTTAATCAAATCATTGGGGTCTGAGGTCGGCCCATCCCTTAAAGCGCCACTGCGCAGTTCATCAACTTCCCCGGTGCCGGTTAGGATGTTAGGATGGAAGGGCGCCTGTGTTTTACTGGAGTCACTTTTCCAATATCAGACATGACTTGCACCCCGCAGCCTTACAAGCTCTTCAATATTTTCCACAGTTCTTAGCTGGTGGGGGTAACAGCCATGGCTGTGTCCATTCCGGCTGACCAGGCGCTCCTCATTCGGTGGCCAGGATGGAGGGAGCCACTCCGCCCACCCCACCTGCTCCTGTAGACGATCACCCAGGGAGCCTCGGCTGAGACAAGACCTCGCTCCGCGCTCCATTATCTTCAGGTAGGGGGAGGGAATTGATTTCAACCGCACCTCTGTGGCAGACACGGCCCGTCGCCACCTCTCCTCACCTCGTTTTCTCCACTTGACTGGGCTTCTCAGTGCCCCCAGGGGAATTAATTACGGACTCGCGTCCGGCTCTGTCTTGCGTGCAAGTCCGCAGTCGGCAGTGGGGCTTCTGCAGTGTGTTAGGCACCGGCTTCACTTTGATGTCGGAGGCAGCCACTGAAGTTCAAGGGGACTCCCGCTGCCCCGTTGCGGGCTGGAGTGTTCCCTCCTTCCAACTATGCTAGATTTTGTACAGATATTAGAGCAAGAAAGTGCGGAGCTCTCTTACCGCGCGTCCATCTTCGCTGGTGCTTGGCCACGCCCCCGAATTTCAAATAATTATTGAAGATACATACGCCGAATTAGTTAGAAATAATATGGGAGTCAGAGCTATGAAAACACATGTAATGGATAGTCCTGTAAAGGATAACATCTAGCAAGCACCTGATTCTTCCAAGAAGAAATGGGATAATAAAAAACAAAAATATAGAGAGAATAAATCACAATCAAGAGGTGGGTCTCCTCAGCAGGAGCCCTACAAAAGGATGTATTACCTTAGAAATCATCATAACATAACTAAAAAAAACCTGACACGTATCAGGATACTGATGCACGTTCCTCTCGTTCCTTTCAGGGTTCATCAAAACCTCAGAGAGAGAAGGACGGTCAGGTCACAGATTAGAAGAGCGAACAAAGTCAAGAGACATGCATCGCAGTTTAGCCTTTAATATAAAAAAAGAAGATAAACAAAATTCAAAACCTCAATTTAAAAATTAGAAGGTATCAAGCCTTAAAATGAGAAATGCCCAGGCTACTGAGGACTCAGCTTCTTAACGGGGAATGGGCTCTGACGATGCTAGACAGCACAGCAGAAGTAACAATAGCTCGCCAGAACCTGATGGAATTTCTGGTGACAGTGGTGTTGAATGAACATATCACAGTGGACACACCTGATACTAGGGTAAGTGTCCCACACCAGTTATATGAAATAACATTCCATATGGAGGGGGACTTACCTAGGAAGGTTAAAGGTCCCTTTTTGTCCTTTGGATACAACATTCTTTTAGCAAAAAAAATATTGGCCTCCTGAGATTGTTATGGATTGCCCAAAAGGAGAAACTGTAATTTTACCAGCTTTCTCTGACCTCGTTCCAGAATCACTGAAACATTCATGCGTGCCGGAGTGGGTGGTAGCACTAGCTCCTGCATTATTCCGCAATCATGCAGGGTGGGATGCTGAGTCACTTCACCATGTAATTCCAGTGAAAACGACTCCAACGAGACAGTACCCAATAAAAAATGACGCAAAAACAAGTCAGGGAGATCTTAGATCAACTTGAATATCAAGGTGTAATATCGAATTGTACCTCTTCCATGAATAATCCTTTGTTTCCTGTAATGAAACACAATAATTCATATTGTCTAGTTTTCGATTACAGGTATTTGAGCACATGCAAAAAAACATTTGCAGTACAGAATGCACACAATGCCGCATTAATGAATAACATTGTGCAGAAAAAATACAAAACAACACTAGATATCTCAAATGGATTCTTTTGCCAAAATATAGCCCCTGAGAGCAGATATTTGACACCATTCTCAGCCCTAGACTCTCGGCGTCAATTCTGTAGACTGCCCCAAGGGTATAAGAATAGCCCCGGGTTGTTCTCAGCAAGAGTAACAGAGTTACTTAACATTTTTGAGGAGGCATTGTCCTATGTAGATGATATCTATCTGACGGACAATGAATTATTGGATCATTTGAACAGGGTAAACAACATAATTTTGGGGTTCATCTTTGAGGGATACAAACTTAACTTTAAAAAATCAAAAATTGCCCACCTCAATGTCCTATTTTTGGGATATGAGCTCTCAAGTGAGGGAAAAAGCCTAGCAGCTAACTTTTTTTTTTTTATGTGTGTGCTGCTTTAACCTCCGAAGACTCTGAAAAACTAACAATCCATTTTAGGATTGCTAAATTTTGTCAGAACATACATTTTAGATTACGTAGGAAGAGTAAAACCTTTCTAGTATTTAATCAGAACTGATTCCGAGCGGAATGCATGCTCTCATTGTAAAGAGCAGAAGTGCAGGTCATCCCTGCAACCCGTGGAAGGCACCTCAAGGTGCCTGCCACAGGGTGCAGGGGTCATCAGGGGGGCACATATGGCCGCCATCTGGAGGCCTTGCACCCATGGGGGCCCTACTGGGGCCCCCCAAAGTCGTATTCCCACAGTATTTTGTGTCAGAAAGGCCGGCACAGAAAGGCTCTGGGACTCTTCCATCGCAATCCCTCGGCTGGAAAGAGCTGCCCGAGAGATTGATGGAGGATTCCTAAATGGCAGTCGAGCCCTCCAAGCTCATCGGAGGGCATTCCGAAATCCAGTTCGAATTCCTTTTCGACCGACCCCATCAAAATTGGTCGGTCAGAAAGGAATCCGAATGTGACATTTCGATGTAGTCGGAATGGCTCTGACAGATGGTTGGCTGTTTCCGACCGCATTGAAGTAGGGCCCTATGTATTGCTATCAACATTATGGTCATCAATTTTTGCACAAAACAAGTATCCAACGTAACATGCTTACTTACAATCAATGGGAATATTGCCGGACACCACCAATAGGTAGTTCACAAACGTTTGCACACAAGTTTGCTTATTTTTCTGAGTTTAATACTTCAGACCCA
The DNA here is from genome assembly GCF_964204655.1 of Triturus cristatus. NCBI lineage: Eukaryota > Metazoa > Chordata > Amphibia > Caudata > Salamandridae > Triturus > Triturus cristatus. The sequence goes on along the minus strand of NC_140589.1, from coordinate 1,603,846,228 downwards.
ACCTCATATTATTACAAGGTTGCACCTACACTTGCAAGGAAAAATATGCTTACTACCACAAAACAGATTTGGCCAATAGACACAAATAGGTGTCAGTCAAGATTCAGGGGTACCACCAAAGGATTTAGGGCCTCATGTAGGTGGCATACACTTTACCGATTCTAAAATACCGAATCATACCGATTCGGTATTTAAGAATCGGTAAAGTGTATGTAGGTAAAAATTCGGTAAATGTTACCGAATCGGAGTGAGTCGGTAATTACCGAATCGGTATTTACCGATTCGGTAATGAGGCATACCTTCCCATTGATGGGAAGGTATGCCTCATTACCGAATCGGTAAATACCGATTCGGTAATGGGGGAGCACATGCAAGGGTGGCAGGGTGTCACATTGACACCCTGTTGCACCCCTGATTCGGACATGTGTGCACATGTGGCACACATACATGCCCTAAGGGCATGTATGTCTGCCACATTGCACACTTCGAAGCGCTATAACAAGCGTTTACACATCCATACTTTATTTACCACCAACTATTAGTTGGTGGTAAATACCGACTCCAAACAACACCCACACACTCCCCCTACATCTCATTTCTGTATTCGGAATTTACCGAATCGGTAAAATTACCGATTCGGTAATTTTACCGAATCGGTAAATTACCGAATACAGAAATGAGCCCCCTACATGTCACAAGCCTAAATACCGGTCGGTAACAGTAAAATTACCGAAAATCGGCCGTTACCGACCGGTATTCGGCTACGTACATGAGGCTCTTAGTATCCATAGGCCTGATCAACACTATGTACAGCAGGTACATCCTACAGTGTTGGGAAGTTATACCTAGATTGGCTAAAAACCTCAACACTGTCCGAGATGAAACAACACTTACTTTCAGATGTCATGGATCTTAGGGATTTTTTGTTAGGTCCCTGAAAACCACGTTGAAAACGCATCTTATACACCATTTACAACAAAGTATGGAAGATCTGTCAACATGAGCCTGCGGAGAGATTAAGTGAAATTGATAGAGCTAACCTAGAAAAGCCTTAGCCAGGGGTCGACGATGACATGACCACCCTTACATCAAGGATTTATTCACTGGGCAACATTGTGTCTTCTGCTATAGATATTATGGAACAGGATTTGTCCATTCTTTAACATGGGCAATCACAGAGACTATCAATTCTGTTACTAAGATATATGTTACAATCATTGCGCTCCGGTCATGTGCCCTGGCAACATATCAACAGCATGTCTCTGTTTTCTGCTTATAATTTAACCAAATGTTAGACAACAATGGCACGAAGAGATGCAAAATATACAATGTTGCACATTGAAAAATGAGACCAATTACCTTTCACCGTGGCTGAATCACCTTCCACAGAATGGTTAATCCATGGACATATAACATTGCTGGTGACAACATTTCAATTTCAATGTTGTCTACAATACCACCATATAGGCAGATATGAATCTTGGGAGTTACCGTATAGATTTAGATGCACAAATAGTGACACTGAAGTCTTTCTCCGCAGTTCAGACTGTGAGAATTCGTAAAATGGATCTTTAATTTGTCAGGATATTATGCTTCACGGAGCTTGCAACTCTTCGCTTGCAAACCTATCTTGTCACTTAAAAGGGTCCCCAGCTGCCGTGATTCATCCGGTGTTCAAACTACTCTTAAACAAGAGTTATTTGATGTTGAATGATCAAGGTTGTTGTGGGATGCTGCCGGGCATCGCATATCTGGTCACAGTAAGTTCCAGTGTTTCTTATTGTATGCAAGTATTGTTTCCACAGACCCGCACAGTCAGTGAGGTGCCACTATGGCCTTCGGTGAATGTTTTCCCTGATACGGTGAGATTCTCTGAGCAGACTGAAAGCCATCATTTTACAGAAAGAGGTGGCCCTAACATCGGCCTGCAAGACTTTTGATCTACAGGTTGGAAGGTCTTCAGCTGAGATACAGTCCCTAGTCCAAACTAACTTCCCGCTCCATTTCAGGGAAATGGTACATCGTATCTTTAACATGTCTGATACAAGTTGGGTAGAAGTTGGATAGAACATAGATTCTGGGCTATTAAGCACCTTTCAGTTGGTTTTTGGATACAGTCCTTAGTCCAAACGAACTTCCTGCTCCATTTCAGGGAAATGGTACATCGTATCTTTAACATGTCTGATAAAAGTTGGATAGAACATAGATTCTGGGCTATTAAGCACCTTTCAGATGAATTTCAGAGTTATTTCATCTTTAATACACTCCGTATTTGGAAGCATTTTTGGAGGTCTTCCACTGATCCTGCTATTTGTAGTGGGTATCCTGGTTTTAATATTTCTGCTACGCATTGGATGGCCCAAATACCAAGGAGATGGAAAAAGCGCTCTTGGAGCGACGTTGCCGTGAATGCATGGTAGTCCATCTGGGCACAACTCGGCTTCCGAAACTAAGTGAGCATTGATTTCTGTCATTCAGATCAGTCTCGGTTGACTGCCTCTTGCCTGTACTCTGCTGCTTATTCTGCGGACAAGAAGGTGTGTTGGACATCTGTCTAACGCTTCCATCGGTTGCGCCTCCAGACAGGGATGTACTGCTGGACCCGTTGAAGGCCCATGTAGTGTGGTGTCCTCAGCGTATTACAATCCGATGTTGGCATTCTTAGAACCACCACAGGATGCTTCAGCTCCTGTTGGAATGGACACTGGCTCTGCAGCAGGCTTACAGGCATCGAAAGCTTCCTCAGCAACGGCTGTGGAAACCAGAGAAGATCACCTTTGCTCCATTGACCTGATTCAAGAAGTGTTACCAGGACCATTGTCTGTGACGGCCTGGCAACAGTGATTTTGCGTCTCCCGCACAGGACACACAAATATTTGGCTTTCCGTGTGCTGGGAACGATTTGGCCTTTTTTCGAAAGCAACTAAATCTGGAATTCAAAAACATAATTTTTGTTTTATTTTTCCTCTTCATCTCTCACTGAGCACTATGGCATTTGGCGTGTTCAGTTGATCTTGCAGTATATTGACTTTGGTTTTTAGATGTTTTCTAAATTCATATTTCTAGCAATTGTTTTTGCTTTAAAAACAGGCATATTTTAGCATTTAGCATTATGTCATCCAATCGGATGAGGAGTGGGTGTTATGAAACCCAATGTACACTAATATAGGCCTAGGTAGTTAAACAATCCTTTATCTACATCTGTCCTACCATTGCTCTACATAACAGGTTGGCACTGACCTTTTATCTAGTTAGGTGCCACATGACTGTCATATGGTTTTCTCTGAAAACTAGCGTCATGTATTATACATGAGGATTCTCAGTATCACATCAGGATTACCATCTTCTGCGTTATAACTCTGTATCGTCATCCTTGACCGACATGCCAACAGTACACTTCTAGGTAGAACCCCTGAGGGTACCCTTTGCGTATATAAGCACTACATCTTCGCTGGGCAAACCAGAGGAGAAAGATTTACATGCCGACACCCTGACGCAAGACACTGAGGTCCCTGCTCTCAGATACTCCAGCACGCAGTGGTATGACATCCCTTGCGGGGTGTCCATCTCGAGATCACGACAGGGTGCTTTGCTCTCCTACATCAGGTAATGCAGTTGGCTCTATCCTAAGGGGATTCTTGGCTTCACACCTACATACATGCTAGGTACAACTAGTTAGGGTTCTCATCGTAGGAGTAGACATTATTACTGTTATGTTTATATATGTCAGCATATTATCATTGTTTTAGCACTATGGTAGAATTCTAGCTTTTGTTTACACTATTGGTGCTCATAACCGTATATATCTGTTTGCGTCTAATGGTTGTTGCAGCACATGCATTTTATACTAGAATGACACAGTTTATTCTGTGTATCTCTTTGAGACAAGGTAAGCACGAGTGACTGGGCAAAAAGTACTGTACTGTTGACACGAACTCTGAGGGGTCAGGGTTGTCATGTTCGATAGTTGCCAGAAACTATTTGCTCCTTGATAACAGAGGCTCATAGTGGCACTGTGAGCTAGCTGGTCTACAGACTAACATATCCTTCGGGGGTGCCTAGAGTCAGTCTGGACACCAATCCTTAGTTTATGTTGTCTAAACGCACAGATCCTATATAGATTTGTAGGAACTACGCCACATAACTGCTTCTGTCACTCTGTGTGGGTAGACCCTGTCCCAACAATTTTGTGGGTTTTACCCTGTGCTATAATGGGGTTGGGGTAGTTGGGATATCCAGCAGACCCTAGCGATGCATGCACCTAGCCCCAAAAAAGCCTCTAACCTGGTGGCACTCTGAAAATAACCTAAAACTCTAGGGTATGTATATTTATGTTCAAATATTTTGGACGGCTTGCAAGGGTGTCTTTGTTTCCCTCGTCACTCAGCCATGACAGGGTGCCCAGTGACATATTGCCCAAGTCTTAGCCAGGCCAGAGTGGCTGGATAGAATATGTAGACCTCGCCAACCTCGATCATGCAGGGTAGAGAGACAGGCTGGACTCTAATGAGCTTCTGAGCCCTTATGGGGGACCTTTCCTTTTGTAGGGCTACCAGGTGAGGCTTGTAAATTGGCTAACCTCATTAATTTAACCCCAGGATTAAGATGATTTTTTTCCAAATGGTAGACCCAGTTAGGTATCAGATTTATAGTCACTTTTCTATCGACCGGGCAAGACCTGGGCATCTGCTGGCTACCATTGTTAGGTGGTGTTAGACTTGACATCTTTTGGTGTGTTTCCCCTGAGTTTTTGCTTTCTGACCTCCTGGTTTTGACTCTGTTTTTGCTGGCTTAGTGTTTCTGCGCACTTTTCTCACTGCTGATCAGTGGTAAAGTACAAGTGCTCCTGTGGTAAAATGTGTTATAGATTGGTGCTTCCATGATTGGCCTATTTGATTTATGTGTCAGTCCCTAGTAAAGTGCAATGAGTGTGCCAGAGCCTGTAAATCAAATGCTGTTAGTGGGCTGCAGCACTGGATTGTGCCACCCACACAAACAGCCTGTAAATGTAACTCTGCTATTGCAGAGCCTGTGTGCAGTCTGGGACTGCAATGTCGACTCAGCAAGTGTACCCACTAAGGTAGGCCCAATGTACCCCTGTGGGCAGGGTGCAGTATATGTGAAAGGTAGGACATACCCTGGTGTGTGTGGCATGTCCTGATAGTGAATCACTGCAAATGTTGTTTTTCACTATTGCAAGGCTACCTGTTACCATAGGACAGAATGGGGAGTTTATTTATAACATCTTTTAAACATAACTGGCCCTGGGAACTAGGTAAGAAAATAACGTTTAGTATGCCCGAACTCAGAATTTAAAGATGCATCTTTTAGTGAAGGTGATTTTTACATTCTGTGTTTGAAAATACCACTTTTAGAAAGTAGATATTTTCTTGCTCAGCCATCCAGCAGGCCTCTGCTGGGTTTGTGGATTGACTGTCTGGTTTTTGGATGACTGGGGCTGGGGAGCAGCAGAGACTCCAGATATTATAGGTGGGTCAGGAAAGGGCTCAAAAGACCTGGGCTGCATTTAGAGTAGGGGGAGGAGATTTCCTTGCACCTGAATGAGCCTTGTCTGCCTCTGACAATGCCGTCTCCACCTCCTGCCTGGAAGCCACACCAGGGAGGGCAGAACTGGTTCTGGCTGGGCACAGACACTCTCTGCCTGAGAGGACAAAGGATTTTGTGGTATAAATATTGCGGCCCAAACCCCTGAACTTTAGAACTCTTTTGGACCAAGAAGACTGCCAAGAAGAAGAGCTGTAGAAGCTGTGAGGAGGAACTACCACTTTGCTGAGTGCTTTGCTGTGTTGGCCTGCAGTGGCTGCTTCTGTCTTGGGCAGAGAAAGGACTGGATTGATCTTTCTGCAATCTATTTTTGTGAGTTTTGTGAGTTTCTCCAAGGGCTTGAGGTAGAGCTGGCCCCCTGTTCAAGAAGTCTCAGGAACAGCAAAGACTTCAAGTTATTCTCCCTCAGCACTGGGGACTGTGAGTTTTGTGTTGCAACAGAAGAATAAGCAACCCAACGCGGTCTACGACGCTGCTGCCAACTCAGTGTCCTGAAGGCACCGCAGAGGGCACCGCCGCAAAGTCGCACAACGACCCTATATCACCGACGAGGGCTGCTGGTGCCACCACCGAGCCGCTGCTCGCACCACAACTTGTGGGCATCACACTCTGCATCACCTCGCTTCATGTCCCCGCCTTGGTATCCCCGACAACGTCGCCCCACGCCAAAATCGACACTGCTGCTTGCACCGTGGTTCGGGGGCACCGTTCGTAAAGTTACACAATGTATCGCTCTCTTCCTGAACCGCAGCCTTGGCCTACCGACGCCCGCTCCAGTTCATCAGCCGACAAAAGCGCTTCAGCAAAGACGATGCCGCTGCTTGAACCGGGACCCGCCAGCACCGCGACGAGCACCGCATCACTTTGCACCGTTAACCTGGTCTCACCGCCGCCACCATCTGATGCCGCCACCAAGCCACTGCTCGTACTGTGACCTGAGGGCATTGCACGCCGCACCACTGCACTTCGCACCGCAGCACCCAACGCCTGCTGACGCCAGCGCTCCTGACTGCAACCGCGAGGAGTTTGATCTGCAACGCGTGTGACTTCAAGGGCCAAACGACTACCGCACCGACCTCCGAAACCGACGCCTGTGGATGCCGTGCTTTTGGAAGCTCAACAGGAGGTCGCAGACACCCTGCAATTCAAAAAGTACTGTTTTGCTGGTCTCCCCGACACCGTAGCTGGTCTGCGACGCTGCGGTCAGCCAGAACTATTTTGATTTGTTTGTTCACGACGCCGTAATAGCCCCAGAGGGAGCTATCAACTTCAAGGAACTGTTTTTCAAGGTTATTGTGATAATTGAAGATTTCTAAGTACTGTATTGTGGATTTTTTTAATCGTTTTTGGTCTTGTCTTAAGTATATAAAAATATTGGATAGTTTCTAAACTGGTTTGGTGTCCTTTTGTAGTGCTTACACTGTATTACTGTTGGTTATGTGCAAATGCTTTACACACTGTCTCTAAGATAAGCCTGGCTGCTCGTGCCAAGCTACCAAGGGGGTGAGCAGGGGTTATTTTAGGAGTGTAACTCCCTTATCCTGACTAGGAAGAAGGGTCTCTACTTGGACAAAGGTGCAAGCCCTTGCCAACTAGAGACCCCCATTTCTATCATTGGTTGTCAGCGGTGAGGATAGGACTTGTGTTTGCACTTGACTTAAAGTGAATGGTGTGCACTACTACCATATTGCAGACCATTATGTACCACATACTTTTTTGGGGCTCTGTTTTTGCTTTTCCATTGGTCTTGAACTTGAACTTTCTAGTACAACATGCCTGAATAAATTGCATCATCTGTTGCATCCTTGGAAGTGGCCTTTGAGGAGGAGAGGTTAGAAACCTACAACGTGAAGGAATTGAAGGCTATCTGCAAAAACCTCAAAGTCCAAATCAGGGGCCTCACCAGAAAAGAGGAGCTACAAAAGGCGCTGAGGGCCTGGGTAGCAGCCAGAAATGCTAGTGAGCTGTCAGGGGATCTTGGCATGGAGGCAGAGGAGCCTATTCCAAGGGTGGCTGTGCTTTTGGGAGGGGAGCACCCCCTAAACCATGCAGCAGTGGCTTGTCCCCAGAGGAGCTGGAGGACAGGCGGGAAGCAAGGAGAGTTGCTATGGAACTAGAGAAGCTGAAGTTAGCCATGGAGGAGAAACGAACGATGTTAGACCATGAGATCAGTATAAAGGAGCTGGATCAGAGAAGTAGATCCATCTCAGATGGTGGCAGCAACCCGTCAGGACAAGCAGCACATCCCTAACAATGTAGGCAAGGAATTCAAGAAGGGGGATGACATACAAAGGTGGTTTCAGGGTTACTAGGCAGCGATACACATGAATTGGGTCCCTGAGAAGAATTGGAGAGCAGGATTGTGGCCTCTTTCCAGAAGAAGCAAGGGATACTTTGATAGCCTTGGGTAAGGGGTGTAACCTCACCTATGCTGACATGAAGGAGGCCCTTCTCACTAAGTATGGTCTCACTCCTGCAAAGGACAGAGATCAGTTCAGGTCCAGTAAGAAGTCTGATGCCAACACATGGTTGGAATGTGTAGATTCGTTTTGCAGGTCACTGGATGGCTGGGTGAAGGGCAGTAAAGTGACAGATTTTCAGGGGCTCTACAATTTGATTGCATGGGAGCCCTTGTCTAGTCTATGTTTTGCAGATCTGTGCCAGCACCTAGTTGATAGTAAGTTGACTGACCCCAGGAAGCTTGCTATGGAGGCGGACCGCTGGGTGAGTACCAGGGTCCACAAGAAAGCGTTTGGGGGAGACTCAGCCTAAGGTGGGCAGGGTCCCCAGCAGAAGAGTGGGGGGGACAAGGGTAAAGCACAGGAGTTCTGTAAAGGGCCCCAAACTAATACCCAGGGTAAGGGTTCCCATACCCCAAGAGACAAGAAAGCTGTGGTTTCTTCAGGAAAGCCTGCAGAGACCGGCCCCCACAAGTGTTTTGCATGTGACCAGGTGGGTCACATGAAGGGGGACCCCAAGTGCCCAAAGGGGGCACAGCCACCCACCGGTGGGCAGTCCAAGGTGTTGGCTAGTGTAGCGCTTGGGGAGGAGAGGTACCCACAGGAGGGTGGAGATCCCACAGAAATTACCCTCGTCTCACTAGGGGACAGTGAGATGGTCCCAGGAAACCAGGTGCCCCCTAACACAAAGAAATACAGCACCTGGGTGACCATCAATGGGAAAAGGGTAGCTGCTCTCAAATATACTGGAGCCAGTGTGACCTCTGTCCGGCGTCACCTGGTCTCTGAGGAGCAGATAGTCCCCAGGGCATTGCACCAAGTAGTTGCTGTAGACAACTCGGAGCGCCAGTGTATGGTGGCACAGATTCCCTTTGAATGGGGGGTTCCCAGGTCCCTTGAGGGTGGTTGTGAGCTCTATCATGCCTGTAGATTGTCTGCTAGGTACCGACCTGGAGCAGTCCTTATGGAAGGATGTTGAGCTCAGGTCTCACTTGGAGATGCTTGGGTTGCCAGAGTGGGTATGCGTGTCTACACGGTCAATGGCAGCCAGAAAGGGTGATCAGAAGGACTTAGAGCCTCAAACAGTGGCCCAAGTCCCTGCCAAGAGAAGGGGCAAGGGAAACCGGCCCCTGAAGATCCCACGGGCCGGGAGGAGGTGGACCCTGAGGGGGACGACCCGGTGCCTACAGGGGAGCAGGTAGCTGAACTGGGGGACACCTTTGAGCTGACCCATTGGCAGCAAGAAGGGGGTCCCACTAGGGAGGAATTCTGCAGGGAGCAGAAAGATTGCCCTTCTCTGGAGGGTCTACGGCTGCAGGCTGCAGACCAGGCAGCTGGTGATCAGTTCGGATCACATTGGATCTACTGGGAGAATGGTCTCCTGTATAGTGAGCCTATGGTCGCTGAGCCTGGGTCAGCCAGTGTGCTGGTGGTACCCTAGCGGTTCAGGACCTTCCTACTGGGTCTGGCTCATGACGTGCCTTTGGCAGGACATTTGGCCCGGGACAAGACCTTTGACAGGCTTGTCACCCACTACTTCTGGCACCAAATGCGGTGGCAGTCAGATGAACATTGCAGGTCTCTAGATTGTTTTCAAAGCACATCTTTCCATTTCAGCAGTGGAGGTTCTGTGATGTGCAGACTTTACTAATTAACTTTATTCTTTCTGCAGCATTTTTGTATGCTTGGGTTCATGACTTCGTAGAAACATCTGTCCAGTTTCCAGTGGACAAGTTACACGTATAAATGACAATGTCAAGCGGACAAGACGAACGATTTCATTCAACATACACCACTACCGTATTATTCTGGAAGCTTCTATTTGCGTCGCACCATTGAACAACACACTGTGAGCGTCTCACTTTTTAAACAACATTTGGAGGTTAGAAATCTTGTTTGTCATCCTTTCTGCGAAATAAGCATGCAATGGTGCGACTTGTTACAAAACTGTTCACTGGTGTAACCAATCTCAGGCACAATATTTGCCGCTCTATAATAGACACTGAATAAAAAAAGCACAGCAATGGTCCTTTTACCTTCCGACTCTTGACCATTTTCCGCTATTTAATCAGACACACTAGGAACTCAGAAGTGATTTGTTTATAAGAAGATGACATTGAATGTTGAATACAACATGAAACAAGTGGCGGGTCTGAGCTTTCACTTTCATGGTGGCCCTGCTGCTTTCTTTAGACTGGGCTCATCTAAACAAAGGTACGTGGCCGCTATTAAAGTGAAAGCACAGAATGGGGTGCTTTTACAAATCAAAGCATTTGTTTATCAAGTCGACAAACAAATGCTTTTAAAAAAATAAAAGTGCCCCATTCCGGACTTTCACTGTAATAGCAGCCGCGCACCTTTGTTTAGACGAGCCCAGTCTAAAGAAAGTAGTGGGGCCACCATGAAAGTGAAAGCGTGGAATGGGGCGCTCATTAAAACAATGAAAATAGTTCAGTAGTTCATAAATAAACACATAAGATCTACAGTGTAAGGAAACTGTAGTTGGCCGGTGCTCCTATCTTCCAAACGGAAGTGATGTATCTGGAGCACCGGCCAATAAGGAGTCAGGATACAAAAGTGATAGACTTATGAACCAATGGCAAGCAGCTGCTGTATTTTCACTCTGTAGAGTGATTACAGGAGGTCTTGCAGACAGGGCATGCGCCCTGATGCTAGACCGAAAAATGGGGTGATTGAACCCATTGTAATATCTTCATGGATCTCTCTGGTAGTCATAATAGTGAAAGCGGATGGAAAATTAAGATTCTCTGTGGATCTAAGGAGACTCAATGAGAACATTGTCACTGATAATTTTCCTCTGCCAATCATAAATGAGCTTATTTTGTTGCTAAAAGGAGGGAAGGTTTTTTTCAAAATTAGACCTCAGACATGCGTATCGTCAAGTCATCTTCACAATTGTTTGAAACCCTTAACAGCATTCATAAAAAGGGAAGGTATCTACCAGTTTATTAGGATGCTGTTTGGGTTGGCATCCATGGCCAGTGTCTTCAAGAGAATGATTAGCAAGGTGTTTAGGGGTTTGAACAATGTCATATATTTGCAAATTACATATTGGCGACAGTGTGGAAAGTCACAATATTGCCTTAAAGCAGACATTGGATATGCTGCCTGACTCAAGATTGACACTGCATAATGAGAAGTGTGTATTTTTGGTGTCTTAGGTTGAATATTTGGGACATACCTTGTCTAATGAGGATGTTAAACCAAAGAAGGATTTGCTTGCAGTGATAAAGCTGGCACCCATGCAGCAGGATAAACATCAATTACTGTCCTTTCTTGGATTCATCAAATATTATTCAATATGTGTCTGAAATTTTGCAAGCAAAACTGAATGTTTGAAAGTGCTGATGAGAAAGGGAGTAAAAGGTTTTGTGGGGACTGGACCAGCAAAAATGTTTTGAGAGTGCCAATCAATCAATCAATCAATAAATTGGGTCTCAAGGCACGGGGGGGCTGCTGGTCCCTCTGGGGGTAGGATCATTCGAAGAGCCAGGTCTTGAGGTTCGTCTTGAATAGATAGCTTGAGGTGGAGGGGCAGGGTGTTCCAGGAGTTGGCGGCGAGTTAGGAGAAGGATCTTCCTCAGGTTCTGCTCCTGTGGATCCTGGGGACAGAGGCAAGGGTTAGCTGAGCTGAACAGAGTTGATTCTCTTGTTGACTGGGAGCCAATGGAGGTGTCGGAGGTGTTGCATGATGTGGCTGCGGCGAGGAATGTCGAGGACCAGTCTGGCTGCAGCGTTTTAGACATTCTGTAGTTTCTTGAGCTGTTTCTGGGTGATGCAGGCGTAGAATGCATTGTCGTAGTCAAGCCTGTTGGTGATGAGTGCATGAGTGATGGTTTTTCTGGATTCTGTGGAGATCCATTTGAATGTCTTTTGAAGCAGGCAGGGCATGTGGAAGCAGGCTGAAGAAACTGCTTTGACTTGGCAGTCCATTGTGGGCGACGAGGCCAGTATGATGCCGAGGTTGCGTGCGTTGTCCGTCGGGATGGCAAGGGATCCCAGAGCGGCTGGTCACCAAGAGTCATCCCAGACTGAAAGTGTGAGTCTTCGGATGAGTACTTCGGTCTTGTCAGAGTTAAGCTTGAGGCTCAAACAGGAGGTCTACAAGGCTGGGATCTTCATTTCTTATGACATAAAAAAGAAAATGAATATTACTGTGAATGCGATTGATACTGACATATGGGCAGTGTTATCACAAATATATAGGTCCTCGCAGAAGCCTGTTGCATTTGCCTCAAGTTCACAGACTGCAACTCAGCGTAATTACTCTGTAATTGAGAGAGAGAGAGACACTCGCTGAAGTTTGGGGGAGTATTTGAGAGTGTATGTGTAGGGATGCCAAATAGTACTCTGCACTGATCACAAGCCTCTTGTAAAAATATCATTGCCAGGTGGAGCTGGGAAGGGTTCAGTAAGGCTTGCCTGGTTGGTCTTTAACATGGAATACATACCAGGGTCGAGGAACTTCCAAGCAGATTGCTTGTTGTGGATGCCCTTGGATTGGAAGATTGTGGATGAGGAGGTGTGGTTAGGAGGAAAAGGATGGAGCAGTGGCAAGCGTGGGGGATGTCACTTGAAGTGGTCTTGTGCTTTGTACAATGATGATGTGTTGAAGGCTGTGCTGGAAATAATATAGAAAGGTGGAGGGAGAGAGAGTATTTTGCCAAATTCTCTGAGGCCTTTTGGTAAAGTTTTGTAGGAGTTGCGCCTAGCTGCTGGTAAGGTGATTATGTGTGGTGACAAGATTGTACTGCTCAGTGATATAAGGAAGAGGCTGTTTGATATAGCACATGAAGGGCATTTGGGAAAAACGGTTTCAAAAAAAGGTTGAGGATGGAATTTTGGTGGCCAGAGATGGATGGTGATGTTGTGTCTTGGGTAGAATTTTGAAATGTGTGCAAGGAATATGAGAAAAGGCTCAAAGTTGATTTCCAGGCAGATGTGGGCTGTACTCGTAACCCAGGCCAGGTGTGGAACAGTGTTTGCATTGATTTTATTGGTTCCATGTCAGGCTTTGATCATGGAAGATTTGCCATTGTTATAGTGGATGTCAACTCGAGATGGTTGGTTGCAAGATTTCTTTACAGGTCTCTACCAAGACAATTATAACTGTGTCACGCAAGGTCTTTCAGCGGGAGGGTTTTCTTGTTGTTCTCATCACCAACAATGGTACCCTATTATCATCCCAGGATATGAAGGCATTTCTGAATACTTGACTGTTAAGCATTCGCGCACTGCTTCATATAATCCACAGGCCAACTGTATTGTTGAGAGGGAAAGCTGCATAGTTAAGGGTGCCTTGGAGTTGGCTGCAGCCAATAGATTGAATGTTGAGGAAGTGGTCTCCAATTCGGTGTGGGCATATTGCACTACAGAGAATTCAGTCAAGGGACATTTTCCTTTTTTGTGTAATGAAAGGAAGGAAACCCACCGCTAAGTTTATTCCGTCCTGGATAAGAGGTTGATTGAGGAGAAGAGTTTATCCTTAAATGGTGAGAAAATGGAAAAATATTCTCATGCTAAAGTCAATGTTACAGGGAGAATCAATCCAGGCAGTCGCGGCCAACATGACTCACGGGTGGGGGGTGAGAGGGGGCGCGGGGAGGAGGGTGCGCGTGGGAGGGTTTTTTTTGTTTTTTTTCAAGTTAACTTACCTTCACCAGTCCGGTCCCACATCGTCACTGCTTCTCTGCTCCACACAGGGAGCAGAAAGCCTCCCTTCCCTCCCCTAATAAAATCACAATGCTGCAATGGTAGCATTGTGATTGGTTGGGATGCCAGCCAACAAGGCATCTATAGAGAGGCCATTTTCTCCATATAGGCTACATGCAGCCTACATGGAGAAAAGGGAGAGTGTGTATGACTGTTTTGGTCAGCCCTGGGGCCGACCAAACAGTCAGAACCCTCAGAGTGGGTAAGCCACTCCTCCCCTGCCCTAGAGCAGGACAGCCCACCCGCCCGCTCCCAACCAAATTCTTCTGCTTTCTCGCAGTGCAAGAAGCAGAAACATAACATGGTATTTATAACACCATTTTATGTTTCAGCTTCTCGCACTGCGAGAAAGCAGTGGGGTGACGCTCCTCCGCCCACATGGAGGAGCTGCCCCTGAATCCAGGTGATTGGGTCAAAGTACATACTGGACGTGTGAATAAGGGGTTAAGCAAGTTCTGTTGGTGCCTAGAAGTCCAAGAAGCCCATCAGTGGTATGTAGTTTTGATCAATGAAGGCAGATAGAATTTATGAAGGGTATCAAAGTATGGCATGCGTGGGTATGTGGAAGTAAGGTAATGTGGGAGAGGAGCTGACGTGGAAGTGCAGTAGAGTTATGTTGATGCAGGATGATCAAGTAGTGGGTGATACAGGGCTGAATGCCAACCTTCCCACTCCCGGTGAAAGTGGTGACAATTTGGGTGAGACCAGTAATAGGGTAAGTCTCTGAAAGGAAAATGGTCTCAGAAAAAAAAGGTAGTATCAATTAAATGGAAAGAATACCCAGAATCCGGAGACCTCTGATTTATCTGCAAGAATTTGTAAGATGAACATTGTTTCAATGAACATTGTTTTATTTTCATGCTAATGTTTTTTTGTTTTTTTATTTGGCTTTCCCATACATTGTAATTGTCGTCAGCTTGTGTTAATAAAGAAGGGAAATATTTTGTGATTTCCTTTTGGATGTTACTCTAAGAAAAGAATGTCGTATGTGTTGAAGTTCTGTAGGTATTGGGCTGTTACCTGATTTCAACACATGATAAGTTCTGCCCAGGGCTCGGATGTCTGGTCTCAGCAGCAATTGCAGTCAGTGGGATGTATGTTAGTAGTCCTGGCGACTCACGCTGGAAGCATCTGGCAAGGGGCTCACTGCCACCGGCTGTTCACTGCTCTGGGTCTGGCTGTGTAACGTATGTGCGATTCCACAGGAGGGACTCAGCTCATTATTAATGCACACAAATCACCCTGGGAGAGATAATGCCATCTGATATATCTTGGTTAGTATTTAATGTATACGTTTTTCTCATTAATATTCTAGGATGGATAGCATTAAGTACTAATGTGTGGGCTGATACTATAGTAGTTCATGAATGTAATCTGACTATTTTAAATGTTTAAGACGGTTTTGATAAGGTGTATTTCTGAGTCATTCTTTTTCAGAGGCGCAGCAGGTACAGTGCCACCTGGGCTCAGTGGACTGAAGGTGCCCGAAAAGCCTGATTATTTCTTTATTTTAACACTTCTTTATTTATTTTTCCACCTAACTAGCGGCCAGAGGGGTCTTTTCCTGCCTGCACTAGGACCCAAAGCACATTTGCTATGCCACTGTTCTTCATGAAACAAAGAAATGCTGCACAATGTTATTAAGCTGGAGTTTTGTGCATAGCAGGCTGCGTGAAAGGAGCTAGACACTGGAGTATTTGAAGACATTTGCATTCCCCAACAGCAATGTAACCTGCCTGCTTTATAAAAGCATACTTTCACTCACACAAACTTCCCCAAAACAGAAAGTAATTGCCTACAGGTGAAAATTAAGCAGCGTGTCCTTGTTTTCATTCTTAGCTTTTAAGAACACAATTGTTTTACAAACGCAAGGAACGCTGCCTGAAGTGGAATTGCTCCCAGGTGGAATGTTAGCAGTGTATTTGTGTTTTACACTTCATCCCACTGAAAGTTCCCTGATAAAATAAGTAGTTGTTGACAGGTGAGATGCGAGAAGTGTTTCCTAGTTCAACCAGTGGAACATTTTGGCCTCGGAATTACAGGGGCCTGGTCATACAGAGAAATGGTCATTTTGCTAGCTACAGATTAATACTATGTTGTGCACCAAGCAGGTTCTTAAAGTATGTAACCAGACATAGGATTCTGCAAAGCTACTCCTAAATTTGGAGTGAATGTACACATTTAATGGGATTCACGTGCTCCAGGAAATAAAAGGAAGTGATAAATCTCCAGAAGTAACCAAATGGGTAAAATGTATGCATGCAGTTACATGATGCACATGTGCATTATTAGCACCTGTAAGGGAACAGGCCATTAGTAGTGTTGCCTGCACAAGTAATGGGCTCACATTCACCCTCCACTAGGAACCAAGCACCCCATTGTTGCACTTGACTCTTCGGGCGGCGGAGTAGAGCACTAGCTGCAGCTTTGGGGGCAGAGCATTTTATAACGTATGCATGGCGATACCAAATAGTGCTCCACACAGTCCTCAATTCTCTTGTACAAATCTTATCGCCAGGTGGAGTTGGGAAGGGTTCAGCAAGGCTTGCCAGGTCGGCCTCGCGCTTACAGGAATACAACTTTACCATTGAATACATACCAGGGAGCAGGAACGCCCAAGCAGATTGCTTGTGGCAGATGCCCTTGCATTGGAAGAGTGTAGATGAGGAAGGCATGGTTAGGAGTGAAAACGATGGAGCATTGACTTGCGTGAGGTGGATGTCATTGAAGGCGTCATGGAGCTGTTAGTGACTCAGAGTGGTCTTTAGCTATGAACAAGGATGATAGGTTGAAGGCTGTGTTGAAGATGATCAAGAAAGGTGGGAGGAGAGGGAGTACATTTCCCAGCACTCTGAGGTCTTTCGGTTACGTTTTGGACGAATTGTCCCTAGCTGCTGGTAATGTGATTGCGTGGTGACAAGATTGTACTGCCCAGTGATGTATGGAAGAGGGTGTTTGATATAGCACATGAAGGGCATTTGTGGCAAACTGTTACAAAAAAAGGTTGATGATGAACTTTGGTGGCCTGGGATGGATGGTACTGTAGTCTCCTGGGTGGAATGTTGTGATATGTGCAAGGGATGTGTGAAAAGGCTCAAAGTTGGTTCTCAGGCAAATTTAGGCAGTATTCGTGACCCAAGCTGGGTGTGGCACAGTGTTTGCATTGACTTTATTGATTCCATGTCAGGCATTGTTATGATGGATGTTCACTCGAGATGGTTGTTGTAAGATTTTGTTGTAGCGTTAAGATTTTGGGCCCCAAAAACTATAATTTGTCTAATTTTCTCTTATTTCAGATTAACTTTAGTTACCATATGAAACCTCTACGGTCCTCTTGTTATGTGCTGGAAGGGACTGGAATATTTAGAGGATGAGCAATTACCAAATGAGGACTAGGAATAAGATCATTGCTTGCATTTAATATTCTGTGTACCTCTCAATTGATCCCACCTCTAGTTCTGATGAGCCCCTAAAATAAAAATGGATTTAGCCCCAAACAAATAATGAGTCAGAATCAGAAGAGTAATTTATATTACTTTTTGAATTTCTATTTTGGTTTCAAAGGAATAGCACACAACCCTAAATTCAAATTAGATCAGGTTTATTAAGCATTTGCAAACTCTGCGAGATTCAAATGTGAAGAGAGCAATCTTCCTCAGCCGAGGGAGATTATTATCTTAAGGAAAGTTGATTAACTGGGAACTCAGTTGCGTCACATACTAACCCTTCAGGAGTGTTCAGTGAGTACCTAATGACCAGTTCCAGTTCATAGACAGAATGCCTGCCTCTGTCCAACACTGCAGCATCATCGCTACAGCTGCTCTTATGTGAACCCTTTCTGCTAAAAGGCTAGTACACCAGCCAATGGCAAATCGCAGTATGCCGTCACAGTCCGTGTTTCTGGAAGTCCAAATTGTCAGTCTCTATACCACAAGATGTGTGAAGGAGGTGACCACCACCAGTTCAAAAATGTGGGCAATTATACTCCATCGATTCCAGGGTTACACCGCTTGACATCACCAAATTTATCAGACCACTCTGCCCCATTAGTTGACTATTCAGTTCATAAGTTCATATTAGGAAAAGGAAGCAAAGTTAAGGCCTTCATGAAGTACAGCTCATACACAATGAAATTGTGCTAAAATATGATATGAATCTTGCGTTACTTAGAATAGTGCATTAATTATTCAATCAAATGTATTAATATCACTTCAATATGAATTGCAGTTACTTTATGTAGGTATAGGGTACTCATAAAAATTTAATGTATCACTATCTCTTCCCATATAATTGTGTTACTTTCTTTTGCACTTTATATGTTATTACAGCACATACGTTTTAAAGGCACATCAAAGATTAGCTTTACGTAATGCAGTCTTAACATACCCTCATGTAGCACCTACTTCTTTCTTGTCATTTTTAGTGCTCACGTTATACATCCTAATGTTGCTATTCTTACCTAACACATGAAGGATTAATTTTCATATGGACATTTATTTGTTATCGTTTATTGATCACGTTTAATAAATCATAAGAACACGTCAATAAAATGTCAGATTCCACATCTACTTATTGACTTATGTATTATAGAAAGCTATTTCTAACATTATGCATGCTTTTACGATGAGGCATCTAAATCAGAACTTCATTCGCATGTTTCTTGAAATGTGAAGCCTAATACACATTTTTGTCATTTTCATGTAGAATAGTATCCCAAATCGATTCTGTTTAAAATTGTTGTAGATAGATGAGCGGAAACACCTTTGCTCTCTCAATTTCTTTCTGCAATCTCTACCAAGACGACCATAAATGTGTTATGCGAGGGTTTTCAGGAGTTGGGTTTTCATGCTGTTTTCATCAACGACAATGGTACCCAATTAACATCCCAGAATATGAAGGAGTTTTTGAATACTTGTAGTTTGAGGCATTCACGCACTGCTTTATATAATCCCCAGGCCAACTGTGTCATTGGAAGGGCAAACCGCATGGTTAGGGGTGCCTCACAGTTGACTGTAGCCAATAGATTAAATATTGAGAAAGTGTCTCCACAAGATCATTCTGTCCTGGATAAGAGATTTGATTCAGGGGAATAGTTTATCCTTAAATGTTGAGAAACTGGAGAAATATTCTTGTGCTGAAGTCAGTCAGTCAATCAATTTTATTTCTGCTGAGACATAAAAGAACACAAGATAAAAATGTAAAACAAGATAAATGCAGATCACAATGCAAAATGTATGGAATGAATTACAATCATTATAATACCTCTGCTGATAATAAAGTGCCATATACTTAAGACCGAGACCAAGGAAACAAAAACCTCCAAATTGTCCGTAAAAAAGGCACATTAGGGATCCGCCAAGTTGCCCGGGATAGCTTAACGGCTAACTATCATAGATTTATATCAATCAGAGCTATTTAGGTCTGCATAAATCCATAATAATAAAAACCTGCCACATGGGCAAAAACGTATTAAGAAAAAAAGAGACAGCAACCAGTAAAAGCCTTCAGGAGTAAGAATCAGTCTTAAAAGGCATAATAAAGTTAAAATAGTCAATACTCAAAGTGCAAGTGCGATGTTCAAATGCTGCAATTAAGAAGAAAAACTTTTTAGCTCAGAGATTTCCTGATATTTACAGCCCCAAAAATAAATGTAATGATAGCAAGACCACATAATTCTGACTCTAGGCAGAAAAGGCGAGACAAACAACTATTGTGAGATCTGACACCAGAGGACTGCAAGATGGGTCATAGAAAAGACCTTCTAGGTTGGATGTAAAAGGCTCAAAAAACCTGAGTGTTTGTTTTGAGGTGCCATCACAGAAATAGGGTGGTAAACTGTAGTACCATGATCCCTGTTTTGTGAGTGCGCTACTAGGAAATGGACCAAATCTAGCCTAAAACGGTAAGATAGAACCTGTGTTCTGTGTTGTTAACCAAAAGGATATAACGTTCAACCCCACTTCTTGTTTAAAACCTAGGTAAGGTGATACTGTAACTAGAGATTGTTGATTGCGAAGTCTCATCTGGGCTCTAAGTTAATACAATGCAGTTTTCACATTGTATTTTGTGCTGCCAGTAATTCGATTGGAGAGAAAAAAAAATGAGAAAGTTCAAGGGCCAAGAAGGATTTTTTAACATAAGATAACCAAAGAATAGCGTTTGTTTGTTCAAGGTTTAGGCAGTCCACCAAGATCTCTTTGGAAAATGAGCAAACCAGAGAAGTCTAGACTTTCTTGCACAAAATCAGGACTGCATCTACAAGAAAATGGAGATCAAATTCCAAGTGGGTGATTAGACTGGCTGTAGTCCATGGTGTAGCTAAAAAGCCTACAGAGAAACTTGTTCTCGATTGTTTGTAGTATACCAGGTGAGGTATAGCTCCACACTCTTCCCCCGTATGTTTTCCAAAGTATAGCCTCTATTGCCCCGCCATGTTGCCAACTCTCAGTGACAGGAGTTTTTTCCCATTTTAAATCGGGAGAGAACATTTTCCCCAGGTAGTTAAAGTTCTGGACTCCAGAAATAGGGGCACCTGCGACGTTATGAAGACGAGGAGGGGTCTTTTTAGTCCTGCACATCATGGTTTGAGACATTGCATGGTTAATTTTCTAGCTAAGGTCTCTCATGAAGCCGGTAAAAGTGTTCACAAACAGCTCCCGCCCATTCGCTCTGCGGGCTAAAAGGACTGCGTCGTCTGCGTAAAGAATCACAGGGACAACCTGGTTCGCAATCCATGGGAGATCTTTGCATCTTAGTGTCTGTTCTTTCTTTAGGGCATTTATATAAAAGAGAAAAAGAAAGGGTGCAAAATGTAATCCTGTCTGACATCTTTATTTGAAGAAAAAAAACATGTGCATGCTCCTACAGCAATGTAACCTGCCTGCTTTATAAAAGCATACTTTCACTAACGCACACCTCCCCAAATGAGAAAGTAATTGCTTGCCTGTGGAATTTAATCACCGTCTGCTTGTTTTCACTCTTAGCTTCTAAGAGCATACTCTTTTACTAATGCAAGGAACGCTGCCTGAAGTGGAATTACTCCCAGGTGGAATGCTAGCAGCGTATTCGTGTTTTACGCTTCATCTCACTTAAAGTTCCCTGATGAAATAAGTATTTGTTTTCAGGGGTTATGGGAGCAGTGTTAATTTGCTCAACCAGTGGACCATTTAGGCCTTGGAATAAAAGAGGTCTGGTCATACACAGAAATTGTCATTTTGCCAGCTGCAGAGTGCTACCATAAAAATATGTAACGTGGCAAACAGTGAGCTAGTGATTGTA
Organism: Triturus cristatus; assembly: GCF_964204655.1. NCBI lineage: Eukaryota > Metazoa > Chordata > Amphibia > Caudata > Salamandridae > Triturus > Triturus cristatus. The sequence goes on along the minus strand of NC_140589.1, from coordinate 1,603,825,193 downwards.
TTCCCCAAAGCTACTCCTAAATTAGGAGTGAATTTACACATTTTATGGGATCCACTTGCTCCAAGAAATGAAAGGCAGGGATACATTTCCAGGAATACGCAAATGGGTAAAATGTATGCATGCAGAAACATGATGCATGTGTGCAATTTTAGCATCTCTAAGAGAACAAGCCATTAGTTGTGTGGCCTACCCAAGCAATGGGTCTACATTCCCACTGCCCTAGGAGCCAAACACCCCATTGTAGCAATTGACTCTTAGGGGAGTGAGTAGAGCAGTCCAAGACTTACTCAAGGGAGGTGGTGTGGGCTAGTAATCCCCATTCGCTGGCATTCAAAAATAATAATAATATGTGATTGTCCTGTCTGCGCTTTTTCTTTATCATCTAACTAACACACACACACACGCATGCACGCACACACACACACACACACACCCATCCCCCCACACACATCCACACAAACACACACCCTCCCTCCCAACCCCCCACCCCATTTAGGATAACTGGTGACTCCTGCAACAATCCCTCTCCCTCTTCTCTAATAGAGGGGATCCTATCTAGACTTCATTCTATAGCGGCTCTGTGGAGCTGGTGAGGGCACCTCTCAAACTGAGAACCCCATGTTGGGCAATAGCCAGATATTGATGGACACAACTATCATTCGAAGCATCAGAAGTGCTCTTGTAAGTTTGGACCCCCATTATTCCGGAAACTGGCGACCTCATTAGATTGTTCTGCAAGTAAAGTTCTCCCTCCTTGATGTTTTCAATATTTATCAGTGCAGAAGTGTAACGCGCCCTTGAAGCCGAGTAGTGTTGAGCAGGAGGCATGTGGCAATATGCACATAAAAAAGAGATTATTCTGCAGAGTCTGAACGAGCAAAACTCATGGTAAATAAACATTATGTTAAAGTCAACTACATATGTTAATCCATAACAGCGCCAGAATACACCACACCAGGATGTGCAGTTTTCATTGCATAAATATAGGTTTGCATAGTTTGCAATTACTGGCTTGCAAGGTGTTTGCAGATGTTCCTGATTGCCATTCTCCTGCCTTGAACATTAGCTGGTACCAGGAGCTCGTAAGCATCATGTTTGCTAGTGCATACCTTGCTCAGCTTATTCTTCGAGTACTCAGAAACATTGTCACATGAGCAACTTCTAGTCATTTTTTATGGGAGTGCATATGCTGATTGGCTCTTTCTCATGAGCGCCTTCAACATATTCGTACCAGTAACTCGCATGGATTTTGTGCACAAGTGCATAACTTGCTTAGAAGTTCACAGCCACTGCACATTTTTCATAGTTTTATTGGGAAATATTTGAAGTTCACATGAAAAAAAAAACATTCTCATAGTCCCAGTCAGCACATATATCACTGGTGGATGGGGGTGAGCCAGTGGGGAGAATATGTCCAGAGAAGGAGCCAAGATGTCTTAAATGGACTGTTTGTTGGTAGTGCGGCACTAGTTTCCAGTTTCTCTTATGCTTTCTGTTGGCGTTTAGATTTGGGGTGGAACTTTTTTGCAAGAGACGAACATTTCAAGTTGTTTGGCATATGGAGCAGAGTTCCTAATTTAGCATTCTTCACGGCTGCCATCTTGGGTTCTAAGTTTCTGTCGTTCTTCCATGTATTTTAGCAGACAACAAATCGCTAAGCAGAAACGCAGCGGATCCTACAATATATGCTAATGAATACACTAAAACTCACTGTGATGCAGCTAGCTATGATGTCAATCAGGGGCACAACTAGACCTGAACTTGGGGGTGGACGGGGGGGGGGGTGGCTACTAGTACTTAAAAGTGATGGTGGGGCCACAGTTTCGCACACTGGGAACCAGACACGTTTGGAAGGCCAATAGGTCCAGGTTTAATGTGTTAATGCATGGAAAAGGCAAGTGTGCATGCCTGTTCTATCATAATGTAAGCACATTAAAGCCAGATCTTTTATCTTCACCAAAGCATTCCTCTGAGACACCGAGCGCTACTGGGGCGCAGAGTGTGTACACGAGATCTGCGAGCATCAGATTTCTGCAAGATGGTTGCTAGCAAGCAGGTCCTATGCATGTCTGAGGAAGCAGTTTAGCAAGGTTGCCATAGGCCCTGGTGCAAGCAGAAGAAATGGCCACCTTGAATGCTGGTGTGGTAGTAAATACAGCAATAGTCAGGGTTCAACAGGCCCCTCAGGGCTCTGAGCCCCGGTGCCACTGCACCTGCTGCACCAGTGATAGCTATGCCCCCTATCCGAGGCACAGAAAAGAAAAGTGTCTTATCTGATTAAAAGAAGCATGAACTGCATAATGATAAAATGCTTCCAAGGAACAAGAAGATGAGTGTGGGAAGAATCTCCCAATGTGCCCACGAAAGTGCTCCCACACACATCGAGAAGTAGACTTGAGGTGTGAAGAATAAACTGGAATAAAGACAATTGTAGGGACCTTCTATCTGGCTGTCACAACATGAGGGGGGCTCACCAACAGCTCAAAAGGAAGGAGTAGCCACAGAGAATATAAGCTAATTACCTGTTCACAAAGTAAAAGCACGCATGTGTTGGTATTCCTATAGCATGAACCTAGCCTCAGAGCAACAGAACGTTGCACATTATGGGAAGTGATGGAAAATGATGCTGGATTGTATTCTTCAAGTGGTAGCTTAAATCTTCTTGTTGCCCATACTTACAGTAGTATCTCACACATTTACATTTTAGGCAGATTTTGATTAAATGATTTTCCACAACTATTCTATTCTATTCTGCAGTTTTTATATTGTGCATGGCTACCCGGGGGCCCTTCCAGTGCTGCAACAGAAACCGTAGATCATCGTGGGCTGCAAAGGATTAATCTCTAAACAGCCAGGCCTTCAAGGCTTTACAGAAGGTCAATTGGTGCTTCAGTAGACACAGTTCAAGAGGTACGGTATTCCAAAGTCTGGATGCCAGAAAAGAGGTGGAGCATCCATTTCAACCAGGTCTACGAATCCAGGGAACCTTCAATAAATGAGGAAGATCGAAGAAGTCTCCCAGGCAGATATTGGGAGGCCAATGGTCTTAACAATAAAGGGCTTTTCCTATCAATTGCCCTATGCATAATGCAGTGGCACTTGAACTGAACTTGGCGTTCCATCGGAAGCCAGTGGAGGTCTTTTAGAGCCTTATCAGCAGACTGATGTTTGGGTATGTTCATTAGAAGTCAGGCAACAGAATTTTGTACAATCTGCAACCTTCTGACAACGTAACTGGGTGAACCAAGATACAGGGCATTCCCGTAATCAAGGCCTGATAGGACAATGGCCTGTATGATCACTCTTCTGGCTGTAAATGAAAGAAGGTTAAGAACCTTCCTCAATCATGTGAAGATGCTATTGCAGCTGGCAGCAAGCTTTTTAACTTGATGGTCCATCTTGAGATTGGGGCCCAGCCACATCCCAAAGCTCTTTATTGAGCTTTTTGGAGCAGGCAACTTGCCAGTCTGGTAAGGGGCTTGGGGCATTACTGCAGAAGTTATTACCCAGCAGCATACCTTTCATCTTATCCTCATTGAATTTATGGAACCAATCTTTTTATTAATATTAGGCGACAATCCTGAGGCAATACACAGCTGTGTGCCTACAACCATATTGGCTGACAGCGTGGGGTCAAAGAGCAAATTACATTTACACAGCTTCAGTGCCTACAACCCGAGGGCTGGCAGCGACGTCTGGATTGTGTAGAAAACCTAACTACAATAATGAGAACAAATCTAGAAACAGCACAGGACTGAATGAAGAGATAAGCAAAAGTCCCTCCCTCCCACCCCTCAAAGAAAAAAGACCTGCACCGTTCGTGGATTCATTAGCGTTGATACCGCCCACCATAAGCTCCTAGACTTCTTATAAGGTGTGCCCCACTACATGCGGGACGTCTTCGCCCCTTCTACCTCAGGAATCAAATGCAATATTTTGAGATATTTGGGGCATGTTACCTCCCTAAACTCCTTCGACAGAAGCTGGATGAATGGGGCCCATAATTCGGCATAGGGTCTCGCCCTTGTGATCTTTAACTAGTGAGCGGCGGTCCATGGCGAGAGTCAGCCAAAGTCTATGCAGCCAGGCCGTGTGGTCAGGGACATTCATGGAGCCCCATTGTGCAAGGATCGTTTGGCGTGCTGCTAGCAATGCCAGTGCCATCTGCCTACCTCTCAGTGAGCGAAGGGGAAATGTCAGCGCGTTTGATAGCCCCAGTAGTGTGAATGCCGGGAAGCGTGGGGTCTCAGTATCAAAGGCTTTGTCAATATCATTCAACACCCCCTGCCAGAAGCGCTCCAGCCTTGGGTAGTGCCAGAGTAAGTGCACTAAAGAGCCGTAAAGGCCACACTCCCTCCAACATTTCTCAGTATGATTTTTGTCCCAGCTATGAATGCGGGCTGGAGTGAAATACCAATAGGATGTGACTTTGTATGCTGATTCGGCCCCTGCAGTATTATAGGCTGTATGGTGTGCCCTGTAATGGATGTTCTCTCAGGCCTCTCCTTAATGCCACTGCATCCCGTACCTTTAGCGTTGCCACAGTGACAGGGAAAGAGTAGAGACCCCAGGCCCTTAAATTATGCGGGAGCCATGCCTCCCTCCATATATTTGCTCCAGCTACTGCTTGGTCCATAAAGGACTAGTGTTTTTCAGACAGCGGACGATTCCACTCCAGAATATACAGAAGGTGGGAGGCTTGAAGATATCTATGCACCAGCGGGAGACCCACCCCTCCGTCCTGCTTAGGTTGCGTCATTTGGGAAATGGGTAATCGTGCCTTCTTCCCTCCCCAGACAAATTTGTTAATGGCTAATTGCACAGCGCGTATATCTTTTGGTGGGGGGTGGGCAGGTGTAGATTCTGGAAAACTGATAGAATCTGCTGTAGCACCATCATCTTTACTGCGGCTATTCGCCCAAACCAGGCTAGTTTTAGTCTCGACCACCCATCCAGGGCCTTAGTCGTTTGTTCCACCATTGCTGAGTAGTTTATACCCAGGGTTTTCGCAATCATTGGAGCCAGGCGGATGCCCAGGTAAGTTATCGGTTGCTTGACCCATTTTAGGGGGAATCTCTACCTTAAAATCTCTTCATGTGCCTGGGGGGTGGAAAGGTTAAGAATCTGTGACTTCCTTAGGTTCACCTAAAAATCCTGACACTTCCTCAAAGGCCTCCAGCTCGGCCACGAAGACGGGCAGAGAGGTGAGTGGCTCCACTAGGGATAGAATTACGTTGTCCGCATAAAGGCTTATCTTATAGACATCGCCTACAAATCGTAGTCCCTGTATCTGCGGGTGGTCCCGAATCCATTGGGCAAGGGGCTCCATGTACAGAGCGAAGAGGAGGGGTGAAAGTGGACACCCATGCCTCGTGCTATTGGGAAGGGTTCCGAAGACACCCCAGTCACCCTGACAAATGCACGGGGGGCTGATAGATACATCAAACCCATTTTATAAAGCGCTCGCCGAAGCCAAAGCAATGAAGTGTGTCAAACAAGTAGTTCCATCGCACTCTGTCAAATGCTTTCTCCACATCTATCGACAGAAGTAAGACTTCCTTAAGGCATCTATGTATACTATCCAAAATGTGTAGGAGTCGCTTTGTATTATCAATCTCCTGTCGTGTGGGGATGAACTCCACCTGGTCTGGGTCGATCAAAGCTGCATACATTGTGATCCTTGTGAGGTTTGAGGATTACTGAGATCGCAGCTTCTGCCATGGAGTCAGTCACCGCACCGCTCTCCAAAAAGGAGTTGAAAGGCTACATCAACAAAGGCGCCAGTTCCACGCAGAAGGTTTTATAAAACAGAGAAGGAAACTCGTCGGGTCCAGGGGCTTCATTTAATTTCAGCCTAGCGATGGCTGAGATCATTTTTTCCGGGCATTTGGGCTCGTCCAGTTGGCTGGCCAGGGCCTGGGTAGTCGCATGAAATTACTTGCCTCCAGGTACGCATGGGCTACCGGCTGCCCTGCCTCCTCCTCGGTATACAGAGACCGGTAGAATTGACCAAAGGTCGCCGGTATATGAGAGTCCGAGCTCACCTCCTCACCTCAGGGCTTCTTTATCGACGGTATAGCCGCCGGCAGAGTTTAAGCTCTAAACCTCTGAGCAAGCAACCTCCCGCATTTGTCACTGCACAGGTAGAACGTATGGCGGAGACAGAGTAGGGCGTATTCCACCCTATCCAGGTCTAGGCGCTTTAGGAGGAGACGTTTTGCTCTCCTGTTCTCTCCATACCCATGGTGCACCTGTGCGCTTATGTATAGTTTCCAGCTCTCTCACCTCTTGTTCTTTGTTCTGATGGATCTCCCGACGCTTTCTATTGTCAGCGGAAGAGACAGCTACAAATTCCCCCCTCATTATTAATTTCAGGGCCTCCCATATCTCCGCTAGCGAAGTGTCCTCCCCATCATTGTGTTGTATGTATTCTACAATTTTGGCCCAGATCACCTTCACCGTCTCCGAAGACTGCAACAGGCCCTCCCGCAGGCGCCATCTTGTGTATTTGTGGCTGGCCTCATCTGGTTGAATGGTGACAGTGATCAGCACATGTTCCGACTGGGACTGTGGCTCTATAGTTGCTTCACGCACCCTATGCAGAAGCGCTGTGGAGGCTAGTAAGTGGTCTAGGCGCACATAAGATTTGTGTGTAGCTGAGTATTGTGTGTAGTTCCATTGTCTCTGGGTGGTGGTTGCGCCAGACTTCATGCAGCCCATTATCTTTGAACCATTGTTTACCCACTGGGGAGAGTGCCCCTATCTGAGCTGACCGCTGGTTGGAATGGTCCTTGGCATTATCTATTACTAAGTTGAAGTTGCCTCCCACCAGGATCGCTGCGTCAGGAGATGCTAGACCTTCTGAGAGGGTCCTCATAATGAAGGGTTCTTGGTGCGTGTTTGGTGTGTAGATATTAATTAAGGTGAAAGGAGTGGAGCCCCATTAAATTCTAAGTGCGAGAACCCTCCCCTTCACCTCATATAGGGTAGAGAGAACTTTCCCTTCGAAGTTTGCTCTAAACAGGATAGCACTCCATTTTTTTTGGTGGCACTCGAGGACCAGTACTGGTGTGGAAATCGGCATGTATGCATGCGGGCCGTGTCTCTAGATAATAAGTGGGTTTCTTGTAACATGCACATGTAATCGTCTACATTCCCCAGCAGCGAGAGGATGGCAGCGCATTTCACAGGGTGGTTGAGGCCCCGTACATTGAGGGATACGATCTTTTGATCCTTACCCATGTGGTGTATCAGATGTTAAGTGATATATGGAGGTGTACGCATAGTAGGATGGGTGAAGTGGGGTGGGCCAGGGAGTGTGCGGCGCTATCCTCACATATCTGGCCTCCCTATGACCGGTGCAGGTTACACAAAAAAAAATAGACCCCATGCAAGAAAACATAAACTTTCCCATCAGACTGGGTGGAACAAGAGCAAGCATTCCTGGAGACAAAAGTTTGTCTAGGTAGAACTGGGTAAAGGGGCATGTGTCCACGGCCGAGCTTCAAGGGAAGGTGAGGGCGGTCTCTGACTCTGCCACTTAGTTGTGCTCATCGTGCTTTCTCTAAGCGTTCAGCTGGGGGATGAAAGACCCCGAGCTAGTGGCCAGCAAAGAAATGACTGCTTCTTGTCCCTTCACTATAGTCGTTGTGTCTGGTTTGTGGAAGGAGGGGGTCCTCCCCACCGTCTGCAGTGAGGTTGAGTGTGCCTTGATCCCTCCAGGGATTTACGTTGCATTTCCGGGGACATGGGCTTCGTAATTCCCAGGACATCCCTGGCCTGAAGTGAACGTATCTGTCGCAGCTTACCCTCATAGCAGAAGATATTACGGAAGGGCTGACCCCAGGAGTATGTGATTCCTTTCTCTTTCAGGTGCATCGTAATTAGCCGAATTTCACGTTGCTTGAACAGGGTGGCAGTCGACAGATCTTAGAAAAATGTAGGCGAATGACCGCGGAACTGCAAGGGGTGAGCGGTGCTCGCCTTCTTAATAATCAGTTCCTTCAGCTGAAAGTCGTTTACACAAACCAGAATGTCCGGCGGTGGAGCCTTACCACTTCTCGGCAACCCCACCCGATGGGCCCTGTCAATCTGGATGTCGGCCGTGTGGTTGTCACCCAACACCTTTCGAAAGAGGGCCACAACAAACTCCCTAATGTCCTCTTCATCTGCACCTGATTTAACACCTCTGATGCACACATAGTTTCAGCAGGAGCGGTTTTCCAGATCTTCTCTGTGTCCCTGTTGCTCAATATTCTGCTCTTTGAGTCGGAGGATTTCTTGCTGCATCATATTCAGTTCCTCATCCCTTCTCTTTTCATGGTTTTCAAGGGTCGCTACACGGTTGCCTATTTCCTGAACATCGCATTTCACTTCTTCCTCATTGAGTTTAAATTTACAACCAGCCATCTAACTGGCTGCTTCCTGGAGACATGGAATCAAAGACAGGTGTCTGGAGTTGGGGTCGGGGGAAACTGACATGACCAACTGGGTGTCATCGGCATTTGAGACCAATGACAGCCCAAGTGTGCGCACGATGTCGGTAAGGAGGAGCATATAATGATTAAAAAGGTTGGGGCTCAGGGAGGAGCCCTAAGGAACCTCACAGCTAAGGGGGAGTCTGGCTGAGTTATAGGACTGATCCGAGACCTGAAAAGTTTGGTTCTCCAGAAAAGAGTCGAGCCCTTCTAGTGCCCGGCCCTTGACACCGGCCTTTGAAATTCTCTGGGGCATATTAGCAACGCTTTGCGATAAATATCGCAAAGCGCGCTTAGCGCTCATTTTTTTACCGCCGGATATCGCTGGATTTTATCGCCGAGATTCTGCGTTATTAGCAACGCGTATCTCCAAGGCGATATTAAATCCAGCGATAGCCGTGATAACATGCTGTATCGCGGGAAAACAAGCGATGATTTCCCTGCGATACGGCATACCTTGCTGATAGGCAGGCATGGACTCAGCCATGCAATCCACCTCCCATGTTAAAGATGGCTCAGTTTTATTTTTAGCAGGTGTTAAAAACGGGCGGTAAAGGGGGTCTTGTGCAGCCTTGCTAATATCCCGAAGTTGTGTTAGCGAGTGTTTGCCAAGGAGTTGTGTGGAGGAATGCCAACTTTGCATGTCATTAGCGATAAATATCGCTGACATGCAAAGTGGCATAAAGCTGTCTCTAACGGCTGTTAGCGACAGCTTGCTAATAGGGCAATAGAAATATCCAAGTGCAGCTAAAGCGGCGATACCACCCTTGCTAATATGCCCCTCTTAGTGAGAGTTAGATGGTCCACGGTGTCAAAGGCAGCACAGAGAATAATGGCTGCAGATCCTCCTTGATCAAGGAGATGTCTCAGTTCCTGGTGCACCACCAACAGAGCTGTTTCAGTGCTGTGGGCGGATGGCCATTTGAGTTGGATGAAGCACTTCCTTGGATTCGAGGACAGGGAAGAGATTTTATTAACCTGTTTTTCTGAGAGTTTGTAGATTCCAGGTAATAAGGAGAAAGGCCAATTATTACTGAGACCGAGAGGGTGAAGATTATTTTTTTGGCAGGGGGATTCAGGTTGCACTCTGTCCAGCCACCACTGGGTATGAGGACCTGTGTGTGGAGAGTGTATAAGTGTGTTAGCAAGTGAGAATGAGAACCAGTGATTGAGAGTACGTTTGTGTATGAGTAATGTTGAGTGGGAAGAAATGAGCAAGTGACAGAATGTGAGTTGGAGTGAGTGAGGGGAAGAGACTAAGGCACAGATTATCAATACTTTCACACAATGCAGAACAGCACCCAACATTGCTGTGTTGCATAAGAGAGCTGGAAAGCACCATAGCTGCAAAGATGTGGTACTATCCTGCCCTCTCCGCATCACTGGTGTACAATAAGGCAGCCAAGCGTCATACAGACAGCTTTGCACTGTAGTGCAAAGATGTGTGTTTAAATTGTAGCATAGCTTCTGTACTGGAAGGGAGCCCTTCCAGCACTAAATACTATGCTTTGTCTAACAATACAACTTTTCCTGCTTTGGATGTGTGCTGTACAGTGTAGTACAGTTTCAAAGCGGGAAAAGTTATGAGAAATAAAGGTGTTACTACTTTTTAATGCCTGTTTTCAAGTGGTGTTTATATTTTGCTGCAAACCCTTTCAATTGTTGTTAGTAGATAGGGGTTTGCATCAAAAACCATAGGTGGTTGCACAGTAACACCCATGTTCCACCCATAGAACGCCCCCTTGACACAGAATAAAGCAAAGCAGCTATTTGCACTGCTTTGCATTACTTTCAGGCAACTTTCCAGTGCAAAACAGGTTTTGTGCTGGAAAGTAAATTAAAACACATTTTGAGTAGGTGTGCGTCCCTTTTGAGATGCAAACCCATCCCAAATTTTGAAAAGGATGGGCTGAACTCCTGGGGAGTATTGCACCCCACCACTTTCAAAGATCAGCAGCCATTCACGCCAATACCAATAGGCGAGATGTGGCCTAACAGCCTGAGCTGCTGACTCTGGAACTGGGTAGTTTGAATCCCAGCGTCAGCTCAGTGTCCTGTGATCCTGGGCAGATCACTTATTCTCCCTGTGCTTAAAAAACAAATCTGATTTTGTGTTATTTAATCTGGTGCTTGTGTAAAGTGCCATGATGCCTTTGAGCCCCAGTCCCCCATCATGAAAGCGCTATTGGCAGAAGAGTCTGGTCGCTGCATTTAAAAAACAAAATGTCTTTCTTTATCTTTTTAGCATTTATTTATTGCTTATTACTCATCATATATGGGTAGTAAGCACTTTATAAATGCAATTCCAAAGCAAGCCAATTTGCTATTTCTGCCTTGTTTGCTTGAAAGCAGAGGAGGACGGCAGAAACTGCTTTTGAAGTGTAGACGCAGTCCCTTAAATAGAGCGTTAAAGAGCACGCATTGTCTCTCTTTAAAACAAATGGTGATAAGTAAAGCACACTGCCTTACACATTTGAACCCCCACTGTGAGGTTTTTGTCCTGGGTGTGGTGGTTCATCTGTGACCCTTATCACCTCCGTAAAAGGACACTGCAGAAGCAAGATAAGCTGAAGGGGTCTGTTGGAGAAAATGTTTGTTCAAACACTCTGTTCATCAGCTGTAGTTTGCCCAGACTTTCCCTGGGACAGACACCCACACAGCTGCAGCCCAGGCTACAGAACACATAGGGGAGGAGGGCTGAAGCCCTTACAGCCCATTGAGCGTTGCTCACCTGAAAAAAATGATATCTCAGTTATTTCACCAAACACTCATGTGCACCACGTCTGGAGAGTAGTCTGCAAACCATGTTGGGTTTAGTTTCTGTCACATGCCCTGCGCCCCCTAAAGGTTACCCGGAGTTCCCTGCACAGCTCATCTGTGTCCCAGTAGCTGCCTGGGTGTTAACAGAGTTGCAGGGCAGGGAAGAGGTGGAGAACAGGTGAGGGCAAAGGGGTACAACGGACATAGGGGGAGACAAATAATATTTAAAAAGCACTTACCTGCTCGCCACATCGCACCCCTCGATTTTTCAGGCACAAACTCCCAGAGTGCACTGCGGCCAATCCTGTTGCTGCTTTCATGCTGCTGAAAGCAGCATCAGAATTGGCCTGAGTGCTGATGATTTGTGCTCTCAGTTAGACTGGTAGCCTGTGCCTTCTCTCTCCATCCCGGCAACGCACCTGGGGTTGAAGAGAGCTTCAGTGAGCATTCCATGATTAGATTAGATTAGAATACTCGTATAGCGCATGGCTGCCCCAGCAACGAGGCGTCCCGGCGCTGAAGCAGAGCACAGAATAAGGAAGCAAGGCAGAGAAATAGTAGTGGTAGAAAAGCCAGGTCTTTACAAGCCTTCTGAAGACCAGGTGATCAGGATTGCTACGGATATGTAGAGGGAGGGAGTTCCATAAAGCGGGAGCCAGCCGTTTAAAAGATCGACCACCCGATCCGGTCCTTCGTATTCGTGGAATTCTTGCCAGGAGCAGATCCGCCGAGCGCAGCGCTCGTGAGGGTACGTAATGGGCGCATAGATTACTCAGGATTCCTGGGCCGATGCCTGTAAGAATATCTTATGCGTCATACAGAGCGCTTTAAAACGAACTCTGCAACCAATGCAGACGATGCCATGCACACTTGAGTAGCAGTGCCGATGCCATGCACACTTGAGTAGCAGTGCCCAATACACCCTCTCCAGCCTGACATCACCCTGGCCCCGCCCCCAAGCCTCAGCTCTGAGAGAAAAATGTTATTTTTAATTTTTTCAGCTGCTGGCAGGTGGGGCGACGCTCCTCTGCCATTACGGAGGAGCCGTTTCTGCTGTGTCCGCCTACCAATGTACACTGTAGAAGAGACCTATTTGTGATGTATATGTCTACAGTGCTTGTGGGGTTGATTGCAGTCTCAAACTAGTGGCACGCGCCAAAAACAGCTGTTACTTGAAATGAACACTTCCTTTGAACCCAGGATTTGCTCTGTGACCTCAAGATGACATCATGCCAGGAGAAGAGATGGTGCAAGGATGTCTGTGCGATTAAGCAAAAGGTGAGCACACAAAGTTCCACTGTGCAGTGGAAACACATCTTGTGTAGTTCAGTTCATCAGCAGAGAAGAACGTCTGTGAACTTTTCAACTGTATTCACTCTTTGTTTGCACTTTTCAACTGCATTCACTCAATATTCATGCAGGCAATTTCAGCAATGGCATCTGCAGGATCTGCCCTGGGCTAGGTTCTTAGATGACTTCCTTCCCTCGCCAATTTTCCTTTATCAAACAACTGAATCAGCTCCTCAAAACTACGGGGCAACTGTTGATTAATCACGAAGGACCCCGGGACGATTCACCGTGAGGATCTTTACACAAAGCGATTATTCTATGAGCAACTAAAGTGCTGACAGGAAAGGGGAGAACGGTATATATGGTATACACCCCTGTGATTTTTGAGAGCTGGTATGTTGGCCCATGGCTCTCAGTAGTCGCTTTTGATATTACAGTAGACGTCCAGGGAGGTGACGTGTGACCTCGGTTGCCCTGACGAATTTGCCGCTACTATTGATTTGACAATTAAACATGTTGTCCGTCCTTGAAGTGGTTCACAACATGCCGTGTTTTTAATTTTGGGCGAACTCACGTGCTGGATTAGAAGCTATAAGTATGTGTGTACCTGCCTGTTTGGTGGTGCATACGTGAGACACTTTCTCCTTTTCTCCACACTTTTTCCTTTTGGATATACACTTAATTTTGTGAGTGTTGTCTTCCAAGTGATCTGACAGACGACTGGTTTTCTCATTGTGGGTTGTTTTAAATTATTTATCAACCAGGCATAGTGGATTAGGTCAGAGTGCATACAATAGCATCTGAATGTGGGAAATGATGAGCATCACCCCATATCAATCCAAGATACTTATAAAATGGATGAGGTTGCCTATTAGTTACAGGTCTTTTTTGTTTGATTTAATGTTGATTGGAGGGTGACCTGGCACATTAATTCCCTCTATAGCTCCTTATTGAAAATACAGATTAATCACAAAGGCCAATCACTGAGTCCTGCTGAGAGTATGACATCATCCATGGTCCAATTAACAGTCAAGCGAGCGGAATTGATGCATGGTTTTATGCATGAATTTAGCTCCGCCTGATTACTACTGTTTAAGTTTTTCTTGGTTTTACTGGTTGTGGAAGAACCTGACCCAATTTCTCTGGCAGGTAAAACCATCTGGAAAAACTACCTGAGTATTTTGCTGCAGCAGAGCCAAGTTTCATCCTGCTTTTTTTAATGGAGTAAGAATACAATGCTTCCGCCAGCTGGAAAAAAACCTTCCTTTTACTTCCCTACTCCACCCACTGTACAAGGGCGATTATGCCACAAGTAAATTTTCATGCGAATTGACTGTGCAGTAAATCTTCTTCAATAGCATGCAAATCATAATCAGAGCCCCAGAGGTTATACCTTTGGTGGCTCGCTGCAAGTGTGTGCCTGTAGAGCCTTGGACTTTCCAGTGCTTAATTTGAGCAGGTGGTTTCCGGTACTCAGCACCAGAACTTAATTGTCAGCACCAGCACCTATGACAGTCTGTGACACAGTGGCACTGTTTTTTTAAATTCAGAGATGAGCACAACAACTGTTGTTTATTAATTCAGTATAAATTAACAATGAGCAATGCATGCTGCCAAAGCCTTTCTTTTAACTTTGGGGGCCTGAAATAGTCAGAATTCTCATACTTGTAGGAGTGTGCCTTATTACTTATGCGGCAATGGGCAGTGCAAGTGGAAGTGTCCTGCTGACTAGAGACCTGGCATTTTTTTTTTTTTTTTTTACTTTTTACAAATTAAGCACTTGAGTTGGAAATGGGGGTCTCTAGTTGGCAGAGATAGGTACCTTTGACCAAATGGGGACCCTTGCTCTAGTCAGGGCAAGGGGGATACACACTTTAGATAAACCCTGCTCACCCCCTTGGTAGCTTGGCACGAGCAGACAGGCTTATCCTAAGAGCAACGTGTAAAGTATTTGTACCAACACTCACGGTAACACAGTGAAAACACCACAAATGGACACCACACAAGTTTAGAAAAATAAAATATCTTTATCTAAACTAAACAAGACCAAAACAACAAAAATCCAACATACAGGAACTCAGTAGAATATCTTTAAAAAGGGTTGTTGCAAAAATAAACTTGTAGATGATAAATGTGACACTTTAGTCTCAAAGTACCTGGGATGCGTAACGCAAAACAATTCTTCCTGGGCTCGGTTCGATGCAGAAAGATGGAGCCTCAATGCTTTTCGACGATCTGGTGCGCTGCGACAAAATGGAGTCTCTACTGCAATGCAACGTGGAGGCGATGCGTGCACGCCAGACGGCTGCCGCGACAGGCCCTGGGACACGCTTCCCTGGTGATGCGACAACACCCTCGGCGACTGCAACACGCTTCTCCGGTGCTGCGGCAGTGCGCTTCCTCAGCGATTCGACGGCCCTGTGAAACGCTTCTCCGGTGATGCGACGGCACCCTCTGTGGTGGCGGCACGCTTCTCCGGTGATGCGACGGCGAACAGCGGCAGTTGCGACACGCTTCCTTGATGATGCAAAAGCGGCTGCTGCGGCGGCGTCAGGCTTCTCTCTCGCTGCGTCATGCTTCCAGCTCCCAACAGCAAAAAAGCCTCACACACAGTTACAGGCCCTCCTAGCAGACTGGAACTCCCAGCAAGGAAGTTCAGGGAAGCTGTGGGTGAAGTCCTTCTGTGCCTGGGACTTCAGAAACAGGAGGCCAGCTCTTCTCGGGCCCTTGGAGACTTTTCTTCAGATGGACACAGCACACAGCAAAGGCCTTCTTCAAGCAGGGGACACAGCACACAGCAAAGTCCCTTGGTCCTCTCCTCAGTAGAAACCGCAAACCATAGGCCAACCCCAGACACACAGCAAGGGAGGTACTTGTCCTCAGTCTCTTCAGCTGATCTTCTTTGGCAGGGATTCCTCTTGATCACAAAGCAGTCTAACTTTCAGGGGTTTCAGCTATCATATTTATACCCCAACATTCTTTGTTCTCCATGTGTGAGGGGTTCTGGACCCAGTCCAAACCAGTTCTGGGGGCACTCTGCCAGTGCACATCTTCTTCCTTTGTGAGTGTGGGCCAGGGCCATTAGACACACCACAGGAGGTGGAACTAGCATTGTGGAAGGCATGCACAGCCCTATTCAGGCCCAGGTGCTACTCCTCCCACCACTCCAAATGCTGATAGGTCTATTCAGCTTAGTGCCGACTCACCCAGACTCCTGGAGCCACCCCAGCCCCTGTCACTCTCAAATCAGACATCAATCCACTAACAGGCAGAGGCACACAGAAAGGTTGAACAAGAAAATAGCCCCTTTCTAAAAGTGCTATTTTCAAACACAGTATTTAAAAAACATCTTTACTAAAAGATGTTATTAAATTCTGAGTTCAGGGATACCAGACCCCAATTTTCCATCTTGCTCCTATGGGAAACGAAATTGGCAGTATTTTACTATCAGGACATGTTACCCACACGAGTACAAGTCCTACCTTTCACATAAACACACCCTGCCCAGCGGGGGGGTACCTTGGGCCTACCATAGGAGTGTCCAATGTGTAAGAAAGGGAAGGGTCAGGCCTGGCAAGTGGGTACACTTGGCCAGGTCAACAGGGCAATTAACAAACTGCGCACAGGCACTGCGGAAGCAGGTCTGAGACCTCTTTACAGCGCTACTCATGTGGGTGGAACAATCAGTGCTGCAAGCCCACTAGTAGCATTTGAAATACCAGGCCTGGCACACTCAGTGCACTTTACTAGGGACCTACTGGTAAAACAAATAAGCCAGTCATGGATAACCAATCACAATGAC
This sequence comes from Triturus cristatus, assembly GCF_964204655.1. NCBI lineage: Eukaryota > Metazoa > Chordata > Amphibia > Caudata > Salamandridae > Triturus > Triturus cristatus. The sequence continues at coordinate 1,603,808,864 of NC_140589.1, read as the reverse complement.
AATTTACACAGAGAGTACTTGCACTTTGACACTGATCAGCAGTAGCAAAGTGCCCAAAAAGCATCTAAACCAGCAAAAACGAAATCCAGCACAATATCAAAAATACAGGAGGGAAAGGCAAAAAGTCAGAGGAAACCACGCCAAGGATGCCGGTCTAACACGTATCCCCTCCAGCTGAAAGTGGGGAGAACTACCCACCCTCTTGGGAGTTCTCATCACTAAGGCAGAAGAACCTTGACAGACCATCAGCATTGGCATGTTCTGTACCAGGGCGGTGATCCACCGTAAGGTCCATTCCCTGTAGGGAGATGAACCACCACAACAGTTTTGGGTTCTCGCACCTTATTTGCATTAACCATCTGAGGGACCTGTGGTCTGTCTGAACCCGGAAGTGAGTCCCAAACAAGTAGGGCCTTAGCTTCTTCAGCGTCCAGACCACAGCAAAAGCTTCCCTTTCAATTGTACTCCACCTCTGTTACCTGGGAAGTAGCCTCCTGCTAATGAAAGCTACGGATTGCTCCAAGCCCATGTCATTTAATTTTGAGAGTACTGCTCCCACTCCATGCTCTGAAGCATCTGTCTGCACCACAAACTCTTTGGAGAAATCAGGCACCTTGAGCACGGGTGCCGTGCACACTGCAGCTTCCAGGGCATCAAATGCGGTCTGGCCGGCATCGGTCCAAATCACCTTCCTGGGCTGCTTCCTTGAAGTCAGCTCTGTCAAGGAGGCATCAATGGTGTCATACCCCTTCACAAACCATCTGTAATACCCAGTGAGACCTAAGAAGGCTCTCACCTCTGTCTGGGTCTTGGGAGGCTCCCAAGCCAGAATGGTATCAATCTTTGCTTTTAGGGGCGCCACCTGGCCGCTCCCTACCTGGTGTCCCAAGTACACCACAGATCCCTGCCCTATCTGGCACTTACTGGCCTTGATAGTGAGGCCTGACCTTTGCAGAGCCTTCAACACTTCACAGAGGTGTTGCAACTGTTCTTCCCAACTGGAGCTGAACACAGCAGTGTCATCCAGGTAAGCAGCGCTGAATTCCTCCAGCCCCCGGTTGACCTGTCTCTGAAAGGCGGCAGGGGCGTTCTTCAACCCAAAGGGCATGACACGGAACTGGAAGTGCCCCTTTGGTGTTGGAAACACTGACCTCTCTTTGGCCCCCTCAGTTAAGGCAATCTGCCAGTACCCAGATGTTAAATCAAACATACTGAGGTACTGGGCAGCGCCTAACCGATCCACGATCTAATCAGATCTGGGGATGGGGTGTGCGTCAGTCTTGGTGACCGCATTGATCCCACGGCAGTCCACACAAAACTGCAGTTCTGGAGTGGCACCGGGTGCAGCAGCTTTTGGTACTAAGACCACTGGGCTAGCCCACGGTCTGCTGGAGGGCTCAATTACCCCTAGCACCAACGTCTTGGAAACTTCTTCCTTGATGCTGGCCCTGACCTTGTCAGCTACCCTGTACAATTTCTGTTTCACAGGTAGACTGTCCCCAGTGTCCACATCTTGGATGCACCAACCAGTGACTCCTGGCGTCAGGGAGAAGAGGGAGGCGAACTGACCCAACACGTGGTGACAGTCCCTCTGCTGCTCTGGGGTCAGGGTAGGCGAGAGGTTAACCCCATCCATGACCCATCCTGCTCCTCTGCTGACAGGAGGCCAGGCAGAGGGTCACTTTCCTCCTCCATCCCATCATCTGTAGCCAGGAGCATTGTCACATCAGACCTCTCAAAGTGTGGCTTCAGGCGGTTCACATGTAGGACCCTCAAAGGGTTCCTGGGAGATTTCAAGTCAACCGGATAGGTTACATCGCTCTTGCGCTCCTCCACCTCATATGGCCCAGTTCTTTTGTCTTGGAGCACACAGGGCTCCACCGGCGCCATCATCCACACCTTCTGTCCAGATTGAAATTCGATCAGAGTCGCATTCTGGTCGAACCATCTTTTCCTTTCCTCCTGGCTAGCTTCCAGGTTCGCCTGAGCGAGTTTCCTGAAGCGTTGAGTCTGGTTGCGGAGGGCCAGCATATACCTGAACACATCCTGGGGGGTCTTACCAGGGGACCTTTCCCAATCCTCCTTCACCAGACTCAGAGGTCCTCTCACAGGGTGAAAGTACAGGAGTTCAAAGGGGCTGAGCCCTAAGGACTTCTGAGGTACCTCCCTGTAGGCAAACAACATGCATGGCAAAAAGACGTCCCACTTCCTTCTCATGGGTTCCGCAAGGCACATTATCATTAGGGGTGGGCAGAATTTGCGTAGTTGCCCTACGCAAGTTATCGCAAAATTGCTCCAAATCTCTGCGAGCACGCGGAACTTTCGCGAAGACGCAGAGATTGCTTTTCCCGCCCGTTCGCGATGTGTTTGTGCGTGCTCGCGGGGAAATATAGCGGGTGCTAATGGGCGTGGCCATCTTGCTCGCGATGCTTATTTTCTGTTCCGGGTCGAATGACGTGTTCGTGATCGCAAACTCTCAAGGGATAGCACGACCGGCTATCAACAATCCAACATCTCATGGCGCACGCGATCGGATAGGAAAACTTGTCGGCGAACGCAGGGATCCAGTAAGTCACTACCGCATGCGCGAGAATGCATTTTTAAAGCACAAACAAGAAAATATTTCCGCTTTTGCAGTGGGTCGCGGAAGTTTCCACATCTCCTCGTTCTACGCGGAATGCGGATATGCCAAAACTTCGCAACTTCCGCGAGCGGAACGGAAATTTTCGCCCAGGCCTAATTATAATGCCTTTCAGGGTTCGTTTGTATCTGTCAACCAACGCATTCCCTTTAGGATGGTAAGGAGTGGTGAACTTGTAAGTTACCCCACACTACTCCCACAAAGACTTCATGCACTTCGAGATGAAGTTGGTACCCCGGTCGGAGACCACCTCTCTGGGGAACCCCAAACGGGAAAAGATCCCCATCAATGCATGGCCCACCACAGGGGCTGTGATTGTCCAGAGAGGGACAGCCTCCGGGTACCTGGTGGCATGGTCCACCAAGACCAAGATAAACTTGTTGTCTAAGGCTGTCTTGGATTCCAGTGGCCCCACAATATCAATGCCCACCTGTTCAAAAGGGGTGCTCACCACAGGAAAGGAGGGGAGCCTTACACTTTCCTCCACTCTTGCCACTTGCCTGGCAAGTCTGGCAAATCCTGCAGTGTGTACTGATGTGCTTCCTCATTTGGGGCCAGAAAAAGTGGGTGGCAAGCCTCTGAAAGGTCTTGTCGCACACCAAATGTCCTGCTAGAGGCACGTCATGAGCCAGACCAAGTTGGAAGGCCCTGAAGAGCTCGGGTACCACCAGAACACGGGCTGCACCGGGCTCAGCGACCCTAGGCTCACAATGGAGTAATCCATCTTCCCAGTAAATGAGATAAGTCTTGGACTCGCCACCTGCCGCTTGGTCTGCACTGCAGCCTGTTGCCGCATACAAATGAGAGAAGGGCATTCCATCTGGACCTGCCAGAACTCCTCCCTGGAGGGACCTCCTTCATGCTGCCAATGGGTCAGCTCAGGAAGGTCTCACAGTTCAACCACCTGTTCCCCTGTAGGTTCCAGGGCATCCCCCTCAGGTTCTGCTTCCTCCTGGACCATGGGAACGTCTGGGGCTGGTTTCCCCCGCCCCCCGCCCCTTCTCTTCCTGGCAGGCACCTGGGCCACTGTTTCAGGCTCCAGGTCCGCTTGATTACCCCTACTGGCTGCCATTGACGAGTGGTCACACAGACCCACTCAGGCAGACCCAACATCTCCAAATGAGCCTGGCGTTCCACCTCCCTCCATGGGGAACTCTCCAGGTCATTAGCCAGCAGACAGTCTACAGGCATGGATGGACTGACAACAACCTTCAAGGAACCTGAGACCCCCCACTCAAAGGGAATTAGCGCCACTTTGCAGAGACGCACAGAGTTGTCTGCTGCAACTACAGGGTGAAGTGCATTCGGAATTACCTGCTCCTCAGACACCCACTGACACCTAACAGATGTCACACTGGCTCCTGTGTCTCTCAGAGCCACCACCCTCCTCCCATTGATGGTCACCCACTGCCTGTATTTTTTAGTGTTCTCAGGCAGGTAGGTCTCCTGGACCATATCTCTGTCTCCTAAAGAGACAAGGGTCATAACTGCTTGCTCTTGCCTTTCACTGGAAACTAATACCTCCCCCAAAGCTACACTCACAAAACTCGGTGTCTGAGCACTAGTGGGTGCTTGGGATTTCTTGGGGCTCCTTGGGGCAATGTGGCCCTTCTCACCACAGTTGTAACACCTGGTAGGACCCTGCAAGTTACCCTGCCCTTAGGGGGCTGCGCGTCTTAGGCTGGGGGGGCTGGGACTCCTTTGCCTCTGAACTGTTTTGGGGCCCTTTAGAGAACTCCTTTTGGTTACCGTTGTCCCCCCCACTCTTCTGCTGGGGACCCTGCCCACCTTTGGCTGTGGTACCCACAATCCCCTTGTGGACCTTGGTGCTGGTCAAGCAGTCCACCTCCTTAGCAAGCTCACTGGGATCAGTTAACTTACTGTCCAAAAGATGCTGGCGCAGCTCTGAAACACATAGACTGCTCAAGTGCTCCCAACTAATTAGAAACAGGTCCTAGGATGCTTGTTTCCGGTCTAGGGAGGACCTGGTTTGGCAGTTTGGGCTAGACTGTTCCCATGAGGCACAGGTTCAAGACTGATTTGCATATGGCCAGGTCTAAACTGGGTTGGCATGGTCAGCAAAAGAATGATGGATTTAACCCAGATCTCTTGACTGGGGGTGAATGTTTTGATTTGTTCTGCATTCCGTCCATCAATTTTGTGTCTTTTGCTAGCTGTTATGTTCAGGCAAACATTACATATCACTAAAGTGGACGATATCTCCATAAAAAATTGTGAGGCTCTTCTCACCAGATGCAATTCTACACCGTCTTCCTCCTGTAACTTCCTGCTCCTTTACAGACCCCATATGTCCCATCCGAAAACTGTCATCACTGGCCTAGACGCACTGAACCTGCATCAGATTGTCCACAAACCTACACACATCGCTGGACACCTCCTAGAAGTCATTTTTGCTAATACCGAACTAGTTACATTTCAAACTATAACTCCAGTCACATGGTCAGACCACCACTTGCTTGCTTTCCAACATAAAAGAACACAAAGCAACTCACCTAAAACCTCCTTACATGCATCCACCTATCGACCATGGAAAAAATTAAATTTGGAACACTTAGAAACACAACTAACATCCAGTACAGATCTGGAAACAATAAATTCTGTTCAAAAACTATATGAGTGGCTACAGGAAGCTTTTGATATCCCGATACCACTCAAAACCACACAACACAACAAAAGAAAACAAGCACCTTTGAGAAATACAGAGATAAAAGAAATAAAACAACAAATTAGAAATCTGCAACGCGCCTGGCTCAAAACAAAAGCCAAACAAGACAAACTTCGCCTACAGAAACTTAACAGATCATACAAGTCAGCAATCAAAAAAGCAAAAAAAGGGTACTATTCAGACAGAATTCAAAATGCTAAATGTGCAAATAAAGAATTCTATAAAATACTCAATGAATTTTGTAAACCTAATTTCCTAGAAGAAACTCATTCCGTTACTCAAGATTTCATAGACGAACTGGCAAATCATTACACGGACAAAGCAGACACACTGGAGTCAAACTTAAAACAGGGTCAAAGCACCAGCACTAACCTTTTTACAAAAGAAAATCCAAGAATACCCGAACCCAACCTCTCTGTTCCTTCTAACACATTTCACACAATGAATTCATGGACCTGGTCAAAGCAAGCCGACCTGCTGGCAGGCCTTCTGACCTGTGTCTCCCCCAAATTTTCAAGACAATTCTTCTAACAACCTCTGCTGCCACTCCAGTAAGAAGGATCATCAATGATTCCTTAACTACCGGAATATTTCCAGAAGAACTAAAAAAAAGTAATACATACGCCCTTTACTGAAGAAAACAAACTCGGACCCGCTGAACCCTGACAAGTACAAACCCATTACAAATGGACCTTTCCTGGGTAAACTAATACAAAGAGCAGTATTCGCCTATATGTCACAATTCATAGAAGAGAATGCCATACTTTCAGACTTCCAGACAGGATTATGTCCAGGAAGAGGCACAGAATCTGCCCTCCTTACCATCTGAGATGACCTGAAGAACACAGTTGACCGCAACAGGCTTGCTGCGCTACTCCTTTTGGATCTGTCGGCTGCCTTTGTCACGGCTGACCTTGACACTCTGATACAAAGACTCTACGAAGCCGGCATAGAGGAGACTGCTCTAGACTGGATCACGTCCTACCTTCAAAACAGAACTAATGTCATCCATACCTCACCTTTCTCGTCCAAACCATACTCCACAAAAGCAGGAGTCCCTCAAGGCTCTATCATCTCGCCCATGCTTTTCAACATCTATATGAAGTCATTAGCGGTACTGGTCAATCAATTTCACCTTACATGCTGTAACTATGCAGATGACACACAAACATTCCTTCAACTGGAATACCCCAAAGAAATTGGAAACTCACCAATTTTCAGTTGTCTCAGAGCCATGGATCAATGAATGACTTGGAGCCATCTCAAATTGAATGCTTCCAAAATGGAAATACTCACATGTGACGATTGGAAACATTATGACCTGCTTGCCGTCTGGCCTGAACTGGGATCACCACCTAAAGTAACAAATGAAGTAAGAAACCTCGGAATGACCATGGACTCCAAGCTATCGATTAATGCCCAAGTGGACAAACTAGCAAGCTCAAGCTTTGCTACTATAAAAACTTTGCGACAAATATTTCACAATTTGTGCTTTCTATACAAGGTCCAAGCTACCATCTCCCTTGTTCTGTCCAAACTCGCTTACGCCAATAGCCTCTACCACGGATCACCTTTAACGACCATGAAAAGACTACAACAGATTCAGAACTCGGCTGCCAGACTGCTCTTGCATATCAAACCGCGAGACCACATCTCACCTGCCTTGAAAGCCCTGCATTGGTTACCAGTTGCCAGAAGATCCATTTTCAAGCTGCTTTGTATCACCCACAAAGCGATAGATGTAATGGGACCGCTCTTCATCAGGAATAAAATCACCAAACACATTCAACAAAGGAACCTCCGGTCTAGAGTGGCACCTCACCTCAAAATCCCAAGATACAAGAAAAAACCATGGGTGGCACATCCTTCTCTGTTCAAGCAGCCAAACTATGGAACTCTTTACCCCCCAACATAAGATCCACGGACAACCACCTTATCTTCAGAAAACTACTCAAGAATTAACTCTTCCCCACATAAGCACCATACGCAAACAGAAATATACAGCTTATCACTCTGTGTATGAGCATTTATTTGTATTATAAAGATGTGCCTATATATGTGCATTGCTTTGTATAAACATGTAGAATAATTATGTTTTAATAAAATTAAAAATGTTTTAAGTACAACAACACTTGAAAACCAGAGTTTATCTAATGCATCGTTAATCTACATATGCTTACCTACTTTATGCAATTGTATACCTTCCATGTTCTTGGATCTATAAATGTATTACCTTTCTCATAAAAAAGCATACAATGCAATACCCTATTTCTCACTCTACACCTCTCTCAATATATCCTCTACCTCAACTCTTTGACTCATCTCAAACTCTCTCTAATGCACTACCCTATTTCTCACCCTACACCTCTTTCAAAATCTTTAATCCACATATACTTACTTTTTTTATGCATCTATATTCTTTCCATGTACTTATGGATCTATATATTTATTACTTTCTTCTAATTCAGCATATTCTATGCACTACCCTATCCTCACCCTATGCCTCTCTCAATATATCTTCTACCTCAACTGTGGCTCATCTCTAACCTCTTTCTACTAATCTTTCCAATGCACTACCCTATCTCTCACCCTATACCTCTATCAATATATCCTCTGCAGCCACTATCTCATTCATCCCAAACCCCATACCGCTACTATGATCCCCAAAATAACCCTTTCTAGACTCACCCCTACTCAACCCTCCTTGCATCATCTGACACCTCTTTACTATACCGATCCCCCAAAACAAGCCTTTCTAAACTCTTCCCTCTGACTCTTTCCCTCCACTTCCCTTTTTACTCATCCCAATCCTCCTCCTATGGCTATGACCTCCAAAATAAAAATAAAAAAATACACTCCTTCACTCTTCTATCCCTCCACTATCCTTTCAATCAAAATAACAGACTAACATGTCCACTTCTCAAATTTCATATTTTACTATACTAATTCACCACTAATCCTCTCTGGGTCCCAGAGTAGCATGCTACTCGCTGAGAAAGCAATTCAACAAATCATCAGGGGTAGCAAGCACTATATAAATGCAAACCTTTTTCCCTCTCCTATCTCTTCGCTACCCTTCTCAATCCAAATAACTGACTAACATATCCACCACTCAAATTAGTTTCATATTTCACTATACTAATTCAACATTAATCCATTATGGGTTCCGGAGTAGCGGGCTACTCGCCAATAAAGCGTTTCAACACCCCATCAGGGGCAGCAAGCGCTATATAAATGCAAACCTTTTTCCCTCTTTCATCCGTCCGCTATCCTTCTCAATTCAAATTACCGACTACTATCCACCACTCACATTACTTTCACATTTCATTATACTAATTCACCACTAATTCTATATGGGTTCTGGAGTAGCGTGCTACTCACCAAAAAAGTTCTTCAACTCCCCATCAGGGGTAACAAGCGCTATATAAATGCAAACCTTTTCCCCTCTTCCATCCCTCCGCTACCCTTCTTGATCGAAATAACTGACAAACATATCCACAACTCAAATTACTTTCATATTTCACTATACTAATTCACCACTAATCCTTTATGGGCTCCATAGTAGCGTGCTACTCGCCAAAAAAGCGCCTCAACACACCATCAGGGGTAATAAGCGCTATATAAATGCAAACCTTTTTCCCTCTACTACCCCTCCGCTATCCTTCTGAATCCAAATAACTGACTAACCTATCCACCACTCAAATTACTTGCATATTTCACTATACTAATTCAACACTAATCCTTTATGGATTCCGGAGTAGCGTGCTACTCGCCAAAAAGCGCTTCAACACTCCATCAGGGGTAACAAGCACTATTTAAATGCAAACCTTTTTCCCCTCTTCCATCTCTCAGCTACCCTTCTCAATCAAAATAACTGACTAACATATCCACCACTCAAATTACTTTCATAGTTCACTATAATAATTCAACACTAATCCTTTAGGGTTCCGTAGTAGCGTACTACTCACCGAAAAAGCGCTTTGACGCCTCATCAGGGGTAGGAAGAGCTATATAAATGCAATTACAATACAATACAATTAAGACGTGTTCGTTCTAATGACGGCGTTCAGAAGGCATGCGTGCTAAACGCATGTGGAATACCATCATACATTCTTCGAATGTTGTTCTGACAAGACCCGTCTCTAAATCTAAAATTATTAGCAGCTATAACATGGAGGATTTTTTCCATGTTAGAGAGCATATCTCTAATAGCAGCCAGAATATATTCTACAGCTGAAATTTGTTGTTCCTGCTCTGTAAGTCTGCCATCATGCCTCTCAAAAATTCCGGGAGATGGTATCTATGCTTGTGTTAAGCGTATCTGTTTGATGATCTATGGACTTCAGATTTGCTTGCAAGGCCTTAAGGAGTGTTTTCATGTCTTCACCTTGGCTAACTGAGTTTGGTCTCTTAATAGGGCCTTATCTACCATCAACCTCCTTGCTCTCCTGTGTGGTTCAAACAACAGCTTTTGTTGTTTTCTATCCGTTTTGTCCATGTTTGTTATCAGGATTATTTGCACAATTGCCAAAGATGTGGAGACTGTAGCCACCTACTTAACATCTGAGTGGAGCCTGATCCGTTCAACTCAGATTGCCAAGTAAACCATCCAAGCCCTAGTGAGTCACAGCAATACAGATGCCTCGAATTAGCTGCCCTTCTGTATAGACAGTAGGCAAGCAGTAGGCAAGAAAGAAAGTACACTCCAATGCAGTGGGATACAAAATGCAAAAGAGAAATCAAATAGTCTCCACATTGTCAAGCAGGGTCCCGCCTCCCCCTGGCTCTCCTATATGTATATCTCAGGGGCGTGGGACAGCTCGTGAATGGCTCCTGGTCTTCCATAGTGTTGCCTGGTCATCACAGCTCCAGTGACACGGCCACCGTCAACTCTCCTGCATTTTCCGTCATCTGTGGTCATTGATCTTCTGTGCATCCTGGTCACTCCTGAGTAGCATAGACTCTGTCCCCTCTGCTTGCAGGTACTCCTCTTCAAGAATCCACCCCTGGATTCCACTGGACACTTTCACCTTCGCATGTCTCATCTTAACTGAAGTCCTCCATTGTGGTCTATGGCGGCTTCCGACGTCACTTCGCACCTATGCCCCCGGCTTCCCTGGCGTAGGTATCCCGGTTCCTGGGGTATCCATGGGTGGGGTAACTCACCAACCTTCCATCTTCCACGGGGATTCTTCAGGGTCCTCTGGTAAGGGCCCTTCTTCTCGAAAACTGCAACCATGACTTTCCTATTGACTTGCATTGAGTACACAGCTGTTTACACTCTGCACACAGCCTTTGTGGGGTTCCTGGGCACTTACCTCGGGAGTTCCTTGGGTCTGCAGCTCTTCTAAGTTTTCTGAGGCAAGTCTCGACTCTGGTCACAGTTCGCATTCCACTTTATTAGCATATGGCTTGGTCTCTCCCTGGGGACCACTGTGAATTTGTGCTACTTACCTGTTCTCCTTTTGAAATATTGTGTGTACTGTGTTGATATATTCGGGTAGGAGATGTACCAATGCGTTAGTGAGTCTGTATAATAAATATAACGATTTTTATAATCACACAGTGTGGTTCTTTTTCGTTTAACCTACACTACATGATTAGTCCTGGTAAAACAAGTTGCTTAACACTCCTTCTGGACTAAGCCTGAATGCTGATCTCCACAGCTACCACTTAGAGAGCTTTCTATGGTTGTCTAAGACCACTAAAATCACCATAGGGTTGCCTGGATTAGTGCAGGGTGCTTAACTTGAATAAGTGTGCACCATATACTATGCCACCCTCCTACATTGGTGTGCAGCGGTGGGGATTTAAGCCGGCACTGTTTTACCAGCTAATCTAGGTGTCGATTAGGTGAAAAACGCTCACTAGCATTAGGCGCATATAAAATATTTTTGTAGACCAGTACATTCTACTGAACTTTTTGATTGGTTGTTAGGGGTCCAGTACAACCCTTTCTCCAGTCTGTGCAATTTTAATTTCCACTAGGGTAGGTAGATGCTATACCACACTAGAACTAGACACCATGGGGGTCATTATGATGGCGGTTGGACTTTAGTCCGACCGCCATCATTGCCGGGCTTGGGACCGGCTGCCTGTAAGGTGGACATCCCGCACATGATATTACAATGTGCCTGCCACCGTGGCGGTTGCATCATGTATCTCTAACATTGCGGCGGGTGCTGCTGGCTGCCGCTCCCTCTGCAATGTTAAAGTGCCATGCTGTGCATTTCCCAGCACTACGTGGCAGGCACCACACGGTGCCTGCCACTTAGTGCAGGGACATGTAGAGGGTGTACCCCCCAGTGCACCCCACCCCCTCACCCCAGGGGGGGCCGCAACGGGCCCCCAAATACAATCCCCGCCATACACCGGCTGGTGGAGATGCAGCATTGTAATTTGGCGGATGGTGCCTGCTAGGCACCGCCACCATTTTACAAATGCTGACCGCTCTGCCAGGCAATCGGACTGATTGCATGTGGCAGATCTGTGGCGGGTGGTCTTTGCACCCGCCACGGTTGCGGTTGGATTCACCCCGCCATCCTAATTTGTCGGGGGGCAAAATCGCGGTCTGATGGTTGAAGGCGCACCACCGCATGGCTGGTGGTGGCGGGCCTTCCGCTATCATAATGACCCCCCCATGTCTTTAGTTATGGAACCCAGTGGGTCCCAAAGCTCGAGATACAGTGGTCGTAAGTTCCAAGAACTAAGGACCCTGTGTACCGCTAGAAAGTTAAAGAAAAGTAGTAACCCCACCACTAAGCACCTCTTAAAGCTGCTTATCCTAGATGACCTCCAGAATCCTGATAGGTCAGAAGAGCAGGACAAAGTGGGTGGGGATGCTCCAGAAGATGGGCCAGTAGGGGTTGTACCTAGTGGCCTTAATTCTGAGCATGACCAGGAGGAGTCTGATGACTCCACCCTGATGAACTCTGATCCCCCAGGGAATAGTACTGATGGTACAGAGGAAGTCCCTAGAGGTAGGTCCACCTTTGTTCCTCCTGGGAGGGTGCAGAGAATACAGGAGAGGTCTAAATCCTCCACTGTCCTATCCAATGCTTCTGTTAGTTCCACAGGGACTTCCATCGCTAGCAAGAGGGAGGACTCTTTAGAGAGTGAATACCACCTGATCAAACTTGAGAGAGTTAAACTCAAGCAAGAACAGTGGCCGTTGAAAAAGAGACCCTGGAAGTCCAGAGGGTTAGGAAGAATTCGGGACTAGAGCCCCATGGTGGCAGCACTAGTGTACCTAGAGTCAGGAAATAATCTTTTGTTACTAGGAACCTGAGCAGGATAGTCCCTCCTTACCAGGAGGGGGATGGTATCCATAAATGGATTACTGCTTTAGAGAAGGCCTGTAAAGTTTAGACGGTCCCTCAAGGGCAGTGGGCAGCTATCCTGTGGCTCTCCTTTGCTTACAAAGGTAGAGACAAGCTCCTCACTGTTAGAGAAGAGGATGCTGACAGTTACTCAGTCTTAAAGAGTGCCCTCATAGATGGGTTTGGCTTAACTACTGAACAGTACAGAGTTAAGTTTAGGAATACCCAGAAGGCACACACTCAAGACTGGGTTGATTTCATAGACAATGCTATTAAGGTTCTGGAAGGCTGGCTTCATGGAAGCAAGGTACAGAACTATGAGGGATTGTACAATTTGTTTATGACGGAGCACATCCTTAATAATCATCAGAATCGACAACTGCACCGGTGCCTCATAGACTCTGATCTGACCTCTCCCCAAGAATTGGGAAAGAAGGCAGAAAAATGTGTCCACACCAGGGTTAAGCAGAAAAGCGATGGTGGTGGAGCTGACCAAAAGAAGCAAGATTCTTCTAAGGCCTAAGGGTGGGTGAAGGGTAAAGACAAAAGAGAGCCTTCACAGGGTCCCCAAAAACCTGCCTCTGAGGGTGAGTCCCAAAACTCCAACAACTCCAAAAATAAATCTTAGTGCTACCTGTACAAGGTAAAAGGCCTTAGGCCAAGGAATGCTAATTGTCCTAAGGCCAACACCAAGGAAGCTACAACCCCACTGCCCCTAAGGCAACCGCTGCCCCTAGCACCTGTACAAGTGGTAGTACAGCTCCCAATGGATTAGTTGGGTTAAACTTTGGTTCTGAAGTGGGTTCTGGCCTAGTCAGAACTCCCAGTCAGGCTGTCTTGTCTGTGACAGTGGCATGGATCTTGACACTTTGCTAGTAAGTCCCTCTAACTTGGGGGGCGTGGCTACGCCGCGGTGCAAGATGGCCGCCCTCTAGGCGAGCTCTGCTGCCTGAGCTAAACATCCGACATGAGCCAGCCGTAACGGAGGCCATCCATCCCCGCCACTGACCCGCAGTGTCCTGTGAGCACTAGTGGCATTGGCCAGGCAGCATCGTTCCTGCCTCCCAGCATCATCGGGCGTGGCCGCTGACTGTGCAAGGCCCGGAGAGAGCTTAGGCCTCTACGGGTGGCCCGTGCACTAAGAGGAGGCATCAAGACCAGAGACTGTGTGGCGCTGGTGGCTTGGCTGCACCACCTACGCAAATATGCTGAACCGGAGTGCCCCAACATGGGGCCGGAGGACCGAGGACTCGTGACGCTGCTCAGGCCTGGTCGCTTCAGGTGACGTGGCAAAACTGGGCCTACCAGCATTGCATACAAGGGCGCAGGGCTGCAGAGGGTGGTGAGTGGAGGGCCTGCGGGGCTCACTGTGGTTGCGGGCGGGCCGGCCTTACCTTCCCTCTCCCCGGTGCTGCGGCTTCTGGTCTCCTGCAGCGACGCTCCGACTTGTGGGTGCCCAGGTGCCTGGTGGGCCTGCAGAGCTCCCGCTGCACCGCATCGGAGTGGACCCGGGTGACTCGATATCATTGAGGTGTGCGTCGGCCTGTGAACCAGCAGCTGCTGCGCGATTGGTGTGCCTGACTCTGGCCTGTGCGGGCACCGTAAGCACGGATGTCACAACTGCGAGTGGCTCAGCTACCACCCACCTAGGTTTAAGGAAGAAAGGGAGTTTTAAAAAAAGGGAGGGGGCCTCCAACCCGCGACCCCCACTACATAAAGCCCACGTCCCCATTCTGAGAACATATCCTAAGGCACTGGTGCTCCGCGCCATAAATCATCTGGGCCCGCGCATGAATCTGGAGCACGTCACTTGCCCATAACTGCTGTGCCCTTGACCTCGGCCAGCTTGAATCCACTGCTTGGCCCAGCCACCTCGAGCCACTAAGCAGTCCGGCCTCGTGCCCAGGAACGCCGGGACACTAGACCTGCAGCCCACAGTGCAACCCGTGATCCCGACTCTCGTCCACATGCCGTTTGTTGCGCACCTCAAGAAAACGAAGAGGTGCTGGGGGGTGCCTGGTGATTGCTGGATGTTGAGGGTGAGATGGGACAGCAAGATACACCCCCCCAAAGCTTCTGAAAACCGGCATCTGGCTGGCCTGCACAACTGCGAACATGGGGTAAACAGAGGGCAGGCGGTCCAGGATCAGCTTTGAAAAAACACGCAGTGCTAAGTAAACTGAATCTTAAGCGGAGAAAAACGCCTCACTGCACCCCACAGACAACAATGCCCCAGAGGACCAAGAACAGGACCTGAGAGCCATATTATTGGTTGTAAAATCCAGTTTGAGGAACATTGATGCCAAATTAGACCTGATCTCTTCCCACCTGGACAGAATTAAAAGCAGGGTGGACGCACACAATATCCACGTGGAAACCAGAGTCTCTGAAACTAAAGATAACCAAGCAGCCACCACTGAACGTATGCTACAAATGGACAAAGTATGGGAGCTAATAATACAAAAGAAATTAAGATCTTGAAGCCCGCTTAAGATGCAACAATCTCCACGTGACGGGCATTCGCGAGTCCACAGCTATCTCATCTCCAGAATTGAGGAATTTGTCGAAACAATGCTGCGAGACCTCTTCAGCTCAGATCTGTCGCCGGTCTTCATTGTCGAAAGAGCTCACTGTTTGCTGGGGACGCGGCCTCCACCAGGGCACCCCCCCACACCCCATCGTGGCGCACCTGCTGAACTATAAAGACCGCAACACTATCTTGCGAAAGGCCAGCGAGCTAGGCTACATTCAATACAAAGGAGATGCCATATCTTTCTTCCCAGATTTCACCTTAGCGGTGAAGGCCGCTAGTCGTGAGTTCTTGCCGGCAAAACAACTTCAGCAAAAGCCAATATCAAATATGCAATGCTTTAGCCCGCTAAGCTCAAAATCACCCTAGACGGTAAGGCAACCCACTTCACAGACCCGAAACTATCTCTTAAATTTGCCAAGCTGGAGGCCCAACGAGAACATTCCCGGGAAGACCACACAAGCTCCTACTCGGTAGCAGCGTGGCTCAGTGATAACGACTAACCGCTACCCACGCATATCTATGGGGTGGCTGCAAGAACAGCCAGCCTCTGCTATAACCAACATCACCAAATCTTCATGAAGCTGTTGACTCAGCTAAGTGACCTATGAGTACGTTGTGGCATAACAGTGGATGGGGTGGGTAAAGCTTCCACTCCACATTTATGCTCAGCCACCCAGCCTCAAGACAGGTAGACCCCACGGTGACTCCACTACCCCCTTTGATGACTCCCAGAAGTTGTGTTTAATGGGGGGGGGGATTGTCTCATCCTAATTGGGGGGTTGGAGTGGGAGGGGGGAATTGCGGGGGGTTGTTGAGGGTTTATTACCTCAAGTTTATTGTTAGCACAAAAACTGTTAGCACACCAGCACACTCTCGCACTGTTTCACACAGGGTTGGCAAAACCACCTTGATGATGTAAGTACGGCATAGCTGCACAACAGCAGAAAACTGATGTTTTTTTCTAAAGGGGTACCGACTTTGAAACCTACAGTGGTATTTTGTTTTTCCCATGACAGTGTTTGACTACCGGTGCTCCTTCCCTCCTGTTCTACTGGCTCATTGAGCACTAGATGGGCTATTTAAAAGTTCGTGAAAAAGCTTAATCACAACTGATATTTCACATAGAGACTGCACCTAAGAGGAGTTGCATAAATGCATTTACTGAGGGCTCGCTAATAATTCGGTCCCCAACTATAGAGTGTGTGGTTTATGTTATATGTTTGTTTGGTCATGTATTGTCCACATCGCCGGCATAGCACAGTTACTTTTTACAACACGTAACGGCACAAGAAAAATATATCACGCCTGCAAAAATATATCACCTTTTTTACAGGTTGGCACCACAGAGGGTATGGGGACTGTGTTATGTAATATTTTAATCGTGTTCCTGTTCTTCCAGACCCAATACAAGAGGAATACCTATTAGGGTACAGTATAAATTGCATGTTGATTAGAGTATGCACCACGTAGTGATTATCTTGTAAAGAATCCATTTTTTATCATTAGTATTTTCAGTGTAGAAGGGATCTGTCTAGGTCCTGATGAGAAGCCAGGGGAAGGCCTAGAAACATGTTGACAACGGAAGTACTGCACATTAAAGCATAGTACCTCCACTTATTCCCCACTTTTAACAATACCAGCTTTTCGGAACATTAAAGTGTTTTTTTCCACCTAGACAGGTATCTTTTAATTAATTCTTCACTTCACTTAGTCACTCCTCACCCTTCCACTCGCACTCCAACACACACATAGTATTGTCAAAATCAGTGCTCGCGCGTAGTCGTAGGTTGCAGCACGGCCGTCCCGCAGCGGGCGGGAAGACCCCGATGATGAAGCATGCCACCAAGGGTCCTTTTGGTGGGTGAGGGTTATTTTAACAAAGCTGTGTGCTTTCCCAGAACTTAGGAGCCACACCTTTTGTTGGAAGAACACTTTCGCCTTATGTTACAAGGGTGGATCCCTGTGTTTATTACACACCACAAGTATAACTACAACACCATGACTCCTTTCAGTGCAGATGGATAAGAGAGCCACGGTCAAACTACTCTCCTGGAACATAATGGAGCTTAACGATGCCAGAAAGATACGCCTTGTGCATGCCTATCTAAACAGACATGCCATAGATATTTGCCTATTCCAAGAAACCCACCTCTCAAGCAATACACTACCAACCCTACTCACTTGTGGATGGGGGTCCACATACGTCTCCTCCTAATCTAACTTTGCAAGGGGGGTGTGCATTTTAATATGCAAAGACCTGGCCTGGACCACAGATCAATACATATGTGACACTGACGGACGCTACATCATTCTAGCAGGCAAACTGCATAACCCTTCCGTAACCTTATCCACTATTTACGGACCAAACACAGATGATCCGGCATTTTTTCCAAATGTCTGGCCACGGACCGCTAACACCACCCCACAAACAGTACTCTGTTGCGGAGATTTGAACGTCCCACTGATAGATGACAAGGCAGGGAGCTCCAGACTGCCTCACCCACAAGCAGCATCCACACTCACGACGATCATCACAGACAACCAACTCTTAGATATATGGCGTGACGTGCACCCTGATGCATGCAAAGGTACCTGTTTTTCCCTACAACACAAAGCATGGTCAAGAATTGACTATTGGCTAACGTCCAAAACTATGCTCCCCTGGAGCCCCACAGTATCTCATCTACCCCACACCCTCTCTGATCAAGCACCGATTCCTATTCCTACTGACCCTCAACCCCCCACATGCAGCAGCAGGCGAGTTCTCCTGCCGATTGCCCCCGAATGTGCTCAGAGATCAGGTGTTTAGGGGTGCGCGCTGCCATCGAGGAATACTTTATGCAGAATACTGGATCAGTAAGCTCCCCTGACACACTTTGGGATGTCTTTAAGGTGGTTATCCGCGGCGTCTGCATAGCCAAGCAGCATGGGGTGCTCAAAGCCATCCGAAGAACACTCTCAACACTTGAAACAGACATTTCCGCACTAGGAACTCAGTTTCACCACTCTAACGACCCTAAGATATTAGCTGACATCTGTAGTAAACTGACGGCGTATCAGGAGGAAGCAACTAGGGGGCATATCAACAAGTGCCGGCGATAAATATCGCAAAGCGTGCTTAGAGCTTGCATATTTATCGCCGGCTATCTCTGGAATTTATCGCCCGAGGCGATAAAAATTCCAGAGATAGTGTGGATATCACCGTTTTCCATAGTGGAAAACCGCGATATCCTAGATGATAGGGCCTGTGGTCTTAGCCACAGATTTCACCCCCCATGTTAGGTATGCCTTAGTCAGGAATTTAACAGACGTTAACTCCCTGCGTTAAGGCATACTTAACGCGATTTAAAAAATCGCTACCCTTCGTTGATAATTTCGCAAAGCTGCCTTCGCGATATTTTCCTTGGTTGGTTTCACAGCCACGCCTATTTTGCATCTCATTAGCGATGCAAAGTTAGGCGTGCTGGAAACGGGCTCTAAGTCAGCAAGACAAGTCTTTGCTGATAAGGCGATGAAATTATCGCCGCTTTTCGCCCGAAAACAGACGCAAAAGCGGCGATAATTTCATATCGCCGCCTTGTTAATATGCCCCTAGGGAAGTTAAATTCCTATGCAAAGAAACAAAAAAGCGCAGATATGGCGAGGGCAGGACACTAGCCAGGTTACTTCAGAAACCACGTGCGTCCTCTTACATTACAGGCCTGGTGGACTCAAAGGGCCAACGTCACTCTCATACCCCCGATCTAATACACATCATGGTGGACTTCTTTACTCATTTACACTCTACTTCCCGAGCGATACCCCCTTTGGTATTGCAAACATACTTTGATGTCATTGAACTAGTGTGGCTCTCCAACTCACACCAAGACTTTCTGGACTCCCCTATAACCGCTCAGGGGGTACAACGGGCCATTGCTGGTCTCTTCCCGGACAAGGTCCCTGGCATGGATGGACTGACTGCATCCTTTAACAAAGAATACTCTGACATTCTAGTTCCCCAGTTACTGGAGGGTTACCTGCTACGCATTACTCCGCGAAGTTACAAAAAAACTCTGCAAAGTTCCTCAAGTGGCGGAGTGCAGTGCGAACTGCAGTTTGTGCTGGTATTCCTGCTACTCGGGCAGAAATTCTACCCGAATGGCAGCTCGCGCTCGCAAACTTACCATTCGCGATCGCAAACTTACTGCTCACTATCGCAAGCGGGGGAAAAACTCCGCTGCACATCGCGAAGCAGAAAACTCCGCAAACGGAGCTAAGTTCACCGACAGCACACTTACTACATTACCGGACACATCCCACACTATTTCAACCGCAAATCGCTATAGAGATAGACGCGGTCTCACCTTGGCCTCTCTCAACAGCCCTGTTTGCCCCATATAAAAGGCCCATTTCAAAAATAGAGACCCCACAATGTATGCGATGGGCATGAATTGGGCTGGCGCGGCACGCAAGTGTTCCTCTCCTTTATGCCCCATGAGTCCCGATGAAGAAACATCCATTAATACCCTCTCTACAAGATGGCGGCTCTTGTAGCCGCGTAGACAGGCTCAACATGCACACTTTTGCAGATCTTTTTCCAGGAGATCACTTCTGCGGTCCTCTGACCCCGCACCATGCAACTAACACAGCGTTAAACATTTTTTTATATTACAAATTGCGAGCGACATGCCGAGAGCTCTCCCCAATGTTCCCAGTACCCCCGAGAGACCCTTTCGGTACTAGAATATACCTACACCACCGCCTTACCCTGGAAACCTATCACGTTACTATACCTAAGTGTGTAATGCACCTGGCTCGCAACGCAAACACCAGCTCAAGAGGCCTGGGGGGAAGTCCTCGCTCTCCCACTCACATACGCACTGTGGTCGTTTAGTTGCAGCCAGTTCCAATTACTGTTCCCGAACTACAGGTTGTGCCTCATTTATTAAAAATGTTTACAGCGCACTTACCGCACTCCAGTACTGCTACATAGAATGGGTATATCTTCAGACTCCCAATGTACACGATGCCATGCAGTTGCAGCAGATTTCATTCATCTTGCCTGGCAGTGCCTTGCGGTTGCAGTATGCTGGGTGGAGGTCTTCGGGTGGTAGGAGAAATTATACAATTACAGTTGTCCCCCTCTCCCTTAACTGGACTACTGGGGCACGTGGCAGAGATACCCAATAGCTCTGGCAAATTACCGCCTTGCTATTACTCCTCGCAAGACGTAGGGTCGCAATGTGCTGGGGTGGGACCCTGGCGCTCAAAACAAGAGACTGGATAAAAGACATTGCTTACTGCCATGAACAGCTGTCTAATTACTGGGACTTAATGCCTCTGAGATCTCGACCCTGTGACATTTGGGAAGCCTTTATCAGTTATAAGCGTCAACAAGAACCGAACACCAACCCATAAGATTCCCCTTGGCTGCGTGATTCAGAGAGTGGATGTCCATTGTGTATAAACTCATGTTGTACAAGATGTTGTAAATATAAGAGATGCCAACTGTGAAATCGCATTATCATAATAAACGATACGTATTAATGTACACGAATGCCAACATTATAAATAAAGGTTTAAAAAAAAGTCCCTCTAACTTGGGCAAGTACAGGCAACAGCCTTTGATTAATGGAAAAGAAGCTGTGGATTACAGGGACAGGTGGGCCAGTGTCACAATGGTGGCAGAGCAACTTGTGTCCCCTGAACAGATCATACTTGCTCTGTTGTTCCAAATGATCAATGCTAGCAATGTCAGGACTGATTACTCCTTGGCAGTTGGAGATGAGGACCTCAGTCCCTGTGAAGGAACTGTCCCAGAGAAACTTGGGCCTGACCAGGCAGAGTTCTTGGGGGCAGGGGGCCCTTCCAGGGCAGACTTGAGTTTGGAGCAGTAATCCTGCCCCCCTCTTGAACATCTGGGGCAGCAAGCTGCTGCTGAGCAGGCAGGGAATGTCAGTGGGTCCCGTAGGATCTACTGGGAAGATTGGCTCCTGTTCTCTGAGTGTAAAGATTCCAAGCCTGGTGCCAAAAGGAGGTTGGTAACAATTTAAATGTTCAGGGGCTGACTTGGGGCAGGCTTGTCCATCATTTTCACTGGCCCTGTATGTCTGAAGACACCAAGGAGTTTTGTCGCTCCTGTGTTACTTGCCAAGCCAGTGGTAAGTCAGGTGGCACTACAAAGTCCCATGTAATTCCACTTACAGTGCCTGGGGTTCCCTTTGAGAGGGTAGGGATAGACATTGTTAGTCCCTTAAACCCCCCAACAGCACAATTACATCCTAGTGGTGGTTGACCATGCCGCTTGGTATCCAGAGGCTATTCCCCTAAGGACCACTACAGCTCCTGTACTGGCTAGGGCCCTTCTCAGAGTCTTTTCCGGAGTGGGTTTCCCTAAGGAGGTCTTAACAAACAGAGGTACAAACCTCATTTCTAGTTATATCACTGCAATTTGGAAAGAGTGTGGAGTGAACTACAAGTTATCCACACCCTATCATCCATAGTGCAATAGGCTTGTTGAAAGGTTCAACAAGACCCTTAAGGGTATGACCATGGGACTCCCAGAAGAGTTCAGGCAAAAATTGGATATCTTACTACCCTGCATTCTCTTTGCCTACAGAGAGGTTCCACAGAAATGGGTTGGTTATAGCCCATTTGAACTTCTGTTTGGGCATCTAGTTAGGGGTCCATTGTGCTGGTTAAGGAGAGCTGTGAGCAGCCTCTCAAACCTCCTAAACAGGATATTGAGGACTATGTCTATGGCCTGCATTCGTGTATGACTGGGTATATGAAGAAGGCCAGCAAAATCCTTGATGCCAGAGAGGAGCTACAGAAAGCCTGGCATGAACAAAAGGCTATACTGACTGTTTACCAGCCAGGTCAAAAAGTGTGGGTGTTGGAGCCTGTGGCCCAAGTAGCTCTCCAAGACAAATCAAGTGCCCCCCACCCCCACCATTCTTGAGAAAAAAGGTGAGGTCACCTATTTAGTTGACCTAGGTACTCCTAGAAGTCCCCCCAGGGTACTTCATGTGAACCGCCTAAACCCTTTTGTTGACAGGGCTGACATGAGCTTGCTCATGGCCACTGATGAGGGACAGCAGGAAGAGAGAGACCCTCTCCCTGATCTCCTCTATCAGGATCCTGTTGATGTATCAGCTGATGGAGTAGCCTTGGCAAGCAGCCTTACTGACCAGCAGCAACCTGATTGCAGGAAAGTCCTTAATTCGTTTCCCCGCATGTTTTCTCTGACTCCCAGTCAAACCACCTGGTGTACCCATGAAGTGGACACAGGTGATATTTTGCCCGTGAAGAATAACATTTACAGATATCCTGACCATGTCAGAGACTGCATCAGGACTGAGGTCCAAAAGATGCTGAAGTTGGGGGTCATTAAGCCTTCAGATAGCCTTTGGGCTAGTCCAGTAGTCCTTGTGCCAAAACCTCACACCAAAGATGGTAAGAGAGAGATGAGGTTTTGTGTGGATTACAGTGGCCTCAATCCAGTCACTAGGACTGATGCCCATCCAATTCCAAGGGCCGAGGATCTTATTGATACTTTGGCCAAGTATCTGAGTTCATTTGACCTGACTGCTAGCTACTGACAAATCAGACTCTTTGAGGATGCCAAGCCAAAAACAACAATTTCAACCCCTAGTGAGCATTATCAATTTATTGTCATGCCTTTTGGTCTGAAAAAGGAACCTGCCACATTTTGGAGGTTGGTGAACAAAGTCCTAACAGGTCAGGAAGCCTATAGTGCATCATATCTAGATGATATTTCTGTCTTTACTTCCGCCTGGGAGTATCACCTGGTCCACCTCAACAATGTTCTAGAGGCCCTGAAGAAGGATGGCCTTACTATAAAGGCCACAAAGTGACAAGATAGGGCAGAGTAAGGTTGTATACTTGAGTCACCTGGTAGGTGGAGGCCAAGTTCACCCACTGGAGAGCAAAATCCAGGCCATAATGGACTGGGTTGCCCCAACTACCCAGACTCAGGTCAGAGCTTTCTTGGGCCTGACTGGGTACTACATGAGGTTTGTTAAGAGGTATGGGTCCATTGTGACTACCCTAATGATCTCACCTCCAAAAGAATTCCTAAGAAAGTTCAATGGACAGTTAGCTGCCAAAAGGCACTTGATGACCTGAAGCAGGCCATGTGTACTGCTCACATTCTGCAAAGTCCTGATTACCCCAAACCCTTCATTGTCCAGACATATGCTTCTGTGATAGGGGTAGGAGCTATTTTGTCATAACCTAATGCAGAGTGCCAGGACCAACCAGCTTTTATAAGCAAAAGGTTGACCCCCAGGGAGAAACGTTGGTCAGCTATTGAGAGGGAGGCCTTTCCTGTGGTCTGGGCCTTGAAGAAGCTGTGGCCAGACCTGGTTGGTACTCACTTCATAAGGCCCCCTTATGGCTTAAACAGATGAAGGGTGAGAATCCCAAACTTTTGAGGTGGTCCATTTCCCTACAGGTGTTGACTTTTCAGTGGAACATAGACCTGAGAGTAACCATGCCAACGCAGGTGGGCTCTCCAGATATTTCCATCTAGAAAATTAAGACTCAACTGGGCAAAGTTAGTCTCATCTCTTTTCAATTGTGGGGGTTTTTGCTGGTTTCATCCTGTTTTCTGACTAGTCTGACTGGGATCCTGATAATCAGGACCCCAGTCACTGTGCTCTCTCCTTAAACTGGCATATGGTAAGTACTTTGGTACCTTCCTATTTAGCTACTGGTGATCCCTTCTACATCCCTTGTATATAGTGCTAAGTTACTCTGGTCATAGGTACACTAGGGGCCTCCCATGGGCAGCAGCATGTATTGTCCCACCCATGAGAGACCACTCAAAGTGTGACTACAGGCCTGCCATTGCAGCCTGTGTGGGCTAGTGCTAACACCAATCACAAAAGATATAAGTTTCCTTATATCTGAGGTCACTGCACTTAAAACCTATTAGTCACCACTAAGGCAGACCTATCGCTCCTGAAGGCAGGGTGCTTGGTTATAAGAGTGAGGGTGCCCTGCAGAAGCAGGACACCCCCAACAAACCCAGGAGTCGATTCAAGGCTTTGTAAGTATGCGCACCCATTTTATACATATACATACAGCTAGTGCTGCTGCTGACCACAGACACGATTCTGCCCTCCTGTTGCTGAGCTGAGCTCGAGCAGGGAAAGGTAGAACAATAAGCTTTCTGTCACGGGAAGGTGTGACCACCTCCCAGACAGGACTTAGTGTATTGGGCTGGGGGCGCATGCCAGCACAACAGACTGCTTTGAAGGGCACATTTGGTGCCCTCCTTGCATACTCCAGTTAAGGGAGCTGTTGGCTCCTGCTCTGGTGTGAAACTGGACAAAGGACAGGACATGGGAATATCCTCCCCTCTGTCCAGCCCCTCATCTGGGAGGGACCCCTGAAAGGTCCCAACCCTTTCTTTAGGGTACTTAAGGGCTTACCTGTGGTGGCTCTTCAGACTTGTCATGGGACAAGATTCAGATCTGAAAAGACTTCTACTGTCTGGGCACCATGGACTTTTCTGGACTTCGCTTTGGGAACCGAGATTGCATCTGTGAAGAATGCTGCTGCTCCTGGTCTCATCCTCCTGCCAGTCTTCTGCGTTGTCTGTGCCTGTGCTTCATCCAGTTTCTTCTCTAAGGCTGTGGGCATCAAAGACACCAACGGAATCTCCCTTGGAGTGAAGGAGTCACTCCCCTGCATCTGCAGGCACCGCAACTAAGCTGATCGGTCTGCTTCTCCTGATGTCCTCTAGACTTCAAAAGGCCCAGCAACACAGGTGGTGGTTCTGCAACTCCCTCAAGGGCTGCACTGTCTTCTCAGCAAGTTTGAGGCCAGTATCCCTCGTCGGACCTGCTGGAACAGTACCCCTGTGCACTGCTTTGGCTTGCCCTTGCCAAGGCTTGTTGACTCTCTTCTCCAGAGATCTTCGGTCTCCAGAAAGCTCCAGACCCCAGCATCTCTTCCTGCTAAGATATTTGTCCTCACTGTATCTTCTGCACCATGGGCCTGTATCTTTGGTGAGCTGCTCGAGGTCCTCATGTGACTCCTGTGCCTTCAGCCTGTAAGTCCTCTTGAGGGTCTTCTTTGGCTCCAGTGGGCTTCCCAATTTGCTCGGGCCTGCTCTGACTCTCCTGCAGTTGGTGAGTCCCTTGGACCTTGCTGGTCCTGACACTGCAGCGATAAGGTCACCGTTCATCATCGGTGGTCATTGGTCTTCCGTGCCTCCTGATCACTCCCAAGTGGCATAGACTCTGTCCCCTCTGCTTGCAGGTACTCCTAATCAAGAATCTACCTTTGGATTACACCGGACTCTTTCACCTTCTTTGCCAGTGGCATCTTCGCTGAAGTCCTCCATTGTGGTCTACAGCGGTTTCCGACGTCACTTTGCACCTATGCTGATGGCTTCCCTGGTGTAGGTATCCTGGTTCCTGGGGTATCCATGCGTGGGGTGACTCTCTATCCTTCCATCTTCCACGTGGTTTCTTCAGGGTCCTCTCGGAAGGGTCCTTATTCTTGAAAACTGCAATTGCGACTGCCCCATTGACTTGCATTGAGTACATGGCTGTGTTTCCACTCTGCACACAGCCTCCATGCGGTTCCTGGGTACTTACAACTCGGGTGGTTTCTTGGGTCACCAGCTCTTCTAAGTCTTCTGGGTCAAGTCTCAACTTCTGTTGCAGTTCGTATTCCACTTTATTAGTATACGGTTTGGTATTCCCCTGGAGACCTCTGTGTATTTGTGCTACTTACCTGTTCTCCTTTAGAAATATTGTATGTATTGTGTTGATATATACGGGTAGCAGATATACCAATGTGTTAGTGAGTGTGTATAATAAATATAACTATTATTATAACAACACTGTGTGGTTCTTTTTCGCTTAACCTACACTACTTGATTAATACTGGTAATACCAGCTGCTTTAAACTTCTTTTGGCCTAAGCCTGGAGCATAAGCCTGGAGGCTGCTCTCCACAGCTATCACTTAGAGAGTTTTCTGTGGTTGTCTAAGACCACTAAAATCACCATAAGGGTTGTCTGGATTAGTGCAGGGTGCTTCACTTAAATAAGTGTGCATCATATACTAAGCCAGCCTCCTACAGCCCTCACTTGACGGATCAACCCAAAACTTTTAAGACAGCAGCTAAAGTGAGTGGGACCCTTGTTTTTTAAATTTTGTGGCGATTCATCAAACTTTGCCAAAGTTATTAGCAAAACAAAAAATGCTTTTCCTATGGAAACTAGATCCTAACTATAACTACCTACTGGCAACTATATATATATATAAAAAACTTATAAGATGCGGCCACAGTTGGCCTGCCTTCTTAGACCAGTCCCAGTGAGGCAAGGCTCTTGATCCACAAAGAGAACAGGTCAGACTTCGGGGGTGCTACGTTGCTACATTGTGTGAGTGTATGATATATATATATTCACTTAAAAAACCATAGGTTTCACACATGTTATAGTTAGCTGGACATTTCACTCGTAAAAAAACAATGAAATTCCCCCGTTATAGTTAGTGCAGGCAACTATAACTCACGCGACCGCAATCCTCTGCTGAAAATTTTGCGAGGATTCGTCAACCGGCGGCAAAGTTATTCAAAATAGAATTTTGCGATGAAAAGACAGCACAAACTCCTCTTTTTGGTATGGCGTGATTTTTTATTGCTCACATTGTAGTCATTACGCGTTTCGACTGACACAGCAGCCTTGATCACAAGAGGAAATGCGTTTGCCATTGATTTTTTAAATACCACCTCCTAGTGTCACGTGATCTCTATAAACGTAGAAGACATTCTATGAGTATACACCATATAATGTGCAAAATAATGCTAAACTTATTGCATTAGAATATTATTTAATGTAATAATTAAAAGCTGACAATTCTAAAAATGGAATAAATAGAATATTATGACCAATAAATTATGAATAAGAGATATAAATCACATGATGTCTTTGAGAGAAATTTCGAAAACGGCGTGAATGCACAGTTTTTACAGTATATCTATTGGCATAGGAATATATTGAATAGTCAATGTGAATCTAGCACTGTATAGAGAGCGCAATATACTAAATTGGCATATAGATTTTGTCAGAGAGTTGTACTTGCTTCTAAAATATAGTAAGATCATAACAATTGTGTATATGGTCTTGGGAAGCGAAACATGAATATACGGGTATACTAATATACCTATATACCAAATAATTAGCATAAATGCAATGACATTGTATGGTAAAGATTACTGCTCATAACTGATTATTTATCCCCGATGCAAGATAATACTCAGAACAACAAATATAAAGGAAACACGGCAAAACTATGTGTAATACTGATACTGCCAATAGAATCACGCCCAGTAGTATATAGAATGTCTTTGTACTATGGAGCTCTAATTGTTAAATGTATATCTCTAAATTACTGTAACATTATATTCATTTCAAGTTAATAAATTGCAGCCCTATATGTTGTGCAAATAACGCAACTAGAGAGACCTACTCTCAAATCTAAAGTGCAAATGATGTGCTGAATAAATACCAGTGTAATAAAAGATAATATTAAAAATAATATATATCTAAAAAACACTTCTAAAAAAATACACTTCTAACTAGGTTTCATTTTTATGGGATTTTTTTGATAAAAAAGGAATTTTATATAAAAACAATCTGTGTGATCATAAGATGGTAATTGAACAGGGTTATGCAAAAAGACTGAAGCCTACTCGTTCAAAAAACTACCAACTAAGATGGTTATGTGTCTTAATAGTTTATCTGGTTATAATGATAACATATGTTGTACCTAATAACGATGGGACCATAGTCTTCAGAAATTCTACAGGTAATAATACAGGTCTTCTGTAGTATTGAGTCCATTGGGGGCCTTGCTGTCAAATTCCATAATCAAGTGTGTTTCAAGTTTCCTAAGCATGAGCTCTCTGTTACCACCTCGTGAAAGTACCGGGATGGCAGCTACTACATAGTATTTGAGACAACTAAGATCATTATGGTGTATTGCCTTAAAATGACGTGCTACAGGGTAATTGGTGTCATTGTTCACAATAGCACGAAAGTGCTGTAGGATGCGGATATGTACTGCAAGTTTAGTGCTTCCTATGTAATTTAAACCGCAGGTACAGGTAAGAACATATATCGCAAATTTAGTGCGGCAAGTAAAATGGCCTCTTATCGCTCTTTGATGGGACTGAAAGGAACAGTATAGTGAGTAGTGTTTTTACCAAATTTACAAGCTCTACATGTAGAGCACTTGTAGAAGCCTAATTTAGGCTTCAACCATATTGTGTTGGTAACTGTTTCTGGACTATTTCTAACAAGTTCTGTCCTCATCGATTTCGCTTTTCTAAAAGTGAGAGTGGGTGCTGTAGGTAAAATAGGTGCCAGTACCCCATCAGTTAGTAGGATGGGCCAATTCTTATTTATTATAGCCTTTACTTGCCTCTGTTGTTGGCTATATGTAGTAATTAACCTTGGTGCATCCAATTTTTCATTGGTTTCCTGGCTCGTCCCTTGTATGGCACCGCTTTTGTTCAGAAGAGAGTCCCTAGATCTAAGTGTTGCTTTATGGGTTGCTTCCTTAAGTGTTTTTTCGCTATACCCTCTTTGTCTGAACCTTTCCAAGGAATCTGATGTGCATTTGTTAAATTCTTCTTCAGTGCTACAGATCCTTTTCAATCTCAAAAGTTCACCACATAGGATACTTGCGATCAAATGTTTGGGATGTGAACTAGTAGCATGTAATGTGGTGGAGTTGCCTGATGTAGATTTCCTATGTAGAGTTCTGTGTAATTTATTGTTGGCTACATAAACAGTGGTATCCAGAAAGTCGACATTAACTTTGCTTATACGTGATGTGAATCGCAGATTCATTTCATTAGTGTTGATGTCCGATATAAACATTTCTGCACTCTGAATGTTACCTTTCCAAATTATAAAAACATCGTCTATATAACTAAACCAATTCATAACCTGTGTCTCTACAGTGTCTTTATATGTCCCTCTGACAGCCTGCTCCTCCCACAACCCCCCCTTGTAAACACGCATAGCTGGGAGAGAAGCAGGCTCCCATCGCAACACCTCTGGATTGTCTATATGTCTGTTTATTAAACATAAACAAAATGTTAAAAAGACACCATTCAATCATCTCCATCAACATGATATTGTGGTTATAGCAGTTCAGAGGTCTGGTCTCTAGATAATGTTTAACTGCAGCCAATCCTTTTTGATGCTCAATACTTGTATAGAGTGATTCTATATCAAGAGTAATTAGTACACATTCGTCATTCCAAAAAGCTAGCTCCAATTTGTTAAGAAAATCCCCCGTATCTTTGACATAAGTAGGAAGCATCTGCACATGGCTCTGTAGAAAGTAATCAACATAGCGACTCATATTTTCACACATGCCAATTGCCGAAATGATAGGTCTACCCGGTACTGGTTCAATTTTCTTATGTATCTTTGGAATGAGATACAAAATAGGGATTATAGGGAATTCTTTATACAAAAATAAATGCTCTTGATTGGAAACAAGACCCTCACGTTTGTATCCCATCATCATTTTCTTGAGTGCATCTTTGGCTTTGTTGTATTCCACTATAGATGATTTCACATAGCATGTTGTGGCGCTTAATTGTCGGAATGCTTCCTTCATATAATCACTGTGCAGCCAAATCACTAAATTACCTCCTTTGTCTGATTGGTTGATTATGATTTCCTGATTATTTTTTAATTTAGCAATCAGATTGTTATATTCTTTCTCACGAAATTTCATTTTTTTCTTTTTCTTTGCATGATTGACCTTGTAATAAAAGTTTTTCAAATCCTCAATTGTTCTTTCGTGAAAAATATCGATTGCGTCCTATATATATATACACAAAACTTTCAGGATAGGAGCGGAGTGGAGTGCTCCACGAGTTTTGAAAATTTTGCGAAGATTCGTCAACCAGCGCCAAAGTTATTGGGAATAGAATGTTGCGAATTTCCTATGGAAAATAGATCCTAACTATAACTATCTACTGGCGATCACCAGTAGATAATATATATATATGGTGCATTCCAGTCCTTTCAGCTAGCACCGCGCACAATTTGTTGCCTAGCGCCAACGCGGGCACCCTTGCAACATGGTGCAAGGGTGTCTGCGTTGTTAGCAGGATTGTTTTTGTGCATGAAGGGGCACCTTCCTGTATAAAAACAATCCATGGAGACATTTTCCTTATTCTATGCGTGCTGCTGAATGCAGCACATATGGGAAGAGGAAAAAAAGAGGATAAATGAAAGGATTTCTCCTCATTACACCTGCTCTGGGGAGGTGTAAGGTTTTGGCACTGACCCAGGTTTATGTGATTTTGTAAATTTGGGGCAGAGTCAAAATCCATGGGTGCTGTGTGGCAACACCCACTACAACACCCATGGAGCGCCTCCTTGAACCAGAGTAAGGCAAAGCAACGCTTGCGCTGCCTTGCCTTACTTCATATCCATGAGGCCATGCAAACCCATTCAGGGTGGCTTTGCATCGTCTCATAGATATGACTGCGCCATAGGGGCATCAAAAAAAGTGATGTTCCAGCAGCGCAGGCCACTTGTAAATAAGTCCATGAGATTGGGTATGGTGGCTCAGTGCCGTGATGTGTGGCCCAGCCCCCTGCAAAGTACATGGAGGAGTCACCCAATGCTCTAGACCCAGTTATGAGCTCTCAGCCTGCTCCTTGTGCAGAGTGCCAGAGGGCGCCCCCTGTAGCTCGATGCCCCCATGCTCTGCAAGGGCTGCGAGGGCTATTGTTACACCACTGGGGTGCCTGGACCGATTGTAAGCTTTTTTCTAGTAGTGCTTATTTGCTCAAAGTTTGTTCCCATGGAAAGAAACTGGGGAATTTAGATTGGTTCATAAGCACTCAGCACCTAGAAGGGCTTCTGTTAATGATGCTATTGACCCATTCGTTTGCTCTGTCAAATAGGCATCCTTGGATGGCACCCTATTACTAAGGTAATTGGGTCTGGGGCCTTCATGGCCTAAGCAGACATTGAGTTGGCTTTCTGCCTTTTGCCAGCCAGTGCCCCCCATGACTTTCACTTCCTAGGTTTCAGTTCCAAGATAAATTCTATTATGACAAGGGCATGCCGATGGGGTGCGCTGTCTCTTGTGCTTATTTCCTACAGTTCAGCACCTTTTTGGAATGCGTTTCCACACAGATATTGGTGTCTGTTCAGTCATTCAGTTCTTGGACGATTTCCTACTCCTGGGACCAGGTGGGTCCATTTGCTGTGCCAAATCACTTGCTACTTTTCAGTGCTTAATGTCTGAATTCGAAACTCAGGAAACAAATGCAGGATCAGCAACAACCTTGATTTTTAGATATAGAAATCGATACAGTGAAAGGGGACTGCAGACTTCCAATAGATAAAGTGGACGCCTTCAGAGCCTTCCTGGAGTCCTACCTGGGGACACAGTAGGTCACCTTACACCAGTTACAAATCAGCTCAATTTTGACTTATAGGTAATACCCGTGGGTCACCCACGTTCATACACCATAGCTCAGGCCATGTATGGCTTGAAAGAAAAGTACCATATGACCCACCTTTCAACAGATCAAAAGCAAGATTTGAGGATTTGGTTGTCCTTTCTGAGAGGTTTTAATGGTTCATGGGTGTGGTCAGGCCCCTACGGTAAAGCCATGATTTTGGGTTGTTTACATATTCAGCAGGCAGTGTGGGTTTCTGTGATGATGTAAGCACCAGGTGGTTTACCCAGACCTGGGCTTAGTCTTGGCTGGATACGAGCTCGGGCCAGATTATCACCTTTCAGGAACTGTACCCCATTTTGGTGCCTCTTTGCATTTGGAGTGGCATGTTCTGCAACCAATTGGTCATATTCTTGTCGGACAACATGGCTTTGGTTGAGCGAATCAATTCTCAGTACCCAAGGTGTACGAAGGAATTGGACTTGATTTGTCTGAAGAATAACATTATGTTTAAAGCAAAACATGTACCTGGTATCTTGACTAATGCAGATGATGTTTTAATGTTTTATCTTGTCCCGAATTTCCAGAGTTTCCACCCACGGGCAGAGGCAGAACACACCACTTACCGGGACATCTATGGAACCATGGAACCCAACTCTCTCCGAGTTTGTTTCAGACAGCATTGCACCTAAAACAACACAGGCATATGAAAGGGCCTCCTTCAGCTAAATTGTATACACTGCGGGCAGACCTCAGGAACAGCTTTTCTCTTTGACTAATTGACTGGTTTTCCTTGAACACATGCAGTGGCTGGATAGATCAGCGGTGTTTGCTAAGTGACATACATTAGCAGTGCCATTTTTTGCGAAATTGGGGGGGGACTCAGATCATTTACAATCCTTTTAAATTTAGAAAGCCCTGAGAGGGTGGGAAAGGTTGGATGGGTCGAACCTAAATCGACGGCGCCCCAACAACGTGGACAAGTCGGGAAGGATTTTTGTTGCCTTGCACAGAGTATGCAAATCTACATATGAGGTGATGCTGTTCACATCACATTTCTCATATTTTTGGTGCATTTAGAGTCTCTGAGATTGTGGTGAGGTACAAACAAGACGTATATGGGGGGTTTTGGTCAGTAAGATATATTGATTTGGAAAGGACTTGGTCATCACCATACCTCGATGTACTCATTGGGCAAAGGGGACCGGATAATTTTGAGGAGGACAGGTAGTTTCTCAGGTGGTCCGGTGGTCGTGGTATGCACATTCTCAGATATGTCCTCAGGTAGCAGCTACCTCCATACTGGCTCATGTCACGGGTGTCCTTTTCACTAGATACCAATTTCTTAAGGTTCTGCACAAAGACCTTCAGCAGCAAGCATCCATGGCAATTTCAGCTCACTCCCTTTTAGGACTGAGACAGGGACATCCGCAGTAGGAGCGGGGGTTAAACTCGAGGTGGTCAAGAAGATTGTCTGGTGGAGGTTAGACTGTTATAAGCACTATGTGTGTATCAACATTCTGTAGATATGAATGTCTTTGGACTTTTGGAGTAATGGAATGTATTTTTCACATGTCAGTTTTTACATTAGGCACATGGCTATGGCCAGTGTATCGATCATTGGTCAATCAATTGTGCAACATGCAAAGTCGATGTTTACCCAGACTGGGTTGGACAGGCAAGCAGCAGAGGCAAGTTTTCATTTCCTCTAGGCTAATGGGGGTAGTCTCCGCTTTGATGGATTACGCCATCTAGTTGAGGAGTTTATACGCAGAGGCTCCTGCCACATAGGTGACAATGGGCAGAAAGACCCTATTTGAGAATCTGATAGTCAAAATCTCTTGGTTGGCTTGGAAGTGACAGTCATTGCATGGTCACACATCACCCCATGGAGAATTTAGAAGTTAGGGCAGTCCTTCAAGGGCCTCAATGAATCAGTCAATCATTTAAATAGGAAGCGGAGTGCTTACCATGGTTGGTTTAACACAATTACCCGTGGCTGCCCCCAGGAAATAATCCTTTCACAAAGATAGGGTTTATCTGTCAGCCTGGGGCAACTAGTTATTAATAAAGGACTTGGTGGCTTTCGTAATAGAATAGTTCTCACAACACTAGGCAAAGATACACGGGGGTCCTGTGGTGGTGGAGGAGTTGCTTTTGGCCATAAAAGAAGTGATCCACTTTGGCATTCAGGAGTATGATTGCAGGTGAACTCAATATGGAATTGGTTTTAAGCCTTTGGCACAAGCCAGGGTAATGTCCCCACTGTCTCTAGAGAAGGGCTGGTGACGTCCACTGCAGCTATCATCCATAGCCTGACAGGGTATCCCATGGATAATCCTTCTTGTATGCTACTTCAGCAAACCTTTCAAAATATGGGAATGCATGGGGGTTGATGGCTGCACCAGAGGGCCATGGATTGGTCAGGTTGCCCAGGCCCATCTGCATTTGGGTGCCAGGGAAGTCCCTCTTTTTTGCCATATGCATCTTGACCTTGTTCCCCATAAGAACAGTCCAGCCCAAACTGCCGAGCCAGGTCTTCACTGGACGGGAAACAATCATACTGGGTCCAGTTTTGGGGTAACACCCCTCATCAGCCAGGGTAGCTTGAATCTAGTGGCAAAGTGAGCAAGGGACCCACGTCCGGGCATATCCTGCTAACTTAGGGCAAACAAGGCAAACACTAGGAGATGATGGACTGAGCGCTAAAACTTTTTAGACACTCACCCCAGTCACATATCTAGGTTGAATCCATCATCGTTCTTTAGCTCACTTCACCACCCCAGTTCAGACCCAGCCATAATCAAATCAGTCATGACCCTGTTCCTCGTGGGAACAGTCCAGCCCAAAATGCCAAGCCAGGTCTTCCCTGGACTGGAAACAAGCATCCTGGGACCAGTTTCGTGGTAACAATCCTCATCAGCCAGGCTAGCTTAAGTCCAGTGGCAAAGTGAGCAACGTACCCACTTCTGGGCATACCCTGACAACTTAGGGAAAACAAAGCAAACACAAGGAGATGATGGATGGAGTGCTGAAACTTTTCAGACACTCACCCCAAGTCACAGATCTGGGTTGAACCCATCATCGTTCTTTAGCTCACTTCGCCACCCCAGTTCAGACCAAGCATATGCAAATCAGCCTTGACCCTGTTCCTCATGTGAACAGTCCAGCCCTAATTGCCAAGCCAGGTCTTTCCTGGACTGGAAACAAGCATCCTGGGACCAGTTTTGGGGTAACACTTCTCATCAGCCAGGCTAGCTTGAATCCAGTGGCAAAGTGAGCAACGTACCCACGTCTGGGCATATCCTGCCAACTTAGGGCAAACAAAACAAACACAAGGAGATGATGGATGGAGCACTGGAACTTTTCAGACATTCACCCCCAGTCACAGATCTGGGTTGAATCCATCATCGTTCTTTAGCTCACTTCGCCACCCCAGTTCAGTCCTAGCCATATACAAATCAGTCTTCTTGACCCATTTCCTCCTGTGAACAGTCCTGCCCGAGCTGCCAAGCCATGTCTTCTCTGGACCGGAAGCAAGCATCCTAGGACCGGTTTCGGGGTAATACCCCTCATCAGCCAGGCTAGCGTGAATCCAGTGGCAAAGTGAGCAAGGGACCCATATCTGGGCATACCCTGCCAACTTAGAGCAAACAAAGCAAACACAAGGAGATGATTGACAAAGTTCTGAAACTTTTCAGACATTCACCCCCAGTCACAGATCTGGGTTGAATCCATCATCGTTCTTTAGCTCACCTCGTCACCCCAGTTCAGATTCAGCCATATGAAAATCAGTCTTGACCTTGTTCCTCATTGGAACAGTCCAGCCCAACCTGCCAAGCCAGGGGCCCGCTATCCCTCATTGGATAACATTGGGCCTCAGCACTCTGCACCCGGCCGCCCTAGTGCTGGCTGAGAGTGCTCTAGGAGTGCATCCTTGACCCTGGAGGGACCCTTGTTCCAACCCCAGAAAACCAACTCCCAAAACTAAGTACTTACCTGTAAACCAATAAGTTCATTTCCTCCCCCATAGGATTGCATTGACTGCTTTTCTGTGAAAAATATTTTAAGTGTGAAGCTGGAAAATTGTATGAAACCTTAAGAAACTGTGTACTCACAAAACCTGATTTACTTACCTTTTATTTAGGAAATGTCCCAGTGTGACTTCTAGGCACATCCCACTGAGTAGAAAAAGTAATCAAATAAGTATTCAGACATTAACTGCAAAGAAACTGAAAAGTAATTAAAATTGTTTCTGAATAATTAACCTATCTGTATCCAAATCAATTACATACAACTGCATTCAACTGTGTTATTCCTGCAAAGTATTAATTCACTTACCTGCACCAGGCCTGGCTTCGTTCTTGAAATAAAATAAAATTAAATTATATGTTTACAAAATAAATTGGTCAGAGTTCAGTCTTTGAGTGTGTGAAATCATCCCTTGCCTGAGTGTGTACAATAAAGGCTTAACACTACACTCTGATAAAGCCTTACTGCTCGCACACAAAAAGAGAGTAAGGTATTATCTATGTTTGCCTCCCTTTGGAGAGCCGTTGGACTCCGTGTATACCTTACTTTGGTATGCTATTTACAGAGTCAGCTTCTTACCTACCAGTTGGTATGGGCCCTCTTCCTTCAACTGTGCTAAGACCATCCCTATGCCATTCTCTGAAGCATCCGTCTGTACTATTAATTCCTTGGAGAAGTCGGGAGCCTTGAGTACAGGTGCTGTACACATGGCCTCCTTGAGGATATTAAAGTCTTCATGACAGGCCCGCGTCCAGATCGCCAATCTGGGCTGTTTCTTCAATGTCACCTCTGTTACCAGGGCAACAATGGTGCCTTATCCCTTAACAAATTTAGGAGAGAGAAGTTGACCTAACGGCTAGGCTTGTCGACCTTGAATCCGGGGGCACTGGGTTCGAGTCTCGGCAATGAAGCTGAACATCCTGTGATTCTGGGCAAATCACTTAATCTCTCCGTGCTTAACAAAAATGAATGTGTCCTCATGTAATGCAACTGGTGCTATATAAAGAGCTCTGATACCCGATTCGGGTCAAGTTTGCGTTATATAAAACTCTGTTAAAAAAAAAAAAAAAGATCTTTTGTAGTATCCTGTGAGGCCTAGAAAGGTAATCACCTCAGTCTGTGTTTTAGGTGGTTGCCAGGTCATGATAATCCCAATCTTGGTTTGGAGAGGCTGACCTTGCCCCCGTTCAGCAGGTGGACCAGACACACCAGATAACCCTGCCGTATCTGGCACTTACTGACCTTGATAGTCAGGCCTGCCTGTTGCAGGGCCTGAATCACCACCTGGAGATGTTGCAAGTGCTCTTCCTAGCTGGAGCTGTAGACCGCAATGTAGTTCAGATTAGAGGCAAAGAAGACCTCCTTTCCAGCTAGGATGCTGGTAGCCAATTTCTTGAAGGTGGCAGGGACATTCTGCAGGCCAAAGGGCATCACCCGAAATAGGAAGTGGCCCTCTAGGGTTGAGAATTCTGACCTCTCTTTTGCTCCTTCAGTCAGAACAACCTGCCTGTACCCTGATGCCAAATCAAAAGTACCGAGGAATTTGGCAGTGTCCAGCCTGTCTATGAACTCATCAGCTGAGGGGGTGGGGTGTGCATCAGTCCTGGTGACTTAATTGAGACCCCTGTACTCCACTCAGAACCTAAGTTCAGGGGGTGCGCCCAGTGGGGCAGCCGTTGATACTAGCACCACAGGGCTGGACCAGGGACTGTTGGAAGGCTGAATCACCCCTAACACAAGCATCTTGGAGACCTCCTTGATGCTGACTCGCATTCAGCCTGACAACCTGTACATTTTGATCTTTACAGGTAGGCTGTACCAGGGTCCACATCATGGACGCGCAGGTGTGTGAGTCGAGATGTGAGGGAGAAAAGAGAGGTAAACTGCCCCAGTAACTGATAACAGTCACTCTCCTGCTCTAGGACCAGGGTAGAAGAGAGAATAACACCTTCCACTGAAGCATTGTCCTCCTGTAAAGAGGAGGTCAGGGAGAGGCTCGCTCTCCTCTTCCACACCTTCATCTGTCTCCAGGAGAATGCCCACTTCGTACATATCAAACTGAGGCTGGAGGTGATTTATGTGGAGCATGCTTAGAAGGTTTCTAGGGTCTGAAGATCTTCCAGGTAGGAGACTTCTCCTGTTGCTCTTTCACATCATATGGGCCCGCCCAGCAATCCTGGGGGAGCTCTGGGCTCCACAGGCTCCATGGCCCATACTTTCTGGCCAGGCTGAAACTCCACAGAGTGGCCCTGTGGTCATACTAGAGCATCATAACCTCTTGATTGGCCTCAAGGTTACTTTTTACATTTTCCAGAAGTGGTGCATCTGGTTGCAGAGGACCAGCATGTAGATGACCACATCCTGGGTAGGTTTCCTGGGAGCTTGCTCCCAACCCTCCCTCACAAAGCTCATAAGTACCCTAACAGGAGGGTCATTGAGGAGTTCAAAGGGGCCAATAACTAATTGTTTCTGTGGCACCTTCCTGTAGGCAAAGACAAGGCATAGATGGAGGATGTCCCACTCATGCCTTATAGGCTCAGGAAGGCCCATTATCATGTTTTTCAAGGTCTTGTTGAATCTCTCAAAAAGACCATTGATTTGGAGCTGATAGGGTACAGTGAACCTTTAGGTTACCCCGCACTCATCCCACTTGGACTGCATGTACGCTGACATTAAGGCAGTACCTCAGTCAGACACTACCTCCTTGGGGAACCCCACACAGGTAAAAATCCCTATCAGAGTTCTAGCCACCCATCAGAGTTCTGGCCAACACAGGTACAGTCACGGACCTCAGAGAGATGGCCTCTGGCTAGCGGTGGCATATTCCACCAAAACCAGCACAAACCTGTTGTTAAAGGCTGTGTTGGGGACTAAGGGTCCAATAATGTCGATGCCTACCCTTTCAAAGGGAGTGCCAACAACAGGTTGTGGAGTCAGGGGAGCTTTATGCTTTTTCCCTGACTTCCCACTGGCCTGGCAGGTTCAGCAGGTTGGGGAGGACGTACAGTATGCATCTGAGGCCGTCTTCATACAGGGACAATAAAAGTGTGCAGAAAGCCTGGCAAAGGTCTTATCTTGTCCTAGATGTCCTGCCAGAGCTATATGATGAGCCAAACCTAGTGGAAGGTCCTGGAACACTGGACGACCACCAGCATACGGGCTTAACCAGAACCCTTAGGCTCGCCATATAGCAGGTTATTCTCAAAATAGATCAGGTGATCCCCAGAGGTGCACCTTCTGCCTGGGCTTGGACTTGCTCCCTCAAGCCCTCTAGAGTGGGACAGTCTCTATGCATCTTGCAGAACTGGTGGGCCCACCCTCAACTTGCCAACCAGCAAGTTCAGGCAGGTCACCAAGGGTCTCAATGTCTTCCCCATTTGGCTCGGGCCTCCTCCTCAGGTGTCCCGTCAACCTCGACCATGGGGAATTCAGGGGCGGGTTTCTCACACCCCGCCTCTCTCTTTCATGGCAGTAGTCTGGGCCATTGTTTAAGGCTGCAGAGACCCTTGACTCCCTTCACGGGCAGGCATAGGCCATGTGATCATACAGACCCATTCAGGCAATCCCAAAATCTCCAAGTGCGACCTGAGCTCTACTCCCCTCTAGGTAGTGTGCTCCAGGTCATTGCCTAACAGACAATCTACAGGCATGGAAGGGCTCATAGCTACTTTCAGAGAACCTGAGACCCCCTCCCACTCAAAGGGAACCAGAGCTATTGGTAGATGGCTCTCACGATTGTCAGTGACTATGACTTGGTGAAATGTGTTAGGAAGGACCTGCTCTGAGGACACCAGCTGATTCTTCACATTAGTCATACTAGTTCCTGTGTCTCTCAGATCCTCCAACAGTTGGCAATTAACGGTGAGCCACTGCCAGTACAAATATTGTGAGGCAAATGGGCATTTTGCAGTACTTTTGAGGGGTCAGCCCAAAGTTTACAATTAAAAGAGCCTTCGTTGGTTTGGTCCCCAACCTTTAGAGTCAAAAGTGTGTTCCATCCCACAGAGGCATGTGTTTCCATAGACCACCCTCATAATGCTCTTCCGGGACCTTGTGAACCGTCAGGGCTACCTCATACGCAGAATACCATTTGTCAATATCATCTCCCACCATATAATGGGTATCTGCGGGTATGCTGTCACCATCACTGCTGGACTCTGCCTGTATGGCCTTGAGATCCAGCTCCTTCAGACTTGGTTCATAAGCCAGTACTCCTCCCTCCAGTTCCTTGGGGGACAGGCCATGGGAGTAGATACTGCTCCCTGCCCTATCAGGGGAATCCATTCTAGAGATCAAGTCATTCCTTTCCTCTTCAAGTTGCGCCATGGAAGGGTCCTCCACAGGCCCCTCCCGCTCGTCTTCCTCTCCTGTGGTCTCATTCTGTATGGAGTGAACTTCACCTTCCTGGTGGTGCTCTTGGCAGGAAGTCCAAACTCCTTGCAAAGTCCTTGAGTAGGGCCACAGTGTAAACCTCCAAGTTGGCCAGCTCAAATTCCATGCTTGCAGGTGTGGTTTTAAGATCCAATAAGTAGAGAGCTAATTTGGGAAATCAAAAATGCCGATCAGGGAGAATTTGAAATTCAAATTGGTCCTAGGTGTGGAATGGTAGTGTACACCAAATCACTGTATGGCACTGCACAACTACAAGTCAAAATTGGCTACTGGATGACAGGGGCATGAGCCTTGGTCAAGCAGCAACCACAATTCTAGTCACGGAGAGAAGTAGGCTACCCTAAATTAACCTATGCTCACCCTCTGGTAACTTGGCACAGAGTAGTCAGGCCTAACTTTAGAGGCAGTGTTTAAAGTATTTGTGCAACACTACAAACAGTAAAATGGTGATAACGCCTAATGATCCCTTGCCAGTTTAGAAAATTAGCTCTGAACAAAAACAACAAAAATCCAATTAGCAGACCCGGAGATATCAAATGTAAAATTTACAGTAGAAAATAACAGCAAGAAGCAAAAAACACCATTGAGGATATCTGGTCACTTCAAGCTGGGACAAAGTCACCAGTTTAGGCCGACCATAGTGGTGCACAGGCGAGCTACAGGGACACAGTTAGTCCCTCTGAACAAATTACCTTAAATCGTGGTTGTAGATGTTTGTGTGGCTCTGTGTCAAAGATGCATCGCACAGCAGAGGCAATGCGTCAGTTCTGAGATGTAGAGAGGTTGTGGTGCGTGGCCCTGATGTGTCGACATCGAGGATCCTGTTGATGGGCTTGCAATGCAAAGCCCAGTGTCGAGGATGTGAAGCACAGCCGCGGTAATGAATCGGGTTTAATGAGCAGTGAAGCTGCGATGAGGAGTTTTGTCGTCATCCTTGAGGCTGCCGTCGACGAGGGACGTGAGAAGAAGCTTGCGGCAGGAAAAGCATTGTGCAGTGGCAGTTCTGAAGGATATGCATGAGTTCAAACACGCAAGAGGTGGTAGCGATGCTAGATTTTTATTATGGCCAAAATCCATGCGGAATCGCCGCTGTGTTGATTCTGTTCGGTATGCGTCGTTCATCAGAGAAAATTCCTTGGTTCCACTGGTAAGCACATTAGGCCCACATCCAAGGGTCCAGGACCGGGGTGGCACCACTTGGCAGGGTAGACTCACAGATGGAAGAGTCGCAGTGCAAATCCAAGTAGGTTGGAATCCTATTATGTCCCTGAAGCTTCAGATCTGGAGGCCAGCCAAGAAGCCCTTGGAGTCACTCTAGGTTCTGGGTTCAAGTGATGAAGGTCCAGTCTTTCTCACCCACGCAAGAGGGCAGCAGGCAGTTCACCACAGCAAAGCAGGAGTCCATCTAGGTGCAGTCCAGCAGAGTGGCGGTTCTTCAGCAGCACGGCAGTCCTTCTTACTAGCAGAGTATACACAGATCTAGAAGTGTACTGAAGTGGTAGTGTCTGAGTTCCAGTACTTAAACTCAGTGGCCCTTTGAGGAGCACAAATGCCCTCTCTTCCTGCCCTGGTCCAGACTCAATACAGAGGGGGTATGTAGCCCTTTTTGTGTTGGAAGGACACAGCCTATTCAGGTGTAAGTGAGGCTATGCCCAGCTCCTCC
Source organism: Triturus cristatus (assembly GCF_964204655.1). Classification (NCBI taxonomy): domain Eukaryota; kingdom Metazoa; phylum Chordata; class Amphibia; order Caudata; family Salamandridae; genus Triturus; species Triturus cristatus. The sequence goes on along the minus strand of NC_140589.1, from coordinate 1,603,767,132 downwards.
CTCTCACCCTGCGCCCAAATATGTGATCAGAGACAGGTTATAGGCACCAAATGGCTGAAGTAAGAAAATGCCAACTGTCTAAAGGTGTCATTTTCAGAATTGTAATTTAAAATCTGACTTCACAATAAGTTTGGATTTCTTTGGATTTCAAATTGTGATTCCAGAGACACCAGACTTGAAAGGTTCATCTCTTCCTAATTGGAGATTACACTTATAAAAAATAAAATTAAGGTAATCCCAATGTAATCCTATGGAAGCAACAGACATTGCAGTAGTGAAAAACGACTTTGAGAGTTTTTCATTGCCAGGTCACGTAAACCTTAAAAGTAAATGTCCTGACTTTTAACCACATTACACCCTGCCCTCTGGGTTGTCCAGTGCCTACTGTAGGGGTAGAGAATATGTATTAAAAGGGAAGGTTTAGACCTGGCAAAAGGTTACTTTTGCCAGGTTGACATGGTAGTGTAAACTGCACACACCGGCTCTGCAATGGCTGGCCTGGGACATGGTAAAAAGGCTCCTTAAGAGGATGGCACAATCAGTGCTGCAGGCCCACTAATATCATGTAATTTACAGACCCTGGGTACGTTTAGGCACTTTACTAGGGGCCTATAAGTAAATTTAATATGCCAATTTGGGATGAAACAATATTACCACGTTCATGGGAGAGAATACAAGAACTTTAGCACTGGAGAGCTGTGGTAACGTGAGCAGCATCTCTCTTAAGTTAAAAGAAGGATCTAGGGACCCATGCAGACTGTCAAACTATTCAGAAGTGAAAAATCCTTAGAAAAAGATGAGGTTCAGATGGCTCAAGTTCAATGTACAAAGGCCAATATCCTTTTCTCTTGGACCCATTGAAATCAAAACCCCCTTTACTTAAATACTCCTGTAATTTCCTAATGAGGGGCATATTCTCAAGGACATATCGCCAAGTTAGCGGCACTTTATCCCAGCCAAAGTGGTGATAAATTTATCGCCCTATTCACAATCTGGTGCTAACAGCCGATATCAACAGTTCACCTGTGATAGCAGCCGCAAAAAACATTGCCACAGATGACCCCGGCAACTAACGCTAATAATATGCAGAGTATGAGTTCCCGTGCAAAAAGCAGTGACAACACTACTCCGCAACATTCTCAACGACCAGCCAGATCGACGATAAGATCCCAAAACAGGCGTTAAGGCGCGTTAGGAGCAGGGATTTAACAACCTGCACAATAAAAGGGAGCCCAGCCAAGAGCCACACCTGAAAAACAACAGATGCTATGTGGCTACTGATCATGCAGCTCGGAGCCCCAAGAGGGCCACAACACCCACCGCCACAACCCTCAGGACCACCCCCTCTGGACTACCACCAAGGCAGTGCAGAACAAGACTGCGGACCTTCAGAAAACGCACCAGCCTCACAGACCTAACATCAGAGGATGTCATTGTGCACTACAGGCTCAAAAGGACAACCATCCTCCGCATCCTGACCATCATTGCCCACAGGCTGATGGTACCAACACAGCGGACAACCAACATCCCTCCGCAGACAAAGCTGCTGGCTGTGCTGCATCTGTTGTCCTCTGGTACCTTCCAACCAACAACTGCCAGAGTCGGAGAAGTCTCACAGCCAGCCCTATCAAAGTTCCTCACACCTGTCTTGGATGCCATCATCAGCTTGGTAGCCCAGCACCTTCACTTCCCCCACACTGCGCAGGAACCTCTGGAGACCAAGCAAGGCATCTACGCCATAGCTGGCTTCCCGCATGTGTTGGGCAATTGACTGCACACATGTCCTACTTGTGCCCCCTGCCGCAGCTGCACATAATTACCGCAACAGAAAGCACACGCATTCCATCAATGTGCAGGCAATAGTGGACCACCGGGGACTCTTCACCAATGTCGTCGCCAACTACCCAGGCAATGTGCATGATTCCTTCATCTTCCGACAGTCCATCATCAACGAGAGCTTTGTGGCTGGCACCTATGTGAATGCAGTGCTCGTTGGTAAGTGCCAAATGAACACACCACACACCTCAACTCCACAATCATGCAACTCACAACTCTGGTAATGCACACGCTACAAACTCACATACAACATGCCAAACAACGTGCCCACCTACCAGACACGACAGCACAACTTCCTGTGGTAACCAGGGCTGGCCATGTACACAAGCCATCAACGGCATGGCACCTCAGCCACACAATAGCAGAATGTGGGGAAAGGTTGGAACCAGGCATGTGCGAAGGAGGCAAGTGACCCATGAATGAGAATATACACAAAGGCAAGTGTGGCGTTGATGTGCTGGCCAGACTGCAGTATGCAGACCACAGACATGTCCATGTCGACATACACTGCTGGTGTTTGGAGTGCATTGGACAGTGGACACAACTATGTTAGCTCAGCCAATGGGGAAGATCGGGGAAATGGAGCTTGTTACGTCACCCCGTGCAAGCGTGAGCGGAGTGGGCTGGCCCGGCATACGCCATGCTAGCGTAGGGGTGTGAATAAAAAACACGTTGCTCTGGGTGTGGTTCTCTTCCGGAGTGGCCAACGTGTCTGCCAGGGCAGCGCCACTCATCCCGCCACGAGGCCGACGCCGTGAGCGGTAGTGCCGGCGATCCAGTGTGCCTGCTGCACTCCAGGCCACTGGTCCCCAGACCCGTCTTGGCCCCCACTGCATACCCAGGCCTCAAAGCTCACCTGCAGACACCGGCGTGTGTCAAAGAGGGCCCACCACGTGCCGAGGTGCATGCTCCAAGCCTGAGGCCTGCGACCTTGGCAGCCTCCTCAGACCATTGCTGGCCTCCACGAGACAGGCCCGCAGTACTCCTTTCTCATTGACGTACTCCACCGCTGCCTCCGGCCCACAATGCGGTCCAGTAGGTCACACATTTGGAACTGAGTCTTGATTTAGTAATGGCCATGTTCATATCATTAGAAGCAAGGAGAGGAGTAAGAGAAAGACGCGGTTCAGTCCGGAGGAAAAAAGGATCATCGTTACGGAGGTGATCGGACACTACCAACAACTGCTCTGGTGCCACTAACTCTGTGCATCGCAAGCCAAAGACACGTGGCTGTGGGACCCTGCTGACCTCTGCTTCCGGCCTACACTGCGGTCAAGTAGGTCACACATTTGGAACTGAGCCTTGATTTATTCATGACAGAGTTTATACCATTGTACAGGCCTCATCGCAGACTGCATCCCCTTTCAGCTCTGGTGCCACTAACTCTGTGCTCCGAAATGTATGGACACTCTCTGGTTGAACTTTGGTGTCGTCTGAGTCTATGGCCTGGGGGTTGTCTTCATCATCATGTAGCTGATGCTGACTTGGTGTTAAAAATAAATCTGTAGCATTCATCACCTCCATATTGCCTGTTTCTGCTTGGTTCTGCCCTCTGCATCATGCCCTGCAAGAACACCTTCCACTGTCCCCTGAAACACTCCGCATCATTCATCTTGGACATTGACAAGGACCTGCTCAGCTCTCATGGCCCTACCTCAGTGCACCGCAAATTACCGTCCCGTGGCGGTGTGCCTGTGCCGGCCGCAGTGCTTTCGGGGCCACTAACTCTGTGCAGCTCATGTCATGGAGCCTGTCTGATTGAATATTGGATGGCCTGTGAGTCGATGGCCTGGGGGCCAGCAACGCCATGTGTCTGTGGCCTTGCGCTGACCGCTGGCTCCTGCCTCAACTGCGGTCCATCAGGGCTCCCACATCAAATTCGAGCCTGACCGTACCAGAAGACGCATCGCCACTGGCTACACACGCCACCACCACCAGGAACTCCTCCAACCAACAACTGCCAGAGTCGAAACAGTCTTACAGCCAGACTATCAGAGTTGGTCACACCTGTCTTGGATGCCATCATCAGCTTGATACCCTGCTCAGCTCTTCAGGTGCCACTAACTCAGTGAACCACAACTCCTGGACCCTTTCTGATTGGGTTTTGTGCTGTGTACAGCTGATGCAACCATGTCACCTCAGGCAGTGGGTTAGACCTTGGACATGTAGCTTTGTCGTCGTCCCCTTTACACGTAAGAGGAGTGGACTGGGCCGGGGTACGCAAGTCCAGCATAGGGGTGTGAATGATTATCCCAGGGCTCTGGGCGTGGTTCAGTACTGGAAATGTGCACATGCTTGTGTTTCTGTCGCAGTGTGAGTGTCCGTTGGGGAGTGTAAGAGGTCCCTGATGGGAATTAGACAGCCATGTATGTAATCTAGTTCGGCTGCCATGAGGTCGAACCCCACCCACACATGATCAGCCACCTCCTTCTGGCAGTCTAACACCTGGTCTTGGAATGCGGTGTGCTTTGGTGAGGTGATGGGAGCCAGCCGTGTTGGTGGGTGTTTCCTGCTGTGTGGTCTGTGCAGGGGGTGGATCTCCTCAATGCAGCTGGGCTGCCCTGCTCCTGGAGGTGAGTTGCCTAAGATGTCCATGAGCTGGTGTAGGGCGTCGGTGTCAAAGGTGTGGAGGTCCTCTTTATCATCACTGATGGGTTGTCTGCTCTGCTTTGTGGGAGGTGTTGATTGTCCCTCTGCAATGTGAAGGGGAGATGCATTTTAATATTGTGTTGACATGTATGTTGACACATTGCTCAGGTCTACATACAGACTGCATGACAATGTACATTGTGACTGTTTGGGAGGAGATCACTATTTGATACGGGACAGTGGACATTTGAACTACATCTTGGATGTGAGGTTGTACACGTACATCTTCATCTCACAGTTTTCTGCTATGCCAGATGTGATTGGCCAGTTTCTACGCACAAGCGGAACAAGTTGTGTCCTCTGTTCTGTAGTGAAAGTGTTGCACTTTGTACCACATTGTCATCAATGTCGATGTGCTGTTCTTGCTATGTGTGTGTGCTGCATTGTGGGAGAGTCACCCCTGCAGCTGTGAATCTGCTGCCCCTTCTCCCTTTGAGATAGTGTGCCTTTGACTTCTGTGCTTCTATAGTGCTGAGATGTTGCAGACTTGGCTATTTTTGGCTCTTGTTCATATTTTGTACTCCTGGGCATAGTTTATCGCAGATGTGTTGTTGTCGTCAGGAGTTGTTTGTGCAAGTGGATGAGTCAGAGTGTGACCTGCTCTTTTCCTGATGTGTTCTACACTCACCCACCTCAGTGTCGTGGCGTGCACCATTTATTTTAAAAAAATATATTTTTTTATTGATTTTCAAACAACCAAAGTCATTGAGAAGCAATACAGTAACAAGCGGATAAATGACAATATGATATATCACAAGTCGCTTCTCAGTGTGTCCCCCACCCACATCCCTCCCCCTCCACCGGTGTGCCTCAAGAGCATGGTCGTTAAGCAATTAAGGTGCATCAGAATCCAATACAATAGCAATCGTGAACAACAGTAATACAGTACAGGGCTTACATATACCTTAAAGATCACCATTTGTCCCATTGATCGCACCCTGGGTCATTCTCCTTGTGCTAAAGTGCTAGCTGGATCCTATCAGTCCTCCAAGTCCGAACTCTCCTCCAAACCTGGCTCTGGAGCCTGTAATATTGCAACTAAGGCCTCTCACGCCCTTGCCGCCTCCTGCGCCTTGTCATTATTAGAACGTAGGGCCTGCTGTAGCCGAAGCCTACCTTCGCTCCGCGCCCACTTCAGTAGTTCCGCCCGCCATCTTCCCACACCTGGCCCCCTCGCTGACTTCCAATGCATAGTGATTTCCCTCTTGGCTAATACGAGGCCCAGATCTATAAATGTACTTGTCACTTTCGTTTTAGCTGCATGCGGGAACCAATGCAACAAACAAGCGCCCAGGTCCAGTTCTATTAAACGATCAGTTATATTACACAGTAGTTCCAGCACCTCTTTCCAATATGTTCCCAAACTCGTACATCCCCACATCATATGCTGGAAGTCGGCTCCCTCTAAACTACATCTCGGACATTGATCGGACGCCGCATTGAAATATTGATTAAGCTTGGCTGGTGTCAAGTACGCCCTGTGCAGGACATAGAACTGTAACAATTGAAATCTAGCATTCCTCATGCTCTTCCAAGCTCTTCTGACCAACTGGGCCCACGTTTTTTCTGGGATTTCCCTGCCAAGGTCCGCTTCCCACTTCTCCTGCAAACGCGCTTAATGGCTCCAGAGCCTTCGTCGTCATGCGTCTGTAAAGGCACGTAATAGCCTAAACAGTTCCCGTCGCCATTACCACATATTGGCACACCGTTGAGGCCCGCGGTTCCGACAGATCCATCCCCCAATAGCGCTGTATTGCCGAAATAAGCGCTGAATGCAGCAAATAATCCCCTCGCGGGAGATCGTATTTATGCTGAAGGGCCTGAAATGTCAACAGGGTTTCATTCTCATAGAGGTCTCCTAGCATTTGTATTCCCATGTCTTCCCAGTTAGCCAGTGCCGTCCAATCCCCACCATATGGGAAGGCCGTGCACATACCCAGCGGTATCTCCGGAGCATACGGGCGAGTGAATCCGGCCCGACGTTGGCTCTGATTCCAGCACAACCGCAGCATCCTCTCTTCCGCAGTGAGCGGTTTAAGACGCATCTTCTGCTGAAGCACTATAAAGGACAAGATGTAGCGTGGGATCCATCGCCCCTCAGGACCATCTGGACCCCGGAACTCCTGAGCCACAGCCTGGGTGAGCCACTGCAATTGCGCTGCTAAATAGTACCAATCGAAGTCTGGCACTGCCAACCCCCATCAGCTCTCGGGCGTATCATTGTAGCCATTGCAACCCACCGTCTGCCCGACCCCCAGATAAATCCTACAGCCATAGAGCGGAGCTGTCAGAAGATGGAGCCCGGCACCCAGACCGGCAACGTCTGAAAATAATACAATAAGCGCGGGAGCACCACCATCTTCAGGAGCGCCACCCGACCCGCTACCGATAGCGGCAACATGCTCCAAAACCCGAAACTGCTCCTAAGTCCGTGCATGGCCCGACCCAAATTACCCTTCAACAAATCCTCGGAGGTATGATAAACATTGGTGCCTAAATAAGGTAAACAGTGGGCCTCCCAACGGATGCCTGCGACGGGTTCAGCACAGCCGGCGCCACTGGGAACAAGCAGGTCTTTGCCCAGTTCATCCTCAGCCCCGAGTACCGCCCAAACACCTGCAGCAAGTGTCGCGCACCCTCCAAAGCTGTAGCCGTGTCTGCGAGAAAGATCAACAAGTCATCCGCATAAAGGGAGATAAACTGCATGTCCCCACGGAGGCACAAACCTGGATAATGTGTCCCCAATCGGGCATGTGAAGCCAGAGGCTCAATGGCTAGAGCAAATAACAATGGAGAGAGCGGACATCCCTGTCGCGTGCCCCGTCCCACTTGGCAGGCTAATGAGATCGTCCCACCCGTCTACACCAGAGCCATCGCCGACCTATAGAGAAGTTCCGTTCACCCTACAAAGGTGTCCCCCAGTCCAAATTCGAGCAGCAACCGATAGAAATATGTCCACTCTAGGCTGTCGAACGCCTTCTCGATGTCAACTGAGAGAACCGCCGCAGCAGGGGTCTCACTATGGTCCTCGCCCAAAATCCGCAAAAGGCGTCGCACATTAGTCACAGTATTGCGCTTCGGAATAAAGCCCGCCTGGTCAGAATGGACCAGCTGCGTCATATAAGGAAGAAGCCGGGTCGCCAGAATCCTACTCAAAATCTTGAAGTTGGTTGTTAACATCGATAGTGGACGGTAGGCTGACCTAGACAACGAGTCCTTACCCGGTTTCAGCAATGGGATAATGATGGCCTCGCGAGTGGAATCTGGCAAACTCCCCAAGTCCCAGGCTTCCCGATAGACCGCCAGCATTTTGGGGCAAGGATATCGACATATGTCGAGTAAAATTCAATCGGTAGACCATCTGCTCCCGAGGTTTTCTTACGCGCCATATGTTTTATTGCACTACGTATTTTCCCCACTGAAATTTCCTGTCCCAACGTATCTCTCTGATCGTCCTCGAGACGTGGCAGTCGTATCTCAGCCAAGAACTCATCTAATTCATCACATACACCCTGCAACCTACTCTCGTATAGGTCGCATAGAATGTCAAGAACATCTCGTTAATCCCTTGTTGGGTATATTCCAGTACGCCCTCTGGAGTGGTTAAAGCCAGAATGGGCGTGCCACTCGGGGCCGGATTAGCCAGCCACGCCAAGAGGGAACCCACCTTAACACTCTCCGCGTGTGCCCGCACTAAATACTCCTTGTGGTCAAAGCAGCGCAACCTTTCTACCTGCGTCGCCACTCCCTCTCTTGCAGTTAGGACTTCGGCCTGTGCCCCCGGGTCCTCAGAGTGGGCCCTCTCTGCTCGACGCAGCCTCTGTTCCTCCCTCTCTATGTCCTGCAAAAGCGTCCTCCGCACTCATGCCGTTTTAGAAATACATAAGCCCCGCACCACCATCTTAAAGGCATCCCACTTTAGGGCTAGGGTAGACACCGTCCCTTTATTCTCGAGAAAATAATACTCAATACCCTCTTGTACTTCTGTGCGAAACACCGGGTCTTCCAAAGCCTCTAGGCGCAATCACCAGGAAGGGATTGCAGGCCGATCCTGAGACCACCTCAGCGCCAAAAGCAGCGGATTATGATCCGAGATTGTCCTTGCCAGGTACTCACTATGGCGGACCAGCACATGAACGTCCGGGGAGCACAACACTACATCCAGCCACACATGCAAGGGATGTAGAGCAGAATAATAAGAATAGTCCCGCTCGCCCATATGCTGTGCCCGCCACGTATCTATCAGCCCCCACTCTGCCTGCCAATCCCTCCGGAGTTTCGAGAGCTTATGTATGGGTGCCTGGGGTAGCGGTGAATGTGACCTATCCATCTCAGTATCTATGACTGAGGTGAAATCGCCCCCCAGGATCACAGAATCAGTCAGGAATGAAGCCAGTCTCCCTGATAGCCGAGCAAAAAAAGCCTTCTGCTCCACATTAGGGGCATATGCACTGCACAATGCCACATCTCTCCCATCTAACCTCCCCTGAACAGTCACGAACCTCCCTTCAGGATCCACTGTCTGCTGAGTCGGCTGGAAGGGAACCCCACCCTCTCCCAAATCAGTGCGCCCCCAGCAAAAGCAGAATACGTTGTGTAAAAAAGCTGCCCCCTCCAGCGGAGCTGCAAAGCCTGGCCTTCAACTCGATCCATATGGGTGTCCTGGAGGAAAGCTATCTGTACCCCTCTACGCACCAAATAAGTATGGACCCTGTGGCGTCTCAACATCGGATGCATTCCCCGTACATTCAACGTCATACATTTGAATTCAGGTGATGTCCCCATAATGCGGATTATCTCTGTTCCACAACTGCACTCCCTGCATTGACACACCGGTGGCTCTAACAATCCCAAAAACAACCCCAAAATGTTCCCCCCCTCCCCTCCCCAGAACAGGCTCTAAACAGCTAGTACCCATCCAAACTAACCACAAACAGTCCCTCTGGTAGCTACCAGGGATTCACTCTAAGAGTGAAACTAGGGGGGGAGCTTTAACGCCAAGAAGTTCTGGCCCGCTGCTTCACTGCATCCCGACGCCAACCCCACTATAACAATAAAGAATTCCCCTCAACCCCGGGAGGGCCCCCAGACAGACGGCCAACCGCACAGGGCGTATGTCACCTCGCCCAAGCCCACCGAACCTCTGAGCCTCACCCAATCACCCCTGCCCAAAAGCAACAGTGCCTGGACCATTTGACCCCTCTTACTAGCCACTTGAGGCAGTACATAAAGTCAGGCATCAGCGATCTCGTCCGCCGTCCCTGGTGTGACATGTGGTAGAGTGACACTCCCCGCGTCTGTTACATCAGAATTCGTCCCCGCCGATCCCTTTTCCGAGTCGGTCACTCTCAACAGTGTTGTGCCGCTCGCCTGTGAGATCTCTGTCACAGATTGCAGGGCCGCCAACCTCTCTTTCTCTGTCTGTGTCGTGGAAGATTTCTGTGTCCCAGGATGCCGTCGTCTGGAACGCCTTGTGCGGCGCGGTCGTGGTGCCTCCGCTGTCCAACTTCCTGACCCATCTGCTCCATCCGTCCGTACCCGGTAGGTTTCCAACCCGCTCCATGCTTCATCTGGGTCATTATGGAAGTATGTTTTGCCATCCAAAGTCACTCGCAGGCGCGCCAGGAACATCAGGGAGTATTGAATGCCTTGGTCTCGGAGGGCCTTCTTGACCCCCAGAAACAAGGCTTGATGTCGCTGTACATCAAAAGTATAATCCGGGAACAGTGACACATTATTATTGTCCACTCTGTATGGGCCTGCGGTGCGTGGTTTATGAAGCAGTAGATCCCTGTCCTTATAATGAAGCAAGGGGGCCACCACAGGTCTAGGCGGTCTCCCAGGTTCCAACGGGTGGGCAGGTACCCCGTGCGCCCACTCCAAGGTGTAAAATGGTGTCAGACCCTCAGGGGCAACCTTAGTGCGCAGCCACTGTTCCAGGTAGTCTATCATTCTGTCCCCTTCCACTCCTTCCGGAAGGCCCACTACCCTGACGTTTTTCCGTCTATTACGCCCTTCGGCATCTTCGGCCCTCTTGTCCAGCACTTGGAGCCTGCGAGTGACTTCTCCCATTTCAGCATCCATTGCCTTCTGAGCCGGTTCTAAGACCTCCAAGGTAGCCTCAGCTTGCTTCACTCAGTCTGTCAGCTTCACATGATCTGCCCGGAGGAGTCCCAGTCCCAGTGACACTTGAGCAATGTCTTGTTGGAGCGCCTCCTTTGTATCCGTAATTGATCGGAGGATCTGATCCACCCGCTGTTGCATCAGCCCTCTGGGGGCGGCTCAACCACATCTCGCTTCCGCTCCTCCACTGCCTAATCCTCCAGCTCTGGGGAAGCCCCCCCTGTCGGCCCGCAGCTTCCCCATGGGTGTCAGGTGACTTGGCCCCCAGTCCTGGTCTCACAATCCAGTTCCTCCTATAATCTGGTGACATGGGTCCCCCCGTTAGTCAGAAGTATGGGTTCTCCGAGTCGTTGGCCCCCTCCGTCCACAACGCTCCCGGTGTCCTCACCCATCTCCACTTCCTGCAAGCATCCCGACAGGACAATCCACTCTCAGGCGAAACCCCTAGCCGCCAGGCAAGGGTGCATCAGACCCAGCAGGACCACCGCGGCCTCGTAAGGATCACCCCGCGCTTGAGATAATCCAGCGGGGTTCCCCAGCCTACAGAGCCAGCCTCCACAGGAGGGAGATCCAACAGTCCGCCACCAAGCGAGTATTCCAATCCAGGGCACAATGCCGCTGCAAGCCGTAGGGGGAAATCACTTCTGCCCACTAGAGTCGTCACTCCCGCAATCACCACGGAGCACCCTGCCAGTCATTCCTCCAGTCCAGGGTGCCACAGTTCACTTCAGTCCACTCATGCACCACCAGCTGGGGGCAGCGCCACATCCAGCCCCCGCCACTGGCTCCGGAGTTCTGCCCGTAGCCTCCAAACAGCTCTACCGCAGCGGGCCATCCACACTGGAATGACCGGCAAGCTCACTCGCTGGCCAAATTGTGGGCAGCTCCACTTCGCCCCGATTTCACGAGGTCAGGGACCCCCCAGTGTCACGTCACAGCTTCCTCTGCTTGCTCCAGTTCGCGGGGTAGAGCGGGCCCCAACAGCAGGCAGAGCTAAACCCCCACTCTCAGTCCAGTAAGTAGGCAGCAGCTAACTCTGCTCACGACAGTCAAGATTGGGAGCCCATCTCGCCCCCATCGCTAGTGCAGGAGTTGCTCGCGGGCCGCCGGAGCCAGGTTCTCCACACATCCTCTCTGGTAACTCCCCTGGCACTGTATAGTCCTCCCCGTCTCTCTGCCGCCGGCTTTGCACTTCGCTTTGGCGGCCGGGTGTCTCCAATATGCCCCACTGGGGCCGCACAGTCAGCAGCCACCGCTCCCTCCTCGCACCACTCAGGGTGGGGCCAGGATCCCGCTACAGGCTCCCGCCTCAGATCTCGGGGTAGAACAGGGCCTTGCCTCCCTCTCGCGGCCCAACAAACAGATAGTGGCTGAGTCCGCCCGCTACGGCTGAGCACAGAGGCCTGTCTCACCCCCGATGTAAGCACAGCCGCCGCTCACAGGCCATCGGTGTCGGGACCCCCGCCCGTCTTCTCCAACGATACGCCGGGCAAGGCGCAGTCCTCCCCGCTCCTCTTCTGCCAGTAACTCACTGCGACATTGCAGCTAGACACTCCTACGAGCCCCCAGGGGCCGCGCCGCCGTCAACCACCTCACTCTCCTCACGGTGCACGGGGGGCCCAGGATCTCGCTGCAGGTGTACGGAACTCACCGCTCGTAAGAGGGGAGAGCCCTCGTCCCTCTAGGGCTCCAAACTACTCCTCCCCTCCGGCACTCCCTAGAACTCGAGCCATGGAGCCGGGCGCCATTTTCTTCCATGCAGGCCGGGTCTTCCTCCTCTTCGTTTCGCCGCTCAGCTCGGTCTCAGGCAGAATTAAAGCACCCAATTCCATGCTGTGCAGGCTCCCGCAGCTGGAGGAACCCTCCCAGGGTCACAGAAGAGCCGGCTCGGCTCTCCATGCAGGATAAGCGGTGAGGTCGGCACGGAGCTCTCGGCTCCCACGACCGTCCTCATCGGCAACCAAGCCATGCCCCTCATCGTGGCGTGCACCATGTCATGACAATTAGACAGCAGCCATGCGATTTGTCATGCAGTGTCACTTGCATTGTCCGTGTGGCTCACATACATTCAGCTTTGCTGGTTTTGACACGTGTGCAGGGGTTGGTTGTGAGATTGGTGCTGTGTGGGGAGGGACCCCTTTTTGCCCATAGTGGACAGGGTCCTACTTGCAGTTTGTATGTGTGCTGCAGTGTGCCAAGGGGATCAGGGGCATGATTCAGAGTAATGGTGGGTGTGCAGTGTACTCTACTCACTTGTGCATGTGTGCCATTGTGCCCATCTCCCCCCGTACCCCCAGTCCCTAGTCGGTACTCACCCTGTTGATGTTGTGTCAGGTCATGTTGAGCAGTGTCCGGATCCCCAACTCCTGGCACCGTATCCCGACTGATGACTGTGGCCGCCAATTCCTCCATGTCATCCACGGGTGTTGTCCCGATTGTGTGGAGGGAGGAAAGGCGACTTCCTTTCCAAGGGAGGTTAGCGCTCTAGCATTCGCGCTCCTCCTCTATATAACCGGATGCTTTACCCGACGTGCAGCGGACGCGTATAGGCAAGGCAGAAGGTCTGTTCTTTCCTGTTTTAAGCAAATGCAAACTATTTGAACCTGATTTAGCGCTGTCTTTTCAAAACGTCATTTAACTTTGTTTTATGTGTATGCACTTTATTGGCACCTTTTTGCACTGATTTGCGCTGTGTCTTCCGTTGTTCTCTTCCTGGCTGCCCCTCCCCGGTCCACCATGGGTGTCGTCCCGATTGTGTGGAGGGAGGAAAGGCGACTTCCGGTCCAAGGGAGGTTAGCGCTCTAGCATTCGCGCTCCTCCTCTATATAACCTGATGCTTTACCAGACGCGCAGCAGACGCGTATAGACAAGGCAGAAGCTCTGTTCTTTCCTGTTTTAAGCAAATGTAAATTATTTTAACCTGATTTAGCGCTGTCTTTTACAAACGTCATTTAACTTTGTTTTATGTGTATTCACTTTATTGGCACCTTTTTGCACTGATTTGCGCCGTGTCTTCCGTTGATCTCTTCCTGGCTGCCCCTCCCCGGTCCGACACGGGTGTCGTCCCGATTGTGTGGAGGAAGGAAAGGCGACTTCCGGTCCAAAGGAGGTTAGCGCTCTAGCATTCGCGCTCCTCCTCTATATAACCTGATTCTTTACCCGACACCCAGCGGACGCGTGCAGCAGACGCGCCGGCTGCGCGCCAAAGGCAAGCCCGTCTGCGCCCGTCTGCGCCCCGGCCACGCCCGGCCGGGTCCAGGGGCCACAACCCCTGTCGGTTTATCGGCCGGAGCCATATCATATAGTCCTTTACACCTGCATGAGCTTCGGACAGACATCATGGAAGCATGCCGTCATTCCATGAACGCGATGAATGGTAATGTGCAATGTTCCTATTGTGACTTTGCATTCTCGTGCCCCACTAAAATTTTAGTAAACACTGACTGCCCTTCCACTCTAAAGATGTTTTCCCTTAATTGCAGATCTTCACTAAGCACTCCACAGAACTTTCGATGTTGTTGGACGATTTAAAGCCCGACGTCCTTTTTTAACAGAGACATGTCTACATAATGAATCTGAGCCCATTCTTGAGCAAACCCTTCCTCCCGACTACTCCATAAGTCGGTCCGATCATAAGACCGGTAGAGGCGGGGGTATAGCCATTATATTTAAAAAGATTTTTAACTGTCGTATTATTGCAGACCCTGTAACAGATTGTGAAAGCTTGGCTTTCTTCGTAGAGGCCTCTCCTACCAGCACCTTTTTCGTCCTCCTAGTATATCGCCCTCCTGGCAGTTCTAGACAATTCTTTGAAACATTCCCTACCACAATTGCTGACTTAGCACTGGGACCAGCCAATTTCACGGTGCTTGGTGACCTTAACGTACACCTAGATGATCCTGCTGATAATTTGGCTAAAGAACTGACTGAGAATCTTTTAGCACTCCAGCTTACGGAGAAAGTGTTAAAACCCACTCACAATATAGGTCATCTATTGGATCCAGTTTTTAGCAATTGTAGCAAACTCACGGTAGGACCCCCCGTCCCTCTTCCTTGGACTGACCACTTCCTGATCCCTATGACTTGGAAAATTCCCGGACCCGTATGCCCCCCCCCCAATATAATTACGGTCCGAGAGCGGAACTGGTCAAGGTTTCCTGTTGATCAATGGAACTTGGCTCTAGAAATCACTAGACCTACCCATGACCTTAACATTTAGCCAATGCTATTGAAACATTTAACTCTTGGATCCAAGGTTCCTTGGATATAGTACTCCCTAAGAAATCCTCCCATATAACTTACAGACTGAAAAATGCCCCTTGGTTCACTCCTAAATTGAGGGAACTTAAACAACGCTGCAGAAGGCTTGAAAGGAGATGGAGAGTGAATTATTCAGCTCTTAGCAAAATTGAATATAGGGATTCTATTAGATCCTACAAATCTGAAATCAAAGTCACTCAAGCTGCGAACTCTCCCAAATAATTTTTTTAAATCGCTAAAACTATAATCAAACTGCCCCAGAAACCTCCTCTGCTAGATGATGTCCTTACAGACTGTAATAATATGGCAGAGTTTTTTCAACAGAAAATTCAGGATATATATCTCACTTTTTCACCTCAGTCCATTAATCTCTCGACTTCCCTTTCCGAGCCGATTGTAGGACCTCAAATCCTACTAGCACAGTTTCCCCTGCTGGATCTTGCTTTATTGGAGCCAATTACGACGAGTATCAAATCGGGCTCTCCCATAGACCCCCCCCCCCCCCCCCACAGGCTCTCTCTTTGGTGGCAGAGACTATTCATCCTGCGATTCTTGACCTGGTGAATTCCTCTCTCTCTACAGGTAAAGTGTCATTGGCCTGGAAATGTGCGATGGTTAAGGCCCTTCTTGTAGCCTTTCTGTAGTCTAATAATCTCCTTCACCCTTGCCAGACTGGGTTTCATCCCCAGCTTGGTACTGAGACTGCCCTTCTTGCAGTGACAGAGGAAGCAAGAAGGATTCTAGATCAAGGGGGCACAGCGGCAATTATCCTCCTTGATACTGTTAACCATAATACTCTGATCCTTAGACTCAGGAATCTAGGAGTATCCGGATCGGCAGTAGCATGGTTGCAGTCTTTTCTCAGCGATCGCTCCGTTAGGGTTTTTGAGGGAAATGTCTCCAACCAGTTGCCTCTCAGTTGTGGGGTTCCCCAGGGCTCTGCCCTGAGCCCCACACTGTTTAATGTTTATATGAGACCCCTGGCAGAGATTGTCCATCCATTTGGCATAGAAATCATCACCTATGCAGATAATACGCAGCTCGTGGTGGCACTTAACCACCCCGAAGGGTCATCTAGCACCCTAGTCTGTTGCCTAGAGGAGGTGGCCAAATGGATGGAACTCTCATGCCTCAAACTCAACTGGGACAAGACAGAGCTTATGCTCCTGGGCAACACCCCTTCCTTTAATCCGGCATTTCTCTGGCCAGACTGCCTAGGCCCTGCCCTGGCCCATAAAGACCAGATTAAGAGCCTTGGTGTATGGCTGGATTGCTCTCTTACTTTCAATCAACAGGCAATTAAGAATCATGGTTCAAGCGCTGATCCTCTCCCGTTTGGACTATGGGAATGCTTTATACCTAGGAGGCCCGCAGTATACCATCAACAAGCTTCAAATTATTCAGAACTGCGCCGCTCGCAGGCTCCTGCATATTCCTCGTCGGCAGCCCGTTAAACAAGCTCTAAGGAGCTTGCACTGGCTGCCGATTAGGGAAAGGATTCCGTTTAAGGCTATGTGCCTGGCCCATAAAGCCTTTTGGAAGAATGGCCCGTCCATTCTTCAATCTCTGATCATTCCTTATTAACCGAGGAGAGACCTTCGGTCAACTACCGCTTTCCTTGCCCTTCAACCCAGAATAAGGAGAGCCAAATGTGGTGGGCGCTCCTTCTCATATAATGGTGCCATCGGTTGGAATGCCCCCCCACTTTTACTGCGGAAAGAGCCTAATTTGCTCTCATTCCGAAAACTCTTAAAAATGTGGCTGTTTTAGATCTGTAGTCACCCCTACCGTTCTGTCTCTTGTACCCGTCCGTAGCGCTGGGAGACCTCCGGGTAGCCATCGCGCTTTATACATTTTATTTCATTTAATTTCATTAATTTCATTCATTTCATTCATTTCATCCAGCTCCTGGTGTGCTGCTGGACCCCCAACTCCAATCTAAGTTGCTGCTTTCATGTTGGCATCGAGTTCCTTCTTGGTTTTGCCCGTCACATCATTCCAGCGCCTCTTGACCTCTTCCATTGTCCTCCTCAACGCTGCAACTGCATTCACATGGTCCAAGATGGTCTGCCATATTTGCGTCTTTGTTGCCAATGACATGTTGGAGGTGATGAACAGTTGTTGGTAGGGTTCTATCACCTCCGTAACGTTGATCCTGTTTTCCTGTGGATTGAACTGCGTCTTCCTCTTCCTCTTCTCCTTGGCCTTCCCCGACCCCGGGGTTCCTTGCTGGTCATCTTTGGCGCTTTGGGGGTTCGCGTTGTCCTCTGCACTATGTCCGGGTGCGCCCATGGTGCTACGCAGGTACATTTTTTAATGATGTTTTTTCTCTGCCTTTATAGTTCATTTTCCTGCACGACACGTGGGAATTGCAGGCCTGTCGCTAGTTATCACAGATTTTTGTTTCGTGATTTGGGACACCGCAACTTTTTTCGCGTTCATGTTTCGCAGTTTTTCGGCATTGCGTTGATTTTAACGGGGTCATTTGTCACGTTATCATGAGACTATCGCATGGTGCCGCCGGGTTGGGAATACAACGTTAACAGTGCGTTATTTTCCCACGATAGACTGTGATGTGCAAAGTTGCATTAAGATAATTTTGCGATAATTAACACACATTCTTGAGAACAGTGTTGCTGAAGGGCCTGGAGATGGGATATTCTATGTTTCAGTACAGGTTTAATAATTTGAGAGGAGGGTATCCCCACCGCCTCAATAAACTCACTCTGGTTAGGTCAAAACACAGTTATGAGAAAATCTATCCTCAGCCCCTGATAGGAAAAGGAAGTAACATTGTATTGAAAGCTGACTTTAACTTTGTGTTTGAATTTTAGGCTACATGAATTCACTAACAGTTGGAGGGTTTACATGCCAGTGTCTCGTTCTCCTACAGTGTCACTCTAAACCTGCATAAGGGGCAGGTCTGCGCCCAAATGATCGGGATGTAGAAGCCAGCACAAGACGGGAGGCACAGATTTCAGGAACATTTTGCTAGATATTGTCCACCCACACCACTAATCTGCCCAGACTAAACTGACATGCAGAGTAGGAGTGCTCTGTGACATCAGCTTCCTCTTCAGATCCCAAATCCATTCAGTCATGAATGATGCATGAAAAAACTGTGTAATTCTTCCTGTGATGCCCATTTCTCATAAAAGTGCCTGATGATTCTAGCTATGGTTATTTCCCAATTAGGCTACTGAAAGACCATCAACACAGAGCTCCCAGAAAAGGACATTTCCAAACTCTCAGGAGTCCCGAACCAGTCAGTCCAGCTCATTTTCTACCTAAAATGCTAAGATCATATCAGGTCTACCATCAAAATGCTAAAATGGCTCCTTGTAAAAGAAAGATTGCATGTCAAACACTCAGCTTTTCCACAATTGTTGCATGGGCAGCTCCATGGATACCTATACTATGCCTTACATCTATTCTAACTTGTCATAAGCCTGACGTCAGCTATCCAAAGCCCGGTTGCCAAAAATGAGCCAGATTACGAAAGCATTTGGGGGTCAATTGCTTCATGCACACAATTAATTCTCTGAGAAAAGCACTTTAGACACTTAGGGCCCGATTCACAGAACAAACTTAAGACTAAATCCTAAACTTAGTACCAATCTGGTATTCACAGAATGCACCTAGTACTTCTGGTATTCACAGAATGAACTTACTACTTTTGTGATTCACAAAATGAACTTAGGACTTTTGCTATTCACAGAATCCATTTACGACCACTAAACTTACGTCCGCACTCGGGCCGGAATTTCCGCCCCCGGAGCGGAATTTCCGGGTCCGGAGCGGGAAGTCCGCACGTGGGCCGTAAAGTCTGCTCCGGGGGCGGAATATCCGCTCCCAGGCCGGAAACTCCGGCCTCGGGACGGAAATCCCACTTTCGGGCCGGAACATCAGAATTGGGACCAGACTACATTAATTGTTGCCATTGATCATTTGAGCCAAGGGGAAACACCTGTTCAAGTCCCTACCATCCCCCACCATGCATCAGCTGAAACACTCCAGCCAATCCTAGCTCGGCAGCACGTATAACTGCAGAGCAGACACACACAAACCCTTTCAACAGGTCACTGAATGTGTTTGTTGCACTGCCCCTTGCCATGCAGCAAAACCACTTGAGGAGGAGGAGGAGGAGAGCCAGAGCAGAGAGGATCTTCAGACAGAGGATCAACTTATTTGGAATGTCCAGTCAAGATATAAGGGCCAGGTACCGTTTCCCTCCAGAAATCATCTTGGATATGGTATGTGAGTGGGAGCAGGAACTTGACTCCGTGACCTGCTGCTCACATGCAATACCAGCATACCTCAAGATCCTATCAGCGCTCCATTTCTTCGCCACTGGCTCATTCCAAAGGGTCTCCAGTGACCATGTGGGCATATCCCAGGCGAGCCAGTCGCGGTGCCTGCATCAGGTACTGCGATGCATCACTGCAAGATCCCACCACCACATACATATGCCACCGACACTGGTCCTGAGACAAAGGGCAGCACGAGATTTCTTTCGCATTGCACAATTTCCACGTGTGCTGGGTGCAATTGACTGTACCCATGTGGCCCTTCAGCCACCCCGCCACATTGCACACATCTTCTGCAATAGACACCGATGGCATTCCATCAACGTGCAAGCTGTCTGTGATGCCAGAGGGAGGTTCATTGATGTGCATGGGGTGTTCCCCGGCAGTACCCATGACAGCTTCATATTCCGCATGTCACCTCTTGCCCGGCGGATAGCTGCGAAAGAATTTGGCAACATGTGGCTACTGGGTAAGTACCAAGCGTTAGAAAGGAGGAATATGTGTTTTTGAAATGTCTGAATGCCCCCCAAAATTAACCATTGTACTTTAAGAATCATAAAGCTAGATACAGGGCCCACCTGACAATGCATGTAATACAGTATAGATCATGTCCTGTGCAAGTCAAAGAGGGAAATCTAACCAACTGCCCTTTCCCCTCTACTCAGGTGACGCTGGGTATGCACTCACCCCACATCTCCTCACCCCTTACAGGCGTGCAGACACTGTACCACAGCGCAGGTACAATAGGGCACACATACGGACTCGAGCCATCATAGAGCGCACTTTTGGTCTGTTGAAGTCGCGATTCAGATGTCTCGACCGTACAGGGGGGGTGCTGCAGTACTCCCCAGAAGTAGTGTGCAAGATCGTTTTAGCCTGTTGTGTCTTGCACAACATTGCCTTAACGCATGGCTTACAGATACCGCTGGAACCTCGGCTACCTATGAATCTGGGAAACCGGGCCATGGCACATAACCGAGGTCAGGGCATGCAAGTCCGTGAGCAGCTTGTTGCCACGTTCTTCACATGAGCAACCTGTAGTGGAATGGACCAAATGTGGATTGCTGTCTGTTGCCAATGATGAAACTTGGATATACACGACTGTGTCAATAAATTCCTTCCTGAGGCAACTTTGCAAGCCACACTAACTGCATGTTAATCACAGCTCTTGACAGTAGTCAAAACGTTGAGCCTGCATCAGCACATGTGCCCATGTCAGCGATCAGTGTAGTGGATGTCCCGAAAGAATCTATAGCCGCAGATGCAAGATGATACATGTACTGAGAGACACAGCCGGACCTCATGAGGATGGGTCTCTTAATCAGAAAAGGCCATAACCATAGCATTGTCGGCCCTGTGCCATCAACAGATGTGACTCCCCCACAAATGATGCGCCCACGACGTGAGTGATGCAATGGGTCAATCAGACACCATGGGGCAGATTAATGTGGGTCTTGCGGCCCTTTCACGCTGCCGTTGCGTCACTTTTGTGACGCTGCGGTGGTGCAAAGCCAGCCCCATGCTGCGGGGTATGTACTATATGACGCATCTGGGAGATGCGTCACGTTGTAAAGGCCTGCGCCACATGTAGGCGTTCTGGCGCAGGGGGGGGGCCTTCCGGGCGCAGAAACGCCTCCTAAAAATCTACAATATTTCACTCAGTCACTTTTAAGGCCATGCTGCGTCAAAACCCTGCGCCTGCTTGAAGCAGGCGTAAGGATTGACGCAGCATCATAGGGATAGGATACCCCCGAGCCTTGCTGGAGCTGCGTTGTGCATGCGACGCAACTCCAGCAATGCGCCGCCATTCCAACGGGGGATGCGTCACGCATCTGCACATCCGAGCAGCACGGTGCACCGAAATGTCAATGCGGTGCATCTGTGTTGGCGCACGGGTGGGCAGATGCATCGCAACTCTTCTGACGCATCTCTGCTGATTTGCAGAGATGCGCCAGAAGCCGTAACTCTGCCCCCCTGTGTCTGTGATATATCCACACTTCTCAAACACAATGTTCCGGAACACATCACACAACTCTGCAAATGAGCACCTAATATGGACTACATGTACCATAATGCAAAGCATGAGAAACTGAAACAGAAACTGCAGAAATGTCTTGAAATGGTCACTTCACCCTCTTGTCACATTTAAATAATTCTCACATGCACTGTCTTTTCTTTTTTCATCCACAACAGAACAGCAGGATGGCAGTAGATGTGATTCCAGATTGTGGATGGATCTGGATGACTACAAAATGGCAGGCAACTACTTCCTGTGATGTATTTGCTGCCTCCCACTCCCTGTCAAACATTTCCTGTATGGAATTATATGTTCCGGGTCATTTTCGGAATTTGCGGCCAAAAAGCGGAAGCTCCGATTACGGAGCGTACGGCACGTGTGCGGAAGCGCCGATTACGGAGCGTACGGCCCGTGTGCGGACCTCCCGCTCCGGAACCGGAAACTGCGCTTACGGGCCGTAAACTCCGAAAATGACCCGGAACACATAATTTCATTCAGGAAATGTTTTACAGGAAGTTGGAGGCAGGAAATACATCACAGGAAATAGTTTGCAGCCATTTTGTGTTCATTCTGAGTCATCCTCTATCACAGACAGATCCTCTGACATCCTGCTGCTCTCATCCTTCTTATTATCCCCCTAATGGCTGAGGGTTACGAAGAGAAGGCACCCCCTTTCACTGAAAGTGAGTTGGACATCTTGGCTGAGGGGGTGCTGGACAAATTTTCTCAGCTATATGGGGACCCTGAACACCAGCTGAGCAATGCAGCCCGGGCCAGGCTGTGGGCCAACATCGCCGAGCGCTGCAGTGCAGTGGGAGTCCACACCAGGAGTGCGAGGGCATGCCGCAAGCGCTGGGAGGACCTAAAACGGTGGGCCCGGCACAAGGCTGAGGAGCTGGTGGGCCAGTCTTCCCAGCACCATGTGCATCGTCCTCGCCTATCCCCACTGTACAGGAGGGTCCTGCGATCAGCTTGGCCGACCCTCCATGCTCAGCTGGAGGAGCATGAGCAGCAGGGACATGGTAAGTGCATCATATGCTAAATGTGTCTGGGAGTATGATGTGAGTGAAACAGTGCTGTACCATTGTGTGTCCGATGCCTCCATTCACAGATTCCGTGTCCATGCAGCAGTAACCAAGCTTAAAAAGGCACACTGTGGCATATGGACTGTACAGGGCAGAGTGCATTTTGGGAGTTGGAGTCTCGCCATGACAACTGGCTAAATGAGCCATATTTGTGCATTTGTACTGAAATCAGCTCTTCCCGCACCACTACAATTGGCACTAGGAAATCATGTGTGCATTGGATGAGCAATGGTACAGACACTGTCCTGTGTGCGCATGGCAGGCCAAAGGGTATTGGATGCTATGACTTGCATTGCATTTTTAGAGTTTGGGTTCCAATTGTGACAAAACATCATGTGCCATGGAGTCAAGACAGACTTTGACATCCTTGCATCACTCTTAAGCGCTTCTAAATTTACAAGGGGTGTCCACTGACAGACGTCTCAGCCTCAGTGGCCTGTTTCACATTTCACATGTACAGGTAGCTGTCACTAAATTCCCCCAGTGTTCAGCGGTGTACTGCATTACCATATCAGTCACCAAAGCCAATATGTGCCACTGGATTGTCAGTACATGTGTGGGGACAGCCAAAGGCTAGACTCACAATTTAGCTACAGAAATAGGCCAGAGCCTCAGTGCATGTGTGACCCACATTCGCCACTTGTCGTGTCCCATACAATGCTACAAAGCAGATGACACTTGTCCAGACCTTCAACAGCTGCGACTCCCTATGAATGGCCATAATCTGAGATTCGGGACTTCATGTTCTCCATTGGTGGACTGCTTTTGGAACCTGCACATGTAGCTGTGGCAGGACACACAGATCCCCAGAATGCCAGGTTGAGGGTTGGCCAATACAGTCGTGTAAGCCACACACATCCACGTGAGATGGTCATGTCAGACTCAATCCAGGAACTGACGGTGAACATACACGTAATGTCAGCTCATAGACACTGACAACTACTGAGTGTGATCAGAGGAAAATAAGTCTGACCTTGGCTCCTATGAATGTGTCTCGTCCTGCATGACACAAACATAACAATCGGATTTTGCTTACATTTCAGCAGGCACAGCTGGCGAAACAGAAGGGCAGCAGGACCTGGTCCGGAGCAAGAGGCCACCAGTGCGGCGGCGGCTACACCCACTTTCCACCAGCGAGGAAGAGGAGGATGAGGAGGGACCCTCAACATCAAGAGGCAAGGGGATTGCGCCCACCCGGACTGACAAGGGACACCCTGATGCTGGTGCCACATCCCGGGTGGAGGCTGCAGACATTGAATCGGGGGGGGGGTGAACACGACACCTCGGACCATGATGTGTTGGAGAGCTACTCTCCTCAGGAATCTTCACCTATGGTCCCTGAAAAGGTGTCCTCGGGGCAGGCCAACAAACAATCTGGGCCTGCCATCAGCCCCTCCCTACCTCTAGAGTTCCCCCTTCCATCGGGGGACCCAGCTGCATCCCCTGCAACCAGTCCCCCTCATCGTAGCCGCCAGCTCCCCAACATCATTGGCTCCGGACCTCAGGCACCACATCCCTCCTTTTCCACCCATGCCCCTCCCGGTGTTGTTCCTCCTGTGGCTGTGCCAGTGGACTTGATGTGGATGTGTGAGGGTCAGCCAGACATGTCCGCTCGCATCCAGCTACAAGTGTGTATGGAGGTACGCATGATGCGAGAGGACATGCTCCGAACAATGGCCACCCTCACCACATGCATCAATTCACTGTCCGCAGCCATCTCGTCTGTTGTCTCCCCAATCCCTTCCCATACCACTGTCAATGTCTCCCCCTGTCCGTTGCCCCACACTGTTTCCCCCCGTACTCCTCATGTGGCACGAACCCAAGTGGTGCCTGTTCCTGCACCCGCCAGACGTGTGCCTGCATCGGACTCTGAGGATCTGGACATTGTGGTCCTAGAGGATGACCAGAAGGACACTTGACTTTTGACGTGAACAATTATTTCATTTTCCCCTTGTAAATAGACTGTTTTCCCTGACGCTCCCTGACGTGTTATATTTTTTTGCCCCACCCCAATCCAGGTTCCCATCTCCCTCTGCATTAAGATCATCATTTGTTTTCCTTTCTCCCTTCCAAACGGACGGTTGTTCTTTTGTACCTTCTTAAAATACAATTCGGAATACTAATAACTTCCACTTGTTTTACTTCATTCTGAATGTCTGGTTCTGAATATGGACACATATTTGGTGAGTCATCTGCTATGCACATAATGGCTGGTTGCAACGATGGGTTACACTTGTAACTGTGTCACACACACACATACCTTCTCACATCTCCAGGCCACCTGCAACGTTACACAGGACATGATACACAACAGATTATTATTTTTGGTAGGTGTTTATTTGGTGCACACACAAACACGTGATCACATTGTCCCGGGTTCCTGTCACAGGTGAGTGCGACGCCGCAATTTGGGGGGGGATGACTGCTCCGAGTGCTCAGGTCTGGCTCGCCGCCTACGTGGAGGTGGGTACTGTCCAAGGTCATCCACATGTGCTGGGGCAGATGGTGTATGCACACTTGATGGCTGTACAGGTGGTGGTGGTGGTTGTGCAGGTGGCGGGAGTGACGGTACAGGTGGTGGTGGTGGTTGTGCAGGTGGCGGGAGTGACTGTACAGGTGGTGGTGGTTGTGCAGGTGGCGGGAGTGACTGTACAGGTGGTGGTGGTTGTGCAGGTGGCGGGAGTGACTGTACAGGTGGTGGTGGTTGTGCAGGTGGCGGGAGTGACTGTACAGGTGGTGGTGGTTGTGCAGGTGGCGGGAGTGACTGTACAGGTGGTGGTGGTTGTGCAGGTGGCGGGAGTGACTGTACAGGTGGTGGTGGTTGTGCAGGTGGCGGGAGTGACTGTACAGGGGGTGGTGGTTGTGCAGGTGGCGGGAGTGACTGTACAGGTGGTGGTGGTTGTGCAGGTGGCAGGAGTGACTGTACAGGGGGTGGTGTTGGGAGTGCCAGTTCAGCCCGCTGGTGTGGATGTCTCCCTTTGCTGTGTTGGTGTGCAGTTGGTACAGGTGTGGGGATGTGCTGTCCTGTGGGCAGATATGATGGCTCCCCTCCCTGCGTTGACCGTGAAGGGAAAGGTTGGCTCACTCTCAATATGCCCTCCATCATCTTCATGGCCAAGGCATGGTGTCTTGCACTCTCTTCCCTCTGGATGGATAGCATGTCTCGCATATTTCTGGACATGTCCTGCCAAGTCCTATCCATCCTATCCAACACTTGGCTCAGCCTCTCCACCGCCTGAGGGAAGTGGACCATGTCCTGCAGGGAGTCCGACATGGTGGACAGGGTAGCCCCTATGGCACTAATGTCCTGCCTCACATCGCTCTGCTGTTGGAAGAAGTCCTGCTCCCACTGGCCATCACAGCCAGGTGCAGGCCCTCTCTGCAGCTGTCTGCCATGGATGGGATGTGCAGGTCCTACGGCAGGGGGTGGGGTGGGAGGTGGGAGCCTGTGGGCAGGTGAATGGTGCCCAGGGGATTCCAGCAGCACAACAGGGCTGGTACTACCCCCAGATGGTGGAGAGGATGGCAGGGATACACTGTCTAGGGAAGAGTGGGTAGGGGAACCACCATGTTGGTCCTGGACGTGAGGACTGTGAGGGAGTAGTCTGTGTTGTGATGCGTGTGTGCTGTGGCTGGTTTGCTCGAGTCTGGGGACAGGCCATGGTATGCCTGGGAGGAGGCGGAGGGACGTTGCTTGGCAGAGGAGTTGATGCCCTGACCGATTTAGCCAGTCTGGCACGATATTGCGCATTGGCATCTTCATCGTCAGACATGTAGTCCTCATCATCCACCAAGCAGAGGTCCTCAGGATATTCTTCCTCCTCCTCCTGAGCAGTGCTTGCAGCCGACATCACAGCTTGGAGGATCAGGGGATTCTCCCCTCTCATTCCCCGTCGGCCCGCACTGGTCATAGGCCTGTCATCCTCGTCATCAGCATCCCCTGGAACAGAGGTTGCAACCGTATTAGGGATTGACCTGGTATGACATGTGGTGCAACACAAGGGTTTGTATCAACTGTACTTTGCATCAACAGATGAGGATCATGTGACCTGTGTAGGGTACCACCACAAATGACAGCTCACACCATAGCACTGAGGTGTTACACAGATACAGGCAAACTCACCAGCTCCAGCCACAACTCTCTGTCCATTGGTGTTCCCCCCTAGTGTCACCTGCTGGACCTGTCTCCTCACGGGCCTAGCTGTCCCTGAACCATCAGCTGTAGAGGGAAGTGACAACATTCTTAATTGTCTGCATCACCAATTGTCAGACAGGCACATGACACTCCTGATTTGTATTTCACTTTGTACACAACAACTGCTGATTACATGCAGAGGGGAATCAGGATCTCTGACATGGCTTTGGAGTCGAAGCCAGTGACACACCTCATGCTAGAATTACCTGAAGGACGGCTGCGCGAGGGTTGAATGTCATTCAGTCCCCGGGATGGTGCATGCTGCTGGGGTGTAATCCGGTCAGCAGCTGTGATAAGACATACAGGTCTATATTTTGCAACAAGAGATGGTAGCTCTGAGCCAACATGTCATTCTCAATGACCATTTGTGGGTAATCCAGAACTATGTGCAGCATGTTTAGCTCCTGAACTTTACATTTGGGCACCTGCTCACATGCAGCAGTTGCCAGCCGTTCCCTCCACACAGCAGTGACATCAATCAGATGACACATCAACAGACACCTCATGCTAGAATTACCTGAAGGACGGCTGCGCGAGGGGTGAACAGCTGCAGCCAGTATGTCATTGAGTGCCCGGGATGGTGCACGCTGCTGGGGTGTAATCCGGTCAGCAGCTGTGATAAGACATACAGGTCTATATTTTGCAACAAGAGATGGTAGCTCTGAGCCAACATGTCATTCTCAATGACCATTTGTGGGTAATCCAGAACTATGTGCAGCATGTTTAGCTCCTGAACTTTACATTTGGGCACCTGCTCACATGCAGCAGTTGCCAGCCGTTCCCTCCACACAGCAGTGACATCAATCAGATGACACATCAACAGACACCGCATGCTAGAATTACCTGAAAGACGGCTGCGCGAGGGTTGGATGTCATTCAGTCCCCGGGATGGTGCATGCTGCTGGGGTGTAATCCGGTCAGCAGCTGTGATAAGACATACAGGTCTATATTTTGCAACAAGAGATGGTAGCTCTGAGCCAACATGTCATTCTCAATGACCATTTGTGGGTAATCCAGAACTATGTGCAGCATGTTTAGCTCCTGAACTTTACATTTGGGCACCTTCTCACATGCAGCAGTTGCCAGCCGTTCCCTCCACACAGCAGTGACATCAATCAGATGACACATCAACAGACACCTCATGCTAGAATTACCTGAAGGACGGCTGCGCGAGGGGTGAACAGCTGCAGCCAGGATGTCATTGAGTGCCCGGGATGGTGCACGCTGCTGGGGTGTAATCCGGTCAGCAGCTGTGATAAGACATACAGGTCTATATTTTGCAACAACAGATGGTAGTTCTGAGCCAACATGTCATTCTCAATGACCATTAGTGGGTAATCCAGGACTATGTGCAGCATGTGTAGCTCCTGAACTTTCCATTTGGGCACCTGCTCACATGCAGCAGTTGCCAGCCGTTCCCTCCACACAGCAGTGACATCAATCAGATGACACATCAACACACACACATGTATGAGAAGATTACTGATAGGAAGGGATAAATGACCCGGATTCCTCCCCATTACACTGCTATCACCTTTGCCATTCAGACTTACATATTTCCAGAGTCTCATGTTGTTTGTTGTCAAGTCAGAAAGGGTTTCATGTGCGAGATTTACAATAGTCAGGGACATGATGTTGCTCATTTGTGCTTCCCCACGCATGAAGTCACACATATTTGTATGAGAGAACACAGATGTCTTACGTCCGTCCTTTGAGTGTCCTCTCTTTGCGTACTCTATTTCCCAGATCATGGTACTACTTAGCTGACGACGATTGGTGTCTTGTACAGCAGACATCCAAACCTCTTTTGTCAAACACTAACCTATACATGTGAATACAGTAGGAGAGGAGGCAAGCAGAATGTAACATTGCGGATAGGCTGAAAGGCTTTGATGCCTTCTGCCTGCACTGGATTAGCGTGTTGCTCTTCAGCCTAGTCATTTAGCAGGTGTAACTACATGAAGATTCACCTTAGCACCCCCTACATTCATCTCAAAGGTACACTACTGGCATCAGTGTTGGCCTCAGCCATGCTATTTTCATCATGGTGTTTCCGATAATTGAATTGCAAGCCGGTTGTGTTTTGGTCACTTCATATGACTCATGGTACTATTGAATGTCCATTCTGCACTCACTTGGCATACATTTTGTGTCATCCTTTAATTAGCCACCAGGGTCTGATCTTGCATGGGTTCAAATGCCATATGTGAGCATATTGTGATGCAGGACAACAGTGTTGTAATACACATGCAACATACGGCGGACGTGAAAGGCACATTTCTTGAGCAGTCAGCCTGATATATTCTTGGGTTCCCCTCCCTTGGCCCAGCACGGGAACAGTGTGTGGGCCCTGAACAGATGTCACAGCCAACCTTGTAGCAGAAGTCAGTGTGTGTCTTTGATTCTGGGAGGACCTCGTTGTACCTACAATGATAAGTGTGTTTTGCTACTTAACATTCCGGCAGCCACATGTGATGCACTAGATTTCTGGCACAAAGGATGAGCACAAGCAGTTGTGGGCACCAGCTTTGCATTAGTGTGTTATACGTAATATCATGATTG
Source organism: Triturus cristatus (assembly GCF_964204655.1). Taxonomy (NCBI): domain Eukaryota; kingdom Metazoa; phylum Chordata; class Amphibia; order Caudata; family Salamandridae; genus Triturus; species Triturus cristatus. The sequence goes on along the minus strand of NC_140589.1, from coordinate 1,603,738,098 downwards.
CTCCCACATTACTTCGAATGGGCCCACTACCTGGATGCAACCTATATCACAATGACATGTCTACGGATCCTGATGTGCGGTCCACTATCGTGTTTTGTTGATGGGCAACACAGAAGCCAGACAATGTAAGTGGTACATGACCAGCTGTGTGGACTGGGCATTTGATATATATTGGAAACATTCAAAGTTGGACAGTGTATGCATTGTCAATACTAATGACCCTGGGATCTCACTTGTTCATCATTGCCATATTTCAGTCAATTACTTTGATTGATTACGTCTACAGACACCATTACAACATAGTGGGGGCACCCTTTTGAGTAGTTGTGGCACTCGATAACAGGATTGGATTCCCAGGTCTGGGCCTGTTGCTGTAAAACATGTCATGTTCCGCAATTACGAAGGTTTGATGAGCCAAGACATGTAATATATTGTCTTCAGCTGTTCACAATTATAATTATCTAAAGGTGGAGGTCCATTGACTACTCCAATAGTAATGCAGCTATTTGTACATCTCTGGTTGACTTTCATATGTGGGCACTGTAGGAAGGTGGATATCTGACTATGGTTACCCCCAACTTTTTGCCTAGTGTCTAGCTGGTTTTTTGACTTAGTTGGCCTGAGATCCTGCCATTCAGGGTCTCAGGCTGTCTGCTCTCTCTGTAAAATGGACTCCATGTACCCTAGGTACATACACAATTGGTAAGGATCACCTTATTGGACCCTGTACAGTGTACCCTAGGTACCCAGGGCATAGGTGTACCCTAGGCCTCCCAGGGGCTGCAGCATGTATTATGCCACCCCTGGTCTGGCCTTCCAATCAGACACAACTGGCTGATCACTCAGCTGGGGCAAGGTCGTGTAATCACCCCTTGCTTAGGTATAGTATGCCTATATCTACCCTTATATATAGACACATGTGTACCTATCAGTCACTCCTATGGCAGGCCTTAACAATCCTGGAGGCAGAGTGCTTGGTAACATGTGAGATGGTGCTCTAGCATGAGCTGAGCCTGTCTGCAGCTTTCGGAACCAAGTCCTTATAGCTGTTCTATGATATAGCCTACCATATACTCTTAAAGTGCCTTATAATCTTAAACGGTTATGGTAACTATGGTTTGGCTTTATCAAAACATGTCGTGTAAGGTGTCTAACACTTTGGAATAATACCCCCATACCATTTCTGGTGATGAGGATATTATCCCTCCCTTCTAGAGGGAGAGACATGTTAAAATCCTACTTTGCTGTTTAACTCTAACCAAAGCCTCAGCATCACAAAATGGATGCTGCTGCCATAGACACAAGTCTGACCTCCTGCTGCTGGGAGTGATCCCAGCCAGGGAGGCCTGGACAATAGGTTTCCTGCTTGGGGAGGTGCTAGCACCTCCCCAGACAGCCTTTAGTGTATTGGGGCAGGGTGGGCTGAAAGGAATGAGACATGCCTGGGGCACACAAGGTGTTCCTTGCATAGTCCAGTTCAAACCGGCGCTGGGGCACTCCAGCCCCAGCTCTGGCGCGAAACTGGACAAAGGGAAGTGGGTGTAACCACCCCCTCCCAGGTCCCACCCATAAGGCGTGACCTAGCAGGTATCCCAGCCCCCCAGATTAGTATAAGAGTGGGAGTTGGGCCTCAAGACTTTAGATTATCCTGAACCTGCAAAACTGAACAGAAACTCTGGACCTTCGACATTCGACGAAAGAAGAAGACTGAAGAATCTCCCTTGTAGCCAAGGAGTGGCTACCCTGTGCAAACAGGCACCATCAAGAGACTACCCTTTGCTTTGCCCACGTTCTACGAGGAACCGACTGCAGAGCCTGACCAGAGCCTTGATTTCCAGACTTCTCCGACCCTGATCCACATCTACAGCCGAGCTGAGATCCGTGGAGGCGACGAGCGACGTGGGACCGGCTACCTGGGAAAAGTGGCTAGTAACTTAAAGCGCAGCTTCTGAGGTACCCTCGAAGTTGTGCACCGGGGATTGAGAAGCCCCAACCCCAAGCACCATCTGCACCGAAGATCAGCCCCCCACACTCCACGAGTCCTGCGTGGGGCCCTTCAGCATTTTCCTGCTTGCCGCGTCTGTCCGGTTGCTTGCCCGCTGGCTTGTGGCCTTTGTGACGATGCACCCTGAAATCTTCTGCGCTGGTTTGGCTCCTCCAGACTGGCTCCCGCTTCTCTGCAAAGAAGAAGCACCCCAGACCTTCCTGGTCTGCACCAGAAGCAAGTCCTCCGTTCTTCGTGGGTTCCGCTTGCCAAGGTTTGGTGAGTCCTAGTCCAACTTCGACGCCGCCGACAGCAAGAGCCTTCGTGGGACAGCTCGCCTCCTGGTTCTGGTCATCCTCGACGCTTCCTGGTCCTCCTGGCTGCAGCGACAAGCTTCACCTTCACCTGCAATCTTCACGACATCGCCTGGTTCCTTCCTGGTTCCACGTGGTCACTGGCTAGTGACCTTGACTCTGTCCCTTCTGCTTGCAGGTTTCTTCTCTTCTTGATCCCAGCCTTGGGATCCACCGGACACTCTTCACTGACTGCCTGTCAGCATCTTTCTTCAGGCATCCATAGGAGTCGACGACGAAAACGACGCATCTTCACCCCTATGCACCCGCAGCCTGTGGGCTAGGTATCTTGGGTACTCCGGTGCTCATCAGGATAGTGACTATCCTAGTGTCTAGTTTTCAAGTCTCAACTTCCTAGCTACTCCGGAAGTGTCCTAAATCTACCGTTTTCTAAACTGTACTATTGCTATTGACTTTTACGCATTACGCGTGAGTGTTTCCACTCTGCACACGAATCCCGTGGGCCTCCCACTTCCTAACTAACGCTAGTGTAGTGTAGCCCCAGCGATTCCCTAGGCCTAGGCCTATTCTATTTCCGTGACAGTGGTTCTTATACCACTTACTTAGTATATGGTTTGCGTGGCCCCTAGGGCCTAACTGTATTACTTACCTGTGTGACTTAATGTATGCTTAAATAAGACTGTGTTGTACTTACCTCTAATCTCATAAAGAGTGCTGAGGGTTTGACTAGAATAAATACACTTTATTTTATATATATATCTGTTGTGGTGTCCTTTCATTTGGTATTCAAGGGATTATATATGGTATCACAGCTGGCTTCACATGCCATTCAGAGTTTAGCCTAAGACTGCTCTTGTCCATGCTACCACTAGGATAGCTGGTCTATAAGGTTGACTTTACAACCAATCACCATAAGGGTATTTGGACTGATATAAGGTGTACACTAGAACTAGTGACATCATACATCAGGCCAACTTCTCACATTGGTGAGCAGCGGTTGGGATCTGAGCTTGCTGTTGTAATACCATTGTAATCTTGAGATACTAAATTGAAAGATCACACAGATATTGTCTAGGTACATATAACATAGTTTATAATACTTAAGTCCTACTGGACTTAGTAGTTGTAGGTTGAAGGGAGTAACACACCCTGACTACAACTACTAGAGAGGTTTAGTAGAAACAACTAGTGTAGGTAGGTGCACACACCACACCCTCACTAGATCATGCCTCTGGGAGGAGATCAAGTAGATGCTCTCTCAGGAGGGGCAGGTCTGCAGAAGACCCCCTCTAGGTATGATACCTTAACATTCCAGGAGATGAGACATTTGTGTATCTCCAGAGGAATAAAACAGGGTTCCAACCCTACCCTTAGACAGCTAGTGGATCTTCTGGCGGCCTATGATGCTGAAAGAGCTGCCAGGGATGGTGCCATAGCTGTAGATAAGGGTCTACCCACCACAGATGAGTCAGATGGGACTTCAGAGGAAGAGGTAGACAGCCAGGGCCAAGTAGGAAGACTTAGCCAGGCTAACCTAAGCCTACATGGGAGTGTGCATGGGGTCCCCCCATACAGACCCACAAGTAGGCTTTCACAGAGAAGCAGGAGGGACAGATCCCCTTCAAGGGAATCCATCCACTCCCATGTCTCTAGCATCTCTAATGCTTCCTCTCACAGGGGAATGACTTCACCTGAGAGAAAGGAGCATGAAGCCAGAATGAGGGAAGCTAATCTGAGGATTCAGAGGGAAGAACTTGCCCTTGCCAAGGAGAAGCTTGCTCTGGCTAGAGAGCAAAAATTGTGTGGGTCAGAACCCGCTGGTGGCAGCAACATTCCTAGAGATAGGGATAGGTCTTATGACCATAGAAACCTAAGCAAGATAGTCCCCCCATATCAGAATGGGGATGACATCCACAAGTGGATGACTGCTTTGGAGAGGGCCTGCAAAGTACAGCAGGTACCCCAAAGTCAGTGGGCAGCTATCTTGTGGCTCTCCTTTTCTGACAAAGGCAGAGACAAGCTCCTCACAGTCAGTGATGAGGATGCAAACAATTACAAAGTCCTGAAGAGTGCTCTGATAGATGGGTTTGGCTTAACCACTGAGCAATATAGGTTGTTGTTCAGAGACACCCAGAAGACACAGGACTGGTCTGATTTTGTGGATTGTGCCACTAAGGCTTTGGAAGGTTGGTTAAATGGCAGCAAGGTGCGTGACTATACAGGATTGTACAACTTGATTATGAGGGAGCAGATCCTTAGTAATTGTCAGAACCAGCTTCTCCATCAACACCTGGTAGACTCAGATTTGACCTCTCCCCAAGAATTGGGAAAGAGGGCAGATAAATGGGTCAGGACCAAGATTAGGCCTAAACATCAGGGTGGTGACCAAAAGAAAGATACCACCAAGCCTCAAGAGAAGGGTGGGGATAAAACAAAAGAGAAATCTTCCTCAGGGCCCCAAAACTCCACACAGGGTGGTGGGTCCCAAGCTCCCTCCTCTACCACAGTTAAAAAGCCTTACTGCCATGTGTGTAAAACACCTGGGCATTGGAAAACTGACAGCAGTTGCCCACAGGCTAAAAACAAAACTGTTCCTCCAACTACTCCTGTCACACCACCTATTACTGTCAGCAGTAATCCCCCAGGTGGTGGGAGTGCCCCCAAAAATTTGGTTGGGTTTTCTTGGGGAACACAGGGGGACTCTGGCTTAGCCAATTCCCCTACAGCAGCTACTCTTGTCTGTGATGGTGGCATGGGGTTTGCCAACTTCACTGCCTGTCCCAACACTTTGGGTAGGTACAGACAGGAACCCTACATCAATGGTAGAAAAGCTGAGGCCTACAGAGACACTGGAGCTAGCATCACTATGGTGGCCCATAGGCTAGTTCCCTCTGAGCAGCTTTTGCCTGGTTTCTCATACCAGGTAACTAACATTGATGGCAAACAGAACAGTCATCCCATGGCAGAGGTATGTCTCAGCTGGGGAGGGGTCACTGGCCCTAAAAGGGTGGCAGTGTCTCCAACCTTGCCTGTGGACTGCTTGCTGGGGAATGACTTAGAACTCTCAGCTTGGGCTGAAGTTGAACAAGACACCCATTCTAAAATGGTAGGCCTTTCACAAAAGGGTAGTGGGGTTGTGCCAGCCACAACCCCTGTCCAAGTAGATTTCCTCCCTGAAAAGGTTGGAAGGGCAGTGGTAGCCACAGCCCAGGCAAAGACAGACTTCCCTGTAGAGATTGGCAGAGCTGTGACAGTCACAGCTCAAACACAAACTGAGTGCCTCCCTGAAAAGGTTGGCAAGGCTGTAATGGTCTCAGCCTATACTCAGACTGACATAGGTGTAGTGAAGCCTGAAACTATGGATCACTCCACACAAACAGAGAGTAGTGGGGAGGAAGAAAAGTCTCCCTCTCCCCAGACATTAGGAAAAGGTCAGCCTCCTCAGGGATCTGACCTCACCCCTTGTGAAGGAACTGCCCCAGAGGTAGCCAGGCCTGGCCTGGCAGAGCCTCTGATGTCAGTGGCCCCTTCCAAGGTGGAACCCAGTCTGGTGCAGGTAGCCTGCCTCTCTCTACCCTGCCTCAGTCAGCCCAGGGCTGCAGAGGTCAGGGAGGCCAGTGGACCCCAAGAGGGCCCCTGTCCACAAGAACCCCCCCCATCAAAAGAATGAGGATTGCCTGGCTAGTAGCCCTAGCCAGGTGATGGGTAAAAACATTCCTGAGGGATCCCCTTTACAGGTAGTTAGGGACCTCCCCCAGAGGGATTCTGTTGGGCACAGGCAAACCTGGGACCTTAGGGCCCCAAACCTGACCTGTCCCTCCAGTAAGCCCACAAAAGGGACCCAGCCTCCAGCTTTAGGTAGCCAGAGGCTGACCCTGAGAGCACAGTGCAACTCAGTTAAAGAAAGAAAGGCATCCATGGTGGAGAATGATTGGAGGAAGCTGAGGCCTCACTTTGAGGACACTCACTTCAGTACTCCATCTCAACACCAGCCTTTTACTTTGCAAAGACACACCCAAGGTAGAGATTCCCTATGGTGGAGACCCTATGATACCTTTAGGATGAGGGATTGCTTAGTGGACCATGAGACAGGGGGTAACCATGCCAGTGCTGGTTCTTCCTTATATGGCCACTTAGGCAATAGAGGCTTACCTTGTCAAGGCCAGCCTTATCTCCTTTCGTTTGGGGGGGGGGTTGTGTAGGAAGGTGGATATCTGACTATGGTTACCCCCAACTTTTTGCCTAGTGTCTAGCTGGTTTTTCGACTTAGTTGGCCTGAGATCCTGCCATTCAGGGTCTCAGGCTGTCTGCTCTCTCTGTAAAATGGACTCCATGTACCCTAGGTACATACACAATTGGTAAGGATCACCTTATTGGACCCTGTACAGTGTACCCTAGGTACCCAGGGCATAGGTGTACCCTAGGCCTCCCAGGGGCTGCAGCATGTGTTATGCCACCCCTGGTCTGGCCTTCCAATCAGACACAACTGGCTGATCACTCAGCTGGGGCAAGGTCGTGTAATCACCCCTTGCTTAGGTATAGTATGCCTATATCTACCCTTATATATAGACACATGTGTACCTATCAGTCACTCCTATGGCAGGCCTTAACAATCCTGGAGGCAGAGTGCTTGGTAACATGTGAGATGGTGCTCTAGCATGAGCTGAGCCTGTCTGCAGCTTTCGGAACCAAGTCCTTATAGCTGTTCTATGATATAGCCTACCATATACTCTTAAAGTGCCTTATAATCTTAAACGGTTATGGTAACTATGGTTTGGCTTTATCAAAACATGTCGTGTAAGGTGTCTAACACTTTGGAATAATACCCCCATACCATTTCTGGTGATGAGGATATTATCCCTCCCTTCTAGAGGGAGAGACATGTTAAAATCCTACTTTGCTGTTTAACTCTAACCAAAGCCTCAGCATCACAAAATGGATGCTGCTGCCACAGACACAAGTCTGACCTCCTGCTGCTGGGAGTGATCCCAGCCAGGGAGGCCTGGACAATAGGTTTCCTGCTTGGGGAGGTGCTAGCACCTCCCCAGACAGCCTTTAGTGTATTGGGGCAGGGTGGGCTGAAAGGAATGAGACATGCCTGGGGCACACAAGGTGTTCCTTGCATAGTCCAGTTCAAACCGGCGCTGGGGCACTCCAGCCCCAGCTCTGGCGCGAAACTGGACAAAGGGAAGTGGGTGTAACCACCCCCTCCCAGGTCCCACCCATAAGGCGTGACCTAGCAGGTATCCCAGCCCCCCAGATTAGTATAAGAGTGGGAGTTGGGCCTCAAGACTTTAGATTATCCTGAACCTGCAAAACTGAACAGAAACTCTGGACCTTCGACATTCGACGAAAGAAGAAGACTGAAGAATCTCCCTTGTAGCCAAGGAGTGGCTACCCTGTGCAAACAGGCACCATCAAGAGACTACCCTTTGCTTTGCCCACGTTCTACGAGGAACCGACTGCAGAGCCTGACCAGAGCCTTGATTTCCAGACTTCTCCGACCCTGATCCACATCTACAGCCGAGCTGAGATCCGTGGAGGCGACGAGCGACGTGGGACCGGCTACCTGGGAAAAGTGGCTAGTAACTTAAAGCGCAGCTTCTGAGGTACCCTCGAAGTTGTGCACCGGGGATTGAGAAGCCCCAACCCCAAGCACCATCTGCACCGAAGATCAGCCCCCCACACTCCACGAGTCCTGCGTGGGGCCCTTCAGCATTTTCCTGCTTGCCGCGTCTGTCCGGTTGCTTGCCCGCTGGCTAGTGGCCTTTGTGACGACGCACCCTGAAATCTTCTGCGCTGGTTTGGCTCCTCCAGACTGGCTCCCGCTTCTCTGCAAAGAAGAAGCACCCCAGACCTTCCTGGTCTGCACCAGAAGCAAGTCCTCCGTTCTTCGTGGGTTCCGCTTGCCAAGGCTTGGTGAGTCCTAGTCCAACTTCGACGCCGCCGACAGCAAGAGCCTTTGTGGGACAGCTCGCCTCCTGGTCCTGGTCGTCCTCGACGCTTCCTGGTCCTCCTGGCTGCAGCGACAAGCTTCACCTTCACCTGCAATCTTCACGACATCGCCTGGTTCCTTCCTGGTTCCACGTGGTCACTGGCTAGTGACCTTGACTCTGTCCCTTCTGCTTGCAGGTTTCTTCTCTTCTTGATCCCAGCCTTGGGATCCACCGGACACTCTTCACTGACTGCCTGTCAGCATCTTTCTTCAGGCATCCATAGGAGTCGACGACGAAAACGACGCATCTTCACCCCTATGCACCCGCAGCCTGTGGGCTAGGTAACTTGGGTACTCCGGTGCTCATCAGGATAGTGACTATCCTAGTGTCTAGTTTTCAAGTCTCAACTTCCTAGCTATTCCGGAAGTGTCCTAAATCTACCGTTTTCTAAACTGTACTATTGCTATTGACTTTTACGCATTACGCGTGAGTGTTTCCACTCTGCACACGAATCCCGTGGGCCTCCCACTTCCTAACTAACGCTAGTGTAGTGTAGCCCCAGCGATTCCCTAGGCCTAGGCCTATTCTATTTCCGTGACAGTGGTTCTTATACCACTTACTTAGTATATGGTTTGCGTGGCCCCTAGGGCCTAACTGTATTACTTACCTGGTTGACTTAATGTATGCTTAAATAAGACTGTGTTGTACTTACCTCTAATCTCATAAAGAGTGCTGAGGGTTTGACTAGAATAAATACACTTTATTTTATATATATATCTGTTGTGGTGTCCTTTCATTTGGTATTCAAGGGATTATATATGGTATCACAGCTGGCTTCACATGCCATTCAGAGTTTAGCCTAAGACTGCTCTTGTCCATGCTACCACTAGGATAGCTGGTCTATAAGGTTGACTTTACAACCAATCACCATAAGGGTATTTGGACTGATATAAGGTGTACACTAGAACTAGTGACATCATACATCAGGCCAACTTCTCACAGGCACTACATGTCCCTCGATCACTCCTGGCAATGCATGCATTTTGACCATCTCCTGGCCACTTTGACTTACCAGTCGGTGAGGGTGTACGGTGGCGATGCCTCCCAGTAGATGCAGGGACCTCAGCTACGGCAGTTGTCTGTGCTCTGGCTGAATGTGTCAATGGGTGAGAAGAGAGAAAACTAAACATCTGGAATATGTGCTTGTGGAACATTTCTGTGATTTCCCCATTTCTTCTGCATGCTAACAGTGTTATGCAGTACTGCTGCTGACTGGGCAGGTAGGAGCAGCGGTGCATTGGGGTCGTAGTGGCGTGGCAGGGTGGGAAATGTACAACAGAATAGGTGTCTGACTTTTGGACCAGATGGTTCTCTCACCTTCTGCTTTGTGCTTTCAGCTTGCACGGGGTGATTTACTTCTTAGAGATTTAGTGGCATGTTTCCACGCCCCTTGTAATACATTTACACCGCAGTTGCGTCACTTCTGTGACACAGCGGTGGGCTAATACAGGTGACACATTTAGACTTATTCCCAATGTTATGCATCTATGGGGATGCCTCACGGTGTGCGGTCCTGCGCAACATTAAACATGCATCAGCTGTGATGTAGGCAGGGTGTGTGTTTATTTGGTTATGCCTCCTACAAGTGATGCATTGTAATCGCCGGCATTCCACGTAGTCACTTTTCATAGGGTGTTGCCATGCAAACTTAAACTAGCTTGAGGCACCTGTAATGAGTTGCCCTGAACGTTAGGTGTAGGCGGTCCATGGACATAGTTGGAGTTGCGTCACACTTGCAACACTATTCCAGCAGAGCATCCCCCTAATGCCATCAGTTGAGACACCCATCTGTCTATCCCAGCGCCACAGTGCACCGCATTGTCAATGTGACGCATCCGCGGTTGCACAAGAGTTGGATTGGGTGTGGCATTGTTACTGGCGATCTCTGCTGTTATTTGTCAATTGCTACTTAGCGGGCTGGTGTATTAATGCAACTGGACAGTGGCCATGTTTTCAGAGGTGGAGGAGGGATTTACCATTTCCATCGCTAAGGATTGTGGGACTTGTAGTGCTACATACAGAGGGTGACACAGGAGTCTCTGACTGACGGATTAATTTATACACTTTGGACTACTTCCTTATTCACACTGACAGTGCAACACAGACATTCTATTCATGCACTTTAACTTTTCATCCCACTTACCTGGTACCACGTAGCGTACGTCACTGACAGGCAGCCCATGGACCAAGTGGGGGTGTATGGTTGTCAGGATGTCCTCCTCCTGTGTGGTGAGGCGGATGCGTGGTCCAGAGTGTGCGGCTGGGAGGATCCGTTGTAATTCCATCCTGGCGTATTTCTCCTTTACCCTCAGCCGCTCATCCTGCCATTTTTTTTTAACATCCTGGACAGTGCGCCTGTCCTCCCCCAATGCTGTGACAGCAGTGGCTAATTGCTGCCACAGGGCTGATTTCTGGGTCCCACTGGTGCAGTAGGGTGGGAGTCCATAGAGGCGTTTGTGGTGCCTGACAATGAACTCCACAAGCATGGTGGTCTCCTCTGCTGTATAGTTCCTCTTTCTCTTCAGGAGCTCCATTTTCTTGGCCGGTCTCTGCTTGGAAATACAAACTGCGTGTGGCCAAACCGGTTCCTTCACTGTGTGCTGCTTTTAAATGTTTTTTGCTGCTGGTCAATCTGTGTTGATTGGCTTCAGCTGGATCATGGTGGGGGATGGTAGGCACTAGCAACATGATGGCTAACTGGAGCTGTTGGCTGGGATTGGCTGGAGTGCGTCAGCTGATGCATGGTGGGGGATGGTAGGGACTTGAACAGGTGTTTCCCCTTGGCTCAAATGATCAATGGCAACAATTAATGTAGTCTGGTCCCAATTCTGATGTTCCGTCCCGAAAGCGGGATTTCCGGCCCGAGGCCAGAGTTTCCGGCCCGGGACCGGATATTCCGCCCCCGGAGCGGACTTTCCGGCCCGCGTGCGGACTTCCCGCTCCGGGCCCGGAAATTCCGCTCCGGGTGCGGAAATTCCGGCCCGAGTGCGGACGTAAGTTTAGTGGTCGTAAATGGATTCTGTGAATAGCAAAAGTCCTAAGTTCATTTTGTGAATCGCAAAAGTAGTAAGTTCATTCTGTGAATACCAGAAGTACTAGGTGCATTCTGTGAATACCAGATTGGTACTAAGTTTAGGATTTAGTCTTAAGTTTGTTCTGTGAATCGGGCCCTTAGGAATCAACAAAGACGCCCCCAAGTCCAACAGAGGCCTGAACCCACCCCCCCTACATTTGACTAAAAGCGCAGTACTGTCTCTCAGTCTTTTTTTATACCACTCGAAACCTAAGAGCATATCACGTCTGGCAGACACCTACAACTGGACCTGACACTCACTCACACAGCTGATGACACATGACCATTCTTGTCATGAACATGGCTTTTCCATTGTATATACTGTGATCACATGAATTGAGTCCTATATCTTTGCTGTTCATTCTGCTGCTCCTCAAGAGTTATCCTTCTGCCTGCTTCTGTCCCCTCTCAGCTTTGAGGTGACTCTAAGCTAAATGCATGAATAAATACATTGATTCTTATTTTTAATTTCTATGACCTCAGCTTGATGTAATTGCAGGGCTTTTTTGGGGACATGCATGTTACATACAAATGAGGCCTAATTGCATGGTAGACATGACCGTACTAATCCTTTAGAGTATGCACATTATTTTATAAATAAATTGGCATTAGTGGCGATAACAAAAGAAGCAGAAATGCATCAAAAATAAAAGCTTCCATTCTGCTGTTTAGGAAGCTATGTTCAGTAGAGCTAATGTGGAAGGAAGCTTGTTTTTATACATTTGCCTGCCTTTTGGGCATGTCTGTAACTGAGGCTTTGTTCACATAGTAATGTGGGTGCAAGGAGCTGCACACACAACCCGCCTCCCTCCACAGACAATCACTGGGGAGAAAGAGACCCAAGAATTAAAGAGGGGCAGATACGAAGATTGATTGCTTCCTTGAGAATACCGGAGAGCTGAGATCGGGCATTCTTTGAGGTATTCAAGAATAATACATGGGTTGGCATAACATAGTGAGATAAGGAGCCAATCGTGAAAACTGTTCCATAAGTGGGAGGTTGGAGATCATATAGGTGTAAAGTTGGTGAGGGTTTAGACCAATTACTAGTAGGGATGCATGATACAAGATTCTCATCATTTACTCTCAGAGTGTGTGTGCAGATTGTACAGAATAATTGACTAATTATTATAAGTGCCACTGCTTTCAGAGATCAGATCAATGGTGAACAAAACTGCAAATATCCCTTGTAGATAAGAATACCGATGACAGAGTTCGTCTGACCCACAACACTCAAAGGGGCATATTATCAAGGCCAACATCGCCGCTTTAACGTCCAGTTTCAGACAAAAAGCGGCGATTGAATTACCTCAGTATTAGCAAGGACACGCTAATAGGCATCAGCACGTGTTTCCTTGTGTCAGTCGCATCGCATCTCTAATGAGATGCAAAGAAGGCGTTCCCTCAGAAAACAACAGTGAAAAAGTCGCTAACCGCAAATCGCGGTATTTACAAGCCGGACCCTGACACCCATAAGCTAACGTCTGCTAAATTTCAGACTTAGCTATATGTATAAAGGGAGGTGGATTGTCAGTCTACGACCACCATGGCGTATTGACAATGGATTCCCTATCGCTGCAGTGTTATCGCTGGATTTCCAGCGATAACACCCCGCATTTCGCCGCTATTGCTGCATTAGTTATCACCTTGGAGATAAGCGTTGATAAGAATGCAATATCTCGCCGATGAAATGCTGCGATATTTAAAACAGCGCTAAGCGCGCTTTGCGATAATTATCGCAGCTCCTTGTTAATATGCCCCATAATCTAGATGAGTCTAACTCATAATAGAGAAGAATGAGACACCTGCCTGTATTCCTTTTCTTTAAAAGGCAGTGATAAGCAAACAGTCCTTGGGTTAAGAAAATCTGCCCGAGGGTACCCCACGTTTAGGGGGGTTCAAGAGAAGCAGTACAGAGTTAGGCTCCACAGTTTGCAGTGGGCAACATCTGTCATGTTATTTTATATTATAGTCTACTAATTGCTATTATACTCTTAAGCCAGAGGTCTTCATATGCAATAGAGTTAAGACAACTCCTCTACTTGCATAGGCTGTTATTCATGTCAGTATTCATTGTCCTGCTTATATTTTACAGGAACTTTACACCAGAAACAAAACACCCACTGTGACTTTTATGTTCACTAGGCCTTACTGTGTTTGTGTAAGCACGGATGAATGAGAGGTCTCTACATCAATGGGGATCATGATCCTGAAGAAAGCCCTGAACCTCTGAGGAGCCACAGAGAGCCTGAAACATGTCGACCTACAGGATAGCGGAGCAATAATTATCCCACCTATCCCATTGCTTTGTTTTTAATATCCCTCCAAGGAATCCACAATAAATTCTGATAAAGGGCCCTTTGAGAGAGATTTCTAGTATCCTAAGATCCCTCACCTCAATAGGATGGTATTTAATGCCATCAAAGCGCTTCCCCTAACAAACTGTTGAGCAGGTGTGACAATTAAACTAGATAGCCTCGGGTTTTTTTGTATATGTAATTGGGCGGAAGAGTCTTGGGCTGTCCTGCCCTCTCTTTCCATTCTTCGTTGCAATTATGGTATTTTACACATATTAAGAATTTTGTGTATTTCACATCTGCATAGACTGGAAGACAGAACATGATTGACATCATGTAAACATATCACAAAGGGGAATCAGCGGTAACGCCATTGCATATCCTCCCAAAAATAACACCGACTAACACAAACGATCATAGGGAGCACCTCATGGGACACCCTATAAAAGGCAGCGCTCAACTCCACCCGAATAAGAGCAGCGGACTCTCTTTCATCAATATTTTGTCGAAGGGCCTCTGTCGCTTTAAGAAGGGCAGATTCGGTGCTATGGACAGGTCTGAAGCCTTTCTGCAAAGGGTCCAGCAGCTGATGCTTTTCTAAGAAATCCACCAGGAGACTGTTCAGATGTTTCTCTTCCACTTTCCACAGAAAGGGAAGGAAAGAAATGGGTCGATCACTATCAGGCAGGGAGGGTCGAGAATAGATCTTTTATAAAAGCTGGATGACTTTACCATGTTTCCACCCAGCAGGCACGGCTGCAGTGGACAAAGAAAGATTATTTAGGCTTGCAAAGATGGGGATAGGAATCTCCTCAGCTTTATGTATCAGATCTGGTTTAATCGGATCATCGGGGGAGCCCTACTTTACTTTACACATAAGGGCTTTGAAGGAAGCGTCATCCAGCTGTTCGGATTCCACCATCTTGAACCCCAGAGACAAGTCTTTGATGTCGGGCATCCAGAACCGGAGCTGGGGTTGTCACTTAAAAAGTGTGTATGAATATCATTACATTTTAAATAAAATGATCCACATGTGTGATGTGAACAAAATAAACAACAACAAAATAAACAAGCTTTGAGCAAGTCAAAAGATCTGGAGTTGGCTGCCAGTCTTTTAACTTTTTCAATGCTTCTTTTGTTTTCTCATGACTTCTCTAAAACATTATTGCTGAGGGAGCTGCCAGGCCATAACAAATTTCAAAAATTGCCTAAAAGGAAAAATCATTTTTGGTTTTTAAAAGCACTCAAAGTAGTCCCTGGCACTGAGGATAACTACTTTGTCTGTGCATGTGCTCCCTATGAAAGAGCAGAATGCTGTCAGTCACAGATAACTTAGCCAATGACTGAAGTGGGCTGACCCACTGCCTCATGTTGTATGCTGTAGTGGACAGAAGACTATATAAATGACATAACAAGAGACCAATGGCGAGAAGGGCTGACTGAAAGACCCTATAATTGAGACTATTATAAATATAATTTTTATCAAATTAAAAGGCCTTGGATAATCAGACCTAACAATAATAAAAACAAGAAAATGCACTTTTCATGGCCCAGTCATACATCGCAGTACAGTGTCATGCTACTAGCAGTGCAAGGAAGCCACAACACACGTGTCCCCAACTTTACCCAGGTACTAGTGGTGATGGAAATGATATAAATGGACTGCGTCAGATAAAAGTGTTTCGTCACCCTTCCTAACTTCATTCCATGGCTCCCAGGTCAGCACAAGACAGGATAAGAACCCAATAAACAAAACAAGAATAATCCCCGTGATGCAACCGTGGGGAGGGGCCCAGAGGATGCCGAAGTTGTCAAAAGTGGGGAGAGAAAGATACATTATTAAAATGGTAAATCAAAATGACGTATGACATAAATGGAGTGAGAAAACGAAGGAAGAAACCGAGTATGAGATATAAGACAGATTTAACAATAAAGGAAGGACAAGAGGACGATCAAACGAAAAAAGGAACAAAAAAAATAATGGGAATATGGAATAGGGAAATATGAAAAGAAAATGAAATATGAATTTAAAGAATAGAGAGAAAGCAATTACATAAAATAGATTATGATCAAATGAATTCCCACAAAAAGAACTGCACACTTGCTCAAAACTGTGCGCATACTGATAAACCGTGAAGTGCACGATCGTCTCAATCTAATATGAACTTTTTTTGACTTGTTCTTATTTTGGTTGTCAATTTACTTACTTATATACTATTGCGCGATCTCCTGTTTGTCTGTAAAAACGTACCTTTTGTCCCAAATTTTTGTCATGAATTTTGACCTTGTGTCCTGAATTTTTGTACTGCTATTTGACCCGTTGTCCTGAAGTTTCACACCGACCATCCTGAATATTCACCCATGCCAGTTGGTCACCCTAATCATTTCTCTTTCACGCGCACTCCAGACAAGTCAGTCATTCCCTGGTCTTATCTCCTGGTGTTCGAAGTGGCAAAATGTTCACGTTTATTCAGCCATACGTATATATGAGACATTACCCTTTCCGGCACAGGTTGTAAAGAGCTGGGCCTGTACATTTCAATCGGAGACTACACGTTCGCCGTTCCGCAAAGACGTGCACTGTGCTTCGTGCAGGAGACCAGAACAGTTTTGAATTGTTAACAATTTGACCGACAGAAACCACATCTACAGACTCACTAAGGACGATTGGACTGAGCGGCCAGCACTGTACAGGGTTCGAACTACAGGTCTCCTGAGGCGAGACCCAAAGACTGCCCCTTCTGTTCACTATAATATTCACCGTATGAGAACAATTACGTTTGTATTTATCAATACAAACATTTCTTAAAAGGGATGACGCGGTTTACTGGACAATACTCGAGGGGAGAAACTGGACAGACAGAGATGCGAATGTGTCCCAGTGAAAATCATTTAACTTGTACAATGTAAGGGCACCGTGAAAACAAGTTGTGAGAATAAGACGTACAATTGAAATGTAATACATTTTAAACGAAGACCAAAAACAACCACATTTGACCTACGCTTGAAAGGCCCGTGCCTTCCCAGCGGCACCAGAAGCAGAATCCTGTGAATGGAAGGCTTATGATGTAACAGGCCCTCCAATGTGATGTCACCAGGCGCAGGGTAAATGCAGGGGGAGGTCGACACCGCAGCGGAGAGAAAAGGAGAGAACACTGTTGGGAAAGTATATCGGGTAGGATGGGATCATCTTTCAGGTTCATCACAGGAACATTTTGCAACTAAAAAGTTTTATTTTCTCAATAAATTGCATAATACCCGTGCCTTGCCTGCCCCCCCCCCCCGCCTCCCTGTTAAACTGAAACACATGGCATCACCCACACAGCAGTGATGTATGATGACACGATGAAAAGCCTCCATTGTGACGTGTCCTTGGTATGAGAGGCTGGTAACCAGGCAACTGCAGCATTGCACTCAGGGAGGTCGTACGGAGAGGACCGCTGCTGGCGGCTGGAGCTCGGGGCAGTGAGAGGCCGGAGCTGCAGGGGCTGAGCAGGCTCCGAAAAGGAAGGGACCCCTCCCTCTCCCTTCCTTTCCTTTCCCTTTACCTCCCTTCACTTCCTATTCCTTTCCCTTCCTTCTCTATGTCTGTTCTCCTCTACCTTTCATTCTTCTCCCCTTCCCTCTCCTGTCCCCGCCTCCCATCCAATGCCCTTCCCTTCCTCTCTACCCTATCTCTAATAGCCTTTCCCCTTCCCTCCCGTCTCCTTCCTTCCCTTTCTTCCCTTTCATTCCTTCTCCCCCATATCCCTTTGCTTATTCTCATCACTTCCCTTGACTATCTCCTCTCCACTTCCCTAACTCTCCTCTCATCTCCCCTTTCCTTCCTTTCCAATTTCTTCTATCCCCTTCTGTTCTTTTTTCCTTCTCCTCATTTCCATTCAAATGTCATTCCCCTTTCTTCTCTACATTGCCTCTCCCCTACCTTTCTTCCCCTTCCTTCCTCTCCCCTCCACTCGCCTTCCTTCCTACCCTTTCTCTTTTATCCTTTCCCCTTCCATCCTCTTCCTCTCCTTCACTTCTTTTCCATTTGCCTTTCCTTTCCTTCCTTCTCCTTCTCTCCTCTCCTCCACTCCCCCTCACCTTCCTCTTGTCCCTCCCTTTCATTGCCTTCCCTCTTACATCCATTCATTTCCATCTCCCCTTCCATTTCATTCCCTTTCCTATCTCTCCCTTACTTCCCTATCTCTCCTTCCTCTACCATTCCCTCCCCTTTCCTTCCCCTCACTTTCTTCTTTCCATATTGATCGTCTCCACTTTAGGCCTCTTGTCTATCTCTCTTCTCCTCTCCTCACCTTCAATTTCCATCCCTTCCCCTGTTCCATATCCTTTCCTTACCCTTCCCTTCTCCCCCAGCCTCTCCATTCCCTATCTCTTGGCTTATCTTCTCTTGCCTCTCCTTCCCTTCAGTCCTTCCCATCTCTCCTCTCCTCCCTTCATTTCCTTTACCCTTCTCCTACCCTTCTCTAGCTTATCTCTCCCCTCACTTCCCCCTCCTTCCCTTCTCTTCCTTCCTTCCCTATCTCTCCTCTCCTCTCCCCTCCCCTTTATGCCTTTACCTTGCTCTCCTCTCCCTTTCCCATGCATTCTTTGCTTCTCTATCCCTTCTATCCCTTCCCTTTCATCTCCACCCCATCCCTCCCTTCAATGTCTCTCCCTTAACATTCCCTTCCTTCCCATGGCATTTTCCTTCCTTCTGTCTCTGCTTTCATAGCACCTTCCCTTCTCTCCCCTCGCCTCCCCACCATTCCCCTTTCCTTCTTTACTACCCTAATTTTTGTATAATTTCCTATTCTCTACCCTTCTTCTACTCACTTTCCCACCCCCTACCTTCGCTGTCTCAACTCTCCCCTTCCCTTCACCTCCCTCCCCATTTCTTAATCCCTATCCCCTCTCTGCATCTTCCACTTCCTTGCCGCCCCTATGCTTAACATTCCTTCCCATCCCTCTTCCCCCTCCCATTGCCTATCTCTCCTTCCCTTTCCTGTCCCTTCCCTATGGCTCCTCTCCCTTTCCTTCTCTTCCATTGCGTATGTATACTCTCCTTTCCTTTCCACTTTCCTTTTATCTACTTCCCTCATTGCCTCTCCTCTCCCATCTGCTCTCCTCACCTTCCCGTCCACTATCCTCTTCTCTTCGCTTCTCTATCTTTCCTGTTTGGTGTCCCTATATCTCTTCTCCCCTTACATATGTCTCCTGTCTTCTCCCGTTTACTTTCTGCTGCATCCCTTCTCTCCTGCTCTTCTCTCCTCTCGGCTCTCCTCACCTTCCCTCATTTTTCTTCCCTATCCCTTCCATATCTTTCCTCCCTTCCCTTGCCTCCCTCCTTTGCTTCCCTATCTCTCCTCTCCCTTTCCCCTCCTTTCCCTTCCCATTGCTTCATTTCCCCTCCCTGACTTCCTTCCTTTTCTCTGCCCTACTGTTCCCTTCCCTCGACTATCTCTCCTCTACTCGAGCCTTCCCTCAAGTACCCTCCCCTCCCCTTTCACTCCCTCTTACCTATCTCTTCTATTCTTTTCTCTACCCTTCCCTTCCCTTCCCGATACACCCCTTCCCTTGCTTTCCTTTCCCTTTCAATTAGTTTCTTTATCTCTTCTATCCCTTTCTCTTCTTTCCTTTCCCTTCCTTTCTTTGCCCATTTCTTTCCCCATCTACCCTTCCCATCCTTTTTAGCTATCCTTCCACCCTTTCCCTTCCCTTCCCTTCCCTTCCCTTCCCTTCTCCTCTCCTCTCCTCTCCTCTCCTCTCCTCTCCTCTTCTCTTCTCTTCTCTTCTCTTCTCTTCTCTTCTCTTCTCTTCCCTTCCCTTCCCTTCCCTTCCCTTCCCTTCCCTTCCCTTCCCCTCTCCTCTCCTCTCCTCTTCCCTCCTCTTCTCTTCTCTTCTCCATCTGTACACTCCTCTTTCTCCCAAACCTTTTCCTCTCTGCTACTCCTTGTCCTCGCCTCTCCCTTTTCCTTTACTCTTCCCTTCCATTCCTTTCCCTCCACTCTTCTCATCTCCTCAGGGTCTCTTCCCCTTTACATACACTTTTCTTGACATTCCACCCTCCCTTCACCTTCTCTCCCTTTCACTTAATTCTTCCTCTCCTCTCCTCTCCCCTTCTTACATTTACTTCCCTTTTATCATATCCTTTCCTTTCCTTGCCTGTCTCTCCTCTCCAAACCACTCCCCTCTCACCTCTAGTATTACCCTCCATTCCATTCTCTTCCTTTCCCATTTCTCCACTTCCCTGCCTTGCCTCTCCTTGACTTTAACTCCCCTCTTCCGTTCTCTTCTAGTTCCTCTGTTTCCCTTCCTAGCCTTTTCTCATCCCCCTTTTCCTTCCTCCACATGCCTTCTCTCCTGCTTCCCGTTATCTCTTCTAATCCCTTCCTTTGCCTCTTCCCATTTTCTTTCCCTCTCCTCACTTCCAGCCTTAATATCTCTCCCCAACTTGTCTACCTATTCCTTTCATTGTTTCTCCCTTCCCTATTTCTAGTTTACTGTCTAACCCTCCCCCACTTCTATTCCCTTCCATTCCCTTTGGTTCTCTTCCTTACTTATCTAGCTCTCCTTCCCCCTCTCCTTTCACTTCCCCTACATTCCTTACCCATCTCTCCACTCTTCCCTTCTCATATGCACTTTCCTTCAATCCCTTCCCCACCCTTTTCCTTTCTTCGCTCTCTCCTCTCCCACCTTCACTATCTCCTATTCCCTTCCTTGCCCTTCTCTTCACTTCCCTTGTCGTCCTTAGTTCCCTGGCTCTCCTCTCGACTTTCTCTTATATCCCCCGACCTTCCCTCCTTTCCCCTTCCCTCCCATCCCTAATTCCACTTTTCCATCTCTTCCATTCCCATTTCTGCTAGCTCAAAGATACAGCAGCTTAGAGAGCAAACTGAACTGAGCATGAAAAACACAAAACGTCTCACCCTTTAACACGAAAAGTTGAACAAGAAAGACGTTCCTTTTTTTGTGTTCAAATTTTTTTATTACATGTATTTTTCATAAATATTAAACACAATACAGAGAATAACACCAAACTGTGAATGGGTTTTGGAGTGACAAGGTTGATTTTAGGGTTCAGGGTGGGTGTGGGTTTAGGGGGTGCCAAGGGTAATTTTAGGGTTCAGTATGGGATGGAGTTTGGCGAGCCAAGGGTAATTTTAGAGTTCAGGGTGGGCATGGGTTTTGGTGAGCCAAGGGTAGTTATAGGGTTCAGAGTGAGTATGGGTTTTGGGTTGCTAAGGGTAATTTTAGTTTCAGGGCAGGTATGTGTTTTGGGGTGCCTAGGTTAATTTTAGGGTTCAGGGTGGGTATGGGTTTTGGGGTGCTAAGGATCATTTTAGGATTGAACCTGGGTATGGGTTTTGGGGTACCAAGGGTAATTTTGGGGTTCAGGGTGGGTGTGGGTTTTGGGGTGCCAAGAGTAATTTTAGGGATCAGGGTGGGTGTGGATTTTAGGGTGCCAATTGTAATTTTAGAGCTCAGGATGGGTATGGGTTTTGGGGTGCCAAGGGTAATTTTAGGTTTCAGGGTGGGTGTGGGTTTTGGGGTGTCGGGATAATTTTAGGGTGCATTGTAGGTATGGGTTTTAGGGTGTCAAGGTTATTTTTGGGGTACGGGGGATATGGGTTTTGGGGTGCCACGGGTAATATTAGGTATTGGTTTTGGGGTGCAAAGGATAATTTTAGGGGTCAGGGTGGGTATGGGTTTTTTGGTGCCAAAGGTAATTTTAGGGTTCAGGGTGGTTATGGGTTTTTGGGTGCCAAGGGTCATTTTAGTATACATTGGAGGTATGGGGTGCCAAGGTTTTTTGGGGGGTTATGAGGGTATGGGTTTTGGGGTGACAAGGGTAATTTTAGGTTTCAGGGTAGGTATGGGTTTTGGGGTGCAAAGGGTCATTTTAGGGTTGAGACGGTATGGATTTGGGGGTCCCAAGGGTAATTTTGGGGTTCAGGGTGGGTGTGGGTTTTGGGGTGCCAAGGGTAATTCTAAGGGTTCAGGGTGGCTATGGGTTTTGGCGTGCCAAGGGAAATTTTGGGGTTCAGGCTGGGTGTGGGTTTTGGGGTGCCAATGGTAATTCTAGGGTTTAGGGTGGGTATGGGTTTTAGGGTGCCAAAGGACATTTTGGGGTTCAGGGTGGGTGTGGGTTTTGGGGCGCCAATGGTAATTCTAGGGTTCAGGGTAGGTATGGGTTTTCAGGTGCCTAGGGTAATTTCAGGGTTCATGATGGGTATGGGTTTTGGGGTGCCAAGGATAATTTAAGGTTTCAGGGTGGGTGTGGGTTTTGTGGTGCCAAAGGTGATTTTATGGCTCAGCGTGGGTATGGGTTTTGGGGTGCCAATGGTCATTTTAGGGTTCATGGTGGGTATGCATTTTGGCCTGGCAAGGTTAATTTGAGGGTTCAGGGTGGGTATGGGTTTTGTGGTGCTAAGGGTCAATTTAAGGTTGAGCCTGGGTATGGGGTTTGGGGTGCCAAGGGTAATTTTGGTGTTCAGGGTGGCTAAGGGGTTTGGGGTGCCAGGGGTAGTTTTGGGGTTCAGGGTGGGTATGGGTTTTGGGGTGCTAAGGGTAATTTTGGGGCTAATGGTGCGTATTGGTTTTGGGGTGCCAAGGGTAATTTTGGGGCTAATGGTGCGTATTGGTTTTGGGGTGCCAAGGGTAATTTTGGGGTTCAGGGTGGAAGTGGGTTTTGGGGTGACAAGGGTAACTTTAGGGTCCAGGGTGGGTATGGATTTTGGGCTGCAAAGTTTAATTTTAGGGTTCAGTGTGGGTATGGGTTTTGGGGTGCTAAGGGTCATATTAGGGTGTGAGCCTGGGTATCGGTTTTGGGGGTGGCAAGGATAATTTTGGGGCTTAGGGTGGGTATGGGTTTTGGGGTGCCAAGGGAAATTTTGGGGTTCAGGGAGGGTGTGGGTTTTGGGGTGCCAACGGTAATTTTAGGGCTCACAGTGGGTATGGGTTTTGGGGTGCCAAAGGTAATTTTAGGGTTCAGGGTGGGAATGGGTTTTGGGGTGCCAAGGGTCTATTTAGGGTTCAGGATGGGTATGGGTTTTGGGGTGCCAATGATAATTTAAGGGTTCAGGGTGGGTGTGGGTTTTGGGGTGCCAAAGGTAATTTTAGGGCTCACAGTGGAAATGGGTTTTGGGGTGCCAATGGTAATTTTAGGGTTCAGGGAGGGTATGGATTTTTGTCTGGCAAGGTTAATTTTAGGGGTTCATGGTGGGTATGGGTGTTGGGGTGCCAAATGTAATTTTGGAGTTTAGGGTGGTAGTGGTTTTTGGGGTGCCAAGGGTAACCTTAGGGTTCAGGGTGGGTATGGATTTTGGGCTGCCAATGTTAATTTTAGGGTTCAGGGTGGGTATGCGTTTGGGGTGCTAAGGGTCATTTTAGGGTTGAGCCTGGGTATGGGTTTTGGGGGTGCCAAGGGTAATTTTGTGGTTCAGGGTGGGTATGGGTTTTGGGGTGCCAAGGGTAATTTTGGGGTTCAGGGTGGGTGTGGGTTTTGGGTGGCCAAGGGTAACCTTAGGGTTCAGGGTGGGTATGGGTTTTAGGGTGTCAATGGTAATTTTAGGTCTCAGGGTGGATATCGGTTTTGGGGTACCTCGGGTAATTTTAGGGTTCGGGGTGGGTGTAGGTTTTGGGGTATCAAGGATAATTTAAGGGCTCAGGGTGGGTGTGGGTTTTGGGGTTGCCAAGCGTAATTTAAGGGCTCAGGGTAGGTATGGGTTTTGGGGCGCCAATGGTAATTTTAGGGTTCAGTATGGGATGGGTTTTGGCGAGCCAAGGGTAATTTAGGAGTTCAGGTGGGCATGGATTTTGTGCTGCAAAGGTTAATTTGACGGTTCAGGGTGGGTATGGGTTTTGGGGTGCTAAGGGTAATTTTAAGGTTGAGCCTGGGTATGGGTTTTGGGGTGCCAAGGTTAATTTTGGTGTTCAGGGTGGGTAAGGGGTTTGGGGTGCCAGGGGTAATTTTGGGGTTCAGGGTGGGTATGAATTTTGGGGTGCCAAGGGTAACCTTAGGGTTGAGGGTGGGTATGGGTTTTAGGGTGCCAATGGTAATTTTATGGCTCAGGTTGGGTATAGGTTTTGAGGTGCCAAGGGTAAATTTAGGGTTCAGGGTGGGTGTGGGTTTTGGCGTGTTGAGGATAATTTAAGGGTTCAGGGTGGTTGTGGGTTTTAGGGTGCCAAGGGTAATTTTAGGGCTCACAGTGGGAATGGGTTTTGGGGTGCCAATGGTAATTTTAGGGTTCAGGGAGGGTATGGATTTTGGTCTGGCAAGGTTAATTTTAGGGGTTCAGGGTGGGTATGGGTGTTGGGGTGCCAAAGGTAATGTTGGAGTTTAGGGTGGTAGTGGTTTTTGGGGTGCCAAGGGTAACCTTATGGTTCAGGGTGGGTATGGATTTTGGGCTGCCAATGTTAATTTTAGGGTTCAGGGTGGGTATGCGTTTGGGGTGCTAAGGGTCATTTTAGGGTTGAGCCTGGGTATGGGTTTTGGGGGTGCCAAGGGTAATTTTGTGGTTCAGGGTGGGTATGGGTTTTGGGGTGCCAAGGGTAATTTTGGGGTTCAGGGTGGGTGTGGGTTTTGGGTGGCCAAGGGTAACCTTAGGGTTCAGGGTGGGTATGGGTTTTAGGGTGTCAATGGTAATTTTAGGTCTCAAGGTGGATATCAGTTTTGGGGTACCTCGGGTAATTTTAGGGTTCAGGGTGGGTGTAGGTTTTGGGGTGTCAAGGATAATTTAAGGGCTCAGGGTGGGTGTGGGTTTTGGGGTTGCCAAGCGTAATTTTAGGGCTCAGGGTAGGTATGGGTTTTGGGGCGCCAAGGGTAATTTTAGGGTTCAGTATGGGATGGGTTTTGGCGAGCCAAGGGTAATTTAAGAGTTCAGGTGGGCATGGATTTTGTGCTGCAAAGGTTAATTTGACGGTTCAGGGTGTGTATGGGTTTTGGGGTGCTAAGGGTAATTTTAAGGTTGAGCCTGGGTATGGGTTTTGGGGTGCCAAGGGTAATTTTGGTGTTCAGGGTTGGTAAGTGGTTTGGGGTGCCAGGGGTAATTTTGGGGTTCAGGGTGGGTATGGGTTTTGGGGTGCCAAGGGTAACCTTAGGGTTGAGGGTGGGTATGGGCTTTAGGGTGCCAATGGTAATTTTATGGCTCAGGTTGGGTATAGGTTTTGAGATGCCAAGGGTAAATTTAGGGTTCAGGGTGGGTGTGGGTTTTGGCGTGTTGAGGATAATTTAAGGGTTCAGGGTGGTTGTGGGTTTTAGGGTGCCAAGGGTAATTTTAGGGCTCAGGGTGGGTATGGGTTTGGGGTACAAAGGGTCATTTTAAAGTTCAGGGTGGGTATGGGTTTTGGGGAGCCAAGGGTAGTTTTAGGGTTCAGTGTGAGTATGGGTTTTGGGGTGCTAAGGGTAATTTTAGGGTTCATTGTAGGTATGGGTTTTAGGGTGTCAAGGTTATTTTTGGGTTATGGGGGATATGGGTTTTTGGGGTGCCACGGGTAATTTTAAGAATTGGTTTTGGGATGCAAAAGGTAATTTTAGGGTTTAGGGTGGTTATGGGTTTTGGGGTGCCAAGGGTAATTTTAGATTTCAGGGTGGGTATGGGTTTTGGGCTGCTCAGGGTAATTTCAAGGTACATTGTAGGTATGGGGTGCCAAGATTATATTTGGGGTTATGGGGGTATGGGTTTTGGAGTGCCAAGGGTAATTCTGGGGTTCAGGGTGGGTATAAGTTTTGGGGTGCCAAAGGTAATTTTGGAGTTTAGGGTGGTAGTGGTTTTTGGGGTGCCAAGGGTAACCTTAGGGTTCAGGGTGGGTATGAATTTTGGGCTGCCAATGTTAATTTTAGGGTTCAGGGTGGGTATGCGTTTGGGGTGCTAAGGGTCATTTTAGGGTTGAGCCTGGGTATGGGTTTTGGGGGTGCCAAGGGTAATTTTGTGGTTCAGGGTGGGTATAGGTTTTTGGGGTGCCACGGGTAATGTTAGGAATTGGTTTTGGGATGCAAAAGGTAATTTTAGGGTTTAGGGTGGTTATGGGTTTTGGGGTGCCAAGGGTAATTTTAGGTTTCAGGGTGGGTATGGGTTTTGGACTGCTCAGGGTAATTTCAAGGTACATTGTTGGTATGGGGTGCCAAGATTATTTTTGGGGTTATGGGGGTATGGGTTTTGGAGTGCCAAGGGTAATTTTGGGGTTCAGGGTGGGTATAAGTTTTGGGGTGCCAAAGGTAATTTTGGAGTTTAGGGTGGTAGTGGTTTTTGGGGTGCCAAGGGTAACCTTAGGGTTCAGGGTGGGTATGGATTTTGGGCTGCCAATGTTAATTTTAGGGTTCAGGGTGGGTATGCGTTTGGGGTGCTAAGGGTCATTTTAGGGTTGAGCCTGGGTATGGGTTTTGGGGGTGCCAAGGGTAATTTTGTGGTTCAGGGTGGGTATGGGTTTTTGGGGTGCCACGGGTAATGTTAGGAATTGGTTTTGGGATGCAAAAGGTAATTTTAGGGTTTAGGGTGGTTATGGGTTTTGGGGTGCCAAGGGTAATTTTGGGTTTCAGGGTGGGTATGGGTTTTGGGATGCTCAGGGTAATTTCAGGGTACATTGTAGGTATGGGGTGCCAAGGTTATTTTTGGGGTTATGGGGGTATGGGTTTTGGGGTGCCAAGGGTAATTTTAGGGTTCACGGTAGGTATGGGTTTTGTGGTACTAAGGGTAATTTTAGGGTTCAGGGTAGGTATGGTTTTGGCCGGGGTGCTGTCATTTTAGGGTTGAGACTGGGTATGGGTTTTGAGGTGCCAAGGGTAATTTTGGGGTTCAGGGTGGGTATGGGTTTTGGGGTGCCAAGGGAAATTTTTAGGTTCAGGGTGGCTGTGGGTTTTGGGTTGCCAAGGGTAATTCTAGGATTCAGGTTGCGTATGGGTTTTAGGGTGCCAATGGTAATTTTAGGGTTCAGGGTGGGTGTGGGTTTTAGGGTGCCAAGGGTAATTTTAGAGCTCAGGGTGGATATGGGTTTTGGGATGCCAAGGGTCATTTTAACATTTTGGGTCGGTATGGGTTTTGGGGAGCGAAGGGTAGTTTTAGGGTTCATTGTAGGTATGGGTTTTAGGGTGCCAAGGTTATTTTGGGGTTATGGGAGGTATGGGTTTTGTGGTGCTAAGAGTAATTTTAGGTATTGGTTTTGGGGTGCAAATGGTCATTTTAAGGTTCAGGGTGGGTATGGGTTTTAGGGTGCAAACGGTAATTTTAGGTTTCAGGATGGGTATAGGTGTTGGGGTACTAAGGGTACTTTTAGGGTACATTGAAGGTTTGAGGTGCCATGGTTATTTTTGGGGTATGGGTTTTGGAGTACCAAGGGAAAATTTAGGGTTCAGGGTGGGTATGGGTTTTGGGATGCTAAGGGTAATTTTAGGGTTCAGGGTTGGTATGGGTTTTGGGGTGCGAAGGTTAATTTTAGGGTTGAGGGTAGGTATGGGTTTTGGGGTGGGAAGTTTATTTTTAGGGTTATGGGGTGTATGGGCTTTGGGGTGCCAATGGTAATTTTAGTGTTCAGGGTGTCTAGGTTTTGGGGTGCCAATGGTAATTTAAGGGTTCAGCGTGGGTATGGGTTTTAGGGTGCTAAGGGTGATCTTAGGGTTCAGGGTAGCTATGGGTTTTGGGGTGCCAGGGGTAATTTTAAAAGTTCAGGGGGTATGGGTTTTGGGGTGTCAAGAGTAATTTAGGGGTTCAGGGTTGGTATGGGTTTTGGAATGCTAAAGGTAAGTTACGGTGGGTATGGGGGTGGTAAGGGTATTTTAGGAATTTAAGGGGGTAGGGGTATTGGGGTAGTAAGAGTAATCTTAGGGTTTTAGATTGATCAAAAATATATATATATATATAATAAACACACATATATATATATATATATATATATATATATATATATATATATATTTATATATTTATATATTTATATATATATATAGAGAAGAGAGACAGGGAAGGGCACAGTACAGTAGAAGAGGATGGGTGGAGTTAGAAGGGTAAAGGACAGAAGATAGAGATAGGTAAGAAGAGGGAACGGAAGGGTATAGGAGGAGACAGAGAAAGAATAGAAAGGAATGGAAAGAGAGGGGAAGGAAAGAAAAGAGAAGGGAAGGGAAGGGGGAGGGGAAAGGAGAAAAATGAAAGGGGAAGTGAAAGGGGAGGGGAAGAAAGAAAGGCGGAAGCCTATGGAAGGGAAAGGTAAGGACAGGAGAGAAAAGGGAAGGAAAGGAAAGAAGGCATGGGAAAAGACATGAAAGGGAAGAGGATGGGAGGGATTGGAAGGGGATAGGACAGAGGACAGGGAAAGGTAGGGAAGGGACGGAAAGGAAAGAAAAAGGAAAGGAACGGAGGGGAATGGAAGAAGAAAAGGGATGGAAAGATGGGGTTGGAAGGGTAAAGGCGGTGACAGGGAAGGGACAGGAAGGGCAGGGAAAGGAGAAGAAGGGGAAAGGCAAAAGGGCAAAGGAAAGGGGAAAGGGGGAAGGGGAAAGGAAATGGGAAGGAGGTAGAGATAGGAAAGGCGGAAGGGGAAAAAAGGGGGAAGGAAAGGGGAGGAGAAAGGGAACGGAAGTGGAATGGAAGGTAAGAGGGAAGGGAAGGGAGAAGGGGAGGGAAGAAATTAAGGGGAGGGGTAAAGTAGGAGACAGGGAAGGGGTATAGGAGGAGACAGAAGGGGTGGGAAGGGATATAGGAGGAGACAGGGAAGATAAGGGGTATAAAAGGAGACCGGGAAGGGTAGGGGTATAGAAGGAAACAGGGAAGGGGTATAGGAGGAGGCAGGGAAGGGATGGGGTATAGGAGAAGGCAGGGAAGGGAAGGGGCATAGGAGACAGAGAAGGGGTATAGGAAAGGGCAGGGAAGGGGTATAGTAGGAGACAGGGACAGGAATTGAAGGGAATGGGCATAGGAGAAGACAGGGAAGCGGTATAGGGTAAGGGGTATAGGAGGAGACTGGGAAGGGAAGAGATAAAGAAGAAGACAGGGAAGGGGAGGGGAGGGTCATAGGAGGAGGCAGGGAAGGGGTAAATGAGACAGGGAAGGACGGGATTAAGAAGGAAAAAGGGAAAGGGTATGGGGAAAGGGAAGGGAAGAGAAGAGAGGCGTATAGGAGCAGACAGGGGATGGGTATAGGAGGAGGCAGGGAAGGGGTATAGGAGACAGGGGAGGATGGGTTTAGGAGGAAAAAGGGAAAGGGTATGGGAAAATAGGGAAGGGGAGAGAGAGGTATAGGAGGAGACAGGGAAGG
The DNA here is from genome assembly GCF_964204655.1 of Triturus cristatus. NCBI lineage: Eukaryota > Metazoa > Chordata > Amphibia > Caudata > Salamandridae > Triturus > Triturus cristatus. The sequence goes on along the minus strand of NC_140589.1, from coordinate 1,603,709,203 downwards.
GAAGAGAGGGGTATAGGAGGAGGCAGGGAAGGGAAGGGAAAGCGTAATAGGAGGAGAAAGGGAAGGGAAGAGAAGGGAAGGGAAGGGAAGAAGGAAAGGGAGGGAAAGTGGGGATTGGAAGGGTATAGGCAGAGACGGGAAAGGGAAAGGAAAAGCAGGGAAATGACGGGGAGGGGAAAATGAAAAGGGAAAAAGAAGGGGGCAAAGGAAAGGGGAAAGGGAAAAGGAAGGGGAAAGGAAAGGAAAGGGAAGGGGAGTGGAAAGGGTAAGGGGAAGGGGAGGGGATGAAGGGAAGGAAAGGTGAACAAATGGGGGAAGAGAAGAGAGAGAAGAGGAAGAGAAAGGGGAAAGGGGAAAGGGAAAGGGGTATATCCCTTCCCTGTCTCCTCATACGCCTTCACTTCCCTTCCCTATCTCCCCATATACCACTTTCCCCTTCCCTTTCCCTTTCCCGTTTCCCATTTACCCTTTTCCTTCCTCTTCTCTTCTCTTCTCTTCGAGCCAGGGAAGTGAAGACGTATGAGGAGACAGGGAAGGGATATAGGAGGAGACAGAGAAGGGAAACGGAATAGGAGGAGACAGGGGAGTGCTATAGGAGGTGACAGGGAAGGATAGGGGTAGAGGAGAGGACAGGAAAGGCAGGGGTATAGGAGGAGACATGGAAGAGGTATAGGAGTAGACAGGGAAGGGATATAGGAGACAGGGAAGGAAAGGGCAGCGGTATGGGGGGACGAAAGAGAGGGGTATAGGAAGAGGCAGGGAGGGGAAAAGGTACAGGAGGAGACTGAGAAAAGGTATAGGAGGAGACAGGGAAGGGAATGGAAGAGGAGGGGGAAAGGGAAAAGTGGAAAGGAAAGAAGAAAGGGCAAAGGAAAGGGGAAAGAAAAGGGAAAGGGAAAGAAAAGGGGGAGGAAAGGGAACAGACAGAGAATGGAAGGGAAGAGGGAAGGGAAGAAGGGAAGGGGAGGGAAGAATTGAAGAGGATGGGTAAAGTAGGAGACAGGGAAGAGGTATAGTTGGAGACAGTGAAGGGGTATAGGAGGAGGAAACAGTGATGGGAAGGGTATAGAAGGAGACAGGGAAGTGAAGGGGTATAGAAGTAGACAGGGAAGGGGTATATGAGACAGGGAAGGGAGGGGGTATAGGAGGAGACAGGGAAGGGGTATAGGAAGAGGCAGGGAAGGGGTATAGGAGCAGACAGTGTAAGGAATGGAAGGGAAGGGGTATAGGAGGAAACAGCGAAGGGGTATAGGAGGAGACTGGGAAGGAATAAAGGATTAGACAGGTAAGAGAGGGGAGGTGTATTGGAGGAGGCAGGTAAAGGGCATAGGAGACAGGTAAGAGAGGGAAGGGGTATAAGAGGAGGCAGGGAAGGGGTATAGGAGACAGGGAAGGGATGGGGTATAGGAAAAAAAGAAAAGGGGTATGGGGAAAAAGAGAAGGATATAGAAGGAGACAGGGAAGGGAAGGGTATTATGAGGAGACAGGGAAGGGAAGAGAAAGGAAGAAGGAAAGAGAGGGAAAGTGGGTTTGGAAGGGCAAGGAAGGGAAATGAAGAGAAAGGGAAAATGAAAAGGGCAAAGCAAAGAGAGAACGAGAAAGGAAAGGGGGAGGGGAGGGGAAAGGGAAAGGGAAAGGGAAGGAAAGGGAAGGGGAGTGGAGGGGTGGGATGGGGTAGGGGAGGGTTGAAGGGAAGGAAAGGTAAAGGAAAGGAGAAGAGAAGGGAAGGAAAAAAGGAAGGGGGAAGGGGTATAGGAGGAGAAAGTTAAGGAGAGGAAAGGCGTATGAGACAGGGAAGGGAAGGGGTATAGGAGGAGACATGGAAGGGAAGGAAAGGGGTAAAGGAGGAGACAGGGAAGGGGTATAGACAGGGAAAGGAAGGAATGGAATGGAAGGGAAAGGTATAGGAGGAAACAGGGAAGGGAAGGGGTATAGGATGAGAAAGGGAAGGGGAGGGGTATAGGAGGAGAAAGGGAAAGGTATAGGTGGAGACAGGGGAGTGGTATGGGAGGGGGTAGGGAAGGGATAGAGGAGGAGACAGGGAAGGCAGGGGAATAGGAGGAGACATGGAAGGGAAGGGGTATAGAAGACAGGGAACGGGTATAGGAGGAGTCAGGGAAGAGAAGGGGTATAGGAGGAGACAAAAGGGGTTAAGGAGTAGACAGGAAAGCGCTATCAGAGGATACAGGGAATAAAATGAAGGGGTATGAAACACAGGGAAGGAAAGAGCAGGGGTATAGGAGGAGACAGGGAAGTGAAGAGAAGTGGTATAGGAGGAGGCGGGGAAGGGAAGAGGAAGGAGAAGCAGCAAGAGAAAAGGGCAAAAGGGCAAAGGAAAGGGCAAAGGAAAGGGGGAAGGGGATAGGAAATGGGGAAGGAGAGGGGAAGTGAAAGGGAATATGAGGGGAAGGGAAGTGAAGGGAGAAGGTAAGAAGGAAAGGGGTATAAAAGGAGACAGAAGGGGTGGGAGGGATATAGGAAAGAGGGAAGGTGTATAAAAGGAGACAGGGAAGGGGTATAGGAGGAGGAGGCAGTGAAGGGAAGGGGTATAGAAGGAGACAGGGATGTGAAGAGGTAATAAAGGAGACAGGGAAGAGGTATAGGAGACAGGGAAGGGAAGGGGTATAGGAGGAGACAGGGAAGGGGTATAGGAGGAGACAGGGATGGGGTATAGTAGGAGATAGGGGGTATAGGAAGAGGCACGGAAGGGAAGGGGTACAGGAGGAGACAGGTAAGAGAAGGGAAGTGTAATGGAGGAGGCAGAGAAGGAGTATAAGAGACAGGTAAGAGAGGGAAGGGGTATAGGAGGAGGGAGGGAAGGGGTATAGGATACAGGGAAGTGATGGGGTATAGTAGGAAAAAGATAAGGGGTTTGGGGAAAAAGAGAAGTGTATAGGAGGAGACAGGGAAGGGAAGGGTAATATGAGGAGAGAGGGAAGAGAATAGAAAGGAAGAAGGAAAGAGGAGGAAAGTTGGGGTTTGGAAGGGAATAGGCGGAGATAAGGAAGGGCAGGGAAGACAAATGAAGGGAAGGGGAAAATGAAAAGAGGAAAAGGGTAAAGGAAAGAGGTATGGGGAGGGGAAGGGAAGGGGGAAGGGAAGGGGAGGATGGGATAAAGGAAAGGAAAGGCAAAGGAAGTGAGAAGGGAAGGGGAAGGGAAACAAGAAGGGGGAAGAGGTATAGGAGGAGACAGAGAAGGGGTATAGGAGACAGGGAAGGGGTATAGACAGGGAAGGGAAGGGTATAGGAGGAGAAAGGGAAGGGTATAGGTGGAGACAGGGGAGTAGTATGGGAGGAGACAGGGAAGGTAGGGGATAGAAGAGGAAACAGGGAAGGCAGGGGAATAGGAGGAGACAGGGAATGAAAGGGAAGTGGTATACGAGACAGGGAAGGGAAGGGCATGGGTATAGGAGGAGACAGGGAAGGGAAGAGAAGGGGTATAAGAGGAGGCAGGGAAGGTAAGAGGAAAGAGAAGTGGAAAAGGAAAAGGGCAATAGGGCAAAGGAAACGGCAAAGGAAAGGGGAACGGGAAAGGAAATTCGGAAGGAGAGGGGAAGGGAGAGGGAATGGGAATGGAAGAGGAAGGGAAGAGAAGGGAGAAGTGAAGAAGGGAAGGGGAGGGGTAAAGTAGGAGACAGGGAAGGGGTTTAGATGGAGACAGAAAGGGAGGGAAGGGATATAGGAGAGAGGGAATGGGTATAAAGGAGACAGGGAAAGGAAGGGGTACAGGAGGAGGAGACAGTGAAGGGAAGGGGTATAGAAGGAGACAGGGAAGTGAAGGGGTATAGGAGGAGACAGGGAAGGGGTATAGGAGACAGTGAAGGGAAGGTGTATAGGAGACAGGGAAGGGGTAAAGGAAAAAGCAGGGATGGGAAGGGGTATAGTAGCAGACACGGAAAGGAATGGAAGGAAAGGGGTATAGGAGGAGACTGGGAAGGAAAGGGATAAAGGAGGAGACTGGTAAGAAGGGAGGTGTATTCGAGGAGGCAGGGAAGGGGTATAGGAGACAGGGAAGGAATGGGGTATAGGAGGAAAAAGATAGAGTATGCGGAAAAAGAGAGGGGTATAGGAGTAGACAGGGAAGGGAAGGGCAATATGAAGAGACAGGGAAGGGAAGAGAAAGGAAGAAGGAAAGAGAGGAAAAGTGGGGGTTAGAAGGGTATAGGCAGAGACAGGTAAGGGCAAGGAAGGGGAATGAAGAGAAGGGGAAAATGAAAAGGGGAAAAGGGGAAAGGAAAGGGGAAAGGGCAAAGCAAAGGGAGAATGAGAATGGAAAGGGGAGGGAAAAAGGAAGGGGAGTGGGGGAAGGGAAGGTAAAGGAAGGGAGACGGGCAGGGGGAAGGGAAAAGGGAAGGGGTATAGGAGAAGACATAGAAGGGAAGGGCCGGGGTATAGGAGGAGACAGGGAAGGGGTATAGGAGGAGACAGGGAAGGGAAGGGGTATAGGAGGAGACAGGGAAGGGGTTTAGTAGGAGACAGGAAAGGGGTATAGGAGTAGACAGGGAAGGGGTTTAGTAGGAGACAGGAAAGGGGTATAGGAGGAGACTGGGAATGAAAGGGAAGGGGTATAGGACACAGGGAAGGAAAGGGCAGGGGTATAGGAGGAGACAGGGAAGGGAAGAGAAGAGAAGAGAAGGGGTATAAGAGGAGGAAGGGAAGAGGAAGGAGAAGCAGAAATGGAAAAGGGTAAAAGGGCAAAGGAAAGGGGGAAGTGGGAAGGGAAAAGGAGAAAGGAAATGGAGAAGGAGAGGGGAAAGGGAATGGAAAGAGAAGGGAAAAGAAGGTAGAAGGGAAGAAGGGGAGGAAAGAAGGGAAGGAGAGGGGTATAAAACGAGACAGGGAAAGAAGGGGTATAGGAGGAGGTGACAGTGAAGGGAAGGGGTATAGAAGGAGACGGGAAAGTGAAGGGATATAGAAGGAGACAGGGAAGGGGTATAGGAGACATTGAAGGGAAGGGGTATAGGAGGAGACAGGGAAGGGGTATAGGAAGAGGCAGGGAAGGGGTAAAGGGACAGACAGGGAAAGGAATGGAAAGAAAGGGGTATAGGAGGAGACTGGGAAGGGTAGGGATAAAGGAGGATACAGGTAAGAGAGGGGAGGTGTATTGTAGGAGGCAGGGAAGGGGTATAGGGGACAAGTAAGAGAGGGAAGGGGTATAGTATGAGGCAGGGAAGGGGTATAGGAGACAGGGAAGAGATGGGGTATAGGAGGAAAAAGATAAGGAGTATGGGGAAAAAGAGAGGAGTACAGGAGACAGGGAGGGGTAATATGAGGAGACAGGGAAGAGAAAGGAAGAAGGAAAGAGAGGGAACGTGGGGGTTGGAAGGGTATAAGCGGAGAGAGGGAAGGGCAGGGAAGGGAAATGAAGGGAAGGGGTAAATGAAAAGGGGTGAATGGGCAAAGGAAAGGGGAAAGGGCAAAGCAAAGGGCGAAGGAGAAAGGAAAGGGGAAGGGAAGGAAAGGGGGAAGGGAAGGGGAGGGGAGTGGAGGAGGGATAAATGAAAGGGAAGGTAAAGGAAGGGAGAAGAGAAGGGAAGGGGGAAGGGAAAGGGGAAGGGAAGGGGTATAGGAGGAGACAGGTAAGGGGAGGAAAGGCGTAGGAGACAGGGAAGGGAAGGGGTATAGGATGAAGCATGGAAGGGAAGGGGTATAGGAGAAGACAGGGAAGGGGTATAGGAGGAGAAAGGGAAGGGAAGGGAAGGGGTATAGACAGGGAAGGGAAGGAGGGGAATGGAAGGATATAGGAGGAAACAGGGAAGGGGTATAGGAGGAGAAAGGGAATGGTATAGGTGGAGAAGGGAAGTGGTATGGGAGGAGACAAGGAAGGGAAGGGATAGAGGAGACAGGGAAGGCAGGGGAATAGGGGGAACAGGGAAGGGACGGAGAATAGGAGACAAAAGGCAAGGGGTATGTGGAAAAAGGGAAAGGAAGAGAGGGGTATAGGAGGAGACAGGGAAGGGAAAGCGTATAGACAGAGGTAGGGAAGGCGTATAGGAGGAGACATGGAATGGAAGGGTAATAGGAGGAGACTGGGAAGAGAAGGGAAGAAGGAACGGGAGGTAAAGTGGGGGTTGGAAGGGGGTAGGCGGACACAAGCAAAGGGAAATAAAGGGCAGGGAAGGCAAATGAAGGGAAGGGGAATATAAAAGGGGAAAAGGCAATGGGGAAAGGGCAAAGGAAAGGGAGGAGAAAGGAAAGGAAGATGGGAAGGGGAGCGGAAGGTAAAGGGAAGGGGAAGGGGAGTGGAGGGTATTGGAAGGGAAGGAAAGGTAAATGGAAAGGGGGCGGGAAGAGAAGAGAAGAGAAGGAGAGAGAGAAGGGGTATAGGAGGAGACAAGGAAGGCGAGGGAAGGTGTGTGAGACAGGGAAGGGAAGAGGTATAGGAGGAGACAGGGAAGGGGTATAGGAGGAGACAGGGGAGTGGTATAGGAAGAGACAGTGAAGGAAAGGGGTAGAGGAGGAGACAGGGAAGGCAGGAGTATAGGAGGAGACGTGGAAGGGAAGGGGTATAGGGAAGGGGTATAGGAGGAGACAGGGAAGGGGTATAGGAGTAGACAGGGAAGGGGTTTAGTAGGAGACAGGAAAGGGGTATAGGAGGAGACCGGGAATGAAAGGGAAGTGGTATAGGACACAGGGAAGGAAAAAGCAGGGTTATAGGAGGAGACAGGGAAGGGAAGAGAAAAGAAGGGGTATAAGAGGAGGCAGTGAAGGAAAGAGGAAGGAGAAACAGAAAAGGAAAATGGCAAAAGGGCAAAGGAAAGGGAGAAGGGGAAGGGGAAGGGGAAGGGGAAAGGGGAAAGGAAATGGAGAAGGAGAAGGAGAGGGGAAAGGGAACGGAAGGAGAAGGGAAAAGAAGGGAGAAGGGAAGATGGAGAGGGAAGAAGGGACAGAGAGGGGTATAAAACGAGACTGGGAAAGAAGGGGTATAGGAGGAGAAGACAGTGAAGGGATGGTGTATAGAAGGAGACGGGGAAGTGAAGGGGTATAGAAGGAGACAGGGAAGGGGTATAGGAGACAGGGAAGGGGTATAGGAGGAGACAGGGAAGGGATAGAGGAAGAGGCAGGAAAGGGGTGAAGGGGCAGACAGGGAAAGGAATGGAAAGAAAGGGGTATAGGAGGTGACTGGGAAGGGTAGGGATAAAGAAGGACACAGGTAAGAGAGGGGAGGTGTATTGTAGGAGGCAGAGAAGGGGTATAGGGGACAAGTAAGAGAGGAATGGGGTATAGTAGGAGGCAGGGAAGGGGTATAGGGGACAAGTAAGAGAGGAAAGGGGTGTAGTAGGAGGCAGGGAAGGGGTATAGGAGACAGGGAAGGGATGGAGTATAGGAGGAAAAAGATAAGGAGTATGGGGAGGGGTAATATGAGGAGACAGGGAAGAGAAAGGAAGAAGGAAAAAGAGGGAACATGGGGGTTGGAATGGTATAAGGGGAGAGAGGGAAGGGCAGAGAAGGGAAATGAAGGGAAGGGGAAAATGAAAAGGGAAAATGGGCAAAGGAAAGGGGAAAGGGCAAAGCAAAGGGAGAAGGAGAAAGGAAAGTGATAGTGGAGGGGAGAGGAAGGAAAGGGGGAAGGGAAGGGGAGGGGAGTGGAGGGGAGCAGGAATAAATGGAAGGAAAGGTAAAGGAAGGGAGAAGAGAAAGGAAGGGGGAAGGGAAAAGGGAAGGAGTATAGGAGGAGACAGGTAAGTGGAGGAAAGGCGTAGGAGACAGGGAAGGGAAGGGGTATAGGATGAAGCATGGAAGGGAAGGGGTTTAGGAGGAGATAGGGAAGGGGTATAGGAGGAGAAAGGGAAGGGAAGGGGTATAGACAGGGAAGGAAGGGAATGGAAGGGGAGGATATAGGAGGAAACAGGGAAGGGGTATAGGAGGAGAAAGGGAAGGGGTATAGGAGGAGACAAGGAAGGGAAGGGATAGAGGAGGAGACAGGAAAGGGGTATAGGAGGAGAAAGGGAAGGGGTTTAGTAGGAGACAGGAAAGGGGTATAGGAGGAGACTGGGAATGAAAGGGAAGGGGTATAGGACACAGGGAAGGCAAGGGCAGGGGTATAGGAGGAGACAGGTAAGGAAAGAGAAGAGAAGGGGTAAAAGAGGAGGCAGGGAAGGGAAGAAGGAGAAGCGGAAAAGGAAAAGGGCAAAAGGGCAAAGGAAAGGGGGAATGGGAAAGGAAATTCGGAAGGAGAGGGGAGGGGCGAGGGAAAGGGAATGGAAGAGGAAGGAAAGAGAAGGGAAGAAGGGAAGGGGAGGGGTAAAGTAGGAGAGGGAAGGGGTTTAGTTGGAGACAGAAGGGGAGGGAAGGGATATAGGAGGAGCGAGGGAAAGGAAGGGGTATAGGAGGAGGAGACAGTGAAGGGAAGTGGTATAGAAGGAGACAGGGAAGTGAAGGGGTATAGAAGGAGACAGGGACGGGGTATAGGAGACAGTGAAGGGAAGGTGCATAGGAGACAGGGAAGGGGTATAGGAGCAGACAGGGAAAGGAATGGAAGGGAAGGGGTATAGGAGGAGACTGGGAAGGAAAGGGATAAAGGAGAAGACAGTTAAGAAGGGAGGTGTATTGGAGGAGGCAGGGAAGGGGTATAGGAGACAGGGAAGGAATGGGGTATAGGAGGAAAAAGATAAGGAGTATGGGGACAAGAGAGGGGTATAGGAGTAGATAGGGAAGGGAAGGGAATGGCAATATGAGGAGACAGGGAAGGGAAGAGAAAGGAAGAAGGAAAGAGAGGGAAAGTAGGGGTTGGAAGGGTATAGGCAGGGACAGGTAAGGGCAAGGAAGGGAAATGAAGAGAAGGGGAAAATGAAAATGGGAAAGGAAAGGGGAAAGGGCAAAGCAAAGGGAGAAGGAGAATGGAAAGGGGAGGGGAAAAAGGACGGGGAGTGGAGGGGAGGGTGGGGATGGATGAAGGGAATGAAAGGTAAAGGAAGGGAGAAGGGAAGTGGGAAGGGAAAAGGGAAGGGGTATAGGAGGAGACAGGTAAGGGGAGGAAAGGCGTATGAGACAGGGAAGGGAAGGGGTATAGGAGGATACATGAAAGGGAATGGCCGGGGTATAGGAGGAGACAGGGAAGGGGTTTAGTAGGAGACAGGAAAAGGGTATAGGAGGAGACTGGGAATGAAAGGGAAGGGGTATAGGACACAGGGAAGGAAAGGGCAGGGGTATAGGAGGAGACAGGGAAGAGAAGAGAAGGTATAGGAGGAGGAAGGGAAGAGGAAGGAGAAGCAGAAAAGGAAAAGGGCAAAAGGGCAAAGGAAAGGGGGAAGTGGGAAGGGAAAAGGGGAAAAGAAATGGAGGAGAAGGAGAGGGGAAAGGGAATGGAAAGAGAAGGGAAAAGAAGGTAGAAGGGAAGAAGGGGAGGGAAGAAGGGAAGGAGAGGGGTATAAAACGAGACAGGGAAAGAAGGGGTATAGGAGGAGGTGACAGTGAAGGGAAGGGGTATAGAAGGAGACGGGAAAGTGAAGGGATATAGAAGGAGACAGGGAAGGGGTATAGGAGACATTGAAGGGAAGGGGTATAGGAGGAGACAGGGAAGGGGTATAGGAAGAGGCAGGGAAGGGAAAGCGTATAGACAGAGATAGGAAAGGCGTATAGGAGGAGACATGGAATGGAAGGGTAATAGGAGGAGACTGGGAAGAGAAGGGAAGAAGGAACGGGAGGTAAAGTGGGGGTTGGAAGGGGGTAGGCGGACACAAGCAAAGGGAAATAAAGGGCAGGGAAGGCAAATGAAGGGAAGGGGAATATGAAAGGGGAAAAGGCAAGGGGGAAAGGGCAAAGGAAAGGGAGGAGAAAGGAAAGGGAGATGGGAAGGGGAGCGGAGCGGAAGGTAAAGGGGAGGGGAGTGGAGGGTATTGGAAGGGAAGGAAAGGTAAATGGAAAGGGGGCGGGAAGAGAAGAGAAGAGAAGAGAAGAGAAGAGAAGAGAAGAGGAGAGAAGAGAAGAGGAGAGAGAGAAGGGGTATAGGAGGAGACAAGGAAGGCGAGGGAAGGTGTGTGAGACAGGGAAGGGAAGAGGTATAGAAGGAGACAGGGAAGGGGTATAGGAGGAGACAGGGGAGTGGTATAGGAAGAGACAGTGAAGGAAAGGGGTAGAGGAGGAGACAGGGAAGGCAGGAGTGTAGGAGGAGACGTGGAAGGGAAGGGGTATAGGGAAGGGGTATAGGAGGAGACAGGGAAGGGAAGGAGTATAGGAGCAGACAGGGAAGGAGTTTAGGAGGAGACAGGGCATGGGTATAGGATGAGACAGAGAATGGAAGATAAGGGGTATAGGAGGAGGCAGGGAAGTGAAGGGATAGAAAGGGTATAGGAGGAGACAGGGAAGAGGTATAGGAGCAAATAGGGAAGGCAAGGGAAGGGGTATAAGAGGGGCTGGGAAATAAATGGGTATAGGAGAGGACAGGAAAGAGGAGGAAAGGGAAGGGGTGTAGGAGGAGAGAGGGAAAGGAAGGGGTGTAGGAGGAGACAGGGAAGGAAATGGAATGAGTATAGGAGGAGACAGGGAAGGGAAGTGGTGGAGGAAGGGAAGGTATATAGGAGGAGGGAGGGAATGGGTATAGGAGGAGAAATGGAAAAGTATAGGAGGAGGAAGGGAAAGGATATGGGAGGAGGAAGCGAAGGGGTATAGGAGGAGGAAGGGAATGTACGGGGTATAGGAGTAGGAAGGGAAGGGTTACAGGAGAAGACAGGAGCAGGTATATGAGGAGATAGGGAAGGGGTTTAGGAGGAGACAGGGAAGCGGATGGGTTGGGTTAATTTGGAAGGGTATACGAGAGGAGGCATAAGGAAAGGAAAGGAAAGGAGAGGAAAGGAATGGGCTGGGTAAGAGGGCAGTGCATGGTGGGGGAGAGCAGGAAAGGATGGCAAGGCAGAGGAGGGCAGGAGGCCAGAATGGGAGGGAAGGTGGGCAGGAAGGCAGTACAGTGGGGTAGGGAAGGAGGGTGGGGCAGTGGAGAAGGGTGGGAGGGCAAGAGGGCAGAGTGCAAGGCAGGAGGGCAGGGCAGGGGGCAGGGTAGGAGGGCATGTGGGAGGGCAGAGGGGCAAGGCAGGAGGTCAGAGCAGGTGGCAAGGGAGGAAGGCAAGACAGGGGTCAGGGCTCCAGGGTAGGACAGGAGGGCAGAGCAGGAGGGAAAGGCAGGGCAGGAGGGAAAGGAAGGATAGGAGGGCAAGTAACCGCAGGAGGGCAGGAAAGGGCAGGAGAGCAGGGAATGGCAGGAGGGAAAGGAAGGCCAGGAGGGAAATGAAGGGCAGAAAAGAAAGGAAGAGAAGGGGAGAGGAGAGGAGAGAAAGAGAGAGGTGGTGGTGTGGGGGGAGGAAGGTAATGGAAATGAAAGAAAGGAAAAGAGAAAAGAAGAAAAGAAAGGAAATGAAATGGACGGAAAAAGTGAAGATGAAAAGGGGAAAGGGAATTGGAATTTCAAGTCAGTTTCAAGTTTCGTTTCAAGTTCAGTTTGGTTTTCAGGGAAGGGTATTGGAATTTCAAGTCAGTTTCAAGTTTCGTTTCAAGTTCAGTTTGGTTTTCAGGGAAGGGTATTGGAATTTCAAGTCAGTTTCAAGTTTGGTTTAAAGTTCAGTTTGGTTTTCAGGGAAGGGTATTGGAATTTCAAGTCAGTATCAAGTCAGTTTCAAGTTAGCTTTCAGTTTGATTTCAAGTTTAGCTTTCAGTTTGGTTTATTCACTCACCTTGTCTCCTTATTCCGTCCCACACCTCTCACCGCCCCTTTCCCTTTTCAGAGCCTGCTCAGACCCTGCAGATTCGGCCTCTCCCTGCCCCGAGATCCAGCCACCAGCAGCCGTGCTCTCCGTCCTGTGTCCCCGAGTGCAATGCTACAGCTGCCTGGTTACCAGCGTCTTATACCAAGGACACGTCACAATGTTGTTTTTTCGACGTGTCATCATACATCACAACTTTGTGGGTGATACCATGTGTTTTAAGATTAACGGGGGAGCAGGCAAGGCACTGGTATTGCGGTATTCGTTAAGTAAATCCAAATGTTTCATGACAAAAATAACCTGCGATGAACCTGAAAGAAAATCCCCTCCTGCCCGACACACTTCCTCAACAGTGGTCTCTCCTTTCCTCTCTACTGCGGGGACGGCCTCCCCCTGCATTTGCCCTGCGCGACGTGACATCACAATGATGTTACATCATAAGCGTTCCATTCACAGGATTTTGCTTCTGGTGCCGATGGGAAGGCACGCGCCTTTCGAATCAATATAAAATGCATGGTTTTTTAAAGTCTTCATTTAAAATAAATGGAACTTTTTTATCATAGTCCGCATTCTCATCACAAACAGCGCTCCTTCATTGTACAAATTAAAATGATTTCATTGTACAAATTAAAATGATTTTTACTGGGCCACATCACCGTATCCAAGATGGGAGAGGATGTGGTTTAACGGCTAGAGCGGCCGACCTTGGAGTTCCGGCACGAGGTTCCAGTCTGGCAGGAGTTTCAAACGTCCTGTGATTTTGAAATCTTCCGTGCCTTAATAATGAATGTGTTCCTATGTCATGTAACTGGTGCTCAAGTAAAGCGCCCTGATACCTTCGGGTTGATTTAGCGCTATAAAAAACTGCAACAACAACATCTCCCTGTCAGCCCTGCTCCTCCACTCGAGTACTGTCCAGTAATCCACTCATTCCTGTGTTACGACAGCCGTTATACACTGCGGAGAAATTACCTATTTCAATTTTATGAACTGTTCGTTGAATACTTACATTTTACACTTTCTACTGTTTCAAATCCGTTGTACAGCAACGGACTAAAAAAGTCATTCCACTCATTAACAAGTAGATGCACTTCCCGTCCCACTGCCCATCCCGGCACATTAATACATTGATTCCTGACCTCCCCAGGGAAGGACCACCCCGAAACCCCCCTCAGTCTACAGCCTCCGGGCATGATTTCCCTCCAAGCCCTTCTCACTTATCCCCCCTCGCTGTGACATCTCCCGGTCCCCAACCCGAGGCGTGACATCATCATCAGACACGGAAGTCCTCGAGCTTCACTCATGAATACATACTCCCTCACCTCCCAGGAATGCAGCCTCAGACCACTGGTACCTATCTAGCAGCAGTGGTAAGTTCTGTGCGGAAAGCCTCATTGCACTCGAGGCGATTGGTTTTATTCCAGTCATTTCACTATTTATGTTGTCAGTGAATGTGATACAAAAACGAGCACTGACGTCATGAGAATGTCTTTGGGAAACAAGTCTTTCTCCTTCCCTGACAACATGATTAGCAAGTGAGTTGTGAATGCGTGAAAAAGTCGATGTTTGGATTGATGATTGAGTGCACTGATGGATGGGTGAATGAATGAATGAATGCGTGTATAGATGGATCAATGGGCACACAAGTGCACCGAGTGACTCAGTGCATTAATAGATGGCCCGATAGGTGTAAGAATGAACGGCTGGTAAAGGCCAAGGGGCGATAGAGTGAACGGGTAAATGAACGAGTGAGTGTATCTACGGATAATGTGGTGGAGAATGGAAGGCTCCGTTAGCAATCATTCCATTAATGGTTTACACAGGGCTCTGGTGGTGGTGCCGTGCTAGCACTTGTTAAATGATTCCATGCCCGTGGCAGTCTGTTTCAAATCATGCAGTGTCATTTAACAAAGCACTGCATTCTGGGAGCTATTCCCGTTGAACTGGACGAACACAGAGAAATAAAACAAGAGATCCCAGAAAAGCCCAGAACTAGAGAAGTTATTTGTGGTCACACAGAGTCACAATTATTCTTCCCTGCCCCTGCTTTGCTGTGTCCATTAAGGCAGCCGGAAATGACGCACACCTCGCTCTGGCTCTAGTGTGTCACGACTGCCGTTGTTAGAGAGGCTGTGAATGGGCTGGCATCTTAATCCTCCAAAAACACAGGTAACAAGTGCCAAACTGTTCCTCGCAATATACTCTAGGGGTTAAAGGGTGTTTTTTAGCCTTTGCATATAGCCTAGAACCGCCAGATGTTCAGCAGCATTGTTGTAGGGCAGGTGGGAGATTGCCAACTCACTCCTACCTATATAGCGTTCTAGCCAGGCTCGACTGGCGGTGAGCATTGATGAAACCAATGAGCCAGCATCCGAGCTGCATGTTACCTGGATGAGGTAAGTGTGCAGAAAGGAGGTCAGGAGTGGTTGTTGGAAATTTGCCCTCTCTTCAGGGTCACCCTGATTTATTGGCCTTTTTGCTGAACCCTATTTTTGCTGGTTATGTAACTCTGTGCACTTTACCCCTGCTAACCAGTGGTAACATGCTTGTTGTGCTTCTCTTCTCAACATGGCAAAATTCATATACTCCAGATTGGCATATTTAACACAGCTATAAGTCCCTAGCATATAGTTCCCAAACTGCACCCAAGGCCTGTAAGTTAAATGTCACCAGTGCACTGCGGCATTCACTGTGTCAACCACTGCAGTGATGGAGTAAGGCATGTCTCTGCGGCTACCACTGTAGCCTGACTGTGCAGTTTTAACCTGACAATTCAACCTTTCAAAATAAACCCTTTTGACAGACCCAAACCTTCCTTTTAAATATTAATAAGTCACCCTTAATGTTGGCCCTTTTGTCCATTGGGCAGGATGCCAGCTATTTAAAAGCAGGATGTGTAGAAGTTTAATATTCTGCATGTTTTTACGGTGAAAAAGCATAAAAGCTATTTTCACTGTAGCGAGTCTGGCTGCTTCCATAGGGAAGTGCTGGAATACATTAAAATACCTTATAATGCTAATTTCAAATTGGTAACAGCTAGCAAAATAATTCAAATTTTTGTCCAACTATCACAGGAAAGACAGTTTGGAAAAGTTACTGTTTACCTGCCTAAGGCCTTGGTGGTGTACTTCATAGGGGCCTTCCCTGTCACAAGCAGATGTATCTCGCACCTGGGCCTACCAATCCTTTTGTCCTTCTAGTTGCCAGGCATCAACCCCAGTGGAAGGAGGAGCTCCCCCAGAACTGGTTTAGAGGCTGTAGGCATCCCCTTTGACATTAGAATGTTAAATTCTACTTGAATGTCACATCCTGCTTAACAGGTCTGCTGGAGTTTTACATATAACATTCTGGGCGCACTTAAAATGAGGAAAACAGAATTTCATAACACTTTATGTGTATCCACTGTCTGATTGCCAAAAGCTGAGTTTTGATTTTATCAGAATTCTGTCTCTGAGTTTGTTTGGTGTACAGGGACTGTTTAGAACTGTATTTTAGTTATAGATTTGGGAGGGCACTAGGATTACCATAGTATACTCCACACTTAACCCCAGCCAACAGAATCCAAGTTCAGTGTGGCTGAAGAGTTCACCCATTTTGAAAATGTTCTTGAGTAGGGTTAGCCGTGGGGACCTGTCTCCTATTGCTTAGGGAGCCCTCAGGGGTCATTCCCGCCCTCTAGCTCATTCCAGTAATACATGTGGTATCGATAGGCACCGACTTGAGGACACTCCTGGACCTGTGGAAGATCAAAAGAGCACTACATCTGCTGTCTGAGACCCGAGAAGAGCCTAGAAGACTGGAACCTGCCCTTCCTCTTGTACCCACAATAAGGAAGTGGACTCCTAGTGTCATAAGGCTGACCTCCTATTCAATCTACAGGGATACAGCAAGCTCTAAGAGGCCTTTCCTGCAACTGCCCAGCTGATCAGTAGCAACTAGACCTGGGCTTGACTCCACCTGTCATGCTGTGAGTCTCTAAGTCAGTGGTTCCCAATCTTTTTAGAACCACGACCCACTTTTTAGAACAACTGTAGGAGAGTAGGATCTGCACTTATGTTGCCCCCACTTTTTTTCTGATGTATACACTGGTTTATGGCTATAGTCTGGCTGGGTCCCTGCTAATAAGGGCCCCAGTCTCTCTGTTCTCTCTAAACGACTTGGTGTGCATATTAGATGCACTAGTGATTGGATACTGTGGTACCTTATGAGCCCCTAGTATATTGTACCTTAGGTACCTAGGGCATTGGTACTTCACAGGCCTACCAGAGGCTGAAGCATGTATTATGACACCCCTGGGAAGCAGACTAAATCTGACACCACAGGCCTGCTACTGCAGCCTGGGTGAGGTAGTGTTAGCACTCCTCACCGAGGTATAGGTTTCTATATCTCACCATATACACACATATGAACCTATCAGCCACACCATAGCAGGCCCCATCAATCCTGAGGGCAGGGTGCTTGGTTTACAATGTGAGGGGGTGCCTCTGCATGAGCAGGGCCCCTCTACAGCTGGCAGAGTCTATTCTCTATGGCTGTTTGTGGATGCGGTTAAACCATATACTCTTCAGTGCATTAAAATGCCACTACCGGTGGTGGGGGGTTCCATTTGAAAGGGTAGGGATTAACATTGTTGTTCCCCTTGACCCTCCAACTGCATCTGGGCACAGATTTATACTGGTGGTAGTGGATCATGCCACCAGGTATCCAGAAGCTATACCCCTAAGGACTACCACAGCCCCTGTGGTAGCAAGAGCCCTCATTGGAGTTTTCTCCAGGGTGGGTTTCCCTAAGGAGGTCATCTCTGACAGACATACAAACTTTATGTCAGGATATTTAAAAGCAATGTGGAAGGAGTGTGGTGCCAACTACAAGTTCACTACTTCCTATCACCCACAATGCAATGGGTTAGTTAAAAGGTTCAACAAGACCCTAAAGGGAATGATTAAAGGCCTCCCAGAAAAGCTTAGGCGAAAATGGGACCTTTTACTTCCCTGCCTTCTGTTTGCATACAGGGAGGTCTCACAGAAGGGGGTTGGCTACAGCCCTTGTGAAGTTCTGTTTGGGCACCCTGTAAGAGGACCCTTATGTCTGGTGAAGGAGGGATGGGAGTTACCTCTCAAAACCTCCCAAACAGGATGTGATGGACTATGTACTTGGTCTCCGCTCCCGGATGGCAGAGTACATGAAGAAGGCAACTAAAAACATTGAGGCGAGCCAAGAATTACAAAAAGCTTGGCATGACCAAAAGGCTGTCCTGGCTGTCCATCATCCAGGCCAGAAAGTGTGGGTGTTAGAGCCTGTGGCCCCAGCAGCTTTCCAGGACAAATGGAGTGGCCCCCATACAATTGTTGACAAAAAGGGAGAAGTCACCTACTTGGTGGATCTTGGAACTCCCAGGAGCCCCCTTAGTGTGCTCCATGTCAACAGACGTATGCCATATGTGGACAGGGCTGACATGGGCTTGCTCATGGCAACTGATGAGGACCAGGAGGGGGAGAGTGACCCTCTCCCTGACCTGCTCTCACAGAAGCCTGATGATGGGTCAGTTGATGGTGTTGCTTTGGCAAGCAGCCTCACTGAGCATCAGCAAACTGAATGTAGACAAGTGCTACAACAGTTTAGACATATGTTTAGCCTGATCCCAAGTCAGACTTCCTGGTGCACCCATGAGGTGGACACTGGAGACAGTCTGCCTGTAAAGAGCAAAATCTACAGGCAACCTGACCATGTCAGGGATTGTATCAGGACTGAAGTCCAGAAAATGTTGGAACTAGGTGTTATTGAGCCCTCAGATAGACCTTGGGCTAACCCAGTAGTCCTTGTACCAAAACCTCATACCCAGGGTGGTAAGAAATAAATGAGGTTTTGTGTTGACTAAAAAGGCCTCAATGCAGTCACCAGGACTGATGCCTACCCAATACCAAGGGCAGATGAACTTATAGACACTTTGGCCTCAGCCAAGTATCTTAGTACATTTGACCTAACACCTGGCTACTGGCAAATCAAGTTAGCTGATGATGCCAAGGCCAAAACAGGATTTTCAACCCCTGGCGGGCACTATCACTTTGTAGTAATGCCTTTGGTTTGAAAAATGCACCTGCCACTTTTCAGAGGTTGGTGAATAAAGTTCTGACTGGTATGGAAACTTATTGCTCAGCTTATGTTGATGATATTGCTGTCTTTAGTTCCACCTGGCAGGATCACCTGGTCCACCTCAGAAATGTTTTGGAGGCCCTGCAAAAAGCAGGTCTCACTATCAAGGCCACCAAGTGCCAGATAGGGCAGAGTCAGGTTGTGTACCCGGGCCACCTTGTTGGTGGAGGCCAGGTTCAACAATTGCAGAGCAAAATCCAAACCATAATGGAATGGGTAGCTCCAACAACCCAGACACAGGTTAGAGCCTTTTTAGGCCTGACTGGGTACTATAGGAGGTTTGTTAAGGGATATGGATCTATAGTGACCCCCTTAAATAATCTGACCTCTAAGAAAAGGCCAACAAAGGTTCAGTGGACAGCTAGCTGTCAAAAGGCATTTGATGACCTCAAGCAGGCCATGTGCACTGCCCCCATCTTACAGAGTCCAGATTACAAAAAGAAGTTCATTGTTCAAACAGATGCTTCAGAGCTGGGTGTGGGAGCTGTACTGTCTCAACTTAATGACGAAGGTCAAGACCAGCCAGTAGCTTTCATAAGCAGAAGGCTGACCCCTAGAGAGAAACGCTGGTCAGCTATAGAGAGGGAGGCCTTTGCTGTGGTGTGGGCCCCGAAGAAGCTGAGGCCATACGTGTTTGGCACTCCCTTCATAGTTCAGACTGACCACAAGCCCCTCCTATGGCTCAAACAGATGAAAGGTGAAAATCCTAAATTGCTCAGGTGGTCCATTTCCCTACAGGGGATGGACTACACAGTGGAACATGGACCTGGGACCCAACATGCCAATGCAGATGGACTCTCAAGGTATTTCCACTTAGAACATGAAGACTCAACTTGTCAAGGTTAGTTTAATGTCCCTGCATTTGGGGGGGGGGGGGTTGTGTAGGAGAGTTGGATCTGCACTTATGTTGCCCCCACTTTTTTTCTGATGTATACACTGGTTTCTGGCTATAGTCTGGCTGGGTCCCTGCTAATCAGGGCCCCAGTCTCTCTGTTCTCTCTAAACGGCTTGGTGTGCATATTAGATGCACTAGTGATTGGATACTGTGGTACCCCTAGTATATGGTACCTTAGGTACCTAGGGCATTGGTACTTCACAGGCCTACCAGGGGCTGAAGCATGTATTATGCCACCCCTGGGAAGCAGACTCAATTTGACACCACAGGCCTGCTACTGCAGCCTGTGTGAGGTAGTGTTAGCACTCCTCACAGAGATATAGGTTTCTATATCTCACCATACACACACATATAAACCTATCAGCCACCCCTATGGCAGGCCCTATCAATCCTGAGGGCAGGGTGCTTGGTTTACTATGTGAGGGGGTGCCTCTGCCTGAGCAGGGCCCCTTTGCAGCTGGCAGGGTCTATTCCTTGTGGCTGTTTGTGGATGCGGTTAAACCATATACTCTTAAGTGCATTATAACCTTGCGGTAAATGCTAACTTTGGAATGACTGCATCAAAACATGTCGTGTTTGGAGTCAAACAACTTGGAATCATACGCCCCACACCAGTAACTGGTGTGGGAGTATGATCCCACCCTTCTAGAGGGGATGACATGTACCCACTGTACTGAACGACAGAAATCTAAAAGAGCCCTGGCATCACAAAATGGATGCCACCAGCACAGACACTGGGCTGCCCTCCTGATGCTGCCCTTCGACGTTCCACTACCTTTGGAAGACAGAAGAATCTCCCTTGGAGTCAAGGAGTGACTCCCCTGCTTGGCAGGCACCAAAACCCTTAATCAATGGTTGCAAACTTTCCCGCTCCCTCCGGAGTTCGAAGTCCCTGCTGCCCCAGAAGTAGATTTCCTGACTTCTCGATGGCCATTGTGAGTCCCCACAAAAGCTGTGGCGAGTGGACCCCATGAGTGATGAGGAACAGCAATTCACGGGGACCATGTACTATTGTCGAGAGCAATCCCTTAACAACGTTCTATGAACTTGTGCTTTGGACCATTTGTGGCCCAAGCCTCCAGCAGGTCTTGCAGCAAAAATCAGTGGCCTACCCCATCCCGAGGGACCGTGGGCTCCTGTGAAGCATTTCCTGAAGAGGCATCTTTGCGATCCCTTGCCTGTTGGCTAGTGGGTCCCCCGAAGACTTTCTTAACAACTCAAAGGGCTTCCCTGGTTGCTCCAGGCCTGCCCTCACATACCCTTGCTGGGTGAGTCCCTCAGACCTTGCTGGTCTGTACAATCGACTTTCTTCAGTCTACACCAGACTTGCAGTTGCCAAGGCTTATTGGCTCCAATCCAGTTGCCGACACCGCCATCAGCTGCAGACGTTGTTGTACAATCCAAATCCAGCTGCTGGTCATCGTCGATCTCTCCTGGATCTCATGAGCGAAGAGTCAAAACACCATCGACGACCTGAAATCACGCAACATCTGTGGTCATCCATCTTCCTCGCCACCGGTCACTGGCAAGTGACTTTGAACACTGTCCCTTCAATTTTCAGATCTTCAGCATCTTGAATCCCCCTTCGGATTCCACCGGACACTTCTCCAGGCGACGCAAGCAGCAAGTCTTCTTTGGTCTCCATAGAAAACAGCTACGCGACCCGACACCAAAAGACACCTATGCACACGGCTTCCCTGGGTGAGGTAACTCGTGCACTCCGGTGCCCTAGTGTGTGTTGGCCCTCAAATTACTTACCTTGTAAGTGGCTTGCTTGTAGTCTTCTTCGAAGTACCCTAAAGCTTTAAAAATCAAACCGCGACTTGCACCATTATAATCAATAGGGAACCCGCGGATGTGTTCACACACTGCACGCGTCTCCTGTGGGCCTGTTACTTACCTGCTAACACTGCAGTAGTGAAGCCCCAGCGATACCCCAGGCCCTAGGCCTTGTCATTTTGCAAGTCGACATTGTTATACCATTTTTTTAGTATATGGTCTGGTACGCCCCTAGGGCTCCAGCCTTATTTGTGCTTAATTTATTGTGAAACGTTTACATTTGAATGTCTACTTGGCTTCTAATCTCATAAAGAGATTAGTAGAGTGTGTCTAGTAATAAATACATATATATTTGATATATATACCTGTGTGGTGTCCTTTCATTTGGTAATTCAAGAGATTATAAAGTAAAACAAGCTGCTTTACATTCCTCTGAGACTTAGCCTGAAGGCTGCTCTCCACAGCTACCACTAGGATAGCTTTCTTTAAAAGGTTGTCTTAAACCTATCTACCATAAGAGTCGAATTGGACTGGTGCAAGGTGGCCACTATAACTAGTGACCAGCATATGCCAAGCCAAATTCTCACAACAACCAACTTTTGAGACCCACCTACCTTTAATGGACTTGAGACAGGGTCATTTTTTAATGTGCCTAAAGCATTGTGTAGTACCAAATTATCAGTTACAGATGGCAAATGTTCCCATTGAAATGGCCTCTAACTTTGCACAGACATACTGTTTACTGACAAAACTATGCAGCGCACAAGTGATAATGTGTGGAATGTGTACTGTGGTTGTCTTGTTTGTCTATACTTTTATGATCCACTGCGATCAAAATAAAGTTCTGTGATGGTAATGTGTGTGGAAATCGGGTTTCTGGTATTATTCATCATTTGTGTATCGCAATGTCTTGATTTGTTTTGATCCTATTAAAATCGCTGTTTCCAGCACACTGAAGAATTACAAAATAATGTGCTTACTTTTTGCTTTTCCTAACAGCTAAATGTATACAGTCCATTTACAGGTATTTATATTTTGGTGTGTGGTGCAAATAAAAACAATATCACACTTTGCTGTGCTCCAGCAAGATTGTCACATAATTCACTTTAAAAACTCCTCTCACTTTGCAATCAGAGAAAGAAACTTACACACCAATTCCATGTTAAAAGAATCAGCAGCAACTTGTCGGAAGACATAGCCTGTCATTTGATATTTGTGTTTTAAGCACAGCAAATGTGACATGATAAACACAGAATTTAAAGGCATCTTTATTTATTGCTTGGACTTTCCCAACCCAACAAAAATCGGTGGGTCCCGAGCCACTGTTTGGGAAATGATGCTCTAACTGTCTCCCATATCAGCTGATGGATTAGCCCTGGCAAGCAGCCTTACTGACCAGCAGCAACCTGATTGCAGGAAAGTCCTCAATTCGTTTTCCCACATGTTTTCTCTGACTCCCAGTCAAACCACCTCTTGTACCCATGAAGTGGACACAGGTGATATTTTGCCTGTGAAGAATAACATTTACAGATATCCTGACCATGTCAGAGACTGCATCAGGACTGAGGTCCAAAAGATGCTGAATTTGGGGGGTCATTAAGCCTTCGGATAGCCATTGTGCTAGTCCAGTAGTCCTTATGCCAAAACCTCACACCAAAGACGGTAAGAGAGAGATGAGGTTTTGTGTGGATTACAGTGGCCTCAATCCAGTCACTAGGACTGATGCCCATCCAATTCCAAGTGCCGATGATCTTTTTGATACTTTGGCCAAGTATCTGAGTTCATTTGACCTGACTGCTGGCTACTGACAAATCAGACTCTTTGAGGATGCCAAGCCAAAAACAACAATTTCAACCCCTAGTGAGCATTATCAATTGATTGTCATGCCTTTTGGTCTGAAAAAGGAACCTGCCACATTTTGGAGGTTGGTGAACAAAGTCCTAACAGGTCAGGAAGCCAATAGTGCAGCATATCTAGATGATATTTCTGTCTTTACTTCCACCTGGGAGGATCACCTGGTCCACCTCAACAATGTTCTAGAGGCCCTGCAAAAGGATGGCCTTATTATCAAGGCCACAAAGTGGCAAGATAGGGCAGAGTAAGGTTGTATACTTTAGTCACCTGGTAGGTGGAGGCCAAGTTCACCCACTGGAAGGCAAAATCCAGGCCATAATGGACTGGGTTGCCCCAACTACCCAGACTCAGGTCAGAGCTTTCTTGGGCCTGTCTGGGTACTACATGAGGTTTGTTAAGTGGTATGGGTCCATTGTGACTCCCCAAATAATCTCACCTCCAAAAGAATTCCTAAGAAAGTTCAATGGACAGTTAGCTGCCAAAAGGCACTTGATGACCTGAAGCAGGCCATGTGTACTGCTCACATTCTGCAAAGTCCTGATGACCCCAAACCCTTCATTGTCCAGACAGATGCTTCTGTGATAGGGGTAGGAGCTGTTTTGTCACAACTTAATGCAGAGTGCCAGGACCAACCAGTAGCTTTTATAAGCAAAAGGTTGACCCCCAGGGAGAAACGTTGGTCAGCTATTGAGAGGGAGGCCTTTCCTGTGGTCTGGGCCTTGAAGAAGCTATGGCCAGACCTGTTTGGTACTCCCTTCATAAGACCCTCTTATGGCTTAAACAGATGAAGGGTGAGAATCCCAAACTTTTGAGGTGGTCCATTTCCCTACAGGTGTTGACTTTACAGTGGAACATAGACCTGAGAGTAACCATGCCAACGCAGATGGACTCTCCAGATATTTCCATGTAGAAAATTAAGACTCAACTGGGCAAAGTTAGTCTCATCTCTTTTCATTTGGGGGGGTTGTGTAGGAAAGTAGAATTTGCTTTCATGGTTACCCCTACTTTTTGCTGGTTTCATCCTGTTTTCTGACTAGTCTGACTGGGATCCTGATAATCAGGACCCCAGTCACTGTGCTCTCTCCTTAAACTGGACTATGGCAAGTACTTTGCTACCTTCCTATTTAGCTATTGGTGAACCCTTCTACATCCCTTGTATATGGTACTAAGTTACTCGGGGCATAGGTACACTAGGGGCCTCCCATGGGCAGCAGCATGTATTGTCCCACCCATGAGAGACCACTCCAAAATGTGACTACAGGCCTGCCATTGCAGCCTGTGTGGGCTAGTGCTAACACCAATTACAAAATATATAAGTTTCCTTATATCTGAGGTCACTGCACTTAAAACCTATTAGTCACCACTAAGGCAGACCTATCGCTCCTGAATGCAGGGTGCTTGGTTAAAGGAGTGAGGGTGCCCTGCAAGAGCAGGACACCCCCACCAAACCCAGGAGTCGATTCAAGGCTTTGTAAGTATGCTCAGCCATTTTATACATATACATACAGTTAGTGCTGCTGCTGACCACAGACACTATTCTGCCCTCCTGTGCTGAGCTGAGCTCGAGCAGGGAAAGGTAGAACAATAGTCTTTCTGTCACAGGGAGGTGTAACCAACTCCCAGACAAGACTTAGTGTATTGGGCTGGGGGTGCATGCCATCACAACCAGACTGCTTTGAAGGGCACATTTTGTGCCCTCCTTTCATACTCCAGTTGAAACCAGTTAAGGAAGCTGTTGGCTCCTGCTCTGGTGCGAAACTGGACAAAGGACATGGGAATATCCTCCCCTCTGTCCAGCCCCTCATCTGGGAGGGACCCCTGAAAGGTCCCAACCCTTTCTTTGGGGTACTTAAGGGCTTACCTGTGGTGGCTCTTCGATTTGTCATGGGACAAGATTCAGATCTGAAAAGACTTCTACTTCTACTGTCTGGGCACCATTGACTTCTCTGGACTTCGCTTTGGGAACCGAGATTGCATCTGTGAAGAATGCTGCTGCTCCTGGTCTCATCCTCCTGCCAGTCTTCTGCGTTGTCTGTGCCTGTGCTTCATCCAGTTTCTTCTCTAAGGCTGTGGGCATCAAAGACACCAACGGAATTTCCCTTGGAGTGAAGGAGTCACTACCCTGCATCTGCAGGCACCGCAACTAAGCTGACCGGTCTGCTTCTCCTGACGTCCTCTAGACTTCAAAAGGCCCAGCAACACAGGTGGTGGTTCTGCAACTCCCTCAAGGGCTGCACTGTATTCTCAGCAAGTTTGAGGCCAGTATCCCTTGTCGGACCCGCTGGAACAGTACCCCTGTGCACTGCTTTGGCTTGCCCTTGCCAAGGCTTGTTGACTCTCTTCTCCAGAGATCTTCGGTCTCCAGAAAGCTCCAGCCCCCAGAGTCTCTTCCTGCTAAGATCTTTGTCCTCACTGTATCTTCTGCACCGTGGGCCTGTATCTTTGGTGAGCTACTCGAGGTCCTCATGTGACTCCTGTGCCTTGAGCCTGTAAGTCCTCTTGAGGGTCTTCTTTGGCTCCAGTGGGCTTCCCAATTTGCTCGGGCCTGCTCTGACTCTCCTGCACTTGGTGAGTCCCTTGGACCTTGCTGGTCCTGACACTGCAGCGATAAGGTCACCGTTCGTCATCGGTGGTCATTGGTCTTCCGTGCCTCCTGACCACTCCCAAGTGGCATAGACTCTGTCCCCTCTGCTTGCAGGTACTCCTAATCAAGAATCCACCTTTGGATTACACCGGACTCTTTCACCTTCTTTGCCAGTGGCATCTTCACTGAAGTCCTCCATTGTGGTCTACTGCGGTTTCCGACGTCACTTTGCACCTATGCTCCCGGCTTCCCCGGTGTAGGTATCCTGGTTCCTGGGGTATCCATGGGTGGGGTGACTCTCCATCCTTCCATCTTCCACGTGGTTTCTTCAGGGTCCTCTAGGAAGGGTCCTTCTTCTTGAAAACTGCAATTGCGACTTCCCCATTGACTTGCATTGAGTACATGGCTGTGTTTCCACTCTGTACGCAGCCTCCATGCAGTTCCTGGGTACTTACACCTCGGATGGTTTCTTCGGTCCCCAGCTCTTCTAAGTCTTCTGGGTCAAGTCTCAACTTCTGTCGCAGTTCGTATTCCACTTTATTATTATACGGTTTGGTCTCCCCCTGGAGACCTCTGTGTACTTGTGCTACTTACCTGTTCTCCTTTTGAAATATTGTATGTATTGTGTTGATATATACGGGTAGCAGATATACCAATGTGTTAGTGAGTGTGTATAATAAATATAACTATTTTTATAACTACACTGTGTGGTTCTTTTTCGCTTAACCTACACTACTTGATTAGTACTGGTAATACCAGCTGCTTTAAACTTCTTCTGGCCTAAGCCTGGAGCCTAAGCCTGGAGGCTGCTCTCCACAGCTACCACTTAGAGAGCTTTCTGTGGTTGTCTAAGACCACTAAAATCACCATAAGGGTTCTCTGGATTAGTGCAGGGTGCTTCACTTAAATAAGTGTGCATCATATACTAAGCCAGCCTCCTACAGCCCTCACTTGACGGATCACCCCAAAACTTTTAAGACAGCAGCTAAAGTGAGTGGGACCCTTGTTTTTTTAAATTTTGTGGCGATTCATCAAACTTTGCCAAAGTTATTAGCAATACAATAAACTCTTTTCCTATGGAAACTAGATCCTAACTATAACTACCTACTGGCAACTATATATATATAAATAACTTATAAGATGTGGCCACAGTTGGCCTGCCTTCTTAGACCAGTCCCAGTGAGGCAAGGCTCTTGATCCACAAAGAGAACAGGTCAGACTTCGGGGGTGCTACGTTGCTACATTGTGTGTATATATATATATATATCTATATATTATCTACTGGCGGTCGCCAGTAGATAGTTATAGTTAGGACCGTGTTTCCATAGGAAATCCGCAACATTCTATTTGGAATAACTTTGGCGCCGGTTGACGAATCCTCGCGAAATTTTCAAAATAGGTGGGGCGCTCCGCTCCGCTCCTACTCTGAAAGTCTCGGGGGGATTCGTCAAGCGGGGGCTGAGAAAAAAGGGGGGTCCCAAAACGCGTTTTCCCCATGCAATTTTCCATAGGGACCTTTAATCCAAGGTACAGCCCGAACGGCTGAACAGAATAACTTTAAATTTGGCAAAGAGGTAGTCCTCAGGTCAGGGATGTGCCTTTTGCAGGTCTGGTGTCAATCTGTTCAGTAGTTCCTGAGAAAATCAAAAGTAAAATAATATATATATGTGGGCGGAGCCTAACCACACATCTCATCCTGAGATCTGATTGGCTGTCAGCACTTCATCCAAGAAGTGTTGGCAGCCATCTTGGGACCAATATACATGATAGCACCTCATTAAAAAGCATTGCAGTTAATAGAAGGTTTTAAGACTTTAGTTACATTATAAAACATTTGTTGATGGTACCATACTCATTTTAGGAATTGTGGTATGTTCTAAGGTGATTTCACCATGTGAAAGCCTTCTGCTGGGATATCATGATTGAGAGAAAAATATTTTCTCATGCTTTTCCCACAGAGGTTTGGAAGGTGATCTATAAGCTAAACTGAGAGCTTATTTTCTGTAAATTCACATTATCTTTCTCAGTCATGTGAGAATGAAGTCTGACATTCTCAGTAAAACATGTACAGCCAACAAGGGCAGAGACTGTCAGTTGATTCCTTTGTGTTCTACTGCATCGTCCCAGAGTGCCATAGAAATTATGATTAATGCTGAAGAAAGAAAATGAGGGCACATTTTGAGTGACTTCTCAAATCTTCTATTTCATTAAAAAATTCTGACATGCAGACTGAAACATGCACTTTTAATACCAGGAGCAGACTTCCATGGTGAACAGTAGTTTTACTACAGTGATCTAATGAGCAACTAGAGTGCTAACTTTCAGAATTTATGGCAAATGTGTGACATATCTGAATACCTTCATGATGGAATCAAAGTAAAAAACTGAAAGCATTTCCTACTGAGGAGACTGCAGTACATGAGGAAATTAGAAAACTTCATAACAAATAAATCTCCCAAGATGGCCACCGGAGACAAAAGATCCCAAATGTAGCCCAAAATCACCCAGATGTAGCCCAAATATAGCCCAATGACAGATGTGTGCAAAACACTTATTATTTTGTGTTTTTGCAGTGTTATATAGTGCAGACTTGTCAGGTATTGGAGTGCTTTACATGAGCATTGGTTACATCACACAAGAACAAATTCATTTTGGTTGTAGACATGGGGAGACTAAGTGATTTGACCAGAATCACAGAATGTCGAGCTGAAGCAGAAACTCCAACCTGGTTCCCCAGTTGCAAAGTCTGCAGTTCTGGAAGTAACACCACATCCTCTCCCCTAAGTGCAACATTTAATCAAGTGGTCAACTGGATAAAAAAACATAAAGATAACAAATAATTTAAAAGTGCTTTATCGCTATTTGAAAACTCAGAAAATATGTCCTTATTTTAGTCTTTTAGAGCACTAACCATAATTTTGATGCCAATAAGACCCTCTCATATATGTAATTTCTAAAGGAAATGCTCTAGGTATTACAGTTTTGATTACATCGAGATGACGTCAGGCGTTCCACACTTTTGTAATAAATATAGAATGTTAGCAATCTAGTTGTTCATTAGGATACTGTTGAGAGGCAGAGGCCAGGGGCACGGACTCTGAAAATTGAAGGCAGGTAGGAGGGTGCAAAGGCAACAATTTAACCACACTGAGCAGGCAGGAAGGGCCGTGGCAGCACAACAGACTATGGAGGGCAGTGGAAAGGGGAGCAGGGGCAACAAACCAACAATACAGGACTTGCAAGAGAGGCTGTGGCAATGTAATAGACCATTGTGGGCAGAAGGAAGAGGCAATGGTAGTACAACCATACATGCCAACAGACCCGATTCAGCCAGGAAACGTCCAATGTTTTTAAGCTCAAATGGGCTTTATTTGATCTGTCTCCTGTCTACAATCTCCTCTTTTTCAATGTAACTCAAAGGGGAAAATCAATACCCCAGTTCAAAATGTTCGCAAGTATGGTACATTGGATCATGGAAGGAAATGGGGTAGGGACATGGACTTGGATAACAGAGGACAGGAGGGACATGGAGAGGTGCACCAAACTGACCCTGCAGGGCAGGCATCAGGGTTTGCAGCAGCACAATACACCACACAGGGCATGCGGGACGGGAGTGCAGCACAACAATTCATAGAAAGCAAGAGGGAGGGGACAGGACCATGCACATGGACAACAGAGAACAGAGGGGCAAGAGGCAATGGTAGCTAGCTGACCATAATGGACAGACAGGAGAGAAAGCTGCAGCATAACAGACCATAAAGGGCAGGAGGGACGGATCAGGGGCATTACAATGGAACAGACAAGCCAGGAGGGAGGGAGTAGGGGTCTTCACATGTAAACAGAGGGCTGGGGGCAAGGGGGCAGGGCAGGAGCAGCAAGATAGCCATGGAGGTCAGGCAGGATGGGCTTTAGAAGCAAGACACACCATGAAGAGCAACAGTGAGACTGTGATGGCATACACACAGACCATGGAGGGAAGGTGGGAGGGGGTCAGGGGCAGCTAACTGACCACACAGGGAAGGTGGGAGGGGCCATGGCAGCACAGAAGAGCATGCATGGCAAGTGGGAGGGTTAGTGGCAGTACAATGGCTATGATGGGCAAGAAGGAGGGTGCAGGGGCATGCACAAAGGACGATGGAGGATAGAAGGGAGGGTCAGGACCTGTGCACAGACAAGAAAGTTCAGGGGAAGGGGCCTCACAACAGACCGCACGGGGCAGGCAGGAGGAGCAGTTGCAGCACAACAGACCAGGGAGGGCAGAAGGGTGTGGCAGTACAATGGACCATGTAGGAAAGGAGGAAGAGGATAGGGGCATGGCATGGCATGTGGACAGGCAGGGTGGAGGTGGCAGGGACAGGTTACAGTCATCTGACAATGCTAGGCAGGTGGGAGGGGAGTGGCAACTCAACAGAACACTCAGAGTAGATAGGAGTGGCAGGTCCATGGAACATGGTGGGCAAAAAGAATGGAGCAGGGGCATGCACAAAGACATCGGAGGGCAGGGGGAAGGAGAATAGGGGCAGAAGCTAAGCACAGAGTTTAAGCAGGAGGACAATGATGGGGCATAGAATTGGGCAATGGAGGGCAGGAGGAGTGGACTGGTACATCATACTAAATTGAGGGCAGTGGCAGCACATCAGACCATGCATGGCAGGAGGGAGGTGGCTAGTCCATGGATTCACACAAAAGAGGATAGGGAGTAGGGGGATGGGGCAGCAAGCTAACTGTTCAGAGAAGGCGGGTATTAGGAACTTTATTGTTTTTAAAACGTGTGTCTGTGCGAACTACTTAAAATATGAACAAGTATGCAGCATAATCTCACTTTTATTCAGGAAGAAGAGGGCGCTTGTGACTGTGACTCCGGGCTCACTTGGCAGAAACACCCCCTGACCCTCCACCCCTTATCGCAAAATGTAATGCCCGTGAAAAGGGTAGGTGAACACAGTGTTATATAGAACATAGTCCTGAGAGCACGATTGAAAATCAAAACTAGATATAGTGTATGGTATAAACTATGCACCAAAAAGTGTGATAAAAGATGATCCGGGCGTGAAATATAATATGCAATACATTGTGCGCAATGACAGATTCATTGGAGAGCGCGAGATAGCACAGGCACTAGCGCGTGCTATGCGATATGCGCCTTGGAATGTAATATGCACAGGGCAGTGTTGTGTAACCTAACTAGTCTCTAAAGTTGTAATATAATATGTGCTGGGGAGTGTAACGTTGCATATGCACTGTGACAAAGATATGGATCCCAGATTGTAATATGTATGGCATAGCACTGTGCGTTATAACATAGGCATCGAGGAAGGCACGTTAGATGGGGCAATATAACCCGTGCGAAGACAAGTGTGGCATGACATATTCACGGGGTGGTGTTACAGTGCACATGGGTTAGAGAGTGTCATAGCATATGCACTAGCTGGTGGAATACAACACAGAGGTGTGTGGCACTCGGCAGGCAATGGTGGGTATAACACAGCATTGGGCTCTGCCAGGAGCGCGCTGTGACTCTCAAGTGATGTTCGTCCCCTTTCCAGAGAGTAAAATAAAAAGTATTACACATCCGGCAGTGGATGTGTGTTTTATTAACCGTGAGGGGGGTTTCTTGCATAGTTTTGGTCGAATTCTTGTCGAATCCCCTTTGAATGGCTTGGTGTGCATGTGTATTAAATCTGCCCGTCAATAAATACCCATGTTTGTATAAATAAACGACAAGGGTGTCTACCGGGATTAGGCACGGTAGGGCATCAGACATGTCAGAGCTTCACTAGTGGTGTAAATACATTCCACGTGGATTCATTGTATGCATAGTCGCCTTTTAATAAATATCACGCAAATCGTCATGGTGATAGGTACGTACGGTTTGTCCAGCATGTCCTAGGTGTGTCTATAAATATATTTTTTTTTTAAATAATAAAAAACAGTGGCCGGCCCTGGGGATTGGGTTCAAAAAAATATAATTAGGAGACAGGCCCTGGGGGATGGGGTCATCAGGGCCAATAAATTAGAATAAGAAGGGGAACCACACAGCCCCCCTTCTCAAAAAATTAAAATAAATAAAAGACTGGCATCGTGCCGGAGGCCACGCCCTCTCCTTGCAGCACTCTGCAAACGCGCCCCCTGGCGAGTTGTAAGTTGGGTAATTAATTCCTCTTCAATACTGAGGGTCCCTGAGGGCCAACTAGCCCAACAGGCATCTCCAGTATGCGCCAGGGAGCTGCGCTGCAGAAAGGTGTTCTGAGGGCAAGCCCATTTTTACACCTCTCTGCAACGCAGCTCTGTGGCGCTTACTGGAGGTACCTAGTTGTCTAGTTTGACCCTAGGGACCCTTAGGATTCAAGGGGACTTAATCTCTCAACTTAGAACAGCCACAGGGCGCGTTTACACAGTGGTGAAGGGAGGGGACGGGGCCTGAGGTGACGTGTGCAAACACGCACTATGGCACGTTTTAAATTGGGGATATAATTTCCCTTCAATACTGAGGGCCCCTTGGGGCTAACTAGCCCACCAAGTGCTTCCAGTAAGCGCCACTGAGCTGCATTGCAGAGAGGTGGTCCAGGCCGTGCCACTTTTTACACCTCTCTGCAACGCAGCTCTGTGGCACTTACTGGAGGTACCTAGTGGGCTAGTTGGACCCTAGGGACCCTCAGGATTCAAATGAACTTAATCTCCCAACTAAAAACGGACACAGGGCGTGTTTACACAGTGGTGAAGGGAGGGGACGGGGCCTGAGTTAACATGTGCAAAAACGCCCTGTGGCCTGTTTTAAGAGGTAGTTTTAACCCCCCTGCACTATTATATACTAGGGGCTTACAGAGGAGGTCATGCTAATCACAGGGGGACCCCAACGCATAATGTTCCCTAGTGTATGTAGGTGTTTTCACTGTATTCCAAGTGTCTTTTAACATAGCACTGGCTCTAGGACTGGTTAGTCAGACTCAGTTACCACCAGTATCCGTCTGAAAAAGTTGAGGGTACAGGATGATTTTGCAACAAGGATTCTTTCTGCTCTTCTTTTTGTTCTTTCTGCACGTTATCCTTCTTCCTGCACTTTTCTTAGTCTTTGAGGACTTCTGTTGCTTCTTTCTGCACTTCTTTTTTTTCTTTCTGTGCATTTTTTCTTCTTTCTTCACATGTCCTATCTCTGTAGGCATAGTTAGAAATTAGCATTTAAAAAACCTTTGAAATTCACAGAAAAAAACATAGGTTTCAGGCACGTTATAGTTAGGAATTAGCATTTAAAAAACCTCCGAAATTCACTGAAAAACCATAGGTTTCAGGGGTGTTATAGTTAGCTGGACTTTTCACTTGTACAAAACCATTGAAATTCCCCCGTTATAGTTAGTTCAGCTAACTATAACTCGCGTGCCCGCAATGCACTGCTGATGACGTCACATATTACATCACTCATGACATGGTCAGTGACATCACTCATGACATCACTGATGACATCTCAAATGACATCACTGATGACATCACTGATGACATCATCCTTGTGATAGAGTGGCAGACCTCCTCTCACCCTAATATAACCTTTGATACACACATTCAAAAATAGAGACTAAAATGTTCAAAACAATGGACATACCAATACCAGTTACAACAACCTTTTCAGTAATTCTAAGATCCACATACACATACACTCATTCACCAACAGTCCTATACAGTCACTCATACATGTACTCACTCATGATATGTACTCATATACCTATACATCCTGTTACACAATGCCACTCATCCATAGAGTTACTCACACACATAGTCACTCATGCTAATAAAGAATCAAACATACATCTACTTGCATATACAGTTATACACACACCACCACACTTACTTCTACGGAAACTTACACATACTTAGACTTTTAAACAATCACTTATGGAAACACATACTTATTCATACAGGAACTCTTTCAATCTCTCACTGTCACATAAACTCACTTATATACACCAGTAGTCACATATACTAGTTTAAAACATATGTAGTTACTCATAAAGACACTATTGAGACAGTCATTCACTCACTAACACACCCATACACACACTAATCCACCCATACAGTCCTGCACACATGCTGTCTTCAACACATACTAACAGTGAGTCACTCATTCATGCACCTATGCACTACGTAATACCCCCCACCGAACCATGCTGACACTCAGACTGATACTGAAAAAACCAACTAATAACCTATATAGACACCCATGTAGCTACTCACCAACCCATGCAGCCACTTATACACAAAGTGAGAGACTGATACAGATATTTACATATTTAAACATTACTCACTAAGCCATGGATTCACTATGATACACTTAATCAGTCAGTTACACAATCAATTTTTCAAAAACAAATCATCCATTTAGACACTTATATACCCATTTATTCTTCCATCATTGTTTAGATATACATATATAAAACATATTTAATTTTCTGAAAAACAGACATTCACTGGATGATGTCATCAGTGATGTCATCAGTGATGTCATTTGAGATGTCATCAGTGATGTCATGAGTGATGTCACTGACCATGTCATGAGTGATGTAATATGTGACGTCATCAGCAGTGCATTGCGGGCGTGCGAGTTATAGTTAGCTGAACTAACTATAACGGGGGAATTTCAATGGTTTTGTACAAGTGAAAAGTCCAGCTAACTATAACACCCCTGAAACCTATGTTTTTTTCAGTGAATATATATATATATATATATATATATCACCTCCAACTCGTGACACTATCCCTCTGCTTTGCGCAGAAATGACGAGTGCCGACCATCAAAGTTGCAATGCTCTTTATTTCAGCAGTTTGTCTTGACGCATTTCGGCCGTCCAAGCGGCCTTGATCACATGACTGCGCTTAGCAACTAACCCAGAATTTAAAGTGCCAGTGCATGTACAAATCAATGAACATAGAAGAGGTACATTTGTAAAATACAAATACGAAAAAGGCTTTTTTACCAACTATAAATAATATCACCAATCATGAAAGCATAAATGCGTTCCTAGCCTTGTTTCTACTGTTCATAGATAGTACAAAAAATCATTCAAAATGTCTACAACTTAACGTGCTCCCTCGAAAAAAATATATAAACCAAACAAGACTTTTTATCTTCCCTAATATTCCTGATAAATCATTACAGGGAAGAAAATTTTCCAAACAACATATATATAAATAGCAAGTCAGTTACCACAACTCCAAATATGTTCATTTAAGTCAAACACTAGTTTGTTTATGAAGCATGGGGCTACAAGGTATGGTGTTTATGTTTTCCATTACCATATAAGAATCCATAACATATTGTACATCGGTCAATTTGTATGGCTAAAAACTATTATCATAATTTAAAGAAAACAGCTTTTTCTTACGCTCCCTGCCTCAAAGGTTAATAACCAAACTGTTTAAGGTGACTATATGCTACAGTACTTGGAAAAAAGTGACTTGTGCTAATAAAGTGCTCATGCAAGAAACGTTTGTGACATATGTATGTCCATTAATATGTAGATATGCCTGTATGAACCAAATTTTATTTTGCAGCTACAGTTTAATGTGGACGTAGTCATCATTCAGTACCGTGTGAAGGGGTGATGTAGATGTCAAGTACACAGGGACCCAATTTAAATATAACCAGTTAAAAGACACAAAGATAAGAAACCACCCTCCTGTCTAAAACCAATTATCTAAAATGTATATATATATATACAAGTTATGTACAAAGATGTCATTTCATAAAAGGACTTTTAAGTATGATACATCTAAAGCAATTCCTCATGACCTTTGTATTGCATATATTAGGATCATCGTATGTTACATCTGAGTTGTACTTCACTAGGTTGCGGTTCGAGCTACAAATAGTTGGACATAAATTGATAAGCCCTCATAAGAATGTATGGAGATCTTCTGTTACATTTAGCCCACCCGGGGACTTAGAATCAAATTCTAAAATATAGCTCGTTTCCAGGCGGCGCAATTTAGCCTCTCTATCTCCGCCTCTTTTTGCCAATGGTATGGCTTCAATTGCAAAGTAGCGGAGATGCTGCGGATTACTGTTATGTATCGCCTGGAAATGTCTCGCAACCGGGTAACTCTGGTCCTTATTAGCTATTGCCCTTAGATGCTGCAGAATACGCTTATGCACTGCCAGTTTTGTACTGCCAATATACCTTAGATGACAGTCGCATTCCAGAACATAGAAACAATATTCCGTCTTGCAAGTTAGATGTTGTTTAATTTCCCTCTCTGTTCTGGAAAAGGCAGTAGTATAGGTTTTTGTATTACTACCAAACTGGCATGCTCTGCACGATAGGCATTTGAAGAATCCCTTTCTAGTGGTAAGCCAAGTATCCTTCCGAAAGATCTCCTGACTATTGTTGGCCAACGTATTGCCCGTGCTCCTGGATCTTCTGAAGGATATTGCCGGGTTTGAAGGCATAAGGGCACCTATCACTGGGTCATCCTGGATAAAGTGCCAATTATGTCTTATAATATTCCTCAACTCATGTTCTTGTTTGGAATATGTTAGGATAAGCCTGACCGGTTGCATTTTGTTCTGTAACTGTGGCATTTTAAATCTGTACACTAGAAGATCCTCCCTGGTCTTTTCTTGGGATTTTTTCATAGCAGCCTGCACTATTTTGGGGCTACACCCTCTAGCTAAAAACCTCGCGCTGCTCTCCATCTGTTTAATTTTTGCATCCTCCGAATCACTACATATTCGGCGGATGCGGAGCATCTCCCCATAGGGGATGCTTTTAATCAGATGTGGAGGGTGTGCACTTGATGCGTGCAAAAGTGTATTTCCTGACGTGGGTTTTCTAAAAAGGGTAGTTGTTAAAATATTATTGTTAATTAGAATTTGATCATCTAAAAAGGTCACTGAGTACTTACTGATGTTAAAAGTAAACTTAAGATTAAGATCATTACAATTGATTTCATCTATAAATTTTACCACACTCTCTTCACTGCCTCACCACACAATAAACAAATCATCTATAAAGCGCATCCAGGAGACAATGTTGGTGGTATAAATATGTTCAAATTGACGCATGAGGACCAGTTCCTCCCACTAGCCAATAAAAAGGCAGGCATAGCTAGGGGAGAAACTGGCCCCCATCGCTACACCCTGTACTTGTTGGTAATGCTGGCCATTAAAAAGGAATTGGTTATTTTCTAGGCTGAATGATAACATATCTAATAACATTCGGGTTTGTTGTGCATATACCATAGATCTCATGTTTAAAAAGTACTCGACTGCTCTCAATCCATCTTGATGCCTTATACATGTATAAAGCGAGCATACATCTAATGTCACAAGCAATAAATCTGAGTCCCAAGACAAATCCTTGATCTTTGTTAAAAAGTCACTGGTATCCTGTACATACGACTTTAAGCTCTTCATGTGGGGTTGTAGGAAATAGTCAATATATTTAGAAAGGTTTTCCAATGGCCCATCACAAGCCGCAATAATTGGTCTGCCTGGAGGTGTATTAATACATTTGTGGACTTTTGGTATAAAGTAAATATTTGGCACCAGTGGATGTTCTTTTTTGATGTATTTATATTCATCCCAACTCAAACGTCCCAGGCTTTTCCATCCCAGTAAACTTTTAAACAAGGAGTCTTGGGTTGCTTTGTATTTAAGTGGAGTACTCTTTCTATAGCATTGTATCTCATTTAGCTGTCTATACGCTTCCTTTAAGTATTCCTCCTTTGGCCAGAGAACAATATTTCCCCCTTTATCTGAGGTTCGTATAATCACTTCCTCATTTTGTAGCTTGAGAATCAGTTGATTGTACTTCCTTTGATTGTTTGTATACCTTCTTTTGCATTTGTTCGTGGCAAGTGTTAACCTTTTAATTTGTCCTACCACATGGTCACTAAATGAGTCCAATCCATCGCGCGCTACAAGGGGGATGAATTTAGACTTGGGCTTGAAGGGGGTATCCGGTTTGATATATATATATATATACAAAACGTTCAGGATAGGAGAAGGCC
Source organism: Triturus cristatus (assembly GCF_964204655.1). Taxonomy (NCBI): domain Eukaryota; kingdom Metazoa; phylum Chordata; class Amphibia; order Caudata; family Salamandridae; genus Triturus; species Triturus cristatus. The sequence continues at coordinate 1,603,672,241 of NC_140589.1, read as the reverse complement.
GGAGTGCTCCATGAGCTTTGAAAATTTCGCCAAGATTCTTCAACCGGCGCCAAAGGTATTGGGAATAGAATGTTGCGAATTTCCTATGGAAAATAGGTCCTAACTATAACTATCTACTGGCGACCACCAGTAGATAATATATATATATATATAAAACAACAACGGGTGTCCCCAATAAACATGTCCGCACACACACCTCCGGCAGCATCTGTCAGCAAAACACCTCAGCTTCCAAATGCAAATGCCAAACGCGTTTCAAGCCGTAAGCCCTTGTTCACTGGCTTGCATTGACAACAGAGGCGGCATGAAGTTTAGGAATACCTTTATTTAATTTACATAGTCCCACCCACTGGGGATGGCGACTTTCAAGTACATATCCCACTGAGGATTAATTTCAATGGGGGCAGCAACACCCACTTGGGTTTGGATGGAACCGCAGTCATCGCTGGCACATGGACTATAATTACCACAATGCCTTGCCTGTTGACGCCCATGTGTGTGCGGATTCCCCCCCAGGAGTGACATCTTTATTGGGGACACCCGTTGTTGTGTTTTATATATGTATATATTCACTGAAAAAACCATAGGTTTCACACATGTTATAGTTAGCTGGACATTTTACTGATAAAAAACCAATGAAATTCCCCCGTTATAGTTACTGTAGGCAACTATAACTCACGCGACCGCAATCCTCTGCTGATGCTAATACTGTATTTAGACACTTATTTGCCCATGTCTTCTTCCATTAAATTTTAGCTATACATATATTACAAATATTTTTTTTTCATAAAGACACATATGTCATCAGCAGAGGATTACGGTCGCGTGAGTTATAGTTGCCTACAGTAACTATAACGGGGGAATTTCATTGGTTTTTTATCAGTAAAATGTCCAGCTAACTATAACATGTGTGAAACCTATGGTTTTTTCAGTGAATTTGCAAGGTTTTTTAAATGCTAATTCCTAACTATAACGTGTGTGAAACCTATGGTTTTTTCAGTGAATTTGTACGTTTTTTTAAATGCTAAGTTACTTTACGCCATTTGTGGCGTGCGCGCCCACTTAACGCAGTTCGTTCGTTCCGTGCGCGCACGGTGCGCTTCGCGCACCGTGCGCTTCGCGCACCGTGCGCGCACAGTGAGCACGCGGTGCGCTTCGCGCACCGCGTGCCCACGTTACGCTAGATGGGCCATGAACGCATATGATGCACACATGGAAGACATATGATGAGCATCGTTGTGACAGGTAAAATATATGTTTTGTTTTGAACTGATAAGCCATGCACAAATGGGGCCCTTTGGGCACCATTTGCACACGGGGTGGGGAGAATGTGGCTATTTTTTTTTTAATTATTTATTACCGTACGCGTACGGTAAGCGTAATCGGCAAATTTTTCGAAAAAAAGAGGAGAAATGAAAGGATTTCTCCTCATTACACCTGCTCTGGGGAGGTGTAAGGTTTTGGCACTGACCCAGGTTTATGTGATTTTGTAAATTTGGGACAGAGTCAAAGTCCATGGGTGCTGTGTGGCAACACCCACTACAACACCCATGGAGCGCCTCCTTGAAGCAGAGTAAGGCAAAGCAACCCTTGCGCTGCCTTGCCTTACTTCATATCTATGAGGTCATGCAAACCCATTCAGGTTGGCTTTGCATCGTCTCATAGATATGACTGATAGGCCTGCGCCACAGGAGCATCAAAAATAGTGATGCTCCAGCAGTGCAGGCCTCTTGTAAATAAGTCCATGAGATTGAGTATGGTGGCTCAGTGGCGTAACGTGAGGCCCAGCCCCCTGCAAAGTACATGGAGGAGTCTCCCAATGCTCTAGACCCAGTTAAGAGCTCTCAGCCTGCTCCTTGTGCAGAGTGCCAGAGGGCGCCCCCTGTAGCCCGATGCCCCCATGCTCTGCAAGGGCGAGGGCTATTGTTACACCACTGGGGTGCCTGGACCGATTGTAAGCCTTTTTCTAGTAGTGCTTATTTGCTCAAAGTTTGTTCCCATAGAAAGAAACTGGGGAATTTAGATTGGTTCATAAGCACTCAGCATCTAGAAGGGCTTTTGTTAATGATGCTAATGACCCATTCCTTTGCTCGGTCAAAAAGGCATCCTTGGATGGCACCCTATTACTAAGGTAATTGGGTCTGGGGCCTTCATGGCCAAAGCAGAGATTAAGTTGGCTTTCTGCCTTTTGCCAGTGCCCCCCATGACTATCACTTCCTAGGTTTTCAGTTCCATGATAAATTCTATTATGACAAGCGCATGCTGATGGGGTGCGCTGTCTCTTGTGCCTATTTCCTACAGTTCAGCACCTTTTTGGAATGCGTTTCCACACAGGTATCGGTGTCTGTTCAGTCATTCAGTTCTTGGACGATTTCCTACTCCTGGGACCAGGTGGGTCCATTTGCTGTGCCAAATCACTTGCTACTTTTCAGTGCTTAATGTCTGAATTTGAAACTCAGGAAACAAATGCAGGATCAGCAACAACCTTGATTTTTAGATATAGAAATCGATACAGTGATAGGGGACTGCAGACTTCCAATATATAAAGTGGACGCCTTCAGAGCCTTCCTGGAGTACTACCTGGGGACACAGTAGGTCACCTTACACCAGTTACAAATCACCTCAATTTTGACTTATAGGTAATACCCATGGGTCACCCACTTTCATGCACCATAGCTTAGGCCATGTATGGCTTGAAAGAAAAGTACCATATGACCCACCTTTCAACAAACCAAAAGCAAGATTTGAGGATTTGGTTGTCCTTTCTGAGAGGTTTTAATGGATCATGGGTGTGGTCAGGCCCCTACGGTAAAGACATGATTTTGGGTTGGTTACATATTCAGCAGGCAGTGTGGGTTTCGGTGATGATGTAAGCACCAGGTGGTTTACCCAGACCTGGGCTTAGTCTTGGCTGGACACGAGCTTGGCCCAGATTATCACCTTTCAGGAACTGTACCCCATTTTGGTGCCTCTTCGCATTTGGACTGGCAGGTTCTGCAACCAATTGGTCATATTCTTGTCGGACAACGTGGCGGTGGTTGAGCGAATCAATTCTCAGTACCCAAGGTGCACGAAGGAATCGGACTTGATTTGTCTGAAGAATAACATTATGTTTAAAGCAAAACATGTACCTGGTATCTTGACTAATGCAGACGATGTTTTATCTTGTCCTGAATGTCCAGAGTTTCCACCCACGGACAGAGGCAGAACCCACCACTTACCGGGACATCTATGGAACCATGGAACCCAACTCTCTCCGAGTTTGTTTCAGACAGCATTGCACCTAAAACAACACAGGCATATGAAAGGGCCTTTTTCAGCTAAATTGTATACACTGCGGCCAGACCTCAGGAATAGCTTTTCTCTTTGACTAATTGACTGGTTTTCCTTGAACACATGCATTGGCAGGGTAGATCAGCGGTGTTTGCTAAGTGACACACATTAGCAGTGCCATTTTTCCCAAATCAGATCCTTTACAATGCTTTTAAATTTAGAAAGCCCTGAGGGGGTGGGAAAGGTTGGATGGGTCGAACCTAAATCGATGGCACCCCAACAACGTGGACAAGTTGGGAAGGATTTTTGTTGCCTTGCACAGCGTATGCAAATCTACATATGAGGTGACGCTGTTCAGGTCAAATTTCTCATATTTTTGGTGCATTTAGAGTCTCTGAGATTGTGGCGAGGTACATACAAGCCGTTCATGGGGGGTTTTGGTCAGTAGGATATCTTGATTTGGAAAGGACTTGGTCATCCCCATACCTCGATGTACCCATTGGGCAAAGGGGACCGGATAATTTTGAGGAGGACAGGTAGTTTCTCAGGTGGTCCAGTGGTCGTGGTATGCACATTCTCAGATACGTCCTCAGGTAGCAGCTACCTCCATACTGGCTCACGTCACTGGTGTCCTTTTCACTAGATACCAATTCCTTAAGGTTCTGCACAAGGACCTTCAGCAGCAAGCATCCATGGCAATTTCAGCTCACTCCCTTCTAGAACTGAGACAGGGACATCCGCAGTAGGAGCGGGGGTTAAACCCGAAGTGGTCAAGAAGATTGTCTGGTGGAGGTTAGACTGTTATAAGCACTATGTGTGTATCAACATTCTGTAGATATGAATGTCTTTGGACTTTTGGAGTAATGGCATGTATTTTTCACATGTCAGTTTTTGCATTATGCACATGGCTATGGCCAGTGTATCGATCATTGGTCATTCAATTGTGCAACATGCAAAGTCAATGTTTACCCAGACTGGGTTGAACAGGCAGGCAGCAGAGGCGAGTTTTCATTTCCCATGGCTAATGGGGGCGGTCTCCGCTTTGATGGATTACGCCATCTAGTTGGGGAGTTTATACGCAGAGGCTCCTGCTACATAGGTGACAATGGGCAGAAAGATCCTATTCGAGAACCTGATAGTCAAAATCTCTTGGTTGGCTTGGAAGTGACAGTCATAGCATGGTCACACATCACCCCATGGAGAATTTAGAAGTTAGGGCAGTCCTTCAAGGGCCTCAATGAATCAGTCAATCATTTAAATAGGAAGCGGAGTGCTAACCATGGTTGGTTTAACACAATTTCCCGTGGCTGCCCCCAGGAAATTATCCTTTCACAAAGAAATGGCTTATCTGTCAGCCTGGGGCAACTAGTTATTTATAGAGGACTTGGTGACTTTCGTAATAGAATAGTTCTCACAACAATAGGCAAAGGGACACGGGGGTCCTGTGGTGGTGGAGGAGTTGCTGTTGGCCAGAAAAGAAGTGAACAACTTTGGCATTCAGGAGTATGATTACAGGCGAACTCAAGATGGAATTGGTTTTAAGCCATTGGCACAAGCCAGGGTAATGTCCCCACTGTCTCTAGAGAAGGGCTGGTGACATTCACTGCAGCTATCATCCATAGCCTGACAGGGTAGCCCATGGATAATCCTTCTTGTATGCTACTTCAGCAAACCTTTCAAAATATGGGAATGCATGGGGGTTGATGGCTGCACCAGAGGGCCATGGATTGGTCAGGTTGCCGAGGCCCATCTGCAGTCGGGTGCCAGGGAGGTCCCTCTTTTTTGCCATATGCAAATCAGTCTTGACCCTGTTCCCCCATAGGAACAGTCCAGCCCAAACTGCCAAGCCAGGTCTTCCCTGGTCGGGAAACAATCATACTGGGTCCAGTTTTGGGGTAACACCCCTCATCAGCCAGGGTAGCTTGAATCCAGTGGCAAAGTGAGCAAGGGACCCACGTCCGGGCATATCCTGCTAACTTAGGGCAAACAAGGCAAACACTAGGAGATGAAGGACGGAGCGCTGAAACTTTTTAGACACTCACCCCAGTCACAAATCTAGGCTGAATCCATCATTGTTCTTTAGCTCACTTCGCCACCCCAGTTCAGACCCAGCCATAATCAAATCAGTTTTGACCCTGTTCCTCGTGGGAACAGTCCAGCCCGAAATGCCAAGCCAGGTCTTCCCTGGACTGGAAACAAGCATCCTGGGACCAGTTTCGTGGTAACAATCCTCATCAGCCAGGCTAGCTTAAGTCCAGTGGCAAAGTGAGCAACGTACCCACGTCTGGGCATACCCTGCCAACTTAGGGAAAACAAAGCAAACACAAGGAGATGATGGATGGAGTGCTGAATCTTTTCAGATACTCACCCCAAGTCACAGATCTGGGTTGAACCCATCATCGTCCTTTTGCTCACTTCGCCACCCCAGTTCAGACCAAGCATATGCAAATCAGCCTTGACCCTATTCCTCATGTGAACAGTCTAGCCCGAATTGCCAAGCCAGGTCTTCCCTGGACTGGAAACAAGCATCCTGGGACCAGTTTTGGGGTAACAATCCTCATCAGCCAGGCTAGCTTGAATCCAGTGGCAAAGTGAGCAACGTACCCACGTCTGGGCATACCCTGCCAACTTAGGCCAAACAAAGCAAACACAAGTAGATGATGGATGGAGTGCTGGAATTTTTCAGACACTCACCACAGTCACAGATCTGGGTTCCATCCATCATCGTTCTTTAGCTCACTTCGCCACCCCAGTTCAGTCCTTGCCATATACAAATCAGTCTTCTTGACCCATTTCCTCATGGAAAAATTCAGCCTGAACTGCCAAGCCAGATCTTCACTGAACTGGAAACAAGCTTCCTGGGACCAGTTTTGGGGTAACACTCCTCATCAGCCAGGCTAGCTTGAATCCAGTGACAAAGTGAGCAACGGACCCATGTCTGGGCATACCCTGCCAATTTAGGGCAAACAAAGAAAACACAAGGAGATGATTGACAAAGTGCTGAAACTTTTCAGACACTCACCCCCAGTCACAGATCTGGGTTTAATCCATCATTGTTCTTTAGCTTTCTTTGCCACTCCAGTTCAGACCCAGCCATATGCAAATCAGTCTTGACCCTGTTCCTCATGAGAACAGTCCTGCCCGAACTGCCAAGCCAGGTCTTTTCTGGACCAGAAGCAAGCATCCTAGGACCGGTTTCGGGGTAATACCCCTCATCAGCCAGGCTAGCGTGAATCCAGTGGCAAAGTGAGCAAGGGACCCATATCTTGGCATACCCTGCCAACTTAGAGCAAACAAAGCAAACACAAGGAGATGATTGACAAAGTTCTGAAACTTTTTAGACATTCACCCCCAGTCACAGATCTGGGTTGAATCCATCATCGTTCTTTAGCTTACCTCGTCACCCCAGTTCAGATTCAGCCATATGAAAATCAGTCTTGACCTTGGTCCTCCTCGGAACAGTCCAGCCCGACCTGCCAAGCCAGGGGCCCGCTATCCCTCATTGGATAACATTGGGCCTCAGCACTCTGCACCCGGCTGCCCTAGTGCCGGCTGAGAGTGCTCTAGGAGTGCATCCTTGACCCTGGAGGGACCCTTGTTCTAACCCCAGAAAACCAACTCCCAAAACTAAGTACTTACCTGTAAACCAATAAGTTCATTTCCTCCCCCATAGGATTGCATTGACTGCTTTTCTATGAAAAATATTTTAAGTGTGGAGCCGGAAAATTGTATGAAACCTTAAGAAACTGTGTACTCACAAAAACTGATTTACTTACCTTTTATTTAGGAAATGTCCCAGTGTGACATCTAGGCACATCCCACTGAGTAGAAAAAGTAATCTAATAAGTATTCAGACAGTAACTGCAAAGAAACTGAAAAGTAATTTAAATTGTTTCTGAATAATTAACCTATCTGTATTCAAATCAATTACATACAACTGTGTTATTCCTGCAAAGTATTATTTCACTTACCTGCACCAGGCCTGGCTTGGTTCTTGAAATAAAATAAAACTAAATTATATTTTTACAAAACAAATTGGTCGGAGTTCAGTCTTTGAGTGTGTGAAATCATCTCTTGCCTGAGTGTGTACAATAAATGCTTAACACTACCCTCTGATAAAGCCTTACTGCTCGCCCACAAAAATAGAGTAAGGTATTATCTATGTTTACCTCTGCCTACCTTTCGGGAGCCATTGGACTCCGTGTATACCCCACGTTGGTATACTATTTACAGAGTCAGCTTCTTACAAATACTACTAGTTGGTATGGGCCCTCTTCCTTCAACTGTACTAAGACCATCCCCAAGCCATTCTCTGAAGCATCCGTCTGCACTTTTAATTCCTTGGAGAAGTCATGAGCCTTGAGTACAGGTGCTGTACACATGGCCTCCTTGAGGGTATTCAAGTCTTCATGACAGGCCCGTGTCCAGATCGCCGATCTGGGCTGTTTCTTCAATGTCACCTCTGTTACCAGGGCAACAACGGTGCCTTATCCCTTAACAAATTTAGGAGAGAGGAGTTGGCCTAACGGCTAGGGCGGTCAACCTTAAATCTGGGGGAACTGTGTTCGAGTCTCGGCAATGAAGCTGAACATCCTGTGATTCTGGGCAAATCACTTAATCTCTCCATGCTTAACAAAAATTAATGTGTCCTCATGTAATGCAACTGGTGCTATATAAAGCGCTCTGATACACGATTCGGGTCAAGTTTGCGCTATATAAAACTCTTGTTAAAAAAAAAAATCTTTTGTAGTATCCTGTGAGGCCTAGGAAGATAATCACCTCAGTCTGTGTTTTAGGTGGTTGCCAGGTCATGATTGTCCCAATCTTGGTTTAGAGAGGCTGACCTTGCCTCCGTTCAGCAGGTGGACCAGACACACCAGATAACCCTACCCTATCTGGCACTCACTGACCTTGATAGTCAGGCCTGCCTGTTGCAGGGCCTGAATCACCACCTGGAGATGTTGCAAGTGCTCCTCCTAGCTGGAGCTGTAGACCGCAATGTAGTTCAGATTAGAGTCAAAGAAGACCTACTTTCCAGCTAGGATGCTGGTAGCCAATCTCTTGAAGGTGGCAGGGGCATGCTGCAGGCCAAAGGACATCACCCGAAATAGGAAGTGGCCCTCTAGGGTTGAGAATTCTGACCTCTCTTTTGCTCCTTCAGTCAGAGCAATCTGCCCGCACCCTGATACCAAATCAAAAGTACTGAGGAATTTGGCAGTGTCCAGCCTGTCGATGAACTCATCAGCTGAGGGGGTGGGGTGCGCATCATTCCTGGTGACTTAATTGAGACCCCTGTACTCCACGCAGAACCTAAGTTCAGGGGGTGCGCCCAGTGGGGCAGCCGTTGATACCAGCACCACAGGGCTGGACCAGGGACTGTTGGAAGGCTCAATCACCCCTAACACCAGCATCTTGGGAGACCTCCTTGATGCTGACTCGCACTCTGTCTGACAACCTGTACATTTTGATCTTTACAGGTAGGCTGTAACAGGGTCCACATCATGGACGCGCAGGTGTGTGAGTCGAGATGTGAGGGAGAAAAGAGAGGTAAACTGCCCCAGTAACTGATAACAGTCACTCTCCTGCTCTGGGGCTAGGGTAGAAGAGAGAATAACACCTTCCACTGAAGCATTGTGCTCCTGGAAAGAGGAGGCGAGGGAGAGGCTCGCTCTCCTCTTCCACACCTTCATCTATCTCCAGGGGCATGCCCACTTCGTACCTATCAAACTGAGGCTGGAGGCGATTCATGTAGAGCAAGCTTAGAAGGTTTCTAGGGTCTGAAGATCTTCCAGGTAGCAGACTTCTCCTGTTGCTCTTTCACATCATATGGGCCCGCCCAGCAATCCTGGGGAGCTCTGGGCTCCACAGTCTCTATGGCCCATACTTTCTGGCCAGGCTGAAACTCCACAGAGTGGCCGTGTGGTCATACTAGAGCATCATAACCTCTTGATTGCCCTCAAGGTTACTTTTTATATTTTCCAGAAGCGGTGCATCTGGTTGCAGAGGACCAGCATGTAGATGACCACATCCTGGTGAGGTTTCCTGGGAGATTGCTCCCACCCCTCCCTCACAAAGCTCATATGTACCCTAACAGGACGGTCATTGAGGAGTTCAAAGGAGCCAATAACTAATTGTTTCTGTGGCACCTCTCTGTAGGCAAAGACAACGCATAGATGGAGGTTGTCCCACTCATGCCTCATGAGCTCAGGAAGGCCCATTATCATGTTTTTCAAGGTCTTGTTGAATCTCTCAAAAAGACCATTGATTTGGAGCTGATAGGGTACAGTGAACCTTTAGGTTACCCTGCACTCATCCCACTTGGACTGCATGTGCGCTGACATTAAGGCAGTACCTCAGTCAGACACTACCTCCTTGGGGAACCCCACACAGGTAAAAATCCCTATCAGAGTTCTAGCCACCCATCAGAGTTCTGGCCAACACAGGTACAGTCACGGACCTCAGAGAGATGGCCTCTGGCTAGCGGTGCCATATTCCACCAAAACCAGCACAAACCTGTTGTTAAAGGCTGTGTTGGGGTCTAAGGGTCCAAGGGTCCAATAATGTCGATGCCTACCCTTTCAAAGGAAGTGCCAACAACAGGTAGTGGAGTCAGGGGGGCGTTATGCTTTTTCCCTGACTTCCCACTGGCCTGGCAGGTTCGGCAGGTTGGGCAGGACGTACAGTATGCATCTGAGGCCGTCTTCATCCAGGGACAATAAAAGTGTGCAGAAAGCCTGGCAAAGGTCTTATCTTGCCCTAGATGTCCTGCCAGAGCTATATGAGGAGCCAAACCTAATGGAAGGTCCTGGAACACTGGGGGACCACCAGCATAAGGGCTTAACCAGAACCCTTAGGCTCGCTATATAGGAGGTTATTCTTAAAATAGATCAGGTGATCCCCAGAGGTGTCACCTTCTGCCTGGGCTTGGTCTTGCTCCCTCAAGCCCTCTAGAGTGGGACAGTCTCTATGCATCTGCAGAACTGGTGGGCCCGCCCTCAACTTGCCAACCAGCAAGTTCAGGCAGGTCACCAAGGGTCTCAATGTCCTCCCCATTTGGCTCGGGCCTCCTCCTCAGGTGCCCCGTCAACCTCGACCATGGGGAATTCAGGGGCTGCTTTCTCACACACCCGCCTCTCTCTTTCATGGCAGTAGTCTGGGCCATTGTTTAAGGCTGCAGAGACCCTTGACTCCCTTCATGGGCAGGCATAGACCATATGATCATACAGACCCATTCAGGCAATCCCAAAATCTCCAAGTGCGATCTGAGCTCTACTTCCCTCTAGGTAGTGTGTTCCAGGTCATTGCCTAACAGACAATCTACAGGCATGGAAGGGCTCACAGCTACTTTCAGAGAACCTGAGACCCCCTCCCACTCAAAGGGAACCAGAGCTATTGGTAGGTGGCTCTCACGATTGTCAGTGACTATGACTTGGTGAAATGTGTTAGGAAGGACCTGCTCTGAGGACACCAGCTGATTCTTCACATTAGTCATACTGGTTCCTGTGTCTCTCAGAGCCTCCAACAGTTGGCAATTAACGGTGAGCCACTGCCAGTACTTCAAAATATTGTCAGGCAAATTGGCATTTGGCAGTACTTTTGAGGGGTCAGCCCAAAGTTTACAATTAAAAGAGCCTTCGTTGGTTTGGTCCCCAACCTTTAAAGTCAGAAGTGTGTTCCATCCCACAGAGGCATGTGTTTCCATAACCCACCCTCATAATGCTCTTCTGGGACTTTGTGAACCGTCAGGGCTACCTCATACGCAGAATACCATTTGTCACTATCATCTCCCACCATAGAATGGTATCTGCGGGTATGCTGCCACCATCACTGCTGGACTCTGCCTGTATGGCCTTGAGATCCAGCTCCTTCAGACTTGGTTCATAAGCCAGTACTCCTCCCTCCTTTCTGCCAGTTCCTTGGGGGACAGGCCATGGGAGTAGATACTGCTCCCTGCCCTAGCAGGGGGATCCATTCTAGGGATCAAGTCATTCCTTTCCTCTTCAAGTGGCTCCATGGAAGGGTCCTCCACAGGCCCCTCCCGCTCGTCATCCTATCCTGTGGTCTCATTCTGTATGGAGTGAACTTCACCTTCCTGGTGGTGCTCTTGGCAGGAAGTCCAAACTCCTTGCAAAGTCCTTGAGTAGGGCCACAGTGTAAACCTCCAAGTTGGCCAGCTCAAATTCCATGCTTGCAGGTGTGGTTTTAAGATCCAATATGTAGAGAGATAATTTGGGAAATAAAAAATGCAGATCAGGGAGAATTTGAAATTCAAATTGGTTCTAGGTGTGGAATGGTAGTGTATACCATATCACTGTATGGCACTGCACAACTACAAGTCAAAATTGGCTACAGGATGACAGGGGCATGAGCCTTGGTCAAGCAGCAACCACAATTCTAGTCACGGTGAGAAGTAGGCTACCCTAAATTAACCTAAGCTCACCCTCTGGTAGCTTGGCATAGAGTAGTCAGGCCTAACTTTAGAGGCAGTGTTTAAAGTATTTGTGCAACACTACAAACAGTAAAATGGTGATAACGCCAAATGATCCCTTACCAGTTTAGAAAATTAGCTCTGAACAAAAGCAACAAAAATCCAATTAGCAGACTCGGAGATATCAAATGTAAAATTTATAGTAGAAAATAACAGCAAGAAGCAAAAAGCACCATTGAGGATATCTGTTCACTTCAGGCTGGGACAAAGTCACCAGTTTAGGCTGACCATAGTGGTGCACGGGCGAGCTATGGGGACCCAGTTAGTCCCTCTGAACAAATTACCTTAAATCGTGGTTGTAGATGTTTGTGTGGCTCTCTGTCAAAGATGCATTGCACAGCAGAGGCAATGCGTCAGTTCCGAGATGCGGAGAGGCTGTGGCGTGTGGCCCTGTTTTGTCGACATCGAGGATCCTGTTGATGGGCTTGCGATGCAAAGCCCAGTGTCGAGGATGTGAAGCACAGCCAAGGTGATGCATCGGGTTTAATGAGCAGTGAAGCTGCGATGAGGAGTTTTGTCGTCATCCTTGAGGCTGCCGTCGACGAGGGATGTGAGAAGACGCTTGCGGCAGGAAAAGCATTGTGCAGTGGCATTTCTGAAGGATATGCATGAGTCCAAACATGCAAGAGGTGATAGCGATGCTAGATTTTTATTATGGTCGAAATACATGCGGAAGCGCCGCTGTGTTAATTCTGTTCAGTATGCGTCGTTCATCAGAGAAAATGCCTTGGTTCCACTGGTAAGCACATTAGGCCCACATCCAAGGGTCCAGGACCGGGGTGGCACCACTTGGCAGGGTAGACTCACAGATGGCAGAGTCGCAGTTCAAATCCAAGTAGGTTGGAATCCTATTATGTCCCTGAGGCTTCAGATCTGGAGGCCAGCCAAGTAGCCCTTTGAGTCACTCTAGGTGCTGGGTTCAAGTGATGAAGGTCCAGTCTTTCTCACCCAGGCAAGAGGGGAGCAGGCAGATCACCACAGCAAAGCAGGAGTCCATCTAGGTGCAGTCCAGCAAAGTCGCGGTTCTTCAGCAGCACGGCAGTCCTTCTTACTAGCAGAGTATACACAGATCTAGAAGTGTACTGAAGTGGTAGTGTCTGAGTTCCAGTACTTAAACCCAGTGGCCCTTTGAGGAGCACAAATGTCCACTCTTCCTGCCCTGGTCCACACTCAATACAGAGGGGGTATGTAGCCATTTTTGTGTGGGAAGGACACAGCCTATTCAGGTGTAAGTGAGGCTATGCCCAGCTCCTCCCTCTCACCCTGCCCAAGATGGCCCATTGAGACACACCTAGGTCCCACTGTGTGTTGCTGACTGGGAGGAATACACAAAGATCATCTGTCAACTGCACCCAGAAATGTGATCAGAGACAGGTTATAGGCACCAAATGGCTGAAGCAAGAAAATGCCAACAGTCTAAAAGTGTCATTTTCAGAATTGTAATATAAAATCTGACTTCACCATAAGTTTGGATTTCTTTGGATTTCAAATTGTGATTCCAGAGACACCAGACTTGAAGGGTTCATCTATTCCTAATTGGAGATTACACTTATAAAAAATAAAATTAAGCTAATCCTAATGTAATCCTATGGAAGCAACAGGCATTGCAGTAGTGAAAAATGACTTTGAGAGTTTTTCATGGCCAGGTCACGTAAACCTTAAAAGTACATGTCCTGACTTTTAACTACATTACACCCTGCCCTCTGGGTTGTCCGAGGCCTACTGTAGGGATAGAGAATATGTATAAAAAGGGAAGGTTTAGACCTGGCAAAAGGTTACTTTTGCCAGGTTGACATGGTAGTGTAAACTGCACACACCGGCTATGCAATGGCTGGCCTGGGACATGGTAAAAAGGTTTCTTAAGAGGATTGCACAATCAGTGCTGCAGGCCCACTAATAGCATGTAATTTACAGACCTTGGGTACGTTTTGGCACTTTACTAGTGGCCTATAAGTAAATTAAATATGCCAATTTGGGATGAACCAATATTACCACGTTCATGGGAGAGAATACAAGAACTTTAGCACTGGAGAGCTGTGGTAACGTGAGCAGCATGTCCCTTAAGTTAAAAGAAGGATCTAGGGACCCATGCAGACTGTCAAACTATTCAGAAGTGAAAAATCCTTAGAAAAAGATGAGATTCAGATGGCTCAAGTTCAATGTACAAAGGCCAATATCCTTTTCTCTTGGACCCATTGAAATCAAAACGCCCTTTACTTAAATACTCCTGTAATTTCCTAATGAAGAGCAGGTTTCTGCTAGGAATAGAGGGGCATATTCTCAAGGACATATCGCAGAGTTAGTGGCACTTTATCGCAGCTAAAGTGGTGATAAATTTATCGCCCTATTCACAATCTGGTGCTAACAGCCGATATCAATAGTTCACCTGTGATAGCAGCCGCAAAAAACATCGCCACAGATGACCCCGGCAACTAACGCTAATGATATGCAGAGTAAGCGTTCCCGTCCAAAAACTCGAGACAACACTACTCTGCAACATTCTCAATGACCAGCCAGATCGGCGATAAGATCCCAAAACAGGCGTTAAGGCGCGTTAGGTGCAGGGAGCAGGGATTTAACAACCTGCACTATAAAAGGGAGCCCAGCCCAGAGCCACACCTGAAAAACAACAGATGCCATGGAGCTACTGATCGTGCAGCTTGGAGCCCCAAGAGGGCCCCCCCACCCCCCCCCCGCACCACCACCCTCACCCCCAGGACCATCCCCTCTGGACTACCATGAGGCAGTGCAGAACAAGACAGCGGACCTTCAGAAAACGCACCAGCCTCACAGACCTAACATCAGAGGATGTCATTGCCCACTACAGGCTCAAAAAGACAACCATCCTCCGCATCCTGACCATCATTGCCCACAGGCTGATGGTACCAACACAGCGGACAACCAACATCCCTCCGCAGACAAAGCTGCTGGCTGTGCTGCATCTGGTGTCCTCTGGTACCTTCCAACCAACAACTGCCAGAGTCGGAGGAGACTCACAGCCAGCCCTATCAAAGTACCTCACACCTGTCTTGGATGCCATCATCAGCTTGGTAGCCCAGTACCTTCACTTCCCCCACACTGCGCAGGAACCGCTGGAGACCAAGCAAGGCATCTACGCCATAGCTGTCTTCCCGCCTGTGTTGGGCAATTGACTGCACACATGTCCTACTTGTGCCCCCTGCCGCCACTGCACACAATTACCGCAACAGAAAGCACATGCATTCCATCAATGTGCAGGCAATAGTGGACCACCAGGGACTCTTCACCAATGTCGTCGCCACCTACCCAGGCAGTGTGCATGATTCCTTCATCTTCCGACAGTCCATCATCAACCTGCGCTTTGTGGCTGGCACCTATGTGAATGCAGTGCTCGTTAGTAAGTACCAAATGAACACACCACATACCTCAACTCCACAATCATGCAAATCACAACTCTGGTAATGCACACGCTACAAACTCACATACAACATGCCAAACAACATGCCCACCTACCAGACATGACAGCACAACTTACTGTGGTAACCAAGGCTGGCCATGTACACAAGCCATCAACGGCATGGCACCTCAGCCACACAATAGCAGAATGTGGGGAAAGGTGGGAACCAGGCATGTGCGATGGAGGCAAGTGACCAATGAATGAGAATGTACACAATGGCAAGTGTGGCGTGGATGTGCTGGCCAGACTGCAGTATGCAGACCACAGACATGTCCATGTCGACATACACTGCTGGTGTTTGGAGTGCAGTGGACAGTGGATGCAACCATGTTAGCTCAGCCAATGGGGAAGATCGGGGAAATGGAGCTTGTTACGTCACCCAGTGCAAGCGTGAGCAGAGTGGGCTGGCCCGGCATACGCCATGCTAGCGTAGGGGTGTGAATAAAAAGCACGTTGCTCTGGGCGTGGTTCTCTTCCGGAATGGCCAACTTGCTGCCAGGGTGGCACCGCTCATCCCGCCACGAGGCCGAGGCTGTGAGCGGTAGTGCTGGCGATCCTGTTCGCCTTCTGCACCCCAGGCCGCTGGTCCCCAGACCCGTCTTGGCCCCCCCTGCATACCCAGGCCTCAAAGCTCACCTGCAGACACCAGCGTGTGCCAAAGAGGGCCCACCACGTGCCGTGCATGCTCCAAGCCTGAGGCCTGCGACCTTGGCAGCCTCCTCAGACCATTGCCGGCCTCCGCGAGACAGGCCCGAAGTACTCCTTTCTCATTGACATACTCCACCGTTGCCTCTGGCCCACAGTGCAGTCCAGTAGGTCACACATTTGGAACTGAGTCTTGATTTAGTAATGGCCGTGTTCATATCATTAGACGCAAGGAGAGGAGTAAGAGGAAGACGCGGTTCAGTTCGGAGGAAAAAAGGATAATTGTTACGGAGTTGATCGGACACTACCAACAACTGCTCTGGTGCCACTAACTCTGTGCATCACAAGCCAACGACACGTGGCTGTGGGACCCTGCTGACCGCTGCTTCCGGCCTACACTGCGGTCAAGTAGGTCACACATTTGGAACTGAGCCTTGATTTATTTATTGCCGAATTTATACCATTGTACAGGCCTCATCACAGACTGCATCCCCTTTCAGCTCTGGTGCCACTAACTCTGTGCCCCGAAATTTATGGACACTCTCTGGTTGAACTTTGGTGTCGTCTGAGTCTATGGCCTGGGGGTTGCCTTCATCATCATGTAGCTGATACTGACTTGGTGTTAAAAATGAATCTGTAGCATTCATCACCTCCATATTGCCTGTTTCTGCTTGGTTCTGCCCTCTGCATCATGCCCTGGAAGAACACCTTCCACTGTCCCCTGAAACACACCGCGTCATTCAACTTGGACATTGACAAGGACCCGCTCAGCTCTCGTGGCCCTACCTCAGTGCATCGCAAGTCACCGTCCCGTGGCGGTGTGCCTGTGCCGGCCGCAGTGCATCCGGGGCCACTAACTCTGTGCATCTCATGTCATGGAGCCTGTCTGATTGAATATTGGATGTCCTGTGAGTCGATGGCCTGGGGGCCAGCAACGCCATGTGTCTGTGGCCCTGCGCTGACCGCTGGCTCCTGCCTCAACTGTGGTCCACCAGGGCTCTCACATCAAATCAAGCCTGACCTGCCCAGAAGACGCATTTCCGCTGGCTACACACGCCACCACCGCCAGGAACTCCTCCAACCAACAACTGCCAGAGTCGAAACAGTCTTACAGCCAGACTATCAGAGTTGGTCACACCTGTCTTGGATGCCATCATCAGCTTGATACCCTGCTCAGCTCTTCAGGTGCTACTAACTCAGTGAACCACAACTCATGGACCCTTTCTGATTGGGTTTTGTGCTGTGTACAGCAGACGCACCCATGTTACCTCAGGCAGTGGGTTAGACCTTGGACATGTAGCTTTGTCGTCGTCCCCTTTACACGTAAGAGGAGTGGACTGGGCCGGGATACGCAAGTCCAGCGTAGGGGTGGGAATGATTATCTCGGGGCTCTGGGCGTGGTTCAGTACTGGAAATGTGCAAATGCTTGTGTCTCTGTCGCAGTGTGGGTGTCTGTTGGGGGGTGTAAGTGGTCCCTGATGGGAATTAGATAGCCATGTATGTAATCTAGTTCGGCTGCCATGAGGTCGAACCCCACCCACACATAATCAGCCACCTCCTTCTGGCAGTCTAACACCTGGTCTTGGAATGCGTTGTGCTTTGGTGAGGTGATGGGAGCCAGCCCTTGTGGTGGGTGCTTCCTGCTGTGTGGTCTGTGCAGGGGGTGGGTCTCCTCGATGCAGCTGGGCTGCCCTGCTCCTGGAGGTGAGTTGCCTAAGATGTCCATGAGCTGTTATAGGGCGTCGGTGTAGAAGGTGAGGAGGTCCTCTTCATCATCACTGATGGGTTGTCTGCTCTGCTCTGTGGGAGGCGTTGATTGTCCGTCTGCAATGTGAAGGGTAGATGCATTTTAACATTGTGTTGACATGTATGTTGACACATTGCTCAGGTCTACAAACAGACTGCATGACAATGTTCATTGTGACTGTTTGGGAGGAGCTCACTATTTGATACGGGGCAGGGGATATTTGAACTACATCTTGGATGTGAGGTTGTACACGTACATCTTCATCTCAGAGTTTTCTGCTATGCCAGATGTGATTGGCCAGTTTCTACGCACAAGCGGAACAAGTTGTGTCCTCTGTTCTGTAGTGAAAGTGTTGCACTTTGTACCACATTGTCGTCAATGTCGATGTGCTGTTCTTGCTATGTGTGTGTGCTGCATTGTGGGAGAGT
This sequence comes from Triturus cristatus, assembly GCF_964204655.1. Taxonomy (NCBI): domain Eukaryota; kingdom Metazoa; phylum Chordata; class Amphibia; order Caudata; family Salamandridae; genus Triturus; species Triturus cristatus. The sequence goes on along the minus strand of NC_140589.1, from coordinate 1,603,654,224 downwards.
CGCCCCTGCAGCTGTGAATCTGCTGCCCCTTCTCCCTTTGAGGTGGTGTGCCTTTGATTTCTGTGCTTCTACAGTGCTGAGATGTTGCAGACTTGTTCGTATTTTGTACTCCTGGGCATAGTTTATCGCAGATGTGTTGTTGTCGTCAGGGGCTGTTTGCGCAAGTGGACGTGTCAAAGTGTGACCTGCTCCTTTCCTGATGTGTTCCACACTCAGCCACCTCAGTGTCGTGGCGTGCACCATTTTTTTAAAATATATTTTTTTAATTGATTTTCAAACATCCAACGTCATTGAGAAGCAATACAGTAACGTGCGGATTAATGACAATATGATATATCACAAGTCGCTTCTCAGTGTGTCTCCCGCCCACATCCCTCCCCCTCCACCGGTGTACCTCAAGAGCATGGTCGTTAAGCCATTAAGGTGCATCAGAATCCAATACAATAGCAGTCGTGAACAACAGTAATACAGTACAGGGCTTACATATACCTTAAAGATCACCATTTGTCCCATTGATCGCACCCTTGGTCATTCTCCTTGTGCTAAAGTGCCAGCTGGATCCTGTTGGTCCTCCAAGTCCGAGCTCTCCTCCAAACCTGGCTCTGGAGCCTGTAATCTTGCAACTAAGGCCTCCCACGCCCTTGCGCCTTGTCATTATTAGTACATAGGGCCTGCTGTAGCCGAAGCGTACCTTCGCTCCGTGCCCACTTGAGTAGTTCCGCCAGCCATCTCCCCACACCTGGCCCCCTCGCTGACTTCCAATGCATAGTGATTTCCCTCTTGGCTAATACGAGGCCCAGATCTATAAATTTACTTGTCACTTTTGTTTTAGCTGTATGCGGGAACCAATGCAACAAACAAGCGCCCAGGTCCAGTTCTATTATACGATCAGTTATATTACACAGTAGTTCCAGCACCTCTTTCCAATATGTTCCCAAACTCGTACATCCCCACATCATAGGCTGGAAGTCTGCTCACTCCAAACTACATCTCGGACATTGAGCGGACGCCGCACTGATATATTGATTAAGCTTGGCTGGTGTCAAGTACACCCTGTGCAGGACATAGAACTGTACCAATTGAAATCTAGCATTCCTCGTGCTCTTCCAAGCTCTTCTGACCAACTGGGCCCACGTTTTTTCTGGGATTTCCCTGCCAAGGTCCGCTTCCCACTTCTCCTGCAGCGCGCTCAATGGCTCCAGAGCCTCTGTCATCATGCGTCTGTAAAGGCACATAATAGCCTTAAGAGTTCCCGCCGCCATTACCACATATTGGTACACCGTTGAGGCCCGCGGTTCCGACAGACCCGTCCCCCAATAGCGCTGTATTGCCGAAATAAGCGCTGAATGCAGCAAATAATCCCCTCGCGGGAGATCGTATTTATGCTGAAGGGCCTGAAATGTCAACAGGGTTTCATTCTTATAGAGGTCTCCTAGCATTTGTATTCCCATGTCTTCCCAGTTAGCCAGTGCCGTCCAATCCCCACTATGTGGGAAGGCCGTGCACATACCCAGCGGTATCTCCGGAGCATACGGGCGAGTGAATCCGGCCTGACATTGGATCCGATTCCAGCACAGCAGCAGCGTCCTCACTTCCGCAGTGAGCGGTTTAGGACGCATCTTCTGCTGAAGCACTATAAAGGACAAGATGTAGCGTGGGATCTATCGCCCCTCAGGACCATCCGGACCCCGGAACTCCTGAGCAACAGCCTGGGTGAGCCAATGCAATTGCGCTGCTAAATAGTACCATTCCACGTCTTGCACTGCCAGCCCCCCATCAGCTCTCGGGCATATCATTGTAGCCATTGCAACCCACCGTCTGCCCGACCCCCAGATAAATCCTACAGCCATAGAGCGGAGCTGTCGGAAGATGGAGCCCGCCACCCAGACCGGCAACGTCTGAAAATAATACAAAAAGCGCGGGAGCGCCACCATCTTCAGGAGCGCTAGACGACCCGCTACCGATAGCGGCAACATGCTCCAAAACTCAAAACTGCCCCTAAGTCCGTGCATGGCCCGACCCAAATTACCCTCCAACAAATCTTCGGAGGTATGATAAATTTTGATGTCTAAATAAGGTAAACAGTGGGGCTCCCAACGGATGCCTGCGACGGGTTCAGCACAGCCGGCGCCACTGGGAACAAGCAGGTCTTTGCCCAGTTCATCCTCAGCCCCGAGTACCGCCCAAACACCTGTAGCAAGTGTTGTGCGCCCTCTAAAGCCGTAGCCATGTCTGCGAGAAAGATCAACAAGTCATCCGTATCAAGGGAGAGAAACTGCATGTCCCCATGGAGGTACAAACCTGGATAATGCGTCCCCAATCGGGCATGTGAAGCCAGAGGCTCAATGGCTAGAGCATATAACAATGGAGAGAGCGGACATCCCTGTTGCGTGCCCCGTACTCACTTGGCAGGTTGATGAGATCGTCCCACCCGTCCGCACCTGAGCCGTCGCCGACCTATAGAGAAGTTCCGTCCACCCTACAAAGGTCCCCCCCAGTCCAAATTCGCGCAGGATCCGATATAAAAATGGCCACTCTAGGCTGTCGAACGCCTTCTCGATGTCAACTGAGAGAACCGCCGCAGCAGGGGTCTCACTATGGTCCTCGCCCAAAATCCGCAAAAGGCGTCGCACATTAGTCGCAGTATTGCGCTTTGGAATAAAGCCCGCCTGGTCAGAATGGACCAGCTGCGTCATACAAGGAAGAAGCCGGGTCGCCAGAATCCTACTCAAAATCTTGTAGTTGTTTGTTAACATCGATTGTGGACGGTAGGCTGACCTAGACAACGAGTCCTTACCCGGTTTCAGCAACGGGATAATGATGGCCTCGCGAGTGGAATCTGGCAATCTCCCCAAATCCCAGGTTTCCTGATAGACCACCAGCATTTTGGGGGCAAGGATATCGACATATGTCGAGTAAAATTCAATCGGTAGACCATCTGCTCCCGGGGTTTTTTTACGCGCCATATGTTTTATCGCACTACGTATTTCCCCCACTGAAATTTCCTGTCCCAACGTATCTCTCTGATCGTCCTCGAGACGTGGCAGTCGTATCTCAGCCAAGAACTCATCTAATCCATCACATACACCCTGCAATCTACTCTCGTATAGGTCCGCATAGAACATCAAGAACATCTCGTTAATCCCTTGTTGGGTATATTCCAGTACGCCCGCTGGAGTGGTTAAAGCCAGAATGGGCGTGCCCCTCGGGCCGGATTAGCCAGCCACGCCAATAGGGAACCAACCTTTCTACCTGCGTCGCCACTCCCTCTCTTGCAGTTAGGACTTCGGCCTGTGCCCCCGGGTCCTCAGAGTGGGCCCTCTCTGCTCGACGCAGCCGCTGTTCCACCCTCTCTATGTCCTGCAAAAGCGTCCTCCACACTCCTGCCCTTTTAGCAATACATAAGCCCCGCACCACCACCTTAAAGGCATCCCAATCTAGGGATAGGGTCGACACCGTCCCTTCCTTCTCGAGGAAATAATGCTCAATACCCTCTTGTACTTCTGTGCGAAACACCGGGTCTTCCAAAGCCTCTGGGCGCAATCGCCAGGAAGGGATTGCAGGCCGTTACCGAGACCACCTCAGCGCCAAAAGTAGCAGATTATGATCCGAGATTGTCCTTGCCAGGTACTCACTATGGCGGACCAGCGCGTGGACGTCCGGGGGGCACAACACTGCATCCAGCCGCACATGCAAGGCACGTACAGCAGATTAATAAAAATAGTCCCGCTCGCCCATATGCTGCGCCCGCCACGAATCTATCAGCCCCAATCTGCCTGCCAATCCCTCCGGAGTTTCGAGAGCTTATGTATGGGTGCCTGGGGTAGCGGTGAATGTGACCTATCCATCTCAGTTGAATCGCCCCCCAGGATCACAGAACCGGTCAGGAATGAAGCCAGTCTCCCTGATAGCCGAGCAAAAAAAGCCTTCTGTTCCATATTAGGGGCATACACACTGCACAATGCCACATCTCTCCCATCTAACCTCCCCTGAACAGCCACGAACCTCCCTTCAGGATCCACTGTCTGCTGAGTCGGCTGGAAGGGAACCCCCACCCTCACCCAAATCAGTGCGCCCCTAGCAAAAGCAGAATACGTTGTGTAAAAAAGCAGCCCCCTCCACCGGCGCTGCAAAGCCTGGCCTTCAAATCGATCCATATGGGTTTCCTGGAGGAAAGCTATCTGTACTGCACCAAATAAGCATGGACCCTGTGGCATCTCAACATTGTATGCATTCCCCATACATTCCACATGATACATTTGAATTCAGGTGATGTCCCCATAATGCGGATTATCTCTGTTCCACAACTGCACTCCTTGCATTGACACACCGGTGGCTCTAACAATCCCAAAAACAACCCCAAAATGGTCCCCCCTCCCCTCCCCAGAACAGGCTCTAAACAGCTAGTACCCATCCAAACTAACCACAAACAGTCCCTCTGGTAGCTACCAGGGATTCACTCTAAGAGTGAAACTAGGGGGGGCTTTAACGCCAAGAAGATACTGGCCCGCTGCTTCACTGCATCCCGACGCCAACCTCACTATAACAATAAAGAATTCCCCTCAACTCCGGGAGGGCCCACAGACAGACGGCCAACCGCACAGGGCATATGTCACCTCGCCCAAGCCCACCAAACCTCTGAGCCTCACCCAATCACCCCTGCCCAAAAGCAACAGTGCCTGGACCATTTGACCACTCTTACTAGCTACTTGAGACAGTGCATAAAGTCAGGCATCAGCGATATCGTCCGCCGTCCCTGGAGTGACATGTGGTAGAGTGACACTCCCTGCGTCTGTCCCATCAGAATCCGTCCCGCCAATCCCTTTTCTGAGTCGGTCACTCTCAGCAGTGTTGTGCCGCTCACCTGTGAGATCTCTGTCACAGCTTGCAGGGCCGCCGACCTCTCTTTCTCCGTCTGTGTCCGGAAGATTTCTGTGTCCCCGGATGCCGTCGTCTGGTACGCCTTGTGCGGCGCGGTGCCTCTGCTGTCCAACTTCCTGACCTTTCTGCTCCATCCGTCCCTGCCCGGTTGGTTTCCAACCCGCTCCATGCTTCATCGGGGTCATTATCAAAGAACGTTTTCTCATCCAAAGACACTCGCAGGCGCGCCGGGAACATCAGGGAGTATTGAATGCCTTCCTCTCGGAGGGCCTTCTTGATCGTCAGTAACGAGGCTCGATGTCGCTGTACATAAAAAGTATAATCCGGGAACAGTGACCCATTATTATTGTCCACTCTGTATGGGCCTGCGGTGCGTGCTTTATGAAGCAGTAGATCCCTGTCCTTGTAATGAAGCAAGCGGGCCACCACAGGTCTAGACGGTCTCCCAGGTGCCAACGAGCGGGCAGGCACCCTGTGCGCCCTCTCCAAGGTGTAAAATGGTGTCAGGCCCTCAGGGGCAACCTCAGTGCGCAGCCACTGTTCCAGGTAGTCTATCATGCTGTCCCCTTCCACTCCTTCCAGAAGGCCCACTACCCTGATGTTGTTCCGTCTATTACGCCCTTCTGCATCTCCGGCCCTCTTGTCCAGCACTTGGAGCCTGCGAGTGACTTCTCCCATTTTAGCATCCATTGCCTTCTGAGCCGGTTTTAAGACCTCCAAGGTAGCCTCAGCTTGCTTCACTCGGTCAGCCAGCTTTACATGATCTGCCCGGAGGAGTCCCAGTCCCAGTGACACTTGAGCAATGTCTTGTTGGAGCGCCTCCTTTGTATCCGTAATTGCTCGGAGGATCTGATCCACCAGCTGTTGCATCAGCCCTTCTGGGGCCGGCTCAACCACATCTCGCTTCCGCTCCTTCACTGCCTCCTCCTCCGGCTCCGGGGGAGCCCCACCCTGTCGGCCCCGCGGCTTCCCCCATGGGTGTCAGATGACTTGGCCACCAGTCCTGGTCTCACCATCCAGTTCCTCCTATAATCTGGTGACGTGGGTCCCCCGTTAGTCGAAAGTATGGGTTCTCCGAGTCGTCGCCCCCTCCATCCACAACGCTCCCAGTGTCCTCACCCGTCTCTACTTCCTGCAAGCATCCCGACAGGACAATCCACTCTCAGGCAAAACCCTTAGCCGCCAGGCAAGGGTGCATCAGACCCAGCAGGACCACCGCGGCCTCGTAAGGATCCCCTCACGCTTGAGATAATCCAGCGGGGTTCCCCAGCCTACAGAGCCAGCCTTCACAGGAGGGAGATCCAACAGTCCGCCACCAATCAAGTATCCCAATCCAGAGCCAGATGCCGCTGCAAGCCGCAGGGGGCAATTACTTCTGCCCACTAGTGTCGTCACTCCCACAAGCACCACGGAGCACCCTGCCAGTCACTCCTCCAGTCCAGAGTGCCACAGTTCACTTCAGTCCACTCATGCACTGCCAGCTGGGGGCCACGCCACATCCAGCCCCCGCCGCTGGCTCCGGAGGTCCGCCCGCAGCCTCCAAGCAGCTCTACCGCAGCGGGCCACCCACACTGAAATGACCGGCAAGCTCACTCCTCTGCCCGCTGGCCAAATTGTGGGCAGCTCCACTTCGTCCCGAATTCACGAGGTCAGGGCCCCCCCAGTGTCACATCACAGCTTCCTGTGCTTACTCCAGTTAGCGGGGTAGAGCTAACCCCCCACTCGCGGTCCAGTAAGTAGGCAGCAGCTAACTCCGCCCGCGACAGTCAAGAGCGGGAGCCCATCTCGCCCCCACCGCTAGTGCAGGAGTTGCTCGCGGGCCGCTGGAGCCAGGGTCTCCACATGTCCTCTCTGGTAACTCCCCTGGCACTGTATAGTCCTCCCTGTCTCTCTGCAGCCGGCAATGCACTTCGCTTTGGCGGCCGGGTGTCTCCAATATCCCCCTCCGGGGCCGCACCGTCAGGAGACCGCTCACTCCTTGCACCACTCAGGGGGGGGCCAGGATCCCGCTACAGGCTCCCGCCTCAGATCTCGGGGTAGAACAGGGCCTCGCCGTAGGCAGGGCCGGGTTCCCTCTCGCGGCCCAACAAACAGATAGTGGCTGAGTCCGCCCGCTATGGCCGAGCACAGAGGCCCGTCTCACCTCTGATGTCAGAACAGCCGCCGCTCACAGGCCATCGGTGTCGGGACCCCTGCCCGTCTTCTTCAACGATACGCCGGGCAAGGTGCAGTCCTTCCCGCTCCTCTTCTGCTAGTAACTCACTGCGACATTGCAGCCAGACACTCCTACGACCCCCCAGGGGCCACGCTACCAGCAACCACTTCACTCTCCTCACGGTTCCTCCGGAACTCAACGCTCGTAAGGGGGGAGAGCCCTCGTCCCTCTAGGGCTCCAAACTACGCCTCCCCTCCGGCACTCCCTAGAACTCGAGCCATGGAGTCCGGCGCCATTTTCTTTCCATGCAGGCCGGGTTTTCCCCCTCTTCGTGTCGCTGCTCGGCTCGGTCTCAGGCAGAATTAAAGCACCCAATTCTGTGCTGTGCAGGCTCCCACAACTGGAGAAACCCTCCCAGGGTCACAGAAGAGCCTGCTCGGCTCTTCGTGCAGGATAGGCGGTGAGGTCGGCGCGGAGCTCTTGGCTCACGGAACCGTCCTCATCGGCAACCAAGCCACGCCCCTCATCGTGGCGTGCACCATGTCATGATAATTGGACAGCAGCCATGCTATTTGTCATGCAGTGTCACTTATATTGTCAGTGTGGCTCACAGACGTGCAGCTTTGCTGGTTTTGGCACATGTGCATGGGTTGGTTGTGAGATTGGTGCGGTGTGGCGAGGTGCTCCCTTTTGGCCATAGTGGACGGGGTCCTACTTGCTCTTTGTATGTGTGCTGCAGTGTGCCAAGGGGATCAGGGACATGATCCAGAGTAATAGTGGGTGTGCAGTGTACTTTATTCACTTGTGCATGTATGCCATTGTGCCCATCTCCCCCCATCCCCCCAGTCCCTAGTCGGTACTCACCCTGTTGATGTTGTGTCAGGTCATGTTGAGCAGTGTCCGGACCCCCAACTCCTGGCACCGTATCCCGATGACTGTGGCCGCCATTTCCTCCATGTCATCCACGGGTGTCGTTCCGATTGCGTGGAAGGAGGAAAGGCGACTTCCGGTCCAAGGGAGGTTAGCACTCTAGCATTCGCGCTCCTCCTCTATATAACCGGATGCTTTACCCGACGCGCAGCGGACGCGTATAGGCAAGGCAGAATCTCTGTTCTATCCTGTTTTAAGCAAATGTAAACTATTTTAACCTGATTTAGCGCTGTCTTTTAAAAACGTCATTTAACTTTGTTTTATGTGTATGCACTTTATTGGCACCTTTTTGCACTGATTCGCGCCATGTCTTCCGTTGTTCTCTTCCTGGCTGCCCCTTCCTGGTCCACCACGGGTGTCGTCCCGATTGTGTGGAGGGAGGAAAGGCGAATTCCGGTCCAAAGGAAGTTAGCGCTCTAGCATTCGCGCTCCTCCTCTATATAACCGGATGCTTTACCCGATGCCCAGCGGATGCGTGCAGCAGGCGCGCCAGCTGCACGCCAAAGGCAAGCCCGTCTGCGCCCGTCTGCGCCGGGCCGGGCCCAGGGGCCACAACCCCTGTCGGTTTTTCGGCCGAAGCCATATCATATAGTCCATTACACCTCCATGAGCTTCGGACAGACATCATGGAAGCATGCCGGCATTCCATGAACGCGATGAATGGTAATGCGCAATGTTCCTATTGTGACTTTGCATTCTCGTCCCCCACTAAAATTTTAGTAAACACTGACTGCCCTTCCACTCTAAAGATGTTTTCCCTTAATTGCAGATCTTTCACTAAGCACTCCACAGAACTTTCGATGTTGTTGGACGATTTAAAGTCCGACGTCCTTTTTTAACAGAGACGTGGCTACATAATGAACCTGAGCGCATTCTTGCGCAAACCCTTCCTCCCGACTACTCCATAAGTGGGTCCGATCATAAGACCGGTAGAGGCGGGGGTATAGCCATTATATTTAAAAAGATTTTTAACTGTTGTATTATTGCAGACCCCGTAACAGATTGTGAAAGCTTGGCTTTCTTCGTAGAGGCCTCTCCTACCAGAACCTTTTCCGTCCTCCTAGTATAGCACCCTCCTGGCAGTTCTAGACAATTCTTTGAAACATTCCCTACCGCAATTGCTGACTTAGCCCTGGGACCAGCCAATTTCATGGTGCTTGGTAACCTTAACGTACACCTAGATGATCCTGCTGATAATTTGACTAAAGAACTGACTGAGAATCTGTTAGCACTCCAGCTTACGGAGAAAGTGTTGAAACCCACTCACAATAAAGGTCATCTATTGGATCTAGTTTTTAGCAACTGTAGCGAACTCACGGTAGGACCCCCCGTCCCTCTTCCTTGGACTGACCACCTCCTGATCCCTTTGACTTGGGACATTCCTGGACCCGTATACCCCCCCAATATAATTCCGGTCCGAGAGCGGAACTGGTGAAGGCTTCCTGTTGATCAATGGAACTTGGCTCTAGAAACCACTAGACTCACCCATGACCTTAACATTAATTTAGCCAATGCTATTGAAACATTTAACTCTTGGATCCAAGGTTCCTTGGATATAGTACTCCCTAAGAAATCCTCCCATATAACTTACAGACTGAAAAATGCCCCTTGGTTCACTCCTAAATTGAGGGAACTTAAACAATGCTGCAGAAGGCTTGAAAGGAGATGGAGAGTGAATTATTCAGCTCTAAGCAAAATTGAATATAGGGATTCTATTAGATCCTACAAATATGAAATCAAAGTCACTCAAGCTGTGAACTCTACCAAAGAAATTTTTAAAATCGCTAAAACTTTAATCAAACTGCCGCAGAAACCTCCTCTGCTAGATGATGTTCTTACAGACTGTAATAATATGGCAGAGTTTTTTCAACCGAAAATTCAGTATATATATCTCACTTTTTCACCTCCTTAGTCCATTAATCTCTGGACTTCCCTTTCAGAGCCGATTGTAGGACCTCAACTCCTACTAGCACACAATCCGCTGCTGGATCTTGCTTCATTGGAGCTAATTATGACGAATATCAAATCGGGCTCTCCCATAGACCCCGCCCCCCCCCCCCAGGCTCTCTCTTTGGTCGCAGAGACTATTCGTCCTGCGATTCTTGACCTGGTGAATTCCTCTATCTCTACAGGGGAACTGCCATTGGCCTGGAAATGTGCGATGGTTAAGGCCCTTCTTAAAAAACTTAATCTGGATCAGGCCAACTTGGCTAACTACCGTCCCAGTTCCCTTCTGCCCTGGGTGAGTAAGATTCTGGAGAGACACATAAATACCATGCTTCTAGCCTCTCTGGAGTCTAATAATCTCCTTCACCCTTCCCAGACTGGGTTTCGTCCCCAGCTTGGTACTGAGACTGCCCTTCTTGCAGTGACAGAGGAAGCAAGAAGGATTCTAGATCAAGGGGGCACAGCGGCAATTATCCTCCTTGATCTCAGTGCCGCTTTTGATACTGTTAACCATAATACTCTGATCTTTAGACTCAGGAATCTAGGAGTATCCGGATCGGCAGTAGCATGGTTGCAGTCTTTTCTCAGCGATCGCTCCTTTAGGGTTTTTGAGGGAAATGTTGTCTCCAACCAGATGCATCTCAGTTGTGGGGCTCCCCAGGGCTCTGCCCTGAGCCCCACACTGTTTAATGTTTATATGAGACCCCTGGCAGAGATTGTCCATCCATTTGGCATAGAAATCATCACCTATGCAGATGATATGCAGCTCGTGGTGGCACTTAACCACCCAGAGGGGTCATCTAGCACCCTAGGCTAGGCTGTTGCCTAGAGGAGGTGGCCAAATGGATGGAACTCTCATGCCTCAAACTTAACAGGGACAAGACAGAGCTTATGCTCCTGGGCAACTCCCCTTCCTTTAATCCGGCATCTCTCTAGCCAGACTGCCTAGGCCCTGCCCGGCCCCTAAAGACCAGATTAAGAGCCTTGGTGTATGGCTGGATTGCTCACTTACCTTCAATCAACAGGCAACTAAGCTTTCAGCAACGTGCTTTGGTCTACTAAGGATGCTCCGAAAGGTTGTCCCCCTTCTCCCTTTCCATGACAGAAAAACCATGGTTCAAGCGCTGATCCTCTCCCGTTTGGACTATGGGAATGCTTTATACCTGGGAGCCCCACAGTATACCATCAACAAGCTCCAAATTATTCAGAACTGCGCTGCCTGCAGGCTCCTGCATATTCCTCATCGGCAGCCCGTTAAACAAGCTCTAAGGAACTTGCACTGGCTGCCGATTAGGGAAAGGATTCCGTTTAAGGCTATGTGCCTGGCCCATAAAGCCTTTTGGAAGAATGGCCCGTCCATTCTCCAATCTCTGATCATTCCTTATAAACCGAGGAGAGACCTTCGGTCAACTACCGCTTTCCTTGCCCTTCAACCCAGAATAAGGAGAGCCAAATGTGGTGGGCGCTCCTTCTCATATAATGGTGCCATCGGTTGGAATGCCCCCCACTTTTACTGCAGAAAGAGCCTAATTTGCTCTCATTCCGAAAACTCTTAAAAACATGGCAGTTTTAGATCTGTAGTCACCCCTACTGTTCTGTCTCTTGTACCCGTCTGTAGCGCTGGGAGACCTCCGGGTAGCCATTGCGCTTTATAAATTTTATTTAATTTAATTTCAATCATTTCATCCAGCTCCTGGTGTGCTGCTGGACCCCCAACTCCAATCTAAGTTGCTGCTTTCATGTTGGCATTGAATTTCTTCTTGGTTTTGCCCGTCACATCATTCCAGCGCCTCTTGACCTCTTCCATTGTCCTCCTCAACGCTGCAACTGCATTCACATGGTCCAAGATGGTCTGCTATATTTGCGTCTTTGTTACCAATGACACGTTGGAGGTGATGAACAGTTGTTTGTAGGGTTCTATCACCTCCGTAACGTTGATCCTGTTTTCCAGCGGACTGAACTGCGTCTTCCTCTTCCTCTTCTCCTTGGCCTTCCCCGACCCCGGGGTTCCTTGCTGGTCGTCTTTGGGGCTTTGGAGGTTCGTGTTGTCCTCTGCACTATGTCCGGGTGCGCCCATGGTGCTACGCAGGTACATTTTTTTATGATGTTTCTTCTCTGCCTTTATAGTTCATCTTTCCGCATGACATGTGGGAATTGCAGGCCTGTTGCTAGTTATCAAAGATTTTTGTTTCGTGATTTGGGACATCGCAACTTTTTCAGCGTTCGTGTTTCGCATTTTTTCAGCATTGCGTTGATTTTAACGCGGTCATTTGTCGCGTTATCATGAGACTATCACATGGTGCCGCCGGGTTGAGAAAACAACGTTAACAGTGCGTTATTTCCTGTGATGTGCAAAGTTGCATTAAGATAATTTTACGATAATTAACACACATTCTTGAGAATATCCCCCAATGTGTGTTGCTGAAGAGCCTGGAGATTGGATATTCTATGTTTCAGTACAGGTTTAATAATTTGAGAGGAGGATATCCCCACCGCCTCAATAAACTCACTCTGGTTAGGTCAAAACACAGTTATGAGAAAATCTCACCTCAGCCCTGATAGCAAAAGAAAGTAACATTGTATTGAAAGCTGACTTTAACTTTGTGTTTGAATTTTAGGCTACATGAATTCACTAACAGTTGGAGGGTTTACATGCCAGTGTCTCATTCTCCTACAGTGTCACTCTAAACCTGCATAAGGGGCAGGTCTGCAACCAAATGATTGGGATGTAGAAGCCAGCACAAGACGGGAGGCACAGATTTCAGGAACATTTTGCTAGATATTGTCCACCAACACCACTAATCTGCCCAGACTAAACTGACATGCAGAGTAGGAGTGCTGTGTGACATCAGCTTCCTCTTCAGATCCCAAATCCATTCACTCATGAATGATGGATGAAAAAAACGGGTAATTCTTCCTGTGATGCCCATTTCTCATAAAAGTGCCTGATTCTAGCTATGGTTATTTCCCAATTAGGCTACTGAAAGACCATCAACACAGAGCGCCCAGAAAAGGACATTTTCAAACTCTCAGGAGTCCGAAACCAGTCAGTCCAGCTCATTTTCTACCTAAAATGCTAAGATTATATCAGGTCTACCATCAAAATGCTAAAATGGCTCCTTGTAAAATAAAGATTGCATGTCAAATACTCGGCTTTTCCACAATTGTTGCATGGGCAGCTCCATGGATACCTCTACTAGGCCTTACATCTATTCTAACTTGTCATAAGCCTGACGTCAGCTATCCAAAGCCCGGTTGCCAATAATGAGCCAGATTACGAAAGTATTTGGGGGTAAATTGCTTCATGCACACAATTAATTCTCTGAGAAAAGCACTTTAGACACTTAGGAACCAACAAAGACGCCCCCAAGTCCAACAGAGGCCTGAACCCATCCCCCCTACATTTGACTAAAAGCGCAGTACTGTCTCTCAGTCTTTTTTTTACACCACTCGAAACCTAAGAGCATATCATGTCTTGCAGACACCTACAACTGGACCTGACACTCACTCACACTGCTGATGACACATGACCATTCTCGTCATGAACATTGCTTTTTCCATTGTATATACTGTGATCACATGAATTGAGTCCTATATCTTGGCTGTTCATTCTGTTGCTCCTCAAGAGTTATCCTTCTGCCTACTTCTGTCCCCTCTCAGCTTTGAGGTGACTCCGAGCTAAATGCATGAATAAATACATTGATTCTTATTTTTAATTTCTATGACCTCAGCTTGATGTAATTGCAGGGATTTTTTGGGGACATGCATGTTACATACAAATGAGGCCTAATTGCATGGTAGGCATGACAGTACTTATCCTTTAGAGTATGCACATTATTTTATAAATAAATTGGCATTAGTGGCGATAACAAAAGAAGCAGAAATGAATCAAAAATAAAAGCTTCCATTCTGCTGTTTAGGAAGCTATGTTCAGTAGAGCTAATGTGGAAGGAATCTTGTTTTTATACAATTGCCTGCCTTTTGGGCATGTCTGTAACTGAGGCTTTGTTCACATAGTAATGTGGGTGCAAGGAGCTGCACACGCAACCCGCCTCCCTCCACAGACAATCACTGGGGAGAAAGAGACCCAAGAATTAAAAAGGGGCATATAGGAAGATTGATTGCTTCCGTGAGAATACCGGAGAGCTGAGATTGGGCATTCTTTGAGGTATTCAAGGATAATACATGGGTTGGCATAACATAGTGAGATAAGCAGCTAATCGTGAAAACTGTTCCATAAGTGGGAGGCTGGAGATCATATAGGTGTAAAGTTGGTGAGGGTTTAGACCAATTACTAGTAGGAATGCATGATACAAGATTCTCATCATTTACGCTCAGAGTGTGTGTGCAGATTGTACATAATAAAAGACTAATTATTATAAGTGCCACTTACTGTGTGTGTCCACTGCTTTCAGAGATCAGATCAATGGTCCACAAAACTGCAAATATCCCTTGTAGATAAGAACACCGATGACAGAGTTCGTCTGACCCACAACACTCAAAGGGGCATATTATCAAGGCCAACATCGCCGCTTTAACATCCAGTTTAAGACAAAAAGCGTCGATTGAATTACCTCAGTATTAGCAAGGACACGCTAATAGGCATCAGCGTGTCTTTCCTTGTGTCAGTCGCTGTTTCACTAACGCCTCGCATCGCATCTCTAATGAGATGCAAAGAAGGCGTTCCCTCAGAAAACAACAGTGAAAAAGTCGCTAACCGCACATCGCGGTATTTACAAGCCGGACCCTGACACCCATAGCGATATAAAAAGCAGCGCTAACCGCGCTAATCGCCGTAAGGTAACATCTGCTAAATTTCAGACTTAGCTATATGTATAAAGGGAGGTGGATTGTCAGTCTACGACCACCATGGCGTATCGACAATGAATTCCCTATCGCTGCAGTGTTATCACTGGATTTCCAGCGATAACACCCCGCATTTCGCCGCTATCGCTGCATTAGTTATCGCCTTGGAGATAAGCGTTGATAATAACGCAATATCTCGGCGATGAAATGCTGCGATAGCCGGCGATATTTAAAACAGCGCTAAGCACGCTTTGCGATAATTATCGCAGCTCCTTGTTAATATGCCCCATAATCTAGATGAGTCTAACTCATAATAGAGAAGAATGAGACACCTGCCTGTATTCCTTTTCTCTAAAAGGCAGTGATAAGCAAACAGTCCTTGGGTTAAGAAAATCTGCCCGAGTGTACCCCATGTTTAGGGGTGTTCAAGAGAAGCTGTACAGAGTTAGGCTCCACAGTTTGCAGTGGGCAACATCTGTCATGGTATTTTATATTATAGTCTACTAATTGCTGTTATACTCTTAAGACAGAGGTCTTCATATGCAATAGAGTTAAGACAACTCCTCTACGTGCATAGGCTGTTATTCATGTCAGTATTCCTTGTCCTGCTTATATTTTACAGGAACTTTACACCAGAAAAAAAACACCCACTGTGACTTTTATGTTCACTAGGCCTTACTGTGTTTGTGTAAGCACGGATGAATGAGAGGTCTCTACATCAATGGGGATCATGGTCCTGAAGAAAGCCCTGGACCTCTGAGGAGCCCCAGAGAGCCTGAAACATGTCGACCTACAGGATAGTGGAGCAATAACTATCCCACCTATCCCATTGCTTCGTTTTTAATATCCCTCCAAGGAATCCACAATAAATTCTGATAAAGGGCCCTTTGAGAGAGATTTCTAGTATCCTAAGATCCCTCACCTCAATAGGATGGTATTTAATGCCATCAAAGCGCTTCCTGTAAACACAGGAAGCCCATCCGCCCCCTAACAAACTGTTGAGCAGGTGTGACAATTCAACTAGATAGCCTCGGGTTTTTTTGTATATGTATTTGGGCGGAAGAGTCTTGAGCTGACCTGCCCTCTCTTTCCATTCTTCGTTGCAATTATGGTATTTTACACATATTCAGAATTTTTGTATTTCACATCTGCATAGACTGTATTCATATTAATAATGTAAAATAAATTCATTTTTTTCACAATGCTGTGTTTTCAGAGCAAAAAATAAACTAGAAATATATGAAAATAATCCATTGAGGTTGGGTTGGGTCGGCTCCAAGATGGCTACCTTCGTTTGGAGCTCTCTCAATTTTCCTTTGCAGGCCCATGAAGTGCTACTGGGAGACAGGAAGGGCTTTAAGAGGGATGACAAAACTGGGGGTCTCCCATAGTGGCGTGGCCTATGTAGTTAAGGACGTGACTTAGAACACTGAAGCTAAAAATCTGTACTTAGCATAGTGTGCTGCCCACTGGTTTATGCTGCTTCTGTCCATTCATCCAGATATATAACACAAGTAATATTACACCTACAACAAGCCAGAACTATTGGCTTTGTCAATGGTTGCAAACTGCTTAAGATAAATAAGGAACAACTATGACTTAGTTGTATATCATATTGAAAATTCTTCCATTCTTGTGTGTGAGGTTGTGGCTAAGGCTAGAGCTAGCGACTTTCGAGCCGAGAAAACAGGTTCGAGCTTCAGGTCGGCTCAACATCCTGTGATTCAGCTTTTTCTCCCACCCTGAAGGTAAAAATGGAGAGCCCGGAAGGGACGCATCTCTGAACCGGCTTTAAAGAAATGGCGGTGCTAAGCACCGGCAGAACCCGGCCCACTTAAAACCCTAGGGACAAGTGAGGCTCTATGCCCCTGCTGGTGTGAGGGCTGAAACCGAAGAGGCGCTTGTCCTGTTTCCGAGAGGATGGCACATGCTAGGACTGGTCCTTGGAGGTGAAGGACTGGGCTATTCTAAGGCCCAGCGGTGCCAGGGGACAACACCTGAAACCTTCGTGGGTTACCTGTTCCGGCGTACAAAACACAGAGACACGGGACACTTACTGCGGCGTCAAAGATCAGCGTTTATTTACTGCAGGGATACAGAGGTCGCAAGAAGTACACAACGTGTAGGTTCTGGGAGACTGCTTCGAATTGCAAAAGTGGATCGCTCCTTTTATACACATTTTCGTCATAACACAACATGACAAACATAGGTTACAACTCAGTTCCCACAATAAACTTCAAAAGGGTCGCATTCATGTTTCAGAAGCCCGGAACATAATTACAGCAACATTGCCGGTTCCCAACTGTAAAAGCACATTATCCCCACATTAAGCACATTCCATTCTGACTGTAAACACATTAAGAGAAGGGACAGAAACAGATGCAAAGGAAGAACAAGGATGCATAACAGATTGAAAAAGAGTGTAGAGAGTAATAACAGAAACTTGATTGCAGGATCAAAGACCTCGTGCCTAATGCATGCATGACTGAAACAATAGACCAGCACGGCAAGATGAGCCTTAAGCGGGGCCATCTGCCTTTGCCGTGTCATTTCCCCTATCATAAAAGACACCCTCAAAGAAACACGTGTCCTTCGTGAAAACTTGGGAATCCCAGGGTCACAAAGCGGACAAGGTCCGTTCGCTGGCTACTTGATGGTAAGAAACAAAATGGATGCCGCATCTAAAATGGAACCCGAGGGTTCGGATGGACATACCTAGGAATGAGACGATCCGTACATAGTGGCGTAGCGAAAACGCGTACACCCACTAAACTCGTCATTTGCGGTTCATAGATACCAAACTCGTCCATATTCGAACACACCCAAAAAGTGTCGTTCCGATTCACACGGAACCTCAGACGCTCCTTTTGCCCTCATGTAGGCAAGCACTAGTCGAGATCAGAATCGATTTCGATATTCATCAAATCGTTCAGCTGTTGCTGGAACATCATTCTATCCATCAATGTCTCCTTGGTAACAGAGGGCTGTCTTATACACGTTGTAGCACAAAGACTACATAAGGCAGGACCACACTGCACACAAAGACAACACGTGAACAGAAACGTTACAACAACCCCTACGATCATCAGAATCTTCCAACCCCAAGTTGATAGCAGACCCCAAAACCATCCTAGAAGTGTCCAATTACCTTCGTGCACGTGTATGGACTCGGAGATCTTATGCAACTTCGAGATGGCTTGGTAAACAGTTGGAGCGTTGTCAGGAATGAAAATGCAACAACTCGAATGGATGACTTTGCACACACCACCTCTATCTGCAAGAACAACGTCTAGAACCATACGGTTCTGCAACGTCATGAGTCTATCCGCCTGAAGTTCTGCTGTTAAATTACCAAGAGCACTCGCAGTTATGTTAGCAGTTGACTCTACCACACGGGTCAACTGTCTTAGGTTCCTACTATTAACCATAGGTCCCCAAAACGGCAAGAAACCCTTAAAGAAGTCTCCTGCTTCTTGACCAGCAGTATCCTCTTCGCTAATAACGCCTCTCACAATTCTAGTTTTGTGATAGTCTGAGGCAACTGTAAAAGTCGGTGGCAAAAGATTCGCAATATAACAGGTACCCGAGAAGTCACGGGGCAACCACGTATAGGCACGTTCATAACATACAAAATAGGTACCCTTGGCAGTCAGAAAAACAGGGGAAGAGAGCATCGGTAGAACATACGTATCAGTACAAGCACTGTTCCCAAGTTGTACTCTCGGATTTCGACCCAAACCTTTCAAGCAGAAATTACCGAGGTGGGGTACGATCCATATTGGAGACGAGCTCTTAAGCTTTCTATCACCCACTGACGTACTATACTCAGCCTCACTCAGATCCTTATAGGCTTGCACCTCTTCACCTGGAATAAGCGATGCATCAAAAACATCTCTATCTAAATCCGCAATCACTATCGCCAAAGGCTTGTGGTACGGACCAGGACCAAAGCTTGCAGAGCGTGGCTCTCGACTGGGGTAGGAATCTAGTGCACTACGGAACATAGTTTGGAATGCTCGAGCTGACCCTTGGGAGCTATAAGGAAGAACCAGATACGGAATACCCCTATCCATGGTATGTGGCATTAACCCACACACCCAACAGTTGGTAGTATTCATCACCAACTGATGCTGATGTAGGAGTTGAACGAAGGAGTTATTCATGAATTCCGCATGTCTAACCTGTTCATGTTGGGGCAGAGGATGAAAAGAATGTGGAGAAATAGTGGTAATAGAGCTTGGTTTAGGAGAAAGAGTAGGTGAAATGGAAGGCAATAACGACTGTATTCCAAAATACGCTCCACCCACCAATAGCATAGACACAGTCAGAAACAGCAGAAATACCTGAAACAAAAAACATTTAGTTCGTACAATCTTATGCAATTTTGATTTTTGCGCCGACATCCTTTCTACTTCCAACAGCTTAGAGAATGCCATCCTCTAAAAACCGTCCGTGACGTACTTGACGCACTTCGTTCTGAGTAGCGATTATCAATTCCCAGGAGTTCCCAGGAGTCGACACGGTTAACCCGGATGATAGGTTTTCCTAAACACTCAGCTTAATACAAATCTCTTAGCTGTGAAAAGTACACATAAAAAGGAACTCAAAAAATCAGAAAAGGATGTAATTGTTCGTAATGTTCGTGGCACCAGTAAAGGAAAATATAAGAAAAATTTTATTAGTCTCTGTTACGTGGACGAAGAAAGTATCGATGTCTTCCAGGTCGGGTCTGTTCTTCAAATAATTGTTCAGCTGGTGAAACAGTGTTCAGTCGATTGGGTGACGATTCAGACCTCGAATTCTCTACAACGGACGACTCATCAGGTGTGTCTGACTGCAATGAATTGTCTCTTACAGGTTGAGCATCGCTAAATGGCACAAAGCATAGAGGGGTCTCGGTTTCCGTTGCCGCTATACCAGTCCTCACCCAACCATCTGTTGGTGAAGGGATCGGCACCTTCTTGGTATGGCCGGCGTGTACCCAGTTCTTTCTGCCTTCCAACCGAACTGCAGTCCTTGTAGCCAATAGCACTTGAAAGGGTCCCACAAATCTTGGCTCCAAGTTGCGTTTTCGGCCAAAATTTCGGGTAGCGACCCAGTCACCTGGTTGGAGCCGATGTCCAGGACCCTCTGTCTGTGCCGGCAAAGCTTCAAAGACCTGTTGATGAATTAACCTCAGTTTAGTAGTCAGATCATGAAGATAATCAATTAGCATTGGATACTCAAGACTACCAAAGGCCTTAGGTCTCGGGACTCCCCAAATGTTCGCAGGGCGGCCGAACACAATCTCATATGGGCTAAGCCCTACTCGAGAGTGTACAGTCGCTCTGGTTGATAGGAGAGCCAGAGGCAAGGCATCAGGCCATGACAAACCAGTCATAGCTTGTATCTTCGCAAGTTTCAGCTTCAGAGTACCATTGTACCCTTCAACTAAACCCGCTGCCTGAGGATGATTGGCGCTATGGAATTTCTGTCGAATTCCAAGGCCCTTACACACACTCTGCATCACATTTCCCACAAACTCGCTTCCATTATCTGACCACACAATCCGTGGCATTCCATACCGAGGAAAGTATTCCTTCAGTAGGACTTTCGCTGTGGACAGGGCAGTATTATCCTTAAGAGGATAGGCCTCAATCCATCTGGAGAACGCACAAACCACAACCAAAACATACTTTAAATTATTGCATCTCTCCATATGGATGAAGTCCAGCTGAATAACCTCAAAGGGACAGGCAGGAGGAGCAAAATGACCAGGTGGAGTGGGGGTGCCCTTGCCAGGATTATGCATCAAACACACCATACAATTCTTAACCACCCTCTCAGCACACTTAGCAATACCATCATTCTTCCATACAGGAGACAATAACTTGCATATACCTTTCGCACTAATGTGTGACAACCCATGAGCCATAGTCACGACGGCTAATACATACGCATCCGGTAACATCCACCTCTGACGTTCCGACAAATCAACCCAACATCCATGCATGTCCAACTTTCCCGTACTTTCTTTCCATTTGGTCCTTTCAATCTCAGTGGCCTCATTCTGAATTGCTTTCACACTCTCAACAGTGTCCTCACACATACCAGTCTCCGTCGGCCACCTCACCGAACTCGTAACATACATTCGGGTTGCAAGATTCTTAGCCGTTTCCTTAGCAATCTCGTCCGCAAATGCATTACCACGACCAACGTCATCCGTAACCTAGGCAATGTAAGTGCATCCAAAAGATCATTCACGAGCTGTCCGTGTTGGATCTTCGTACCATGCGATGTCATAAATCCTCTTTCTCTCCACAATCGACCAAAACTATGCGCAACACCGAATGCATACTGACTATCGGTGAACACATTCACTCGCTTTCCCTTAGACAAAACACACGCTCTTGTTAATGCAATCAATTCTGCCGCTTGCGCTGAATTCTGACTCAATCTCGCGGTTTCCACAACTGTGCTCAACGTCACTACAGCATACGCAGTCGTCACATCACCATTCTGCAACTTAAAACATGAACCATCAACATACAAAGTGCCATCGGGATCTGTCAACGGAGTGTTTTTCAGGTCCACACGACCCTTCGTTTCTTCCTCAGTTCGTAAATAACAATCATGTGGTGGTACATCATCTGATTCCATATTAATCGGCAACAATGTCGCCGGATTCAGCACATTACAACGCTTGATCTGTTTATGACTTGCCAAAAGTGTCAGCTCATAGCCGGACAACCTTGCACTCGTCAGATGTTGAGTTTTTGTACGATTCAGGAGAGTGTCAACTGCATGCGGAACCATCACTGTGAGCATATTATCCATGACCAGACCTGCGGATTGTCGAATAGACACCGCAGCTGCCGCTGTCGCTCTCAAGCAACTCGGCAATGCTCTAGCTACCGGGTCTAAGGTCGAGGAAAAATATGCACATGGACGCTGCTTACCACCGAATTGTTGCGTCAAAACACTCAACGCACAACCTTCTCTCTCATGAACGTATAGTGTAAACGGCTTACTGTAGTCAGGAGTACCTAACACAGGAGCCGAACACAACGCATCACGTAGGTCAGAAAAACTTTTCTGGCATTCTTCCGTCCATGGCAAAGGAGTCGAAACATCCTTGCACGTGAGAGCTATCAATGGCTTCGCTAACAGTGAAAAGTTTGGAATCCACTGTCTGCAGTATGACGTGATACCTAGAAAGGCACGCACATCTCTCTGAGTTGTTGGCACAGTCATTCGAGCAATTGCTGCAATTCTTTCAGGGGTCAACCTTCTTCCCGCCTTTGACAATAAGTGACCTAGATAGGTTACTTCTTGACAACAATATTGTAGCTTAGAAGGTGATACTTTGTGATGTAAGTCACATAGATGCTGTAACAGTGATACTGTAGCAGTTTTGCAAATCTGTTCAGTGTCAGCAGCTACCAACAGATCATCAACGTACTGAATCAAAGCCGCACCAGCCGGCAACACGAACGCATCGAGTTGATTCTTTAGAGCTTGGCTGTAGATCGATGGACTCTCACAGTAGCCCTGAGGTGCGCGTTTGAACCTGAAGCTACGACCACCTAATGAGAAACCGAATAAATCTCTGCTTTCCTCAGCAATCGGAATGCTAAAGAACGCATTCTTCAGATCGATTACCGAGAACCATGATGCAGAAGCTGGAATCAGAGTCAGCAAAGCTGTAATGTCAGGCACCACGGGAAACTGTGGAACAACGATTTTATTTACCTCCCTTAAATCAATAACAAAACGATACACAGGAGGCTTGGATGGATCAGTTCGTTTCAAAATAGGTAACACAGGACTATTACACACGTTACCCCGTGTTTCCTCGATGACATTTTTATCGATCAAATCGTAAATGATCGCTAAAAGTGCTCGTTCTCCATCAAGAGAGATACGATACTGGGGAATACGCGGCAGTCGCACATTTGATTTCAATTGAACAACATAAGGTGGTATATCCAGTAGGCCGACATCATTGGGACCTGTCACCCACAAAGAATCAGGAAGAGAACTCAATTCCGGTGGGAGCTTATCAGTCAACAAATACATAGGAGAGATCCCTCTCTGACCTAGTGTAAGCTCCACTCCCGCAGGAGAGCAGTACAAAGTCGCATATAACCGCTTCAATAAATCCAGGCCCAAAAGATTCTCACCACAACCAGTAGTCAAAATCAAGTTAGCTTTTAACTCACGAGACCCAATTGTAAGGGGCAAAGGGCTAGAAACTGGATTGCTAACGGGGGCGCCAGAGAATCCAACGGAAACATTCGTCAAGCCAGACAAAGGCGCGCCAGGGAGTTTCGAATGCATGATAGAACTTTTCGCTGCACCAGTGTCCAACAGAAAAGGCTCAACTACGCCCAATGTAGCAACTGCGACATAAGGCCCTCTCTGATCAACCGGAACTGATACTTCTCCCTTCCTTTGTCCACGGCTGTCCTAGTAATTACCGTCAACACCAACATCATGTTCGACATAATAGTCGTCCACATGATACTGTGTGGATCTACCAGACGATGGATCGCGCCGATCAAAGCAATTTTGCAAATCTGATGAAGTGGCAAGACGCTCGTTCTGATTCTGAGTAACGCCACGACCTCTACCACGTGATGCTTGTTGAGGACCACTACGACCTCCTCGAGCCGAAACACCATTGTTCCGGTCACGCAAAACTGGACAATTAAACTTCAAATGACCCTCACCCCTACAATATGCGCATTGATTGTACCCCAACACAAAGTGAGGTGTAGAGGAGTCATTACGCGACTGCGATCTAGAAAACTGCGATTGTAAGCGATGTGGCTGTTGCGAGTCATTTGGATTCGAACGCGGAGGATACGCTTGCTGCAATGAGACCTTTGTTTTAAGATCCTTTGTTTTCTTATCTGCGCGTTCGCTTTCTTCTTTCTCTCTTTTTTCGTAGTATTGGGCCGTGGCTAATATCTGAGCAGTGGTAGAAATGGCCCACGAACTTTCAGAATTCTTCAACTTGTTGCTTAGTTCAGGCAACAAATTCGATACAAATTTATCAACAAACAATCGCTGACCTCCCTCAGAGCTCATATCCTGACCACTATGATCAATAAATGCCTCCTCAAATCTCGTGAAGAAATCGGAGACGCTCTCGTCCTTCTTTTGTTTGCACGCAGACAATTTGTCCCAATTAACGCGTATTGCTGGCATAAGTGTCTTCATAAGTGTAATTATCCTCTGGGGCAGATTCTCAATGAGCTGTTCAGGTTTAGCCCCACCAACTTGCCGTCCGTCAGCCGCCGCAAGAGCAGCCCAATCACCGCCTAACTCAGCTGCGTGATTCTCTTGACGGATTTTCGCCCAAATCGGTTGAGGTACTACGTTACCAAACAACATGTCAATATCGGCAAGGTTCATGACAGTAGCATCCACTAATTGGGACAACTCCTTATAATAACCTGCAGGATTTTTACGGGGGTCGGGCAAGGTTTGCTTCACCTGCAAAACTTCCGATCGCTTCCATGGGAGGTGTATCCAAACTCTCTGAAAGTGTGGTAGAATAGCAGGATTAGCATTAGGATCACCTGGCATCCATACTGGGGGAACTTCCCGCATAGGATACTGACCAGGTTTTGCCATCCACTCCTCAGCTGCATCCTTAAACAATGCTCGAGGTTGCACTATAGATCGAAAAGATAACAGACGCTCTAGAGCACGTCGGACATTATCACCTACAATCGTACCAGTCGAAAATTGATTCTGAAGCTCAGTGATCTCGGGCGGTACATTATCTACCTCCTCATTATCCCATTCTTCTCTCAAGAATTTACACATTTCCTCGAACACGAATCTTTGCGTGGGCTCATTAAACTGAGAAAATGTCTCAAAAACTATACGCGAAGCGTACTTCGCAGGATGCCTAATCCATTTACGCGCCATTTTTACCAACAACTCACATTCCCTACCATCAGGAATTTGACTGCGCCTCTGAGCAACATCAGAAAGATCTGACCCGAGTACTGGTCCAAAAAACGGAGAATAGAGAGTAGCGACAGCATTAAATATACGACTACGAACAGAAGGGGAAGAAGAAGGAGGCACAGGAGCAACAACATTAGGAGTATGCGTAGAAACAGTAGCAGTAGTCGGGGTAACAGGAGTAGTAGTAAGATTGGGCGGAAGGGATACTGGCAAAGGAGCAGTAGGAAAAAGAGCGGGTAAAGGAGGGTGGATAATTTGCGGCACAAGGGGATTCGGAAGAACAGGAGGAACGGCGGGCTGACCAGCAGCCGCCAAAACAACAGGTTGAGGAACAAGAGGAATCACAGGACCCACGGTATCTGGAGCATAAGGAGGTGGTGATTTCAATAGATAAGACAATAATGGATCCTCTATCACTTCCTCTCCCGTCTTATCAGAACTAGATGGTAACACCGGATAACATTTATCCACCGCCATATGATGAAGTCTAGCACTAACTTCCTGCTCCTTCTCATCTTTGTCTCGCTGATACTGTTCTGCATTTCGCATCACCGTAATGACACCTTCTCTATTATTTTTCTTAATCTGTTTGATTTCTTTCTGCTTGGCCTCTTTGCGCCATAACCGAAAGGAATCAAACATGGCCGGCCTACCCTTCTTTTTAAACAATTTAGCTTCAAGATTATCTAATATTGCAGTTTCGAAACTACCATGTGATGGCCAACTAAGAACACCATCATTTTTAGTGTAACAAATCCAATATTCATTATATACAATAGGACCTACGCCGTGGCGACTATAGAGCTCATAAATTGGAGTTCCAACTGGAGGTATCGGGCATGAATCCTCCAGTCGGGAATCCGTGCTGCAACATTTAAGAAAACCAAACAAAGTACTACGGCCAGGCATCGTGCAAACTAACCGAGTTTACAAACTTCAAGGGCTATCGAATTACGATGTCCTCGCAAAAATGCAAGACCCTCGGTTTTTGGCGATTGCAATCGTCAAATAAAACCCAACAACTAAGAACCAACAACTAAGAACCACAAATGCAATGGAACCATGCAAACAACAAAGTAACCATCCCAAAAAGGAACTCAAAACCATAAACTCTGGGAGCGACCCACAAATACTTAACTGAAAGAGCAATGGCGTCACCAGGAAGGCCCGTCTATCGTCTCGCCGTACAAAGGACTACGCCAGGCGCCAAAACAGGTCGACAGTCGGGGCATCAGTCCGTCGCAGCCGTCAGGAGGCGGAAATCTTCGCGGGAAAAGTCTTCGGGCCACTTGTTTCGACAACTGGATCGATGAAGCGGGGTGCACCTTCCCTCGGAGATTTCACACGAAGTTCCTCACGATCATCGGGCTTTGGACCGGTACCGCTGATGTCGCCCAACGTTGGGCGCCAACTGAAGGACTGGGCTATTCTAAGGCCCAGCGGTGCCAGGGGACAACACCTGAAACCTTCGTGGGTTACCTGTTCCGGCGTACAAAACACAGAGACACGGGACACTTCCTGCGGCGTCAAAGATCAGCGTTTATTTACTGCAGGGATACAGAGGTCGCAAGAAGTACACAACGTGTAGGTTCTGGGAGACTGCTTCGAATTGCAAAAGTGGATCGCTCCTTTTATACACATTTTCGTCATAACACAACATGACAAACAAAGGTTACAACTCAGTTCCCACAATAAACTTCAAAAGGGTCGCATTCATGTTTCAGAAGCCCGGAACATAATTACAGCAACATTGCCGGTTCCCAACTGTAAAAGCACATTATCCCCACATTAAGCACATTCCATTCTGACTGTAAACACATTAAGAGAAGGGACAGAAACAGATGCAAAGGAAGAACAAGGATGCATAACAGATTGAAAAAGAGTGTAGAGAGTAATAACAGAAACTTGATTGCAGGATCAAAGACCTCGTGCCTAATGCATGCATGACTGAAACAATAGACCAGCACGGCAAGATGAGCCTTAAGCGGGGCCATCTGCCTTTGCCGTGTCATTTCCCCTATCATAAAAGACACCCTCAAAGAAACACGTGTCCTTCGTGAAAACTTGGGAATCCCAGGGTCACAAAGCGGACAAGGTCCGTTCGCTGGCTACTTGAGGGCAAGAAACAAAATGGATGCCGCATCTAAAATGGAACCCGAGGGTTCGGATGGACATACCTAGGAATGAGACGATCCGTACATAGTGGCGTAGCGAAAACGCGTACACCCACTAAACTCGTCATTTGCGGTTCATAGATACCAAACTCGTCCATATTCGAACACACCCAAAAAGTGTCGTTCCGATTCACACGGAAACTCAGAGGCTGATTGTGAAGCAGGTGCGGAATTTCAAAGCAATTCACAGGAAGACAGAACATGAGTGACATCATGTAAACCTATCACAAAGGGGAATCAGCGGTAACACCATTGCATACCCTCCCAAAAATAATACCGACTAACACAAAAGATCATAGGGAGCACCTCATGGGACACCCTATAAAAAAGGCAGCGCTCAACTCCACCAGAATAAGAGCTGCGGACTCTCTTTCATCGATATTTTGTCGAAGGGCTTCTGTCACTTTAAGAAGGGCAGATTCGGTGCTATGGACAGGTCTGAAGCCTTTCTGCAAAGGGTCCAGCAGCTGATGCTTTTCTAAGAAATCCACCAGGAGACTGTTCAGATGTTTCTCTTCCACTTTCCACAGAAAGGGAAGGAGAGAAATGGGTCGATCACTATCAGGCAGGGAGGGTCGAGAATAGATCTTTTATAAAAGCTGGATGACTTTACCATGTTTCCACCCAGCAGGCACCACTGCAGTGGACAAAGAAAGATTATTTAGGCTTGCAAAGATGGGGATAGGAATCTCCTCAGCTTTATGTATCAGATCTGGTTTAATCGGATCATCGGGGGAGCCCTACTTTACTTTACATATAAGGGCTTTGAAGGAAGCGTCATCCAGCTGTTCGGATTCCACCATCTTGAACCCCTGAGACAAGTCTTTGATGTAGGGCATCCAGAACCGGAGCTGGGGTTGTCACTTAAAAAGTGTATATGAATATCATTACATTTTAAATAAAATGATCCACATGTGTGCTGTGAATAAAATAAACAACAACAAAATAAACAAGCTTTGAGCAAGTCAAAAGATCTGGAGTTGGCTGCCAGTCTTTTAATTTTTTCAATGCTTATTTTGTTTTCTCATGACTTCTCTAAAACATTATTGCTGAGGGAGCTGCCAGGCCAAAACGAATTTCAAAAATTGCCTAAAAGGAAAAATCATTTTTGGTTTTAAAAAGCACTCAAAGTAGTCCCTGGCACTGAGGATAACTACTTTGTCTGTGCATGTGCTCCCTGTGAAAGAGCAGAATGCTGTCAGTCACAGATAACTTAGCCAATGGCTGAAGTGGGCTGACCCACTGCCTCATGTTGAATGCTATAGTGGACAGAAGACTATATAAATGACATAACAAGAGACCAATGGCGAGAAGGGCTGACTGAAAGACCCTATAATAAATATAATTTTTATAAAATCAATAGGCCTTGGATAATCAGACCTAACAATAATAAAAACAAGAAAATGCACTTTTCATGGCCCAGTCATACATCGCAGTACAGTGTCATGCTACTAGCAGTGCAAGGAAGCCACAACACACGTGTCCCCAACGTTACCCAGGTACTAGTGGTGATGGAAATGAGATAAATGGACTGCGTCAGATAAAAGTGTTTCATCACCCTTCCTAACTTTAATCCATGGCTCCCAGGTCAGCACAAGACAGGATAAGAACCCAATAAACAAAACAAGAATAATCACCGTGATGCAGCCGTGGGGAGGGGCCCAGAGGATGCCGAAGTTGGCAAAAGCGGGGACAGAAGGATAAATTATTAAAATGGTAAATCAAAATGACGTATGACACAAATGGAGTGAGAAAACGATGGAAGAAACTGAGTATGAGATATAAGACAGATTTAACAATAAAGGTACGACAAGAGGATGATCAAAAGAAAAAAGGAACACAAAAATTAATGAGAATATGGAATAGGGAAATATGAAAAGAAAATGAAATATGAATTTAAAGAATAGAGAGAAAAGAATGATATAAAATAGATTATGATCAAATGAATTCCCACAAAAGAACTGCACACTTGCTCAAAACTGTGCGCACACTG
Organism: Triturus cristatus; assembly: GCF_964204655.1. Classification (NCBI taxonomy): domain Eukaryota; kingdom Metazoa; phylum Chordata; class Amphibia; order Caudata; family Salamandridae; genus Triturus; species Triturus cristatus. The sequence goes on along the minus strand of NC_140589.1, from coordinate 1,603,625,375 downwards.
ATAAACCGTGAAGTGCACAATCGTCTCAATCTAATATGAACTTTTTTTGACTTGTACTTATTTTGGTTGTCAATTTACTTACTCATATACTATTGCGCGACGTCCTGTATGTCTGTAAAACGTACCTTTTGTCCCAAATTTTTGTCATGAATTTTGACCTTCTGTCCTGAATTTTTGTACTGTTATTTGACCCGTTGTCCTGAATTTTCACACCGACCATCCTGAATATTCACCCATGCCAGTTGGTCACCCTAATCATTCCTCTTTCACGCGCACTAAAGACACGTCAGTCATTCCCTGGTCTTATCTCCTGGTGTACGAAGTGGCAAAATGTTCACGTTTATTCAGCCATACGTATATATGAGACATTACCCTTTCCGGCACAGGTTGTAAAGAGCTGGGCCTGTACATTTCAATCGGAGACTACACATTCGTCCTTCCGCAAAGACGTGCACTGTGCTTCGTGCAGGAGACCGAACAGTTTTCAATTGTTAACAATTAGACCGACAGAAACCACATCTACAGACTCACTAAGGACGATTGGACTGAGCGGCCAGCACTGTACAGGGTTCGAACTACAGGTCTCCTGAGGCGAGACCCAAAGACTGCCCCTTCTGTTCACTATAATATTCACCGTATGAGAACAATTACGTTTGTATTTATCAATACAAACATTGGGATGACGCGGTTTACTGGACAATACTCGAGGGGAGAAACTGGACAGACAGAGATGGGGATGTGTCCCAGTGAAAAATCATTTAACTTGTACAATGTAAGGGCACCGTGAAAACAAGTTGTGAGAATAAGACGTACAATTGAAATGTAATTAATTTTAAACGAAGACTAAAAACAACCACATTTGACCTACGCTTGAAAGGCCCGTGCCTTCCCAGCGGCACCAGAAGCAGAATCCTGTGAATGGAAGGCTTATGATGTAACAGGTCCTCCAATGTGATGTCACGAGGCGCATGGTAAATGCAGGGGGAGGTCGTCACCGCAGCGGAGAGAAAAGGAGTAACACTGTTGGGAGAGTATATCGGGTAGGATGGGATCTTCCTTCAGGTTCATCACAAGGAACATTTTGCAACTAAAAAGTTTTATTTTCTAAATAAATTGCATAATACCCGTGCCTTGCCAGCCCCCCCCCCCCCGTAAACTGAAACACATGGCATCACCCACACAGCAGTAATGAATGATGACACGATGAAAAGCCTCCATTGTGACGTTTCCTTGGTATGAGAGGCTGGTAACCAGGCAGCTGCAGCATTGCACTCAGGGACGTCGTACGGAGAGGACCGCTGCTGGCGGCTGGAGCTCGGGCAGTGAGAGGCCGGAGCTGCAGGGGCTGAGCAGGCTCCGAAAAGGAAGGGACCCCTCCCTCTCCCTTCCTTTCCTTTCCCTTTACCTCCCTTCACTTCCTATTCCTTCCCCTTCCTTCTCTATGTCTGTTCTCCTCTACCCTTCATTCTTCTCCCCTTCCCTCTCCTGTCCCCGCCTCCCATCCAATGCCCTTCCCTTCCTCTCTATCCTATCTCTAATAGCCTTTCACCTTCCCTCCCGTCTCCTTCCTTCCCTTTCTTCCCTTTCATTCCTTCTCCTCCATATCCCTTTGCTTATCCTCATCACTTCCCTTGACTATCTCCTCTTCACTTCCCTTCCCTAACTCTCCTCTCATCTCCCCTTTTCTTCCTTTCCAATTTCTTCTATCCCCTTCTGTTCTTTTTTCCTTCTCCTCATTTCCATTCAAATGTCCTTTCCCTTTCTTCTCTACATTGCCTCTCCCCTACCTTTCTTCCCCTTCCTTCCTCTCCCCTCCACTCGCCTTCCTTCCTACCCTTTCTCTTTTATCCTTTCCCCTTCCATCCTCTTCCTCTCCTTCGCTTCTCTTCCATTTGCTTCACTTCCCTTTCCATTTCCCTTCAATTCTCTTCCTTCCCTTCCTTCTCCTTCTCTCCTTCACTCCCCCTCACCTTCCTCTTGTCCCTCCCTTTCATTGCCTTCCCTCTTAGTTCCATTCATTTCCATCTCCCCTTCCATTTCATTCCTTTTCCTATCTCTCCCTTACTTCCCTATCTCTCATTTCTCTACCATTCCCTCCCCTTTCCTTCCCCTCACTTTCTTCTTTCCATATTGATCGTCTCCACTTTAGGCCTCTTGTCTATCTCTCTTCTCCTCTCCTCACCTTCAATTTCCATCCCTTCCCCTGTTCCATATCCTTTCCTTACCCTTCCCTTTCCCCCAGCCTCTCCAATCCCTATCTCTTGGCTTATCTTCTCTTGTCTCTCCTTCCCTTCAGTCCTTCCCATCTCTCCTCCCCTCTCCCCTCCATTTATTTCCTTTACCCTTCCCCTACCCTTCTCTAGCTTATCTCTCCCCTCACTTCCCCCTCCGTCCCTTCTGTTCCTTCCTTCCGTATCTCTCCTCTCCCCTCCCCTCCCCTTTATGCCTTTACCTTGCTCTCCTCTCCCTTTCCCATGCATTCTTTGCTTCTCTATCCCTTCCCTTTCATCCCCACCCCATCCCTCCCTTCAATGTCTCTCCCTTAACATTCCCTTCCTTCCCATAGCAGTTTCCTTCCTTCTGTCTCTGCTTTCCTTGCACCTTCCCTTCTCTCCCATCGCCTCCCCACCATTCCCCTTTCCTCCTTACTACCCTAATTTTTGTATAATTTCCCATTCTCTACCCTTCTTCTACTCTCTTTCCCACCCCCTACCTTCGCTGTCTCAACTCTCCCCTTCCCTTCACCTCCCTCCCCATTTCTTAATCCCTATCCCCTCTCTGCATCTTCCACTTCCTTGCCGCCCCTATGTTTCACATTCCTTTCCATCCCTCTTCCCCCTCCCATTGCCTATCTCTCCTTCCCTTTCCTGTCCCTTCCGTATGGCTCCTCTCCCTTCTATCCCTTTCCTTCTCTTCCATTGCGTATGTATACTCTCCTTTCCTTTCCTCTTCCCTTTTATCTACTTCCCTCATTGCTTCTCCTCTCCCATCTGCTCTCCTCAGCTTCCCGTCTACTAGCCTCTTCTCATCTCTATCTTTCCTGTTTCCCGTCCCTATATCTCTTCTCCCCTTACCTATGTCTCCTGTCTTCTCCCGTTTACTTTCTGCTGCATCCCTTCTCTCCTGCTCTTCTCTCCTCTCGGGTCTCCTCACCTTCCCTAATTTTTCTTCCCTATCTCTTCCATATCTTTCCTCCACTCCCTTGCCTCCCTCCTTTGCTTCCCTATCACTCCTCTCCTCCCCCCTTCCCTTCATTTCCCTTCCATGACTTCCTTCCTTTTCTGTCTCTTCTCTCCCCTACTGTTCCCTTCCCTCGACTATCTCTCCTCTACTCGAGCCTTCCCTCAAGTACCCTCCCCTCCCCTTTCACTCCCTCTTACCTAGCTTTTCTTTTCTCTACCCTTCCCTTCCCTCCCCTTCCCCATCGTTTCATACCTCCTTTCCCTTCCCCTCTACATACTCTTTCCGTCCCTACTCCTTCTCATTCTCCCTCTCCCACCCCCATCTATTCTCTCCCCTTCCCTCCCGATACACCCATCCCCTTGCTTTCCTTTCCCTTCCCCTTAGTTTCTTTATCTCTTCTATCCCTTTCTCTTCTTTCCTTTCCCTTCCTTTCTTTGCCCATTTCTTTCCCCATCTACCCTTCCCAGCCGTTTTAGCTATCCTTCCACCCTTTGCTTTCTCTTCTCTTCTCTTCTCTTCTCTTCTCTTCTCTTCTCTTCTCTTCTCTTCTCTTCTCTTCTCTTCTCTTCTCTTCTCTTCTCTTCTCTTCTCTTCTCTTCTCTTCTCTTCTCTTCTCTTCTTTTCTTCTCCATTCGTACACTCCTATTTCTCCCAAACCTTTCCCTCTCTGCTGCTCCTTGTCCTCTCCTCTCCCTTTTCCTTTACTCTTCCCTTCCATTCCTTTCCCTATCCCTCCACTCTTCTCATCTCCTCAGCGTCTCTTCCCCTTTACATACACTTTTCTTGACATTCCACCCTCTCTTCACCTTCTCTCCCTTTCACTTAATTCTTCCTCTCCTCTCCCCTTCTTTTTTTTTTTTTTTTTGAAACCGTTTATTACAAGACTCAAAAAAATATACCAATATGGGCCTACAACCTTCCGGCCGGCCGCTAGCAATAAAAGGAGCATACGATATACATTTATAAAACACATGGTGCTGCGGCCGAGCATACACAGGAGGTAACATCGTTGCGAGCCACACTATCCAGACCCCACTATACGGTTCCATTTTAAACTTAAAGAACAACAAATACAAACAAACCCACAAGGCAATCCTCAACCGGAAATAGCAACACGTGCTCCCCTAGGGGGGGGGATCCTAGCCATCCATAGGAATCTCAAGAGGGGGGGGAGAGATCAGAACTAGGGCTGGGTACACCCAATGCCCAGGTACCGGGGGAATGAGTTGGCTAAGGGGACGGGGCCGGCGATGGATCAGGCAATAACGGCGGAGCACAGATTCCCCCGCGGTAGGCGTTCCAGGGGCCCCACACTTTCACCCATGTCCCAGGCTTACCTCTCGCCACATACACCACCTTTTCCCGAAACATGCACCAATCCATATGTTCCTTCCAGGCTGAGACAGTCGGAGGCCTCTGGGATCCCCACAATTGGGCAATATCACGCTTGGCAACCATATACCCCAGAGTCACCCACCACGTCTGCGGCACCGAATAGTCGGTAGGCTCCCACACATTCAACAGGCATCTCCTCGCTTCGGGCAACAGCGCCACATGCGTAACCACTCGCAGCACATCATGCACACCACGCCAGAACCCCTCCACCTCCGGGCACTCCCACAGGATATGCAGAAAAGTCCCCAACGCACCACACCCACGCTTACACAAACCGTCCTCAGCATAGCCCATACGCAGGAGCCTTGGCCCCGTCATGTAGACCCTGTGGAGTATCTTGAGCTGGACGAAACAAAGGCGAGCCGGTATGGCCACCTCTTTCGGGGAGGCCACCGCGGAGGTCCAGTCCTCGTCGTCCAGCTCCAGCCCGTCGGCTACCCAAGCCCCACGAAGGGCAGTCAACAATTCTGAGCGGTCGTTGATCAGTTTTTTGTAGATCAGTGAGATCGTGCTGTCCGGGATGTGTCCATCCAGCACTCTATCCTCCAGGGGGGAACACTCCGGGATGGAGGCAACGTCCGGAAAGACGGAGCCCAGCGCATGACGGACCTGCAAATACCGAAAGTACTCGCTGCCCTGCAACTGAAATTCCGTCTGCAGCATCTCGAACGTTTTAAATCCTCCCCTCGTCCAGAGATCCCCCACTTTGCTAATGCCTATTAAATCCCACTTCTCAAAGCCCTTCGAGGTCCACAAGGAGCCCAACCGCTCAGATGCGTATAGTGGTGACGCCCGGGTCAAACGGTCCTTCCACCCCATTGCAGCATTGGCCGCGTGCCACACTCGCACCATGACACGCGTGGGGCCCGTTAGGCGAGCGTCGGGCGCGCTAGAGTAGAGCGCTCGATTATGGTCACCACCTGGAAGTAGCATCCTATCCATTTCAAACGCCGGGTTTAAGGCGGGCCCATATAGGCCCTGATTAATCGCAGCTAGCTGGGAGGCCCAATAATACCGTTTAATATCCGGGAGGGCAATCCCCCCGTCATACCAGGGGAGTGTCAGCTTAGCCAGGGCAATACGTGGCCTCCCGTCCCAGAACAGGCGGCGCTGCAAACTCTCCACTTCGCGGAAGTAGCGCGCTGGGACGAGGTCCATAGTGTTCTGCAACGCGTATAGGAAACGCGGCAGCGACATCATTTTAAACAATGCCGCCCGGCCGAGCGGCGAAAGCGGCAATCGCCGCCAGCGCGCGACATCCTCTTTCAGACGCTGGAGGGGGGGAAGCAAGTTCCGATCATACCGAGCCTCCGGGTCCAGAGTAATGAAGACACCCAGGTACCTAAATCCCTGCGGGGCGACCTGGATCGGACAGCCCCGCGGGAGGATAGGAGCCTCCCCAGAGAGAACATACACACACGATTTAGCCCAGTTGATGACCAGACCGGAGTTACGACCGAATGAATGCAAAACATCAACCAGTACTATGAGTGATTTACGTGGGGAAGCTAGGTACAAGAGGATGTCATCAGCGTATAGGGATACGCGGTCTTCATACTCAGGGGTCCAGCGGAGACCACGGATGGAAGGCTCCCACCGCAACCACTCCGCCAGGGGCTCCAAGGCAAGTGCAAAGAGGAGCGGCGATAAGGGGCAGCCCTGCCGTGTGCCCCGGCCCAGCTCGAACGGAGCCGACACTCTTCCGTTCACCACCACCTGCGCCAATGGGCCAGAATACAGCAATTTAACCCAACTGATGAACCCTGGGCCAAATCCAAACTTCGCAAGCATCGCCCAGATATATGGCCACTCAAGCGTGTCAAACGCCATGGTGGCGTCTAAGGACGCCAAAATGGCCGGCTCCCGCATGAACGGGGCACGTGCGAGCACACCGTGCAAACGCCGCAGATTAAGGGCTGTGTTGCGATGGGGAATAAAGCCTGATTGGTCCTGATGAACCAAATCGCCCACCACGCCGACCAGCCGATTGCCAGTACCTTGGCGAGAATCTTGGGCTCCGCATTCAGTAGCGAAATGGGCCGATAGGATGTAACCCGGTCCCGAGGTCTCCCTTCCTTGTGGATGACCACGATTGTAGCCAGACGCTGGTCCGGCGGGAGGGAGCCCACCGAGTGTGCCGCCAGGAACATAGCCCTGAGGTGGGGTGCCAGCGTATCCGGTCGCAACTTGTACAACTCGATAGGGAGACCATTCGGACCCATGGCCTCGCCGGAAGCGACCGAGCGTATGGCGAGGGCGATCTCGTCGGAGGTGGGAGCGGCGTCCAACGACACCCTGTCCTCCCCGGAAAGGGACGGCAGCGCGATATCACTGAGCAGGGCACGGGAATCCTCTTTCGAGCAGGGAGACACCGGGGAATACACCCCATGGAAATAATCCGCGAAGCAGGAGACAATTTCTTCTGGCTCAGTTACACACACACCATCCGTTTTCTCAATCAGCGGGACCACACGATTCGCTCTCTCTTTTTTGTCCAACCACGCTATAAGTTTACCAGCCTTATCACCCACATCATACAGTCGCCCCTGTTGCTCTCTACTGAGGCCCCTGGCCGCCTCCGTGACGAGGGCCCTGTAGGCCGCTTGCTTGAGTTGGAGGACATGTAATGCAGCCTCCGTCACCCCACCTTCTAAATTCCCCTCCAACTCCGCTATTTCAGCCTCCATCCGGGTCACCTCCTCCCGCTCGCGCCTCCGGGCGTGGGAAATAAGGGATAGGGCCTCCCCTCGGAGTACTGTCTTGAAGGCCTCCCATAGCGGTACGGCCGAAGGCACAGACCCCACATTCTCATCAAAATATCGCTGAAGGGATTTAATCAATTCAGCGCGAATGGTGGGGTCGCGCAGGTACCAAGGATTGATTGGGACCACCCTACCCTCACCCCTCGGAAAGACATCAAAGTGCAGTAGGAGCGGGGAGTGGTCCGAAATACCCCGTGGCAAATGGCGCACCTCTCCCACCCTCCCAACATAGGCCGCCGGGACAAGGACATAGTCTAGTCGTGAGAGACTACCATGGGCTCCCGAGTGGAAAGTGTACTGCAGCTGCGTGGGGTGTTTTAAACGCCAGCAGTCCACTAATCCAAATGTATCCAAGAGGCCGGGTAGCCACGCCTGTGCCCGGGGGAGGTCCCTAGGGGGGTGACGATCCAAAGACCCAGATACCACCGCATTAAAATCCCCCCCCACAACTAAAAGCCCCCCCGGAAGGCCAAGGAGAAGGCGCCCAAGGTCCGCAAAGGTGGTCGACTGCAGCCCCGGTGGGATGTATACTGACACAAAGACAACCACTTTGCCCTCCAGTCTTCCCACCAAGACCGTATAACGTCCCCTGTCATCGTGGAGCACCTCATCAATCTCCAACGGGAGCGAGTTCTTCACCATGATGCCCACACCCCGTGAGCCGGACGTGAAGCCCGAGTGAGCCACTAGGCGATAGCCACGCCGATTCATGGCACAGAAGGAGTTGCCAATGAGGTGTGTCTCCTGCAGAAAGACCACATCGGGCGAGATTCGCTTCAAAAACTGCAGGACCACACCCCGTTTGATCCCGTCCCCCAGTCCATTCACATTCCAAGACAACAAAGTTAGTTCCCTACCCCCCATCATATACAGAAGCCATCATTCGTCCCCCGGAGAGCACTGTAGAACTAACACAATAATACGTTTGCCTTGTGATAAAAACGAACAACACCCCATCCCTACCCACCCACCCCAACAGAACTCCCCCCTCCCTGCACCCCTGCATGAGCCCAAACAGCCCCCCCAACGTGCAGTGTGCCTGTCGCCCCATATATAGTTAGACTAACTAAACCCCCTAGAGGAGGAGGGAGAACCCCCAATAGACCCAACACAACCTCCATAGGAGGGGAACTTACAAAAACTGACGCAGAATCAAAAGTGGCATCATTTTCGTCCAGAGTGAGGCCCAATATTAGACCCTCAGTCCTGATCCAGCGTGCCGTCTCCCCCCGCCGCCCCCCCGATCACGATCCCCGGGCAGAGTATCCAGCCAGTCCCCGGCCGCTTCGGGACGATCAAAGAAGTGCGTGCGACCATCCACCTCCACACGCAGCTTGGCCGGGAAAAGCATGGCGTATTTGAGGTTTAGGTCCCGAAGATGGCGTTTGACGCCTAGGAAGATCAGTCTCTGCTTCTGGACCGCTGGGGTGAAATCAGGATAAAAATTTAACCTCCATATTGTCAAGCTTGACCGGTCCATGCAGTCTGGAGGTTTGCAGGATAGCGTCTCTATCCCGAAAATTAAAAATCCGGGCGATGAGAGGTCTCGGAGGGGCTCCGACCTTCGGCCTTCCCCCGGGAACCCTGTGGGCCCTCTCCACAGCGAAGAATTTGCTCAGCCCCCGTGGCTGGAGATGGGTAGCAATCAGGTCCTCCACAAAGAGATCCGCCGCCGCCTCCTCGCGTCCCTCGGGCACCCCGATAATGCGGATGTTGTTCCTCCGTGCCCGACTCTCGGAGTCCTCCAGGCGTCGATCCATAAGTGCAGTCGCCTGACTAAGCCGGCGCACCTCTGTTTGCAAGGCCGCCACATCTGTCGTTAGGCCCGATGCGGTGTGGGCCAAAGACTCTACTCGGTCGTTGGTTTTGGAAAGATCGGCCCTAACCAGGCCAACATCCACGAGGACCGAGTCAATCTTCTGCGCCAGTGTATCAAACCGCTGGCCCACCGAGGCCTTCATCTCGGCAATGGCGCCCATAACATCTCGCAGAGTCAGATCTGCGGGCAGGTCTGGGGCATCAGGAGGGCTCTCAGGGGACTTGCGCGGTCCATCGGGAGATCCCTTCTGGAGGGTATAGCGGTCCATACTGTTGGCCTGATGGACGGCGCCACGCCGGGTCGATTTGGTCTTTGCCCGGTCTCCATCTTGTCTCGTGGCCATGGCCAACAGTCTCCCAGTCGCACCAGCCACGTCGTGTAGGGCAGGAAAGCAGGGCCACGAGCTCCGGGGGGGCCCCCTCAAAGCAGCGGGGTGGATCACAGCCTGCAGGCAGGCAGGGTCTCCCAGCAAGGCCACACCACACCAACACCAAGGCTCCGCAACCCAACCTCGCAGAGACGACAAGGTGGTGCGAAAGCGAAAGCGAAAGTGCGGGGTACGCGAGTCGCCAGGCCCTGCCTGCCGCTGTTGTTCACTTTGTCACTGGACCACCCCACAGCGCAAATCCGGGGTCCGGCGAGGGGAAGGCCGCACACCTCAATCGGTGCTCACTCCGGTGTCCGAGGTCCGATTCGGAAGCGGGAAACGGGTGCCACCTCAGCTCAGGTTCACCGACATAGTCCCCTCATCCAGGGCAGGATAATTTCAGGATAATCGTAGGAGGTTGCGGAGGTCCTCGGGAGCCTCGCACCTACGCGGCCATCTTGGTTGCGCGCTAGGCTCCTCCCCCCTCCTCTCCCCTTCTTACATTTACTTCCCTTTTATCATATCCTTTCCTTTCCTTGCCTGTCTCTCCTCTCCAAACCACTCCCCTCTCCTCCCATTCCTTTCATCCTTCCCTATCACCTCTAGTATTACCCTCCATTCCATTCTCTTCCTTTCCCATTTCTCCGCTTCCCTGCCTTGCCTGTCCTCGACTTTAACTCCCCTCTTCCGTTCTCTTCTAGTTCCTCTGTTTCCCTTCCTAGCCTTTTCTCATCTCCCTTTTCCTTCCTCCACATGCCTTCTCTCCTGCTCCCCCTTTATCTCTTCTAATCCCTTCCTTTGCCTCTTTCCATTTTCTCATTTTCTTTCCCTCTCTTTTCTCTCCTCACTCCCACCCTTAATATCTCTCCCCAACTTGTCTACCTATTCCTTCCATTGTTTCTCCCTTCCCTGTTTCTACTTTACTGTCTAACCCTCCCTCCACTTCTATTACTTATCTAGCTCTCCTTCCCCCCCTCCTTTCACTTCCACTACATTCCTTACCTATCTGTCCACTCTTCTCTTCTCATATGCACTTTCCTTCAATCCCTTCCCCACCTCTCCTTTCCACCTTCACTATCTCCTATTCCCCTCCTTGCCCTTCTCTTCCCTTCCCTTGTCGTCCTTAGTTCCCTGGCTCTCCTCTCGACTTTCTCTTATATCCCCCGACCTTCCCTCCTTTCCCCTAATTCTACTTTTCCATTTCTTCCATTCCCATTTCCGCTAGCTCAAAGATACAGCAGCTTGGAGAGCAAACTGAACTGAGCATGAAAAACACAAAACGTCTCACCCTTTAACACGAAAAGTTGAACAAGAAAGACATTCCTTTTTTTGTGTTCAATTTTTTTTATTAAATGTATTTTTCATAAATATTAAACACAATACAGAGAATAACACCAAACTGTGAATGGGTTTTGGGGTGACAAGGTTGATTTTAGGGTTCAGGGTGGGTGTGGGTTTAGTGGTGCCAAGGGTAATTTTAGGGTTCAGTATGGGATGGGGTTTGGCGAGCCAAGGGTAATTTTAGGGTTCAGGGTGGGCATGGGTTTTGGTGACCCAAGGGTAGTTCTAGGGTTCAGAGTGAGTATGGGTTTTGGGTTGCTAAGGGTAATTTTAGGGTTCAGGGTGGGTATGGGTTTTGGGGTGCTGAGGGTCATTTTAGGGTTGAACCTGGGTATGGATTTTAGGGTGCCAATTGTAATTTTGGGGTTCAGGGTGGGTGTGGGTTTTGGGGTGCCAAGAGTAATTTTGGGGATCAGGGTGGGTGTGGGTTTTGGGGTGTCGGGGATAATTTTAGGGTTCATTGTAGGTATGGGTTTTAGGGTGTCAAGGTTATTTTTGGGGTATGGGGGATATGGGTTTTGGGGTGCCACGGGTAATGTTAGGTATTGATTTTGGGGTGCAAAGGGTAATTTTAGGGTTCAGGGTGGTTATGGGTTTTTGGGTGCCAAAGGTAATTTTAGGGTTCAGGGTGGTTATGGGTTTTGGGGTGCCAAGGTTTTTTTGGGGGTTATGAGGGTATGGGTTTTAGGGTGACAAGGGTAATTTTAGGGTTCAGAGTGGGTATGGGTTTTGGGGTGCTAAGGGTAATTATAGGGTTCAGGGTAGGTATGGGTTTTGGGGTACAAAGGGTCATTTTAGGGTTGAGACGGTATGGATTTGGGGGTCCCAAGGGTAATTTTGGGGTTCAGGGTGGGTGTGGGTTTTGGGTTGCCAAGGGTAATTCTAAGGGTTCAGGGTGGCTATGGGTTTTGGCGTGCCAAGGGAAATTTTGGGGTTCAGGCTGGGTGTGGGTTTTGGGGTGCCAAGGGTAATTCTAGGGTTCAGGGTGGCTATGGGTTTTGGCGTGCCAAGGGAAATTTTGGGGTTCAGGCTGGGTGTGGGTTTTGGGGTGCCAATGGTAATTCTAGGGTTCAGGGTAGGTATGGGTTTTCAGGTGCCTAGGGTAATTTTAGGGTTCAGGATGGGTATGGGTTTTGGGGTGCCAAGGATAATTTAAGGTTTCAGGGTGAGTGTGGGTTTTGTGGTGCCAAAGGTGATTTTATGGCTCAGCGTGGGTATGGGTTTTGGGGTGCCAATGGACTTTTTAGGGTTCAGGGTGGGTATGCATTTTGGGCTGGCAAGGTTAATTTGAGGGTTCAGGGTGGGTATGGGTTTTGGGATGCTAAAGGGTAGTTTAGGGTGAGCTTGGGTATAGGTTTTAGGGTGCCAAGGGTAATTTTGGGGTTAAGGGTGCATATGGGTTTTGGGGTGCCAAGGGTAATTTTGGGGTTCAGGGTGGAAGTGGGTTTTGGGGTGACAAGGGTAACCTTAGGGTCCAGGGTGGGTATGGATTTTGGACTGCAAAGGTTAATTTTAGGGTTCAGTGTGGGTATGGGTTTTGGGGTGCTAAGGGTCATTTTAGGGTGTGAGCCTGGTTATGGGTTTTGGGGGTGGCAAGGGTGATTTGGGGGTTTAGGGTGGGTATGGGTTTTGGGGTGCTAAGGGAAATTTTGGGATTCAGGGTGGGTATGGGTGTTGGGGTGCTAAGGGTCATTTTAGGGTTGAGCCTGGGTATAGGTTTTGGTGTGCCCAGGGTAATTTTGGGGTTCAGGGTGGGCATGGGTTTTGGAGAGCCAAAGGTAATTTTGGAGTTTAGGGTGGTAGTGGTTTTTGGGGTGCCAAGGGTAACCTTAGGGTTCAGGGTGGCTATGGATTTTGGGCTGCCAATTTTAATTTTAGGGTTCAGGGTGGGTATGCGTTTGGGGTGCTAAGGGTCATTTTAGGGTTGAGCCTGGGTATGGGTTTTGGGGGTGCCAAGGGTAATTTTGTGGTTCAGGGTGGGTATAGGTTTTAGGGTGCCAAGGGTAATTTTGAGGTTCAGGGTGGGTGTGGGTTTTGGGTGGCCAAGGGTAACCTAAGGGTAAAGGGTGGGTATGGGTTTTAGGGTGTCAATGGTAATTTTAGGTCTCAGGGTGGATATTGGTTTTGGGGTACCTAGGGTAATTTTGGGGTTCAGGGTGGGTGTTGGTTTTGGGGTGTCGAGGATAATTTAAGGGCTCAGGGTGGGTGTGGGTTTTGGGGTTGCCAAGCGTAATTTTAGGGCTCAGGGTAGGTATGGGTTTTGGGGCGCCAAGGGTAATTTAAGGTTTCAGGGTGGGTGTGGGTTTTGTGGTGCCAAAGGTGATTTTATGACTCAGGGTGGGCATGGATTTTGTGCTGCAAAGGTTAATTTGACGGTTCAGGGTGTTTATGGGTTTTGGGGTGCTAAGGGTCAATTTAAGGTTGAGCCTGGGTATGGGTTTTGGGGTACCAATGGTAATTTTGGTGTTCAGGGTGGGTAAGGGGTTTGGGGTGCCAGGGGTAATTTTGGGGTTCAGGGTGGGTATGGGTTTTGGGGTGCCAAGGGTAACCTTAGGGTTCAGGGTGTGTATGGGTTTTAGGGTGCCAATGGGAATTTTATGGCTCAGGTTGGGTATAGGTTTTGAGGTGCCAAGGGTAAATTTAGGGTTCAGGGTGGGTGTGGGTTTTGGGTGGCCAAGGGTAACCTAAGGGTTCAGGGTGGGTATGGGTTTTAGGGTGTCAATGGTAATTTTAGGTCTCAGGGTGGATATCGGTTTTGGGGTACCTAGGGTAATTTTGGGGTTCAGGGTGGGTGTAGGTTTTGGGGTGTCGAGGATAATTTAAGGGCTCAGGGTGGGTGTGGGTTTTGGGGTTGCCAAGCGTAATTTTAGGGCTCAGGGTAGGTATGGGTTTTGGGGCGCCAAGGGTAATTTAAGGTTTCAGGGTGGTTGTGGGTTTTGGGGTGCCAAGGGTAATTTTAGGGCTCAGGGTGGGTATGGGTTTTGGGGTACAAAGGGTCATTTTAAAGTTCAGGGTGGGTATGGGTTTTGGGGTGCTAAGGGTAATTTTAGGGTTCATTGTAGGTATGGGTTTTAGGGTGTCAAGGTTATTTTTGGGGTATCGGGGATATGGGTTTTTGGGGTGCCACGGGTAATTTTAGGTATTGGTTTTGGGATGCAAAAGGTAATTTTAGGGTTTAGGGTGGTTATGGGTTTTGGGGTGCCAAGGGTAATTTTAGGTTTCAGGGTGGGTATGGGTTTTGGGCTGCTCAGGGTAATTTTAAGGTACATTGTAGGTATGGGGTGCCAAGGTTATTTTTGGGGTAATGGGGGGTATGGGTTTTGGGGTGCCAAGGGTAATTTTAGGGTTCAGGGTGGGTATGGATTTTGTGGTACTAAGGGTAATTTTAGGGTTCAAGGTAGGTATGGTTTTGGCCGGGGTGCTGTCATTTTAGGGTTGAGACTGAGTATGGGTTTTGAGGTGCCAAGGGTAATTTTGGGGTTCAGGGTGGGTATGGGTTTTGGGGTGCCAAGGGAACTTTTTAGGTTCAGGGTGGCTGTGGGTTTTGGGTTGCCAAGGGTAATTCTAGGTTTCAGGTTGTGTATGGGTTTTAGGGTGCCAATGGTAATTTTAGTGTTCAGGGTGGGTGTGGGTTTTAGGGTGCCAAGGGTAATTTTAGAGCTCAGGGTGAATATGGGTTTTGGGATGCCAAATGTCATTTTAAAATTCAGGGTTGGTATGGGTTTTGGGGAGCGAAGGGTAGTTTTAGGGTTCAAAGTGTGTATTGGTTTTGGGGTGCTAAGGGTAATTTTTTGGTTCATTGTAGGTATGGGTTTTAGGGTGCCAAGGTTATTTTGGGGTTATGGGAGGTATGGGTTTTGTGGTGCCAAGGGTAATTTTAGGTATTGGTTTTGGGGTGCAAAAGGTAATTTTAAGGTTAAGGGTGGGTATGGGTTTTAGGGTGCGAAGTGTAATTTTAGGTTTCAGGATGGGTATGGGTTTTGGAGTACTAAGGGTAAATTTAGGGTTCAGGGTGGGTATGTGTTTTGGGGTGTTAAGGGTAATTTTAGGGTTCAGGGTTGGTATGGGTTTTGGGGTGCCAAGGTTAATTTTAGGGTTGAGAGTAGGTATGGGTTTTGGGGTGCCAAGTTTATTTTTAGGGTTATGGGGTGTATGGTCTTTGGGGTGCCAATGGTAATTTTAGTGTTCAGGGTGTCTAGGTTTTGGGGTGCCAATGGTAATTTAAGGGTTCAGCATTGGTATGGGTTTTGGGGTGCTAAGGGTGGTTTTAGGGTTCAGGGTAGCAATGGGTTTTGGGGTGCCAGGGGTAATTTAGGGGTTCAGGGTGGGTATGGGTTTTGGAGTGCTAAAGATAAGTTACAGTGGGTATGGGGGTGGTAAGGGTATTTTAGGAATTTAAGGGGGTAGGGGAATTGGGGTAGTAAGAGTAATCTTATGGTTTTAGATTGATCCAAAAATTATATGTATATATAATAAACACACACACACACATATATATATATATATATAAGTATCAAGCGCATCCTTCCACTTCCCAGCGGGCAAGGAGGAAAAGCACATGGACACCAGACGTGCTTCACAAAGATTTATTCAAAGGTTAGTAACGGCGTGGCATGTCATTACGCGTTTCGGCCACCAAGTGGCCTTGATCACATAGAGTAACAACCTTACTGAATATCCTTTTTTACAGCATTTCGAAGTCACGTGATAATTAGTGTTGAACGATATAGAAGAAATACTCTTGATTTGCTTGTCATAATACATCATAATGAGGGTGTACAAATATATGATCAATAATAAGGTGCAACTGCTTGCTGTTCAAAGTGCGTAAGTCAAAGTGCAGATTGCAAATGATATTATGTGCAAAACATGCTGCAAAGTGTAAAATACAAATATTTGCATGGGATATTTAATTATAAATAGGGGATAGCTATAAAAATATTTGAAAGTACAAAATACATTTAATAAAACCCTCAAATCTGATCGCCTATAGATAAATATCAAGATGTTTTTGTGCAAAATACGCAATAATTATATCCACATTGATCAGCAAAGAAAAGACTGTCAACCTGATTCACAAATGATCATGAGTACAGGATTCAATAATTGACAAGCAAAAATAAAGATTCAAAAACCTAATGACAATAAATCGTTCATGTAAATCTTAATTTTCCCAAGGAATATAAATAAGTGCGAAATGTGACAAAATAACAGGATAGGAGAACACGAGAAAAGAACCATTATGTGTTTGACAATGGAGATTCTTGGAGTGCCACGGCCTGAACATCAGATAAGTCCAAAATCAAAGTCCAATTTCAAAATATAGGGATTGGTTTAATGAGCGTCTGCACAAAAGTAAATGATAATATGAATTTCTTCAATCGCGACGTTCCCAGACATATGGTGGCTTGTAGACTTTGAGGAGGCCAAATTGGGTGTATCATCCATTGAAGATGTTACAAACATCGGTACCAGCAAGAATATGGGCGACAGTCAAGATAGCAGTAGAATAAGTGAAAATGGCAGAAACAAAAGACAGAAAGAGGTGGGAGAAAAAAACAAGGAACAAATACGCATTTAGAAGTCAGTAAATGGTTTATCAATTATACACCCACATTATAATATTTGAACAGTAATAAATAATGTTATACTCTGTTTTTCCAACTATTTGTGGTTAAAATTGAAAGAGCATAAAAAAGACTAAAATCAAGGAACAGCTGACCATACACAAAAAATGTTGATGGATATCTCATTTGACTTTTTCTAATTTCACTCTGAAAGAATGTGTGTATGTTCGCGTAAAGACAATCTGATACTGTCATATACAGTTATACAGGTCCTCAGAGTTGTTGAGTCCTGTAGGGGCCTTGCTGTCGAACTCAAGGATGTACCTTGTTTCGAGCTCTCTTAAAGATTTTTCTCTATTGCCCCCTCTGCGTTGTGCGGGAATATTGTCAATAACAAAGTACTTAAGACAATTCAGGTCATTGTTATGGTACTTTTTAAAGTGTCGCGCTACGGGGTAGCTGGAGTCATTGTTGACAATTGCTCTTAAGTGCTGAAGGATCCTGGTGTGGGCTTGGAGTTTTGTACTGCCTATGTAGTTTAAACCACACGTACAGTTTAGGACGTAAACCACGAATTCTGACTTGCATGTGTAGTGGCCCTTAATTTGTCTTACGGTGGGGCTAAAGGGTACAAGATATTCAGTGGTGTTTTGACCGAATTTGCATGCCCTGCAGCTTGTACATTTAAAGAATTCATTTTTTGGTTTGAGCCACGTGCTGTTAACAGGTTTGTCCCTGTTGGATCCCATGAGTTCCCCCATCATCGTTTTAGCCCTTCTGTATGTAATCACAGGTTTAGGAGGTAACATTGGGGCCAGTACACCATCGGTAAGTAGAATGGGCCAATTTTTTGAAACAATGGCCCTTATTCTGTGGTGTTGCCTACTGTAGGTTGTAATTAAACGTGGTACGTCCAAAATTGGATCATCCACCACCAGATCAGGTACATTGGTAATAGGGATACTGGACTTATCAATTAATAAAGTATCTCTGGGCATGGTTTGTACTTTATCATAGGCCTCCCTCAGGGTTCTCTCAGTGTACCCTCTTTCCTTCATCCTTGTTATAGCCTCCTCCGAGCATTTTGTTCTCTCCTCTGGTGTACTACAAATACGCTTTATGCGGAGGAGTTCCCCGTAGGGGATACTTCTTATCAGATGCTGCGGATGAGCGCTGCTGGCGTGCAGAATAGAATTGCCAGCAGTGGGTTTTCTGTATAGGGTTGTCTCAATTTTGTTGTCAACAATCATGACTCTAGTATCAAGGAACTCAACTGAATTGTAATCTACGTGCGACGTAAATTTGAGATTAAAAGTATTACTGTTTAAAATCTCAATAAAATTCATTACACTAGAAGGATCCCCATTCCAGACCATAAAAACATCATCAATAAACCTGAGCCATGTGACAATCTGGGAGTTGAATATTTCAGCATGTGTCCCCATGAGAACTTGCTCCTCCCACCAGCCAACATGAAGACAGGCATAACTGGGGGAGAAGCAAGCTCCCATGGCGACTCCCCTCTTTTGGGAATACAGGTCATTGCCAAACATAAAATGATTATTGCACAGAGCCCATTAAATTAATTCCAAAAGCATAGCATTATGATTATGAAATTTGATCGGTCTGCGATCCAGATAGTGTTTGGTGGCAATTAAACCTGTGGCATGTTCGATGCTTGTATATAGTGATTCGATATCAAGAGTCACTAACAGGAACCCAGATTGCCATTCAATGTTGTTCAACTTTCTGATGAAATCACTAGTGTCTCTAATGTAGGTGGATAAGTTCTTAACTAATGGCTGTAAAAAATAGTCCACATACCTACTGGTGTTCTCACTGATGCTGTTGATAGCGGAAATGATGGGTCTGCCAGGTACCGGCCTTGTGGCTTTGTGAATTTTCGGTATGAGACGCAGCGAGGGGATTGTGGGGAATTCATTATGCAAGAAGTTGAATTCGCTGTTGGAAATCAAACCCTGTCTCTTATATGAGTGTAGCATTCTCTTAAGGGATTCTTTGGCAGCATTGTAACGCTTGATGTTAATTTTTTCATAGCAGTTGCTGTCGGAAAGCTGCCTTCTTGCTTCAGACTCGTATTCATTCTTGGGCCAAACAACTACATTTCCTCCTTTGTCGGACGTGCAAATTATCAGACCTGGGTTGTTATTAAGTTTTGTCATGAGTTTTTTGTACTCTGACTCCTGTTGATTAATTTTGGCCTTCTTGTGACTGATTGCCCTATACAGATTTTTTAAATCATTGGTGACCATCTCTTGGAATATATCCACTGCGTCTTTGGGCATCATGGGTGTAAAGCTCGATTTCCCTTTGAAGGGACTGAGGCCAGCACATGAGTCCGTATTTATAAGGGTTGAGAGTCTTTCCTGTGTGGGCCGTGTGTCTTTTGGCTCATTGGCGGAATTTGCCTCAGGGTTGTTGAGTTCAGCCATGGTGAGGAGCAGTTGAGCATCCGATGCTTCCAGATTATAATCGGCAGTAACAGCTGTACTGCCTGTCGTAGCATGTTGTTTGTTTCCGCCTTTGATAGTAAAGAATTTCTTCAATTTCAATTTCCTCACAAAGCTGAATATATCTACCCTGGTCTTGCAGTAGTTGAAATTGTTGTTTGCACAGTACGAGAGGCCCAAAGATAAGATGTTCTCTTCGGCAGCTGTAAGAACAATATTAGAGAGATTAACTATGGTCTTGCTGTTGCTTGAATGTTTGGAATTCTTTGAGTCTTTCATCTTCGTCGTCGCCATTGCGCTTTTCTGCCTTTTGATGTTACGGGCTTTTCTTCTGGCGCTTCGTTTCTTGTTGCGCCTGACCCTGCGGATGTTTGCGGATTCCGCGGTCTCAGGGTCTGACGGCGGTCCTCGGCCAAAAAATTCAATTCCTCTCCCGGTTGCAGTATGTTTGACATCGTGCTTGTATTCATACGGTCCATTTCTTCCCCTCCACTCCCGCTGGTCAATGAAGCCGAATCTGATGTGTCCGACCTGACCGTTATGGGATTTTCATTCGTCGTTGGTACATTTCGTGTGGTGGTGGTCAATACGTCGGAACGCTTTTTCCTTGCATTGTCATAACGACGAGCAAATGTAAAGATCTGTCCCAATTTGTAGTCTTCTTTGTCTCTAGTGAACTTGCGTATTTTTCTCAGCTTAATTCTTTCCTGCTGCCTCTTGATTCTGTCATCAATTTCCTTTCTTTGTTTTTGAATTTCCTCTGTTTCGGGTCGTTGATCGAGTTGGTCATTGATTTCTTCACTTTTTTTTTAGGAGAGTGACCGATCGATTCTGGCATATTTAATTAAGATCCTAACCGCATTCATGGAGGCGCTGAGGTTGTTGTCAGCCCATTCAGCAAGCATTTCAGGATTGATGTTTTCGAAATTGGGTTCTAACATGATTCTTAGCCCACGTGGGACTCGGCCAGCTTCCTCATATTTGGTTAGCGATATTTCTTCCGACCATTTCATCATTTCGCTTTTTAGGTGTTTTTCAAGCGTTTTTAATAAAGTTCTTAAGTCAGGGTTAGAATCAACAGCCGTCTTCTTACCATCGTCAACTCGTTTTGTGGCTGTCGCACCCAGATTCCTGAATAGTTCTTCGGCCTCCGCCTCGCGTTCTCGTTGGGCATTACTAGACATGCCTATGCCGCACTAACGATAACTTCTTTCGCAGTCCGAACTTCACTTGGACTGAAAGGATAGAGAAACACTACCTCGGCACCCGTGTTCATTTACAATTCAGCTTGCCTTGAAGGGGTCGTCGGGAAATGCTGCAAGAGCAACATCTGGCAGCACAGCATCAAGGTCCTTCTGGGATTTGTAGTCAGCACGGGGAGCCGGCACCGAATTCCGTACACGAAAATACGTTCTAAAGGTGGCTGAAGGTGTCGGCCCGACTGGGTATGGGTTTTGAGGTGCCAAGGGTAATTTTGGGGTTCAGGGTGGGTATGGGTTTTGGGGTGCCAAGGGAAATTTTTAGGTTCAGGGTGGCTGTGGGTTTTGGGTTGCCAAGGGTAATTCTAGGTTTCAGGTTGTGTATGGGTTTTAGGGTGCCAATGGTAATTTTAGGGTTCAGGGTGGGTGTGGGTTTTAGGGTGCCAAGGGTAATTTTAGAGCTCAGGGTGAATATGGGTTTTGGGATGCCAATGGTCATTTTAAAATTCAGGGTTGGTATGGGTTTTGGGGAGCGAAGGGTAGTTTTAGGGTTCAAAGTGTGTATTGGTTTTGGGGTGCTAAGGGTAATTTTTGGGTTCATTGTAGGTATGGGTCTTAGGGTGCCAAGGTTATTTTGGGGTTATGGGAGGTATGGGTTTTGTGGTGCCAAGGGTAATTTTAGGTATTGGTTTTGGGGTGCAAAAGGTAATTTTAAGGTTCAGGGTGGGTATGGGTTTTAGGGTGCGAAGTGTAATTTTAGGTTTCAGGATGGGTATGGGTTTTGGAGTACTAAGGGTAAATTTAGGGTTCAGGGTGGGTATGTGTTTTGGGGTGTTAAGGGTAATTTTAGGGTTCAGGGTTGGTATGGGTTTTGGGGTGCCAAGGTTAATTTTAGGGTTGAGGGTAGGTATGGGTTTTGGGGTGCCAAGTTTATTTTTAGGGTTATGGGGTGTATGGTCTTTGGGGTGCCAATGGTAATTTATGGGTTCAGCATTGGTATGGGTTTTGGGGTGCTAAGGGTGATTTTAGGGTTCAGGGTAGCTATGGGTTTTGGGGTGCCAGGGGTAATTTAGGGGTTCAGGGTGGGTATGGGTTTTGGAGTGCTAAAGATAAGTTACGGTGGGTATGGGGGTGGTAAGGGTATTTTAGGAATTTAAGGGGGTAGGGGTATTGGGGTAGTAAGAGTAATCTTAGGGTTTTAGATTGATCCAAAAATTATATGTATATATAATAAGCACACACACACACACACACACATATATATATATATATATATATATATATATATTACCTACTGGCGGTCGCCAGTAGGTAGTTATAGTTAGGACCCCTTTTCCATAGGAAATCCGCAACATTCTATTTTGAATAACTTTGGCGCCGGTCGACGAATCCTCGCGAATTTCTCAAAATAGGTGGGGCGCTACGCTCCGCTCCTACCCTGAAAGTCTCGGGGGGATTCGTCAAGCGGGGACTGAGATAAAAGGGGGGTCCCAAAACGCGTTTTTCCCATGCATTTTTCCATAGGACCTTTAGACAAGGCTACAGCCCGAACGGCTGAACAGAATTACTAGAAATTTGGCAGAGAGGTAGTCCTCAGGTCAAGGAAGTGCCTTTTGTAGGTTTGGTGTAAATCTGTTCAGTAGATTCTGAGAAAATAGCCTTTAAATCAATATATATATCTGAGCCAGCTTACGGTACGCTTACCGTAAGCTTACCGTACGCGTACGGTGGCGTGCGCGAGCGCGATTCTGATTGGCTGTTACATCTAAGTAAACATTCGAATCGGTCGAAACCAGGAAGCGGCGGCCGCCATTTTCTCTCTCGCACTCTGAGGGGGGGGGCTGTAAATAAAGGCAAAAAACATATAAAGGGGCTGTTTAGACAGCGCCCATGCACATAGCCATGTTAGTTGAGTCCTCAAAGGCCAAAAACGGTAAATTTTTATTTTTTGAAAATTTCGCCGATTACGCTTACCGTACGCGTACGGTGCGCTTACGCTAAAAATTTTAATAAAAAAAAAAACACTCTCTGTGCATGGCATATTATTGTCATCACTTACAAATTAAATGTAACAGATTACCTATCACAAGGAAGCGCATAATATGTCCTCCATGTGCGCACGATGCGTAACGTGGGCACGCGGTGCGCGTAGCGCACTGCGTGCCCACCTTGCGTGTATGGCACTAACTGCGTAAAGTGGGCGCGCGGTGCGCGAAGCGCACCGCGTGCTCACCGTGCGCGCACGGTGCGCGAAGCGCACCGTGCGCGCACGGAACGAACTGCGTTAAGTGGGCGTGCACGCCACGAATGGCGTAAAGTAACTTAGCATTTAAAAAACCGTACAAATTCACTGAAAAAACCATAGGTTTCACACACGTTATAGTTAGGAATTAGCATTTAAAAAACCTTGCAAATTCACTGAAAAAACCATAGGTTTCAGACATGTTATAGTTAGCGGAAATTTTACTGATAAAAAACCAATGAAATTCCCCCGTTATAGTTAGTGCAGGCAACTATAACTCACGCGACCGCAATCTTCTGCTGATGACATATGTGTCTTTATGAAAAAAAAATATTTCTAATATATGTATAGCTAAAAATTTATGGAAGAAGACATGGGCAAATAAGTGTCTAAATACAGTATTAGCATCAGCAGAGGATTGCGGTCGCGTGAGTTATAGTTGCCTGCACTAACTATAACGGGGGAATTTCATTGGTTTTTTATCAGTAAAATTTCCGCTAACTATAACATGTCTGAAACCTATGGTTTTTTCAGTGAATATATATATATATATATATATATATATATATATATGTATATATGTATATATTACCTACTGGCGGTCGCCAGTAGGTAGTTATAGTTAGGACCCTGTTTCCATAGGAAAACCGCAACATTCTATTTTGAATAACTTTTGCGCCGGTTGACGAATCCTCGCGAAATTTTCAAAATAGGTGGGGCGCTACGCTCCGCTCCTACCCTGAAAGTCTCGGGGTGATTCGTCAAGCGGGGGCTGAGATAAAAGGGGGGTCCCAAAACGCGTTTTTCCCATGCATTTTTCCATAGGACCTTTAGACACAGCTACAGCCCGAACGGCTGAACAGAGTTCCTTGAAATTTGGCAGAGAGGTAGTCTACAGGTCAAGGAAGTGCCTTTTGTAGGTTTGGTGTAAATCTGTTCAGTAGATTCTGAGAAAATAGCCTTTAAATCAATATATATATCTGAGCCAGCTTACGGTGCGCTTACGGTGCGCTTACCGTACGCGTACGGTGACGTGCGCGAGCGCGATTCTGATTGGCTGTTCGATCTAAGTAAACATTCGAATCGGTCGAAACCAGGAAGCGGCGGCCGCCATTTTCTCTCTCGCACTCTGAGGGGGGCAGCAAAAACAAAGACAAAAAACATCTAAAGGGGCAGTATATTCAGTTCTTAACCAGCCAGCATCGATATAGGTGTCCCCAAACAACCACCAAGCCCAAAAAAACAATTTTATGTATTTTCGAAAAATCGCCGATTACGCTTACCGTACGCGTACGGATAAAATTATTAAATAAAAAAAAATTATCCACAATATCCCCACAATATTATATTTTGGAAAGTACAAATGAATACCTTTCAAAACGAAGCGCATATTATGTCCCCCATGTGCGCACGGTGCGCGAAGCGCATCGTGCGTACATGGCCCATCAGGCGTAACGTGGGCACGCGGTGCGCGCAGCGCACCGCGTGACCACCGTGCGTGCACGGCACTAACTGCGTAAAGTGGCCGCGCGGTGCGCGAAGCGCACCGCGTGCCCACTGTGCGCGCACGGTGCGCGAAGCGCACCGTGCGCGCACGGAACGAACTGCGTTAACTGGGCGCGCACGCCACGAATGGCGTAAAGTAACTTAGCATTTAAAAAACCGTACAAATTCACTGAAAAAACCATAGGTTTCACACACGTTATAGTTAGGAATTAGCATTTAAAAAACCTTGCAAATTCACTGAAAAAACCATAGGTTTCACACAAGTTATAGTTAGCTGTACATTTCACTCGTAAAAAACCAATGAAATTCCCCCGTTATAGTTAGTGCAGGCAACTCTAACTCACGCGACCGCAATCCTCTGCTGATGACATATGTGTCTTTATGAAAAAAAAATATTTGTAATATATGTATAGCTAAAATTTAATGGAAGAAGACATGGGCAAATAAGTGTCTAAATACAGTATTAGCATCAGCAGAAGATTGCGGTCGCGTGAGTTATAGTTGCCTGCACTAACTATAACGGGGGAATTTCATTGGTTTTTTACGAGTGAAATGTACAGCTAACTATAACTTGTGTGAAACCTATGGTTTTTTCAGTGAATATATATATATATATATATATATATATATATATATATATATATATATATATATATATATATATATATATTCACTGAAAAAAACATAGGTTTCAGGGGCGTTATGGTTAGCTGGACATTTCCCTCGTACAAAATCCTAGAAATTCCCCCGTTATAGTTAGTTCAGCTAACTATAACTCGCGCCCCCGCAATGCACTGCTGATGACGTCACATATTACATCACTCATGACATGGTCAGTGACATCACTGATGACGTCACTGATGACATCACTGATGACATCTGAAATGACATCACTGATGACATCACTGATGACGTCATCCATGTGATAAATGTGTGCATCTTCTCACACCCTTTGATATACTCAATCAAAATTTCAGACGTCCATTCTCAAAACCATAGATACTCCAATACCAATAACTACATTCCCACTCATTGACTCTTAGATCTACACACACATCCACTCACTCACCTGTACAGTCACCCATACTTACAGTCACTCAGTACAGGACTATCATATGCATTTATACTCCTACATAGACACTCACACACCACCAATCATCCATAGAGGTACTCTCACACCTATTCACTTACTCATAAAAATAGTACCACATTCTTACGCTCTTATACAATCACTGATACAAGCACACACTCATCCATACAGCCACTCTCACAATCACACACTCTCACATATACCCACTTATATACTCTTACACACATATATACTGCCTTTCACATATGTAGTTACTCACACATGTACCAATGAGATATACATTCAATCACTAACACACCCATACATATACTCACCCAACCATACAGTCCATCATAGATGCACTCTTAAACCCATGCACCCATAGAATCACCCACTTACACATGTATGCACAGTCACACACACCCCACCCACACAAACACTCAGGCACCCATACAGATACTCAGACAACCAATCAATAACCCATTGAGACACTCATATAGGTATTCACAAAATCATGCAGCCGTTTATACACCAACAGACAGACAGATACTCAGACAACCAATCAATAACCCATTGAGACACTCATATAGGTATTCACAAAATCATGCAGCCGTTTATACACCAACAGACAGACAGATACAGACATTCACACAGTTTAGTCACTAGTCTGCAGTAAGATACATTTAATGACTCACTTATAGAGTCAGTTACACACCTACTAAATCATCCATTCACACACGTATACACCCACTCATTCTTCCATAGGTTTTTCCCTATATATATATTAAACATATTTAAAGTTTACAGAAACACACACTCACTGGATGACGTCATCAGTGATGTCATCAGTGATGTCATTTTAGATGTCATCAGTGGTGTCATCTGTGATGTTACTGACCATGTCATGAGTGATGTAATATGTGACGTCAGCAGCAGTGCATTGCGGGGGCGCAAGTTATAGTTAGCTGAACTAACTATAACGGGGAATTTCTAGGGGTTTGTACGAGGGAAATGCCCAGCTAACTATAACGCCCCTGAAACCTATGGTTTTTTCACTGAATTTCTAAGGTTTTTTAAATGCCAATTCCTAACTATAACGCCCCTGAAACCTTTGGTTTTTTCAGTGAATATATATATATATATATATATATATATGGAGAAGACAGGGAAGAGCACAGAACAGTAGAAGGGGATGGGTGGAGTTAGAAGGGTGAAGGACGGAAGATAGAGATAGGTAAGAAGAAGGAACGGAAGGGTATAGGAGGAGACAGAGAAAGAATGGAAAGGAATGGAAAGAGGGGAATGAAAGAAAAGAGAAGGGGAGAGAAGGGAAGGGAAGGGGAGGGAAAAGGAGAAAAAGGGATGGGGAAGTGAAAGGGGAGGGGAAGAAAGAAAGGCGGAAGCATATGGAAGGGAAAGGTAAGGAAAGGAGAGAAAAGGGAAGGAAAGGAAAGAAGGCATGGGAAAAGACATGAAAGGGAAGAGGATGGGAGGGACTGGAAGGGGTTAGGACAGAGGACAGGGAAAGGAAGGGAAGGGACGGAAAGAAAAGAAAAAGGAAAGGAACGGAGGGGAAGGGAAGAAGAAAAGGGATGGAAAGATGGGGTTGGAAATGTAAAGGCGGTGACAGGGAAGGGACAGGAAGGGCAGGGAAAGGAGAAGAAGGGGAAGGGCAAAAGGGCAAAGGAAAGGGGAAAGGGGGAAGGGAAAGGAAAGGGGAAGGAGGAAGGGATAGGAAAGGGGGAAGGGGAAAAAAGGGGGAAGGAAAGGGGAGGAGAAAGGGAACTGAAGTGGAATGGAAGGTAAGAGGGAAGGGAAGGGAGAAGGGAAGGGGAGGGAAGAAATTAAGAGGAGGTGTAAAGTAGGAGACAGGGAAGGGGTATAGGAGGAGACAGAAGGGGTGGGAAGGGATATAGGAGGAGACAGGGAAGATAAGGGGTATAAAAGGAGACCGTGAAGGGTAGGGGTATAGAAGGAAACAGGGAAGGGGTATAGGAGGAGACAGGGAAGGGAAGGGGTATAGGAGAGGGAACGGAAGGGAAGGGGCATAGAAGGTGACAGGGAAGGGGTATAGGAAAGGGCAGGGAAGGGGTATAGTAGGAGACAGGGACAGGAATTGAAGGGAATGGGTATAGGAGAAGACAGGGAAGCGGTATAGGGTAAGGGGTATAGGAGGAGACTGGGAAGGGAAGAGATAAAGAAGAAGACAGGGAAGGGGAGGGGAGGGTCATAGGAGGAGGCAGGGAAGGGGTAAAGGAGACAGGGAAGGACGGGACTAAGAAGGAAAAAGGGAAAGGGTATGGGGAATGGAAAGAGGGGAAGGAAAGAAAAGAGAAGGGGAGAGAAGGGAAGGGAAGGGAAGGGGGAGGGGAAAGGAGAGAAAAAGGGATGGGGAAGTGAAAGGGGAGGGGAAGAAAGAAAGGCGGAAGCATATGGAAGGGAAAGGTAAGGAAAGGAGAGAAAAGGGAAGGAAAGGAAAGAAGGCATGGGAAAAGACATGAAAGGGAAGAGGATGGGAGGGATTGGAAGGGGTTAGGACAGAGGACAGGGAAAGGAAGGGAAGGGACGGAAAGGAAAGAAAAAGGAAAGGAACGGAGGGGAAGGGAAGAAGAAAAGGGATGGAAAGATGGGGTTGGAAGGGTAAAGGCGGTGACAGGGAAGGGACAGGAAGGGCAGGGAAAGGAGAAGAAGGGGAAGGGCAAAAGGGCAAAGGAAAGGGGAAAGGGGGAAGGGAAAGGAAATGGGAAGGAGGAAGGGATAGGAAAGGGGGAAGGGGAAAAAAGGGGGAAGGAAAGGGGAGGAGAAAGGGAACGTAAGTGGAATGGAAGGTAAGAGGGAAGGGAAGGGAGAAGGGAAGGGGAGGGAAGAAATTAAGGGGAGGTGTAAAGTAGGAGACAGGGAAGGGGTATAGGAGGAGACAGATGGGGTGGGAAGGGATATAGGAGGAGACAGGGAAGATAAGGGGTATAAAAGGAGACCAAGAAGGGTAGGGGTATAGAAGGAAACAGGGAAGGGGTATAGGAGGAGACAGGGAAGGGAAGGGGTATAGGAGAGGGAACGGAAGGGAAGGGGCATAGAAGGCGACAGGGAAGGGGTATAGGAAAGGGCAGGGAAGGGGTATAGTAGGAGACAGGGACAGGAATTGAAGGGAATGGGTATAGGAGAAGACAGGGAAGCGGTATAGGGTAAGGGGTATAGGATGAGACTGGGAGGGAAGAGATAAAGAAGAAGACAGGGAAGAAGAGGGGAGGGTCATAGGAGGAGGCAGGGAAGGGGTAAAGGAGACAGGGAAGGACGGGACTAAGAAGGAAAAAGGGAAAGGGTATGGGGAAAGGGAAGGGAAGAGAGGGGTATAGGAGCAGACAGGGGATGGGTATAGGAGGAGGCAGGGAAGGGGTCTAGGAAACAGGGGAGGATGGGTTTAGGAGGAAAAAGTATGGGGAAATAGGGAAGGGGAGAGAGGGGTATAGGAGGAGACAGGGAAGGGAAGAGAGGGGTATAGGAGGAGGTAGGGAAGGGAAGGGAAGAAGGACAGGGAGGGAAAGTGGGGATTGGAAGGGTATAGGCAGAGACGGAAAAGGGAAAGGAAAGGCAGGGAAATGACGGGGAGGGGAAAATGAAAAGGGAAAAGAAGGGGGCAAAGGAAAGGGGAAAGGGAAAAGGAAGGGGAAAGGAAAGGAAAGGAAAGGAAAGGGAGAAGGGAAGGGGAGGGGAAAGGGGAAGGGGAGGGGATGAGGGAAGGAAAGGTGAACAAATGGGGGAAGAGAAGAAAGAGAAGAGTAAGAGAAAGGGGAAAGGGAAAGGGGTATATCCCTTCCCTGTCTCCTCATACGCCTTCACTTCCCTTCCCTATCTCCTCCTATACCACTTACCCCTTCCTTTTCTCTTTCCCGTTTCCCATTTACCCTTTCCCTTCCTCTTCTCTTCTCTCCTCTTCGAGACAGGGAAGGGAAGTGAAGGCGTATGAGGAGACAGGGAAGGAAAATAGGAGGAGACAGAGAAGGGAAACGGTATAGGAGGAGACAGGGGAGTGGTATAGGAGGTGACAGGGAAGGATAGGGGTAGAGGAGGAGACAGGAAAGGCAGGGGTATAGGAGGAGACATGGAAGAGGTATAGGAGTAGACAGGAAAGGGAAGGGATATAGGAGACAGGGAAGGAAAGGGCAGCGTAATAGGAGGAGAAAGGGAAGGGAAGAGAAGGGAAGGGAAGGGAAGAAGGACAGGGAGGGAAAGTGGGGATTGGAAGGGTTTAGGCAGAGACGGGAAAGGGAAAGGAAAGGCAGGCAAATGACGGGGAGGGGAAAATGAAAAGGGAAAAGAAGGGGGCAAAGGAAAGGGGAAAGGGAAAAGGAAGGAGAAAGGAAAGGAAAGGGAGAAGGGAAGGGGAGGGGAAAGGGGAAGGGGAGGGGATGAAGGGAAGGAAAGGTGAACAAATGGGGGAAGAGAAGAAAGAGAAGAGTAAGAGAAAGGGGAAAGGGAAAGGGGTATATCCCTTCCCTGTCTCCTCATACACCTTCACTTCCCTTCCCTATCTCCTCCTATACCACTTCCCCCTTCCCTTTCTCTTTCCTGTTTCCCGTTTCCCATTTACCCTTTCCCTTCCTCTTCTCTTCTCTTCTCTTCGAGACAGGGAAGGGAAGTGAAGGCGTATGAGGAGACAGGGAAGGGATATAGGAGGAGACAGAGAAGGGAAACGGTATAGGAGGAGACAGGGGAGTGGTATAGGAGGTGACAGGGAAGGATAGGGGTAGAGGAGGAGACAGGAAAGGCAGGGGTATAGGAGGAGACATGGAAGAGGTATAGGAGTAGACAGGAAAGGGAAGGGATATAGGAGACAGGGAAGGAAAGGGCAGCGGTATGGGGGAGACGAAAGAGAAGGGGTATAGGAAGAGGCAGGGAAGGGAAAGGGTACAGGAGGAGACAGGGAAAAGGTATAGGAAGAGACAGGGAAGGGAATGGAAGAGGAAGGGGAAAGGGAAAAGTGGAAAGGAAAGGAGAAAGGGCAAAGGAAAGGGGAAAGAAAAGGGGAAGGGAAAGAAAAGGGGGAGGAAAGGGAAAAGACGGAGAATGGAAGGGAAGGGGGAAGGGAAGGGAAGAAGGGAAGGGGAGGGAAGAATTGAAGAGGATGGGTAAAGTAGGAGACAGGGAAGAGGTATAGTTGGAGACAGTGAAGGGGTATAGGAGGAGGAAACAGTGAAGGGAAATGTATAGAAGGAGACAGGGAAGTGAAGGGGTATAGAAGTAGACAGGGAAGGGGTATATGAGACAGGGAAGGGAGGGGGTATAGGAGGAGACAGGGAAGGGGTATAGGAAGGGAAGGGGTATAGGAGCAGACAGGGTAAGGAATGGAAGGGGTATAGGAGAAAACAGGGAAGGGGTATAGGAGGAGACTGGGAAGGGATAAAGGATTAGACAGGTAATAGAGGGGAGGTGTATTGGAGGAGGCAGGTAAAGGGCATAGGAGACAGGTAAGAGAGGGAAGGGGTATAGGAGGAGGCAGGGAAGGGGTATAGGAGACAGGGAAGGGATAGGGTATAGGAAAAAAGAAAAGGGGTATGGGGAAAAAGAGAAGGATATAGAAGGAGACAGGGAAGGGAAGAGTAATATGAGGAGACAGGGAAGGGAACAGAAAGGAAGAAGGAAAGGGAGGGAAAGTGGGTTTGGAAGGGCAAGGAAGGGAAATGAAGAGAAAGGGAAAATGAAAAGGGGAAAAGGGCAAAGCAAAGAGAGAATGAGAAAGGAAAGGGGGAGGGGAGGGGAAAGGGAAAGGGAAGGGGAGTGGAGGGGTGGGGTGGGGTGAGGGAGGGATGAAGGGAAGGGAAGGAAAGGTAAAGGAAGGGAGAAGAGAAGGGAAGGAAAAAAGGAAGGGGGAAGGGGTATAGGAGGAGACAGGTAAGGAGAGGAAAGGTGTATGAGACAGGGAAGGGAAGGGGTATAGGAGGAGACATGGAAGGGAAGGAAAGGGGTATAGGAGGAGACAGGGAAGGGGTATAGACAGGGAAAGGAAGGAAGGGAAGGAAGGAAGGGAATGGAAGGGAAAGGTATAGGAGGAAACAGGGAAGGGAAGGGGTATAGGATGAGAAAGGGAAGGGGAGGGGTATAGGAGGAGAAAGGGAAAGGTATAGGTGGAGATAGGGGAGTGGTATGGGAGGTGGTAGGGAAGGGATAGAGGAGAAGAAAGGGAAGGCAGGGGAATAGGAGGAGACATGGAAGGGAAGGGGTATAGAAGACAGGTAACGGGTATAGGAGGAGACAGAGAAGGGGTATAGGAGGAGACAGGGAAGAGAAGGGGTATAGGAGGAGAGAAATGGGGTTAAGGAGTAGACAGGAAAGCGGTATAAGAGGAGACAGGGAATAAAATGAAGGGGTATAAAACACAGGGAAGGAAAGAGCAGGGGTATAGGAGGAGACAGGGAAGTGAAGAGAAGTGGTATAGGAGGAGGCGGGGAAGGGAAGAGGAAGGAGAAGCAGGAAAGGAAAAGGGCAAAGGAAAGGGCAAAGGAAAGGGGCAAGGGGAAAGGAAATTGGGAAGGAGAGGGGAAGTGAAAGGGAATGTGAGGGGAAGGGAAGTGAAGGGAGAAGGGAAGAAGGGAAGGGGTATAAAAGGAGACAGAAGGGGAGGGAGGGATGTAGGAAAGAGGGAAGGTGTGTAAAAGGAGACAGGGAAGGGGTATAGGAGGAGGAGACAGTGAAGGGAAGGGGTATAGAAGGAGACAGGGAAGTGAAGGGGTAATAAAGGAGACAGGGAAGAGGTATAGGAGACAGGGAAGGGAAGGGGTATAGGAGGAGACAGGGAAGGGGTATAGGAGGAGACAGGGATGGGGTATAGGAGGAGACAGGGAAGGGGTATAGGAAGAGATAGGGAAGGGAAGGGGTATAGGAGCAGACAAGGAAAGGAATGGAAGGGAAGGGGTATAGGTGAAAACAGGGAAGGGGTATAGGAGGAGACTGGGAAGGGAAGGGATACAGGAGGAGACGGGTAAGAGAAGGGAAGTGTATTGGAGGAGGCAGGGAAGGAGTATAAGAGACAGGTAGGAGAGGGAAGGGGTATAGGAGGAGGGAGGGAAGGGGTATAGGATACCCAGAAGGGGGGATGGGGTATAGTAGGAAAAAGATAGGGGGTTTGGGGAAAAAGAGAAGTGTATAGGAGGAGACAGGGAAGGGAAGGGTAATATGAGGAGAGAGGGAAGAGAAGAGAAAGGAAGAAGGAAAGAGGAGGAAAGTTGGGGTTTGGAAGAGAATAGGCGGAGATAAGGAAGGGCAGGGACGGCAAATGAAGGGAAGGGGAAAATGAAAAGAGGAAAAGGGAAGAGGAAAGGGGAGGGGAAGGGAAGGGGGAAGGGAAGGGAAGGGGAGGGGAGGATGGGATAAAGGAAAGGAAAGGCAAAGGAAGTGGGAAGGGTATAGGAGGAAACAGGGAAGAGACGGGGTATAGAAGGAGAAAGGGAAGGGTATAGGTGGAGACAGGGAAGGGAAGGGCATGGGTATAGGAGGAGACAGGGAAGGGAAGAGAAGGGGTATAAGAGCAGGCAGGGAAGGGAAGAGGAAAGAGAAGTAGAAAAGGGCAAAAGGGCAAAGAAAAGGGCAAAGGAAAGGGGAACAGGAAAGGAAATTCGGAAGGAGAGGGGAGGGGAGAGGGAATGGAAGGGGAAGGGAAGAGAAGGGAGAAGTGAAGAAGGGAAAGGGAGGGGTAAAGTAGGAGACAGAGAAGGGGTTTAGTTGGAGACAGAAGGGGAGGGAAGGGATATAGGAGAGAGGAAGGGGTATAAAGGAGACAGGGAAAGGAAGGGGTACAGGAGGAGGAGGAGACAGTGAAGGGAAGGTGTATAGAAGGAGACAGGGAAGTGAAGGGGGGAAGGAGACAGGGAAGGGGTATAGGAGACAGTGAAGGAAAGGTGTATAGGAGACAGGGAAGGGGTAAAGGAAAAGCAGGGATGGGAAGGGGTATAGTAGCAGACACGGAAAGGAATGGAAGGAAAGGGGTATAGGAGGAGACTGGGAAGGAAAGGGATAGAAGAGGAAACAGGGAAGGCAGGGGAATAGGAGGAGACAGGGAATGAAAGGGAAGTAGTATGCGAGACAGGGAAGGGAAGGGCATGGGTATAGGAGGAGACAGGGAAGGGAAGAGAAGGGGTATAAGAGCAGGCAGGGAAGGGAAGAGGAAAGAGAAGTAGAAAAGGGCAAAAGGGCAAAGAAAAGGGCAAACGAAAGGGGAACAGGAAAGGAAATTCGGAAGGAGAGGGGAGGGGAGAGGGAATGGAAGGGGAAGGGAAGAGAAGGGAGAAGTGAAGAAGGGAAAGGGAGGGGTAAAGTAGGAGACAGAGAAGGGGTTTAGTTGGAGACAGAAGGGGAGGGAAGGGATATAGGAGAGAGGAAGGGGTATAAAGGAGACAGGGAAAGGAAGGGGTACAGGAGGAGGAGGAGACAGTGAAGGGAAGGTGTATAGAAGGAGACAGGGAAGTGAAGGGGGGAAGGAGACAGGGAAGGGGTATAGGAGACAGTGAAGGAAAGGTGTATAGGAGACAGGGAAGGGGTAAAGGAAAAGCAGGGATGGGAAGGGGTATAGTAGCAGACACGGAAAGGAATGGAAGGAAAGGGGTATAGGAGGAGACTGGGAAGGAAAGGGATAAAGGACAATACTGGTAAGAAGGGAGGTGTATTGGAGGTGGCAGGCAAGGGGTATAGGAGGAAAAAGATAAGGAGTATGGGGAAAAAGAGAGGGGTATAGGAGTAGACAGGGAAGGGAATGGCAATATGAAGAGGCAGGGAAGGGAAGAGAAAGGAAGAAAGAAAGAGAGGGAAAGTGGGGGTTAGAAGGGCATAGGCAGAGACAGGTAAGGGCAAGGAAGGGAAATGAAGAGAAGGGGGAAATGAAAAGGAATAGGGGAAAGGGCAAAGCAAAGGGAGAAGGAGAATGGAAAGGGGAGGGAAAAAGGAAGGGGAGTGGAGGGGAAGGGTGGGGATGGGGGAAGGGAAGGGAAGGTAAGAAGGGAGACGGGCAGGGGGAAGGGAAAAGGGAAGGGGTATAGGAGGAGACAGATAAGGGGAGGAAAGGCGTATGAGACAGGGAAGGGAAGGGGTATAGGAGGAGACATGGAAGGGAAGGGCCGGGGTATAGGAGGAGACAGGGAAGGGGTATAGGAGGAGACAGGGAAGGGAAGGGGTATAGGAGGAGACAGGGAAAGGGTTTAGTAGGAGACAGGAAAGGGGTAAAGGAGGAGACAGGGGAGGGGTTTAGTAGAAGACAGGAAAGGGGTATAGGAGGAGACTGGGAATGAAAGGGAAGTGGTATAGGACACAGGGAAGGAAAGGGCAGGGGTATAGGAGGAGACAGGGAAGGGAAGAGAAGGGGTATAAGAGGAGGAAGGGAAGAGGAAGGAGAAGCAGAAAAGGAAAATGGTAAAAGGGCAATGGAACGGGGGAAGTGGGAAGGGAAAAGGGGAAAGGAAATGGAGATGAAGGAGAGGGGAAAGGGAATGGAAAGAGAAGGGAAAAGAAGGGAGAAGGGAAGAAGGGGAGGGAAGAAGGGAAGGAGAGGGTATAAAACGAGACAGGGAAAGAAAGGGTATAGAAGGAGGAGACAGTGAAGGGAAGGGGTATAGAAGGAGACAGGAAAGTGAAGGGATATAGAAGGAGACAGGGAAGGGGTATAGGAGACATTGAAGGGAAGGGGTATAGGAGGAGACAGGGAATGGGTATGGGAATCAGCAGGGAAGGTGTAAAGGGGCAGACAGGGAAAAGAATGGAAAAAAGGGGTATAGGAGGAGACTGGGAAGGGTAGGGATAAAGGAGGACACGGGTAAGAGACGGGAGGTGTATTGTAGGAGGCAGAGAAGGGGTATAGGGGACAAGTAAGAGAGGGAAGGGGTATAGTAGGAGGCAGGGAAGGGGTATAGGAGACAGGGAAGGGATGGAGTATAGGAGGAAAAAGATAAGGAGTATGGGGAAAAAGAGGAATATAGGAGGAGACAGGGAGGGGTAATATGAGGAGACAGGGAAGAGAAAGGAAGAAAGAAAAAGAGGGAACATGGGGGTTGGAAGGGTATAAGCGGAGAGAGGGAAGGGCAGAGAAGGGAAATGAAGGGAAGGGGAAAATGAAAAGGGGAAATGGGCAAAGGAAAGGGGAAAGGGCAAAGCAAAGGGAGAAGGAGAAGGAGAAAGGAAAGTGGGAGGGGAGTGGTGGGGAGGAGGAATAAATGGAAGGAAAGGTAAAGGAAGGGAGAAGAGAAAGGAGGGGGGAAGGGAAAAGGGAAGGGAAAAAGTATAGGAGACAGGTAAGTGGAGGAAAGGCATAGGAGACAGGGAAGGGAAGGGGTATAGGATGAAGCATGGAAGGGAAGGGGTATAGGAGGAGAAAGTGAAGGGAAGGGGTGTAGACAGGGAATGGAAGGGGAGGATATAGAAGGAAACAGGGAAGGGGTATAGGAGGAGAAAGGGAAGGGGTATAGGAGGAGAAATGGAATGGTAGAGGTGGAGACAGGGAAGTGCTATGGGAGGAGACAAGGATGGGAAGGGATAGAGGAGGAGACAGGAAAGGGGTATAGGAGGAGACAGGGAAGGGGTTTTGTATGAGACAGGAAAGGGGTATAGGAGGAGACTGGGAATGAAAGGGAAGGGGTATAGGACACAGGGAAGGAAAGGCAGGGGTATAGGAGGAGACAGGGAAGGAAAGAGAAGAGAAGGAGTATAAGAGGAGGCAGGGAAGGGAAGAAGAAGGAGAAGCGGAAAAGGAAAAGGGCAAAAGGGCAAAGGAAAGGGGGAACGGGAAAGGAAATTCGAAAGGAGAGGGGAGGGGCGAGGGAAAGGGAATGGAATAGGAAGGGAAGAGAAGGGAAGGGAAGAAGGGAAGGGGAGGGGTAAAGTAGGATACAGGGAAGGGGTTTCGTTGGAGACAAGGGGAGGGAAGGGATGTAGGAGGAGAGAGGGAAAGGAAGGGGTATAGGAGGAGGAGACAGTGAAGGGAAGGGGTATAGAAGGAGACAGGGAAGTGAAGGGGTATAGAAGGAGACAAGGACGGGGTATAGGAGACAGTGAAGGTAAGGTGCATAGGAGAATAGGAGACAGGGAAGGGGTATAGGAGCAGACAGGGAAAGGAATGGAAGGGAAGGGGTATAGGAGGAGACTGGGAAGGAAAGGGATAAAGGAGGAGACAGGTAAGAAGGGAGGTGTATTGGAGGAGGCAGGGAAGGGGTATAGGAGACAGGGAAGGAATGGGGTATAGGAGGAAACAGATAAGGAGTATGGGGAAAAGAGAGGGGTATAGGAGTAGACAGGGAAGGGAAGGGAATGGCAATATGAGGAGACAGGGAAGGGAAGAGAAAGGAAGAAGGAAAGAGAGGGAGAGTGGGGGTTGGAAGGGTATGGGCAGAGACAGGTAAGGGCAAGGAAGGGAAATGAAGAGAAGGGGAAAATGAAAATGGGAAAGGAAAGGGGAAAGGGGAAAGGGCAAAGCAAAGGGAGAAGGAGAATGGAAAGGGGAGGGGAGGGGAAAAGGAAGGGGAGTGGAGGGGAGGGGTGGGGATGGATGAAGGGAAGGAAAGGTAAAGGAAGGGAGAAGGGAAGGGGGAAGGGAAAAGGGAAAGGGGTATAGGAGGAGACAGGTAAGGGGAGGAAAGGCGTATGAGACAGGGAAGGGAAGGGGTGTATGAGGAGACATGAAAGGGAATGGCTGGGGTATAGGAGGAGACAGGGAAGGAGTATAGGAGGAGACAGAGAAGGGAAGGGGCATAGGAGTAGACAGGGAAAGGGTTTAGTAGGAGACAGGAAAGGGGTATAGGAGGAGACAGGGAAGGGGTTTAGTAGGAGACAGGAAAGGGGTATAGGAGGAGACTGGGAATGAAAGGGAAGGGGTATAGGACACAGGGAAGGAAAGGGCAGGGGTATAGGAGGAGACAGGGAAGGGAAGAGAAGGGGTATAAGAGGAGGAAGGGAAGAGGAAGGAGAAGCAGAAAAGGAAAAGGGTAAAAGGGCAAAGGAAAGGGGGAAGTGGGAAGGGAAAAGGCGAAAGGAAATGGAGAAGGAGAGGGGAAAGGGAATGGAAAGAGAAGGGAAAAGAAGGGAGAAGGGAAGAAGGGGAGGGAAGAAGGGAACGAGAGGGGTATAAAACGAGACAGGGAAAGAAGGGGTATAGGAGGAGGAGACAGTGAAGGGAAGGGGTATAGAAGGAGACAGGAAAGTGAAGGGATATAGAAGGAGACAGGGAAGGGGTTTAGGAGACATTGAAGGGAAGGGGTATAGGAGGAGACAGGGAAGGGGTATAGGAAGAGGCAGGGAAGGGGTAAAGGGACAGACAGGGAAAGGAATGGAAAGAAAGGGGTATAGGAGGAGACTGGGAAGGGTAGGGATAAAGGAGGATACAGGTAAGAGAGGGGAGGTGTATTGTAGGAGGCAGGGAAGGGGTATAGGGGACAAGTAAGAGAAGGAAGGGGTATAGTAGGAGGCAGGGAAGGGGTATAGGAGACAGGGAAGAGATGGGGTATAGGAGGAAAAATATAAGGAGTATGAGGAAAAAGAGAGGAGTATAGGAGACAGTGAGGGGTAATATGAGGAGACAGGGAAGAGAAAGGAAGAAGGAAAGAAAGGGAACGTGGGGGTTGGAAGGGTATAAGCGGAGAGGGGAAATGGGCAAAGGAAAGGATAAAGGGCAAAGCAAAGGGAGAAGGAGAAAGGAAAGGGGGAGGGTAGGGGAAGGGAAGGGAAGGAAAGGGGGAAGGGAAGGGAAGGGGAGGGGAGTGGAGGAGGGATAAATGGAAGGGAAGGTAAAGGAAGGGAGAAGAGAAGGGAAGGGAAAGGGGAAGGGAAGGGATATAGGAGGAGACAGGTAAGGGGAGGAAAGGCGTAGGAGACAGGGAAGGGAAGGGGTATAGGATGAAGCGTGGAAGGGAAGGGGTATAGGAGAAGACAGGGAAGGGGTATAGGAGGAGAAAGGGAAGGGAAGGGGTATAGACAGGGAAGGGAAGGAAGGGAATGGAAGGGGATAGGAGGAAACAGGGAAGGGGTATAGGAGGAGAAAGGGAAGGGGTATAGAAGGAGAGAGGGAATGGTATAGGTGGAGACAGGGAAGTGGTATGGGAGGAGACAAGGAAGGGAAGGGATAGAGGAGACATGGAAGGCAGGGGAATAGGGGGAACAAGGAAGTGACAGAGAATAGGAGACAAAAGGCAAGGGGTATGAGGAAAAAGGGAAAGGAAGAGAGGGGTATAGGAGGAGACAGGGAAGGGAAAGTGTATAGACAGAGATAGGGAAGGCGTATAGGAGGAGACATGGAATGGAAGGGTAATAGGAGGAGACTGGGAAGAGAAGGGAAGAAGGAACGGGAGGTAAAGTGGGGGTTGGAAGGGGGTAGGCGGACACAAGCAAAGGGAAATAAAGGGCAGGGAAGGCAAATGAAGGGAAGGGGAATATGAATGGGGAAAAGGCAAGGGGGGAAAGGGCAAAGGAAACGGAGGAGAAAGGAAAGGGAGATGGGAAGGGGAGCGGAGCGGAGGGTAAAGGGAAGGGGAGTGGAGGGTATGGGAAGGGAAGGAAAGGTAAATGGAAAGGGGGGGTGGGAAGAGAAGAGAAGAGGAGAGAGAGAAGGGGTATAGGAGGAGACAAGGAAGGCGAGGGAAGGTGTGTGAGACAGGGAAGGAAAGAGGTATAGGAGTAGACAGGGAAGGGGTATAGGAGGAGACAGGGGAGTGGTATAGGAAGAGGAGACAGTGAAGGAATGGGGTAGAGGAGGAGACAGGGAAGGCAGGGAAGGCAGGAGTATAGGAGGAGACGTGGAAGGGAAGGGGTATAGGAGGAGACTGGGGAGGGAAGGAGTATAGGAGGAGACAGGGAAGGAGTTTAGGAGGAGACAGGGCATGGGTATAGGAGGAGACAGAGAATGGAAGATAAAGGGTATAGGAGGGGGCAGTGAAGTGAAGGGAAAGGAAATGGTATAGGAGAAGACAGGGAAGAGGTATAGGAGGAATTAGGGAAGGGAAGGTAAGGCAAGGGAAGGGGTATAAGAGGGGCTGGGAAAGAAATGGGTATAGGAGAGGACAGGAAAGAGGAGGAAAGGGAAGGGGTGTAGGAGGAGAGATGGAAAGGAAGGGGTGTGGGAGGAGACAGGGAAGGGAATGGAATGAGTATAGGAGGAGAGAGGGAAGGGAAGTGGTATAGGAGGAGGAAGGGAAGGTATATAGGAGGAGGGAGGGAATGGGTATAGGAGGAGAAATGGAAAAGTATAGCAGGAGGAAGGGAAAGGATATGGGAGGAGGAAGGGAAGGGGTATAGGAAGAGGAAGGGAATGTAAGGGGTATAGGAGTAGGAAGGGAAGGGTTACCGGAGAAGACAGGAGCAGGTATATGAGGAGATAGGGAAGGGGTTTAGGAGGAGACAGGGAAGCGGATGGGTTGGGTTAGTTTGGAATGGTATACAAGAGGAGGCATAAGGAAAGGAAAGGAAAGGAAAGGAAAGGAAAGGAAAGGAAAGGAAAGGAAAGGAAAGGAAAGGAAAGGAATGGGCTGGGTAAGAGGGCAGAGCATGGTGGGGCAGGGCAGGAAAGGATGGCAAGGCAGAGCAGGGCAGGAGGCCAGAATGGGAGGGCAGGTGGGCAGGAAGGCAGTACAGTGGGGTAGGGAAGAAGGGTGGGGCAGTGGAGCAGGGTGGGAGGGCAAGAGGGCAGAGTGCAAGGCAGGAGGGCAGGGCAGGGGGCAGGGTAAGAGGGCATGTGGGAGGGCAGAGGGGCAAGGCAGGAGGTCAGAGCAGGTGGCAAGGGAGGAAGGCAAGACAGGGGTCAGGGCTCCAGGGTAGGACAGGAGGGCAGAGCAGGAGGGAGAGGCAGGGCAGGAGGGAAAGGAAGGATAGGAGGGCAAGTAACCAGAGGAGGGCAGGAAAGGGCAGGAGAGCAGGGAATGGCAGGAGGGAAAGGAAGGCCAGGAGGGAAAGGAAGGGCAGAAAAGAAAGGAGGAGAAGGGGAGAGGAGAGAAAGACAGAGGTGGTGGTGTGGGGGGGGGGGAGGTAATGGAAATGAAACAAAAGAAAAGAGAAAAGAAAAGAAGAAAAGAAAGGAAATGAAATGGACGGAAAAAGTGAAGATGAAAAGGGGAAAGGGAATTGGAATTTAAAGTCAGTTTCAAGTTTGGTTTCAAGTTCAGTTTGGTTTTCAGGGAAGGGTATTGGAATTTCAAGTCAGTTTCAAGTTTGGTTTAAAGTTCAGTTTGGTTTTCAGGGAAGGGTATTGGAATTTCAAGTCAGTATCAAGTCAGTTTCAAGTTAGCTTTCAGTTTGATTTCAAGTTTAGCTTTCAGTTTGGTTTATTCACTCACCTTGTCTCCTTATTCTGTCCCACACCTCTCACCGCCCCTTTCCCTTTTCAGAGCCTGCTCAGACCCTGCAGATTCGGCCTCTCCCTGCCCCGAGATCCAGCCGCCAGCAGCCGTGCTCTCCGTCCAGTGTCCCCGAGTGCAATGCTGCAGCTGCCTGGTTACCAGCCTCTTCTACCAAGGACACGTCACAATGTTGTTTTTTCGACGTGTCATCATACATCACAACTTTGTGGGTGATACCATGTGTTTTAAGATTAACGGGGGAGCAAGCAAGGCACTGGTATTGCAGCATTCGTTAAGTAAATCCAAATATTTCATGACAAAAATAACCTGCGATGAACCTGAAAGAAAATCCCCTCCTGCCCGACAGACTTCCTCAACAGTGGTCTCTCCTTTCCTCTCTACTGCAGGGACAGCCTTCCCCCTGCATTTGCCCTGCGCCTCGTGACATCACAGTGATGTTACATCATAAGCGTTCCATTCACAGGATTTTGCTTCTGGTGCCGCTGGGAAGGCACGCGCCTTTCGAATCAATATAAAATGCAGGGTTTTTTAAAGTCTTCATTTAAAATAAATGGAACTTTTTATCATAGTCCTCATTCTCATCACTTGTTCAAACAGCGCTCCTTCATTGTACAAATTAAAATGATTTTTACTGGGCCACATCACCGTATCCAAGATGGGAGAGGATGTGGTTTAACGGCTAGAGCGGCCGACCTTGAAGTTCCGGCACGAGGTTCCAGTCTGGCAGGAGGTTCAAACGTCCTGTGATTTTGAAATCTCCCCGTGCCTTAATAATGAATGTGTTCCTCTGTCATGTAACTGGTGCTCAAGTAAAGCGCCCTGATACCTTCGGGTTGATTTAGCGCTATAAAAAACTGCAACAACAACATCTCCCTGTCAGCCCTGCTCCTCCCCTCGAGTACTGTCCAGTAATCCACTCCTTCCTGAGTTACGACAGCCGTTATACACTGCGGAGAAATTATCTATTTCAATTTTATGAACTGTTCGTAGAAAACTCACATTTTACACTTTCTACTGTTTCAAATCCGTTGTGGATTAAAAATGCCATTCCACTCATTAACAAGTAGATGCACTTCCCGTCCCACTGCCCATTCCGAAACATTAATACATTGATTCCTGACCTCCCCAGGGAAGGACCACCCCGAAACCCACCTCAGTCTACAGCCTCCAGGCATGATTTCCCTCCAAGCCCTTCTCACTTATCCCCCCTCGCTGTGGCATCTCCCGGTCCCCAACCCGAGGCGTGATATCATCATCAGACACGGAAGTCCTCGAGCTTCACTCATGAATACATACTCCCTCACCTCCCAGGAATGCAGCCTCAGACCACTGGTACCTATCTAGCAGCAGTGGTAAGTTCTGTGCGGAAAGCCTCATTGCACTCGAGGCGATTGGTGTTATTCCAGTCATTTCACTATTTATGTTGTCAGTGATTGTGATAGAAAAACGAGCACTGACGTCATAAGAATGTCTTTGGGAAACAAGTCTTTCTCCTTCCCTGACAACATGATTAGCAAGTGAGTTGTGAATGCGTGAAAAAGTCGATGTTTGGATTGATGAGTGAGTGCACTGATGGATGGATGGATGAATGAATGAA
Source organism: Triturus cristatus (assembly GCF_964204655.1). Lineage (NCBI taxonomy): Eukaryota > Metazoa > Chordata > Amphibia > Caudata > Salamandridae > Triturus > Triturus cristatus. The sequence goes on along the minus strand of NC_140589.1, from coordinate 1,603,583,537 downwards.
TGCGTGTATAGATGGATCAATGGGCACACAAGTGCACCGAGTGACTCAGTGCATTAATAGATGGCCCGATAGGTGTAAGAATGAACGGCTGGTAAAGGCCAAGGGGCGATAGAGTGAACGGGTAAATGAACGAGTGAGTGTATCTACGGATAATGTGGTGGAGAATGGAAGGCTCCGTTAGCAATCATTCCATTAATGGTTTACACAGGGCTCTGGTGGTGGTGCCGTGCTAGCACTTGTTAAATGATTCCATGCCCGTGACAGTCTGTTTCAAATCATGCAGTGTCATTTAACAAAGCACTGCATTCTGGGAGCTATTGCCGTTGAACTGGACGAACACAGAGAAATAAAACAAGAGATCCCAGAAAAGCCCAGAACTAGAGAAGTTATTTGTGGTCACACAGAGTCACAATTATTCTTCCCTGCCCCTGCTTTGCTGTGTCCATTAAGGCAGCCGGAAATGACGCACACCTCGCTCTGGCTCTAGTGTGTCACGACTGCCGTTGTTAGAGAGGCTGTGAATGGCCTGGCATCTTAATCCTCCAAAAACACAGGTAACAAGTGCCAAACTGTTCCTCGCAATATACTCTAGGGGTTAAAGGGTGTTTTTAGCCTTTGCATATAGCCTAGAACCGCCAGATGTTCAGCAGCATTGTTGTAGGGCAGGTGGGAGATTGCCAGCTCACTCCTACCTATATAGCATTCTAGCCAGGCTCGACTGGCGGTGAGCATTGATGAAACTAATGAGCCAGCATCCGAGCTGCATGTTACCTGGAAGTAAGTGTGCAGAAAGGAGGTCAGGAGTGGTTGTTGGAAATTTACCCTCTCTTCAGGGTCACCCTGATTTATTGGCCTTTTTGCTGAACCCTATTTTTGCTGGTTATGTAACTCTGTGCACTTTACCCCTGCTAACCAGTGGTAACATGCTTGTTGTGCTTCTCTTCTCAACATGGCAAAATTCATATACTCCAGATTGGCATATTTAACACAGCTATAAGTCCCTAGCATATAGTTCCCAAACTGCACCCAAGGCCTGTAAGTTAAATGTCACCAGTGCACTGCGGCATTCATTGTGTCAACCACTGCAGTGATGGAGTAAGGCATGTCTCTGCGGCTACCACTGTAGCCTGACTGTGCAGTTTTAACCTGACAATTCAACCTTTCAAAATAAACCCTTTTGACAGACCCACACCTTCCTTTTAAATATTAATAAGTCACCCTTAATGTTGGCCCTTTTGTCCATTGGGCGGGATGCCAGCTATTTAAAAGCAGGATGTGTAGAAGTTTAATATTCTGCATGTTCTTACGGTGAAAAAGCATAAAAGCTATTTTCACTGTAGCAAGTCTGGCTGCTTCCATAGGGAAGTGCTGGAATACATTAAAATACCTTATAATGCTAATTTCAAATTGGTAACAGCTAGCAAAATGATTCAAATTTTTGTCCAACTATCACAGGAAAGACAGTTTGGAAAAGTTACTGTTTACCTGCCTATGGCCTCGGTGGTGTACTTCATAGGGGCCTCCCCTGTCACAAGCAGATGTATCTCGCACCTGGGCCTACCAATCCTTTTGTCCTTCTAGTTGCCAGGCATCAACCCCAGTGGAAGGAGGAGCTCCCCCAGAACTGGTTTAGAGGCTGTAGGCATCCCCTTTGACATTAGAATGTTAAATTCTGCTTGAATGTCACATCCTGCTTAACAGGTCGGCTGGAGTTTTACATATAATATTCTGGGCGCACTTAAAATGAGGAAAACACAATTTCATAACACTTTATGTGTATCCACTGTCTGATTGCCAAAAGCTGAGTTTTGATTTTATCAGAATTCTGTTTCTGAGTTTGTTTGGTGTACAGGGACTGTTTAGAACTGTATTTTAGTGATAGATTTGGGAGGGCACTAGGATTACCATAGTATACTCCACACTTAACCCCAGCCGACAGAATCCAAGTTTAGTGTGGCTGAAGAGTTCACCCATTTTGAAAATGTTCTTGAGTAGGGTTAGCCGTGGGAACCTGTCTCCTATTGCTTAGGGAGCCCTCAGGGGTCATTCCCACCCTCTAGCTCATGCCAGTAATACATGTGGTATCGATAGGCACCGACTTGAGGACACTCTTGGAACCGTGGAAGATCAAAAGAGCGCTACATCTGCTGTCTGAGACCTGAGAAGAGCCTAGAAGACTGGGACCTGCCCTTCCTCTTGTACCCACAATAAGGAAGTGTACTCCTAGTGTCATAAGGCTGACCTCATGTTCAATCTACAGGGATACAACAAGCTCTAAGAGGCCTTTCCTGCAACTGCCCAGCTGATCAGTAGCAACTAGACCTGGGCTTGACTCCACCTGTCATGCTGTGAGTCTCTAAGTCAGTGGTTCCCAATCTTTTTAGAACCACGACCCACTTTTTAGAACAACTGTAGGAGAGTAGGATCTGCACTTATGTTGCCCCCACTTTTTTTCTGATGTATACACTGGTTTCTGGCTATAGTCTGGCTGGGTCCCTGCTAATCAGGGCCCCAGTCTCTCTGTTCTCTCTAAACGACTTGGTGTGCATATTAGATGCACTAGTGATTGGATACTGTGGTACCTTATGAGCCCCTAGTATATGGTACTTGACAGGCCTACCAGGGGCTGAAGCATGTATTATGCCACCCCTGGGAAGCAGACTCAATCTGACACCACAGGCCTGCTACTGCAGCCTGTGTGAGGTAGTGTTAGCACTCCTCACAGAGATATAGGTTTCTATATCTCACCATACACACACATATAAACCTATCAGCCACCCCTATGGCAGGCCCTATCAATCCTGAGGGCAGGGTGCTTGGTTTACTATGTGAGGGGGTGCCTCTGCCTGAGCAGGGCCCCTTTGCAGCTGGCAGGGTCTATTCCTTGTGGCTGTTTGTGGATGCGGTTAAACCATATACTCTTAAGTGTATTATAACCTTGCGGTAAATGCTAACTTTGGAATGACTGCATCAAAACATGTCGTGTTTGGTGTCAAACAACTTGGATTCATACCCCCACACCAGTAACTGGTGTGGGAGTATGATCCCGCCCTTCTAGAGGGGATGACATGTACCCACTGTACTAAACGACAGAAATCTAAAAGAGCCCTGGCATCACAACATGGATGCCACCAGCACAGACACTGGGCTGCTCTCCTGCTGCTGACTGAAACTCGGAGTGGAGGGAGCCCAACAAAAGGCATCCTGTCACAGGGAGGTGTCACTACCTTCCAGACAGGATTTAGTGTATTGGAGTTGGGTGGGTGCACTCTTAGAGTGCTTTGAAGTCCTGCACTGGGGGAGCAGTAGGCTCCTCTGTGCATATGCCAGCTCAAACCGGTTCAGGGGCTACCTGCCCCTGCTCTGGCGTGAAACTGGACAAAGGGAAGTGGGTGTAACCACCCCCTCCCCTTACCCTCCTAGAGGAGTGGTCATAGAGCTAGTCCCTCCCCTATCTTCACTATAAGATAGCAAGCATTGCCATTGCAATTCAGATAACCCTGGACGACGCTCTACAAAAAAGAATCCTAGCCCTTCGACGTTCCACTACCTTTGGAAGACAGAAGAATCTCCCTTGGAGTCAAGGAGTGACTCCCCTGCTTGGCAGGCACCAAAACCCTTAATCAACAGTTGCAAACTTTCCCGCTCCCGCCGGAGTTCGAAGTCCCTGCTGCCCCAGAAGTAGATTTCCTGACTTCTCGATGGCCATTGTGAGTCCCCAGCAAAGCTGTGGTGAGTGAACCCCACGAGTGACGAGGAACAGCAATACCTGGGGACCGTGCACTATTGTCAAGTGCAATCCCTTAACAGTGTTCTACGAACTTGTGCTTTGGATCATTTGTGGCCCAAGCCTCCAGCAGGACTTGCAGCAAAAATCAGTGGCCTACCCCATCCCTAGTGACCGTGGGCGCCTGTGAAGCATTTCCTGAAGAGGCATTTTGAGATCTCTTGCCCGTTGGCTAGAGGGTCCCCCAAAGACTCTCTTAACAACTCAAAGGACTCCCCTGATTGTACAAGGCCGGCCCTCACTTACCGTCACTGGGTGAGTCCCTCAGACCTTGCTGGTCTGCACCATTGACTTTCTTCAGTCTACACAAGACTTACAGTTGCCAAGGCTTGTTGGCTCCAATCCGGTTGTCGACACTGCCATCAGCTGCAGACGTTGTGGGACACTCTAAATCCAGCTGCTGGTCATCGTCAATCTCTCCTGGACCTCGTGAGCGAAGAGTCAAAACACCATCGATGACCTGAAATCACGCGACATCTGTGGTCATCCATATTCCTGGCCACCGGTCACTGGCAAGTAACTTTGAACACTGTCCCTTCAATTTTCAGGTCTTCAGCATCTTGAATCCACCTTCTGATTCCACCGGACACTTCTTCAGGCGACGCAAGCAGCAAGTCTTCTTTGGTCTCCATAGAAAACAGCGACGCGACCCGTCACCAAAAGACACCTATGCACCCGGCTTCCCTGGATGAGGTAACTCGTGCACTCCAGTGCCCTAGTGTGTGTTGGCCCTCGAATTACTTACCTTGTAAGTAGCTTGCTTGTAGTCTTCTTCAAAGTACCCTAAAACTTTAAAAATCAAACGCGACTTGCACCATTATAATCAATAGGGAACCTGCGGATGTGTTCACACACTGCACGCGTCTCCTGTGGGCCTGTTACTTACCTGCTAACACTGCAGTAGTGAAGCCCCAGCGATACCCCAGGCCCTAGGCCTTGTCATTTTGCAAGTCGACATTGTTATACCATTTCTTTTGTATATGGTCTGGTACGCCCCTAGGGCTCCAGCCTTATTTGTGCTTAATTTATTGTGAAACGTTTACATTTGAATGTGTACCTGGCTTCTAATCTCATAAAGAGATTAGTAGAGTGTGTCTAGTAATAAATACATATATATTTGATATATATACCTGTGTGGTGTCCTTTCATTTGGTAATTCAAGAGATTATAAGGTAAAACAAGCTGCTTTACATTCCTCTGAGACTTAGCCTGAAGGCTGCTCTCCACAGCTACCACTAGGATAGCTTTCTTTAAAAGGTTGTCTTAAACCTATCTACCATAAGAGTCGAATTGGACTGGTGCAAGGTGGCCACTATAACTAGTGACCAGCATATGCCAAGCCAACTTCTTACATTGGTGGGCAGCGTGTGGGATTCCAGCTTGCCATTGTTTTACCAGACAATCTCTATTTGAATTACTAACTGAAAACCACTTAAGGTACTCAAGGTACATATAAAGTCAAGCTTAGTATCAATAAGTTCTACTGAACTTAGAGCTGTTTGTGAAGGGATAGCACACCCTTGCTACAGCTCAAGCTAGGTTCAGTAGGCCACACACTAGTGTAGGTAGTGCAACACTGCATAACACTAGAATGTCCTCAATGGATGGAGCCAGTGGGTCCACCCAGCCTCAGTACAAGGACATGATCTACTTTGACTTGAAGGCCATGTGTGTTGAAAGACACCTGAAGCAAGGACAGAGTCCCTCCACACAACACCTGATAAATCTACTAGTAGCAGATGATCTTAGACTGGCTCTAGAAGCTGGTGGATCTGGATCAGGGGGTGGGTCAATTACAGTGTCTGGGTCTGATGATGAAAATCAGGATGACCAGGACTCTGTGATTGGAGGGCCAGACCCAGAAAGATCTGAATAGGACAGAGGAATCCTCCCTAAGAGGTCTGATAGAGTGGAAGAGAGGCCTAGGTCCCCTTCAAGGGAATCTAACCACTCATGTCACTCTAACAGAGAATCTGTCCATCAGAGGAACTCATACTTTCATAGAGAGACATCCTCTGAAAGAAAGTACAACATGCTCCAGTATGAGGAAGCTAGGCTTGCCCTCAGAACCAAGCAATTGGCCTTAGATAGAGAAGCCTTTGAGCTCCAGAGAGCTTCTAGAAAAGAGGGGTTAGATACCCCTGGTGGCAGCAACAGTGTCCCTAGAGGCAGATATTACATTCCAGACCATAGGAACCTGTCCAAGGTTGTTCCTCCCTACCAGAGTGGGGATGATATCCACAAATGGATAACTGCTATAGAGAGGGCCCGTAAAGTTCAACAGGTCCCCCAGAAACAGTGGGCAGCAATCTTGTGGCACTCCTTTTCAGATAAAGGTAGAGATAAGCTCCTCACTGTTAGAGAAGAGGATGCTGATGACTATGAAGCCCTGAAGAGTGCATTAATAGATGGGTTTGGCTTAACCACTGAACAGTACAGGTTGAAGTTCAGAGATACCCAGAAAGCACAGACTCAGGATTGGACTGACTTTGTTGATTGTGCAACCAAGGCTCTAGAAGGTTGGCTGGTTGGTAGTAGAGTTACTGATTTTAAGGGATTGTATAATCTTATAATGAGAGAACAGATCCTTAATAATTGCCAAAACCAGTTGTTGCATTAGTACCTGGTGGACTCTGATCTGACCTCTCCCCAAGAATTGGGAAAGAAGGCAGACAAATGGGTCAGAACCAGGGTGAGGCAGAAAACTCAGAACCAAGGGGGTGAAACCAAAAAGCAAGATCCTAAACGCTCAGATAAAGGTGGGGATAAGTCAAAAGACCAGAAGTCTTCACAAGGGCCCCAAAAATCTGCAACTGGTGGGGATTCACAGTCTACAAAGGGAAAAGGCCAAAAGAAGCCCTGGTGCAAATTCTGTAAACAGAAAGGGCACTGGACTTCTGATCCAAGTCCAAAGACCAAACCACCACCACTCCAGCCCCTAAGGCAACTGTTCCCCCTAGTACCAACACAGGCATTACTAGTTTGTGAGGGAGACCTTGATATGTCCTTCCTAGTGAGCCCCAGTAATCTGGGCAAGAACAAACAACAGCCTATCATAAATGGCAAACAGGCTTTGGCATTCAGGGACACAGGTGCTAGTGTCACCATGGTGGCAGAGGATCTAGTGGACCCTGCACAGATCATCCTGTGTGAAATGTGCCAGGTGACCAATGCAAGTAATGTCAGGACCAACCATAGTCTGGCAGTTGTGAATTTCTCCTGGGGAGGGGTAACTGGCCTCAAAAAGGTAGTAGTCAGTGCAGACCTCCCTGTCGAATGTTTGTTGGGCAATGATCTGGAGACTTCAGCCTGGTCTGAAGTAGAATTATGGACTCATGCTGAGATGTTAGGCATACCTGCAGAGGTGTTTGCTGTGACCAGGTCACAGGCCAAAATGCATAAAGCTGAACCATCTCTGGATCCTGAAACTATGGACCAGATGCTACCCAAGAGGAGGAGCAGTAGGGTCAAGGCTGTGCCTTCCCCTCTGTCTCAGATCTCAGATTCCCCTCCTCAGGGAAGAGAAGCAGAGCCTGAAGAAGGACCTGCCCCAGAGGAACTTGAGCCTGGTCAGGTTGAGTTCTTGGGGGCAGGGGGACCTTCCAGGGAAGATCTGAGCAAAGATCAACAGTGCTGCCCCTCTCTTGAACCCCTCAGACAGCAAGCTGCTGCTGAGGCTGCTGGGAGTGCTACTGGGTCCCATAAAGTTTATTGGGATGAGGGACTCCTATATTCTGAGGCTAGAGATCCTACCCCTGGAGCCACCAGGAGGTTAGTAATACCTCAGAAGTTTAGGGGGTTCCTCTTGACCCTAGCACATGATATCCCATTGGCAGGACACTTGAGCCAAAACAAGACCTGGGACAGGCTTGTCCCTCATTTTCATTGGCCACACATGTCTGAGGACACCAAGCAGTTTTGTCGCTCCTGTGTCACTTGCCAAGACAGTGGCAAGTCAGGTGGCACAACAAAGGCCCCCCTGATACCACTACCTGTGGTGGGGGGTTCCCTTTGAAAGGGTAGGGATTGAAATTGTTGTTCCCCTTGACCCCTCCAACTGCATCTGGGCAAAGATTTATACTGGTGGTAGTGGATCATGCCACCAGGTATCCAGAAGCTATACCCCTAAGGACTACCACAGCCCCTGTGTTAGCAAGAGCCCTCATTGGAGTTTTCTCCAGGGTGGGTTTCCCTAAGGAGGTAATCTCTGACAGACATACAAACTTTATGTCAGGATATTTAAAAGCAATGTGGAAGGAGTGTGGTGTTAACTACAAGTTCACTACTCCCTATCACCCACAATGCAATGGGTTAGTTAAAAGGTTCAACAAGACCCTAAAGGGAATGATTGAAGGCCTCCCAGAAAAGCTTAGGCGAAAATGGGACCTTTTACTTCCCTTCCTTCTGTTTGCATACAGGGAGGTCTCACAGAAGGGGGTTGGCTACAGCCCTTTTGAAGTTCTGTTTCGGCACCCTGTAAGAGGACCCTTATGTCTGGTGAAGGAGGGATGGGAGTTACTTCTCAAAACCTCCCAAACAGGATGTGATGGACTATGTACTTGGTCTCCGCTCCCGGATGGCAGAGTACACGAAGAAGGCAACTAAAAACCTTGAGGCGAGCCAAGAATTACAAAAAGCTTGGCATGACCAAAAGGCTGTCCTGGCTGTCCATCAGCCAGGCCAGAAAGTGTGGGTGTTGGAGCCTGTGGCCCCAGCAGCTCTCCAGGACAAATGGAGTGGCCCCCTTACAATTGTTGACAAAAAGGGAGAAGCCACCTACTTGGTGGATCTTGGAACTCCCAGGATCCCCCTTAGGGTGTTCCATGTCAACAGACTTAAGCCATATGTGGACAGGGCTGACATGGGCTTGCTCATGGCAACTGATGAGGACCAGGAGGAGGAGAGTGACCCTCTCCCTGACCTGCTCTCACAGAACCCTGATGATGGGTCAGTTGATGGTGTTGCTTTGGCAAGCAGCCTCACTGAGCATCAGCAAACTGAATGTAGACAAGTGCTACAACAGTTTAGACATATGTTTAGCCTGACCCTAAGTCAGACTTCCTGGTGCACCCATGAGGTGGACACTGGAGACAGTCTGCCTGTAAAGAGCAAAATCTACAGGCAACCTGACCATGTCAGGGATTGTATCAGGACTGAAGTCCAGAAAATGTTGGAACTAGGTGTTATTGAGCCCTCAGATAGCCCTTGGGCTAGCCCAGTAATCCTTGTACCAAAACCTCATACCCAGGGTGGTAAGAAATAAATGAGGTTTTGTGTTGACTACAGAGGCCTCAATGCAGTCACCAGGACTGATGCCTACCCAATACCAAGGACAGATGAACTTATAGACACTTTGGCCTCAGCCAAGTATCTTGGTCCCCAGCTCTTCTAAGTCTTCTGGGTCAAGTCTCAACTTCTGTCGCAGTTCGTATTCCACTTTATTAGTATGCGGTTTGGTCTCCCCCTGGAGACATCTGTGTACTTGTGCTACTTACCTGTTCTCCTTTTGAAATATTGTATGTATTGTGTTGATATATACGGGTAGCAGATATACCAATGTGTTAGTGAGTGTGTATAATAAATATAACTATTTTTATAACTACACTGTGTGGTTCTTTTTCGCTTAACCTACACTACTTGATTAGTACTGGTAATACCAGCTGCTTTAAACTTCTTCTGGCCTAAGCCTGGAGCCTAAGCCTGGAGGCTACTCTCCACAGCTACCACTTAGAGAGCTTTCTGTGGTTGTATAAGACCACTAAAATCACCATAAGGGTTGTCTGGATTAGTGCAGGGTGCTTCACTTAAATAAGTGTGCATCACATACTAAGCCAGCATCCTACAGCCCTCACTTGACGGATCACCCCAAAACTTTTAAGACAGCAGCTAAAGTGAGTGGGACCCTTGTTTTTTAAATTTTGTGGCGATTCATCAAACTTTGCCAAAGTTATTAGCAATACAGTAAACTCTTTCCCTATGGAAACTAGATCCTAACTATAACTACCTACTGGCAACTATATATATATAAATAACGTATAAGATGCGGCCACAGTTGGCCTGCCTTCTTAGACCAGTCCCAGTGAGGCAAGGCTCTTGATCCACAAAGAGAACAGGTCAGACTTCGGGGGTGCTACGTTGCTACATTGTGTATATATATATATATATATATTGTTGGACAGGCCACATGAAGGGCTTGCTCCCTCCCCGCATGACAAGGCCCAAGCCCCGGACTCCCAGGTGTTACCCACAAGGGCAACCCGCACCCCGTCTCCCAACGGAACTCCTGCCCCCGGACAGCCATGTATCATGGGGCCGAACCACTACCGGCTCCCCCGGCCGGATCAGCCGCCATCTTGGGCACTGCGCCACGAGGCCGCGTGGCCTCAGCTCGACCCTAACCCTGGGCCTGGCCCGGCCCCGACATCCCGGCACCACCATCCACCCAGGAGGTGAACGGACCACTTGGCAGGTCAATGGGAGAAAGAAGTGTCGATGGCTCTCCCCTGCCAGGTGCCGATCGCCCTCCAGCTCCCCCAGGCGCTGGCTCCACCCCCTGCTGGGTGTCTGGACTCCCTCATCCCGGACCCCCCGACCTCCAAGTGCGAGGGTCCGGACATCAAAGGGCGCCAGACCTATAACTAGGGCAGCTCCAGAGCAGGAAGGCAGTTGTATCCTGGAGTCGAGAGACACCGAGAAGAACTCAGCCTTGACGGACTACTGGCGCTACCGTAGAACTGCCTTGTGAAATATCGTCCTGCCTGCTGGCGCTGCCGCGGCCTTCTGCATCATCCATCCTCATCGGGACCTGCTGGCGCTGCCGCGGACCGTTGTAACGGCCACCTTCATCGGGACCTGCTGGCGCTGCCGCGGACCGTGTAACGACCACCTTCATCGGGACCTGCTGGCGCTGCCGCGGACCGTGTAACGACCACCCTCACCGGGACCTGCTGGCGCTGCAGCGGCCCGTCCAAGCTAGAACACCGAGCTCGAGGATTGTGAGCTATCCACCATACCATCTCAGCTACCAGATTGGTAACCAGACTGTCCCGCTACCCCCTTTTCCCAAACCAAGAGACTAGAATCGAGGGGACCCCTGAGTCCAGACCTCCTTGTACCATTTCATCGTACCTTAGGAAATCACCTATAAAGAACGTTAAATCCTATCCTTGTGTGGTGTATATCTGTGGGGGGGAAGTTATTCATCTGTACGATCGCTGGAGACGGCTCTCCCCGGAGACCTCTCCCCTTGTCCTCGGCCGACCCTCCCGGTCCGTCTAACATATATATATATATATATAGATACACAAAACTTTCAGGATAGGAGCAGACCGGAGCGCTCCATGAGCTTTGAAAATTTCGCAAACATTCGTCAACCGGCGCCAAAGTTATTGGGAATAGAATGTTGCGAATTTCCAATGGAAAATAGGTCCTAACTATAACTATCTACTGGCGACCACCAGTAGATAATATATATATATATATATATATATGCGATTCTGCTGCTTACTCTCCTCCCAAGTCCTCGGGATACCAAAGCAGGCACGGACCACGATTTAGTGCAAATTAGTTTATTGCTCAGTCGGCCATGACGCGTTTCGGTCCCTCCTGGACCTTGATCACATGACAACGCTACTAGGCTTCAACCGCCATTTTGTAGTTACAAAGAGTGCAAAGTGCAAAGTGCAAAGTACAGCATGGAAAGCGACAAAATACTTCCGATTCATTCACATTTGGAATACGGGATACGTGGGAATATAGCTATTATGTAATGTTATACACTGGACATAGACAAAAATCAAATCAATCTGGTACCAGTTTAGAAATTGCTATTAGATGCTTAAATGCTCGTAATTCTAGCATTTAAGAAGGACTGTGAAACCCATATTGATGACTAATCGCATCGTAGTGTAAACGGAGTTAATTCCTAAAATTCTCAATATAGCTCTAAAATTTCCTAAAAACAAACATATAACCATATTCATCTACGAATTTCCATAAGATGTTAAGACTTGTCATTTTTTAAAAACGTAACAGCATAAATGCACCGTAACTTCCTAATAGGTAAAAATGACACATAAAATCGAAAAGTTACTAAACTGTCGCTTAATCCTCCGTTGCTGTTAATAAAACCTGAAGTGACTTTTCGTGCATATTAAACGTGTAAAGAAAAAAATATTCAATAAATTAAAAATTGATCAGAACATAGGCGGGCCATCAAGAGACAGCAAATGGCAGTAATTTTCTGGGTTATATTACAGACACAATTCAATTAGAATTCAATTGGAAACTAGAAACTAGATAAATATGTATAGAAATATATGCCAAATATAAAACTATATAAATATATAAATATGCATAAATATATAAATAATTAAATAATTAAAAATATTCACATACATATTATATGTTTCTTTGACCCAACTAAATACAGGTGTAAAGGTCCTCAGTGGCATTGAGCCCTCCCGGTATCTTGCTATCGAGATTTAGAATGCACCGGGTCTCTAGTTTCCGCAATGTATTCTCCCTGTCTCCTCCTCTTCTATTCTTAGGTACTGCGTCAATCAGATAATATGACAGGTATTTGGGGTCACTATTATGTTTGTCTTGAAAATGTCTAGCGACAGGGTAAGAGGGGTCTTTATTGTTAATCGCTCTTATAGCTGTAGTATTCTTTTGTTAGCCGGAAGCTTTGTGCTGCCTACATATTTCAAATTGCAGGTGCACTCTAAAACATAAACGGCGTAGTCCGATTTACAATGCAGGGGTTGTTTTATTTCTATTTCTCTGTCACTGAAGGGAGTTTTAAAAGTTTTTCTGCTGGTGCCATAAGTACAAGCTTTGCAATTTTTGCATGGCATAAAACCCTTTCTCTGAGCGAGCCAATTGGTAGGTTCTGTTACCTCAGGGCAGTTTGTAACTAAGCTATTGCTCACCGAAGGTGCTTTTCTGAATGTTAAACCTAAACTTTTTGGTACCAGTGACCCTATTATTGGATCATCTAGCACTATTGGCCAGTTACGCTGCATAATGTTTCTGATGGTTTTATGTTGTAAGTTGTAAGTAGTGATCAGTCGTAATTCATTATTGGAATCCTTTTTAGGTTTGGGGACCAACAGTTCCTCCCTTTCTAATTTTCTCGTTTTAGCAATGGCCAGATTTAAGGTTTTTATGTTATAACCTCGGTCTAAAAATCTTTTTTTGCATTCATCTTGTGCTTTTTGTAGATCGGACATACAACTACAGATGCGTTTTATTCTTAACATTTCCCCATAGGGGATACTATTAATCAGGTGTCGTGGATGGAAACTAGACGAATGTAATAATGAATTTCCTGCCGTTAGTTTTCTGAAGAGCTTAGTTTCCAGTTTGCCATTGTTCACATAAACCTCCACATCTAGAAAATTAATGTTGTGATTGTCAATTGTAGCCGTAAAACTTAGATTAATTTCATTCGTGTTTAGGCTATTAACAAAATTGTGAGCCTCTTGTATCGGTCCATCCCAAACCAGAAAAATATCATCTATATATCTGTATAATAGTTTAACATGGTTTTCTACTACAGTACGGTGCTCAGTGCCAAGGACCAGCTCCTCCCACCAGCCCATGTGGAGACATGCATAGCTGGGGGAGAAGCTGGCCCCCATCGCCACGCCGCGCATCTGCTGGTAAACAGTTTTATCAAATAAAAAGATATTATTGTGCAGACAGAATTGGGTCAGATCACTTATCATCATATTGTGTGCAGAAAGTCTCGGTTTCCCTTTCCCAAGAAAATGTTCCAAAGCTCTTATGCCGTCTCTGTGTCTTATACTTGTGTATAGGGACACTATGTCTAAAGTCATTAGTAGATAGCTGTTCTGCCATTCAAAGTTGTTGATTTTCTGCAGGAAATCACTGGTATCCCTTATGTACGTAGGTAATGCTTGTACTAGTTCCTGTAGAAAAAAGTCAATATATTGGCTGGCATTTTCTAATAAGCTATTTTGGGCCGAGATGATAGGTCGACCCGGGGGATTCTTGACATCTTTGTGTACTTTAGGGATAAAGTAGATATTGGGCAGCATAGGATTATCTTTATGGATGAATTTGTATTCATCCATAGTTAAAGTTCCTGCACACTTCCAAGCCAATAGTTTGCCATAAAAATCATTTTGGATTGCCTTGACTGTGACCCAATTGCTGATTTTGTAGCAGGTTCTGTCATTTAAATGGGATGATGCCTCTTTCATATATTGTGTTCTGTCCCATAAAACAATGTTGCCTCCTTTGTCTGCACTTCTGACGATCACATTTTTGTTACTTTGTATTTTTGACAATAATGTTTTGAGCTGTCTGTCTTTAGGGTGCCACTTGGTTTTACTTTGCATCACCTTGTAATTAAGTTTTTTAATTTCATTAACAACTTGGTCATTAAAAATGTCAATGCTGTCTCTTGGCATTATGGGATTAAACGTAGATTTTCGTTTGAAAGTTGTTTCTTTTCTGTCCCCTGATAATACCACAATTTCCGGGGAACCCATAATTTCATTTGATTCATCCGAATTTGAAACTTGGCTAGTATTTGTTGCTGTCCTCATCGCTTGATTGTCATTCTGTAAATCTAATAAAGTTTCAAGAAGAAGATCCTCAGATGTTTGAGAAATTTCTACTATGGATGCTTCTGCCGCTTTCGTTTTCTTTTGTGTATTTTCTTTGTTTGTTTGATTTTTTTGTTTGTTTTGACGTTCTTCGTCTTCATTTGATGCTTTAGCTTTTAATTCATGGTATTTTTTTAATTTTAATTTTCTTATGAATTTGTATACATCCATTCTGGTATTGGCATAATTAAAATTAGATTCAGGACAGAAGGAGAGACCCAATGATAGGATTTGTTCTTCTGCTCTGGAAAGGGAGATATCTGTGAGGTTTATGATGGTTTTGACTGCGTTATCATCTAGTTGCGTTTCCACCAGCCTCTCCCTCTCCCTCTCCCTCTCATTTGCTTGCTGTTTGTTGGTCGCTCTGTTGGCCTTTCTCCTCTGTCTGCGTTTGTGGTTCCGCCTCTTCCTCTGGCATTCTCTTGAGTCCTGGGGCGCAAGGTGGCTCTCCGTTCTTCCACTAAAAAATTCATTTCCTCCCCTGGTGATAAGTTGGGTGCCACTATTTTTGGGACTGGGGGTTGACCATCTAATTCAGCCTCACTCTCCAGATTGGAACTTAGATCCGAAGTGGATACGGATATATGGGTAGCTCTATGCATAGACATTTCATTTCCTATACCATTTTGTTGGGTCATTTTCTTTGTTTTCATTATATCGTATTTTTTTGAAAAAGTAAAAATGCGGCCTGATTCATAGTCGACTCTGTCACGATGAAATTTGAAAGCTTTTCGTTCCTTTATTATATCTTCTTCTCGTTTTAAACGTGCTTTCATTTCCTCTCTTAATTTTTTCTCCTCATCACCTTTGTTCATTTGTTTAATTTCATCGTTCAGAGTCTCTATCTTTTCTTGTAGCGCGATTCGGTCAATTTCTGCGTACTTGACCAAAATTTCAACAAGCTTTCTTGATGAGTCCAAGTTGCTTTGAGCCCAGTCCCTCATCATGTTTGGATTGGGTTGATCGTAACTGGGAGCTATTAGAATTCTCAGACCTCTCGGAATTCTATTGACATCCAAATAGCGTTGTAGTGATTTATTTTCCCACCATTTTCCTTGCTCCGATTTCGACAGTTTTTCTAACAGCCTGAACTTATCTTTGATGTGGACGTTAGGTGAAATTTCCATCCCTTGATGACTGCCCATGTTACTTGGTGGTACGTTGCTAAAAATTTCCGAGGCTGCCGCCTCTCGGTCCTTGAGCGTGTCTGCCGACATACTGCAAATTACTTAGTAAAATAGGGAGATTAGACGTAACAGGCTAATTTGCAAATGCAGCCCGCTGTAGTCGTCACTCACACAAACCACTCTCCCCGCACTTCCGTGGAACTTCCTACCTTGAAATGTTCGATCTTCGGTTGGCGCGTCCTCCGACACTGCTCGCCGAAGAGAGCACCTCAGGCTGGTTGTTCTGTTCTGGCTGCGGGGGGGCCGACGGTATAGATCCTTCCGGAGAAAATAATCCAATTGCCTCCGGCTGAAGGCACGGAGGCAAACAAGCTTCTAGTATTCCGTCGCTTCCAAAATGAGTGGGGATCCGTGCAGGGCTGCCTGAAGCTGCTGCAGCCTTAATATGCGATTCTGCTGCTTACTCTCCTCCCAAGTCCTCGGGATACCAAAGCAGGCACGGACCACGATTTAGTGCAAATTAGTTTATTGCTCAGTCGGCCATGACGCGTTTCGGTCCCTCCTGGACCTTGATCACATGACAACGCTACTAGGCTTCAACCGCCATTTTGTAGTTACAAAGAGTGCAAAGTGCAAAGTGCAAAGTACAGCATGGAAAGCGACAAAATTCATTCACATTTGGAATACGGGATACGTGGGAATATAGCTATTATGTAATGTTATACACTGGACATAGACAAAAATCAAATCAATCTGGTACCAGTTTAGAAATTGCTATTAGATGCTTAAATGCTCGTAATTCTAGCATTTAAGAAGGACTGTGAAACCCATATTGATGACTAATCGCATCGTAGTGTAAACGGAGTTAATTCCTAAAATTCTCAATATAGCTCTAAAATTTCCTAAAAACAAACATATAACCATATTCATCTACGAATTTCCATAAGATGTTAAGACTTGTCATTTTTTAAAAACGTAACAGCATAAATGCACCGTAACTTCCTAATAGGTAAAAATGACACATAAAATCGAAAAGTTACTAAACTGTCGCTTAATCCTCCGTTGCTGTTAATAAAACCTGAAGTGACTTTTCGTGCATATTAAACGTGTAAAGAAAAAAATATTCAATAAATTAAAAATTGATCAGAACATAGGCGGGCCATCAAGAGACAGCAAATGGCAGTAATTTTCTGGGTTATATTACAGACACAATTCAATTAGAATTCAATTGGAAACTAGAAACTAGATAAATATGTATAAAAATATATGCCAAATATAAAACTATATAAATATATAAATATGCATAAATATATAAATAATTAAATAATTAAAAATATTCACATACATATTATATGTTTCTTTGACCCAACTAAATACAGGTGTAAAGGTCCTCAGTGGCATTGAGCCCTCCCGGTATCTTGCTATCGAGATTTAGAATGTACCGGGTCTCTAGTTTCCGCAATGTATTCTCCCTGTCTCCTCCTCTTCTATTCTTAGGTACTGCGTCAATCAGATAATATGACAGGTATTTGGGGTCCCTATTATGTTTGTCTTGAAAATGTCTAGCGACAGGGTAAGAGGGGTCTTTATTGTTAATCGCTCTTATATGCTGTAGTATTCTTTTGTTAGCCGGAAGCTTTGTGCTGCCTACATATTTCAAATTGCAGGTGCACTCTAAAACATAAACGGCGTAGTCCGATTTACAATGCAGGGGTTGTTTTATTTCTATTTCTCTGTCACTGAAGGGAGTTTTAAAAGTTTTTCTGCTGGTGCCATAAGTACAAGCTTTGCAATTTTTGCATGGCATAAAACCCTTTCTCTGAGCGAGCCAATTGGTAGGTTCTGTTACCTCAGGGCAGTTTGTAACTAAGCTATTGCTCACCGAAGGTGCTTTTCTGAATGTTAAACCTAAACTTTTTGGTACCAGTGACCCTATTATTGGATCATCTAGCACTATTGGCCAGTTACGCTGCATAATGTTTCTGATGGTTTTATGTTGTAAGTTGTAAGTAGTGATCAGTCGTAATTCATTATTGGAATCCTTTTTAGGTTTGGGGACCAACAGTTCCTCCCTTTCTAATTTTCTCGTTTTAGCAATGGCCAGATTTAAGGTTTTTATGTTATAACCTCGGTCTAAAAATCTTTTTTTGCATTCATCTTGTGCTTTTTGTAGATCGGACATACAACTACAGATGCGTTTTATTCTTAACATTTCCCCATAGGGGATACTATTAATCAGGTGTCGTGGATGGAAACTAGACGAATGTAATAATGAATTTCCTGCCGTTAGTTTTCTGAAGAGCTTAGTTTCCAGTTTGCCATTGTTCACATAAACCTCCACATCTAGAAAATTAATGTTGTGATTGTCAATTGTAGCCGTAAAACTTAGATTAATTTCATTCGTGTTTAGGCTATTAACAAAATTGTGAGCCTCTTGTATCGGTCCATCCCAAACCAGAAAAATATCATCTATATATCTGTATAATAGTTTAACATGGTTTTCTACTACAGTACGGTGCTCAGTGCCAAGGACCAGCTCCTCCCACCAGCCCATGTGGAGACATGCATAGCTGGGGGAGAAGCTGGCCCCCATCGCCACGCCGCGCGTCTGCTGGTAAACAGTTTTATCAAATAAAAAGATATTATTGTGCAGACAGAATTGGGTCAGATCACTTATCATCATATTGTGTGCAGAAAGTCTCGGTTTCCCTTTCCCAAGAAAATGTTCCAAAGCTCTTATGCCGTCTCTGTGTCTTATACTTGTGTATAGGGACACTATGTCTAAAGTCATTAGTAGATAGCTGTTCTGCCATTCAAAGTTGTTGATTTTCTGCAGGAAATCACTGGTATCCCTTATGTACGTAGGTAATGCTTGTACTAGTTCCTGTAGAAAAAAGTCAATATATTGGCTGGCATTTTCTAATAAGCTATTTTGGGCCGAGATGATAGGTCGACCCGGGGGATTCTTGACATCTTTGTGTACTTTAGGGATAAAGTAGATATTGGGCAGCATAGGATTATCTTTATGGATGAATTTGTATTCATCCATAGTTAAAGTTCCTGCACACTTCCAAGCCAATAGTTTGCCATAAAAATCATTTTGGATTGCCTTGACTGTGACCCAATTGCTGATTTTGTAGCAGGTTCTGTCATTTAAATGGGATGATGCCTCTTTCATATATTGTGTTCTGTCCCATAAAACAATGTTGCCTCCTTTGTCTGCACTTCTGACGATCACATTTTTGTTACTTTGTATTTTTGACAATAATGTTTTGAGCTGTCTGTCTTTAGGGTGCCATTTGGTTTTACTTTGCATCACCTTGTAATTAAGTTTTTTAATTTCATTAACAACTTGGTCATTAAAAATGTCAATGCTGTCTCTTGGCATTATGGGATTAAACGTAGATTTTCGTTTGAAAGTTGTTTCTTTTCTGTCCCCTGATAATACCACAATTTCCGGGGAACCCATAATTTCATTTGATTCATCCGAATTTGAAACTTGGCTAGTATTTGTTGCTGTCCTCATCGCTTGATTGTCATTCTGTAAATCTAATAAAGTTTCAAGAAGAAGATCCTCAGATGTTTGAGAAATTTCTACTATGGATGCTTCTGCCGCTTTCGTTTTCTTTTGTGTATTTTCTTTGTTTGTTTGATTTTTTTGTTTGTTTTGACGTTCTTCGTCTTCATTTGATGCTTTAGCTTTTAATTCATGGTATTTTTTTAATTTTAATTTTCTTATGAATTTGTATACATCCATTCTGGTATTGGCATAATTAAAATTAGATTCAGGACAGAAGGAGAGACCCAATGATAGGATTTGTTCTTCTGCTCTGGAAAGGGAGATATCTGTGAGGTTTATGATGGTTTTGACTGCGTTATCATCTAGTTGCGTTTCCACCAGCCTCTCCCTCTCCCTCTCCCTCTCATTTGCTTGCTGTTTGTTGGTCGCTCTGTTGGCCTTTCTCCTCTGTCTGCGTTTGTGGTTCCGCCTCTTCCTCTGGCATTCTCTTGAGTCCTGGGGCGCAAGGTGGCTCTCCGTTCTTCCACTAAAAAATTCATTTCCTCCCCTGGTGATAAGTTGGGTGCCACTATTTTTGGGACTGGGGGTTGACCATCTAATTCAGCCTCACTCTCCAGATTGGAACTTAGATCCGAAGTGGATACGGATATATGGGTAGCTCTATGCATAGACATTTCATTTCCTATACCATTTTGTTGGGTCATATATATATATATATTATCTACTGGTGGTCGCCAGTAGATAGTTATAGTTAGGACCACGTTTCCATAGGAAAACCTCAACATTCTATTTTGAATAACTTTGGCGCCGGTCGACGAATCCTCGCGAATTTCTCAAAATAGGTGGGGCGCTACGCTCCGCTCCTACCCTGAAAGTCTCGGGGGGATCCGTCAAGCGGGGGCTGAGATAAAAGGGGGGTCCCAAAACGCGTTTTTCCCATGCATTTTTCCATAGGACCTTTAGAACGAGCTAAAGCCCGAACGGCTGAACAGAATTACTCAAAATTTGGCAGAGAGGTAGTCCCTAGGTCAAGGAAGTGCCTTTTGTAGGTTTGGTGTAAATCTGTTCAGTAGATTCTGAGAAAATAGCCTTTAAATCAATATATATCTGAGCCCGCTTACGGTACGCTTACCGTACGCTTACGGTAAGCGTACGGTGGCGTGCGCGAGCGCGATTCTGATTGGCTCTTAGATCTTAGTAAACATTCGAATCGGCCGAAACCAGGAAGCGGCGGCCGCCATTTTGTGTATTTCACTCTGAAAAAAAAGAGTGAAAACAAGGAAAGGGGGCAATGAGGAGAGTTACAGACCCCCTAACATTTTTAAGGGGGTCAAAGAAGGACAGAAAAGTACAAAGAAAACATTTATTGATTTTAAAAAAAATCACGGGGTACGCGTACGGTAAGCTTACGGTAAGCGTACGGTAGTAAAAAAAAAAAAAAAAAAAATGAAAATCAGATTTAAGTGTTTAGATATTAGGGGGCTCTAAAAAGAGCCGTTGTGTTTATGAAATGATTTTTTAGTGGTACCTACAAGTAAGTACCGATGCAGAGTCTAAGGTTCAAGAGGAAGACTCTGTTCCCTTCATCATTGAAGTGCACACCATCTCCTCTATAAATGTCTTGCATGTCATAACGCAAGTTGTTGTGGTAAATGGCACCCATACCATAGTCACGGAGGAAAGCAGAAACAGATTTGTTGACGTGCTTTCTTGCTTTGTCATCGCACCGCGTGCCCACCGTGCGTGCACGGCACTAACTGCGTAAAGTGGGCGCGCGGTGCGCGAAGCGCACCGCGAGCTCACTGTGCGCGCACGGTGCGCGAAGCGCACCGTGCGCGCACGGAACGAACTGCATTAAGTGGGCACGCACGCCACGAATGGCGTAAAGTAACTTAGCATTTAAAAAACCGTACAAATTCACTGAAAAAACCATAGGTTTCACACACGTTATAGTTAGGAATTAGCATTTAAAAAACCTTGCAAATTCACTGAAAAAACCATAGGTTTCACACATGTTATAGTTAGCGGAAATTTTACTGATAAAAAACCAATGAAATTCCCCCGTTATAGTTAGTGCAGGCAACTATAACTCACGCGACCGCAATCTTCTGCTGATGACATATGTGTCTTTATGAAAAAAAAATATTTGTAATATATGTATAGCTAAAAATGTATGGAAGAAGACATGGGCAAATAAGTGTCTAAATACAGTATTAGCATCAGCAGAGGATTGCGGTCGCGTGAGTTATAGTTGCCTGCACTAACTATAACGGGGGAATTTCATTGGTTTTTTATCAGTAAAATTTCCGCTAACTATAACATGTGTGAAACCTATGGTTTTTTCAGTGAATATATATATATATAAAACAACAACGGGTGTCCCCAAAAAAGATGTCACTCTTGGGGGGGGGAATCCGCACACACACCTCCGGCAGCAGCTGTCAGCAAAACACCTCAGCTTCCAAATGCAAATGCCAAACGCGTTTCAAGCCATAAGCCCTTGTTTACTGGCTTGCATTGACAACAGAGGCAGCCTGAAGTTTAGGAACACCTTTATTTAATTAACACAGTCCCACCCACTGGGGATGGCGTCTTTCAAGTAGATATCCCACTAAGGATTAATTTCACTGGGGGCAGCAACACCCACTTGGGTTTGGTTGGAACCGCAGTCATCGCTGGCACATGGACTATAATTACCACAATGCCTTGCCTGTTGATGCCCATGTGTGTGCGGATTCCCCCCCAGGAGTGACATATTTATTGGGGACACCCGTTGTTGTTTTGTATAGCGGCTGGTCCGGCTGCAAAGATGTCCCACTGCTCTAAATAGCGGATTCTTTGTGCCCGCAACCGCGAGCTCACACAGAAGTGGAGGGGGCCTCACCTACGGAGTACATTGGTGAGCAGTCAGTGATTTTCCTTTGACTTTCACCCACTGGGGATGACGACTTTCAAGTATATATCCCACTGAGGATTAATTTCAATGGGGGCAGCAACACCCACTTGGGTTTGGATGGAACCGCAGTCATCGCTGGCACATGGACTATAATTACCACAATGCCTTGCCTGTTGACGCCCATTGGGGCGGGACTGTGGAAATTAAATAAAGGTGTTCCTAAACTTCATGCTGTCTCTGTTGTCAATACAAGCCAGTGAACAAGGGCTTATGGCTTGAAACGCGTTTGGCATTTGCATTTGGAAGCTGAGGTGTTTTGCTGACAGCTGCTGCCGGAGGTGTGTGTGCGGATTCCCCCCCAGGAGTGACATCTTTATTGGGGACACCCGTTGTTGTGTTTTATATATATATATATATGGTGCATTCCAGTCCTTTCAGCTAGCACCGCGCACAATTTGTTGCCTAGCGCCAACGCGGGCACCCTTGCAACATGGTGCAAGGGTGTCTGCGTTGTTAGCAGGATTGTTTTTGTGCATGAAGGGGCACCTTCCTGCATAAAAACAATCCATGGAGACATTTTCCTTATTCTATGTGTGCTGCCGAATGCAGCACACATGGGAAGAGGAAAAAAAGAGGAGAAATGAAAGGATTTCTCCTCATTACACCTGCTCTGGGGAGGTGTAAGGATTTGGCACTGACCCAGGTTTATGTGATTTTGTAAATTTGGGGCAGAGTCAAAATCCATGGGTGCTGTGTGACAACACCCACTACAACACCCATGGAGCGCCTCCTTGATGCAGAGTAAGGCAAAGCAACGCTTGCGCTGCCTTGCCTTACTTCATATCTATGAGTTAATGCAAACCCATTCAGGGTGGCTTTGCATCGTCTCATAGATATGACTGATAGGCCTGCGCCACAGGAGCATCAAAAAAAGTGATGCTCCAGCAGCGCAGGCCTCTTGTAAATAAGTCCATGAGATTGGGTATGGTGGCTCAGTGGCGTAACGTGAGGCCCAGCCCCCTGCAAAGTACATGGAGAGTCTCCCAATGCTCTAGACCCAGTTAAGAGCTCCCAGCCTGCTCCTTGTGCAGAGTGCCAGAGGGCGCCCCCTGTAGCTCGATGCCCCCATGCTCTGCAAGGGCTGCGAGGGCTATTGTTACACCACTGGGGTGCCTGGACCGATTGTAAGCTTTTTTCTAGTAGTGCTTATTTGCTCAAAGTTTGTTCCCATGGAAAGAAACTGGGGAATTTAGATTGGTTCATAAGCACTCAGCACCTAGAAGGGCTTCTGTTAATGATGCTATTGACCCATTCGTTTGCTCTGTCAAATAGGCATCCTTGGATGGCACCCTATTACTAAGGTAATTGGGTCTGGGGCCTTCATGGCCTAAGCAGACATTGAGTTGGCTTTCTGCCTTTTGCCAGCCAGTGCCCCCCATGACTTTCACTTCCTAGGTTTCAGTTCCAAGATAAATTCTATTATGACAAGGGCATGCCGATGGGGTGCGCTGTCTCTTGTGCTTATTTCCTACAGTTCAGCACCTTTTTGGAATGCGTTTCCACACAGATATTGGTGTCTGTTCAGTCATTCAGTTCTTGGACGATTTCCTACTCCTGGGACCAGGTGGGTCCATTTGCTGTGCCAAATCACTTGCTACTTTTCAGTGCTTAATGTCTGAATTCGAAACTCAGGAAACAAATGCAGGATCAGCAACAACCTTGATTTTTAGATATAGAAATCGATACAGTGAAAGGGGACTGCAGACTTCCAATAGATAAAGTGGACGCCTTCAGAGCCTTCCTGGAGTCCTACCTGGGGACACAGTAGGTCACCTTACACCAGTTACAAATCAGCTCAATTTTGACTTATAGGTAATACCCGTGGGTCACCCACGTTCATACACCATAGCTCAGGCCATGTATGGCTTGAAAGAAAAGTACCATATGACCCACCTTTCAACAGACCAAAAGCAAGATTTGAGGATTTGGTTGTCCTTTCTGAGAGGTTTTAATGGATCATGGGTGTGGTCAGGCCCCTACGGTAAAGCCATGATTTTGGGTTGGTTACATATTCAGCAGGCAGTGTGGGTTTCGGTGATGATGTAAGCACCAGGTGGTTTACCCAGACCTGGGCTTAGTCTTGGCTGGACACAAGCTCGGCCCAAATTATCACCTTTCAGGAACTGTACCCCATTTTGGTGCCTCTTCGCATTTGGACTGGCAGGTTCTGCAACCAATTAGTCATATTCTTGTCGGACAACATGGCGGTGGTTGAGCGAATCAATTCTCAGTACCCAAGGTGCACGAAGGAATTGGACTTGATTTGTCTGAAGAATAACATTATGTTTAAAGCAAAACATGTACCTGGTATCTTGACTAATGCAGACGATGTTTTATCTTGTCCTGAATGTCCAGAGTTTCCACCCACGGACAGAGGCAGAACCCACCACTTACCGGGACATCTATGGAACCATGTAACCCAACTCTCTCCGAGTTTGTTTCAGACAGCATTGCACCTAAAACAACACAGGCATATGAAAGGGCCTTTTTCAGCTAAATTGTATACACTGCGGCCAGACCTCAGGAACAGCTTTTCTCTTTGACTAATGCAGTGGCAGGGTAGATCAGCGGTGTTTGCTAAGTGACACACATTAGCAGTGCCATATTTCCCAAAATTGGTGGGGGGGGGGGGGCTTAGATCATTTACAATCCTTTTAAATTTAGAAAGCCCTGAGGGGGTGGGAAAGGTTGGATGGGTCGAACATAAATCGACGGCACCCCAACAACGTGGACAAGTTGGGAAGGATTTTTGTTGCCTTGCACAGAGTATGCAAATCTACATATGAGGTGACGCTGTTCACGTCAAATTTCTCATATTTTTGGTGCATTTAGAGTCTCTGAGATTGTGGCGAGGTACATACAAGATGTACATGGGGGATTTTGGTCAGTAGGATATATTGATTTGGAAAAAACGTGGTCATCCCCATACCTCGACGTACCCATTGGGCAAAGGGGACCGGATAATTTTGAGGAGGACAGGTAGTTTCTCAGGTGGTCCAGTGGTCATGGTATGCACATTCTCAGATACGTCCTCAGGTAGCAGCTACCTCCATACTGGCTCACGTCAATGGTGTCCTTTTCACTAGATACCAATTCCTTAAGGTTCTGCACAAAGACCTTCAGCAGCAAGCATCCATGGCAATTTCAGCTCACTCCCATTTAGAACTGAGACAGGGACATCCGCAGTAGGAGCTAGTAGGAGCGGGGGTTAAACCCGAGGTGGTCAAGAAGATTGTCTGGTGGAGGTTAGACTGTTATAAGCACTATGTATGTATCAACATTCTGTAGATATGAATGTCTTTAGACTTTTGGAGTAATGGCATGTATTTTTCACTTGTCAATTTTTGCATTAGGCACATGGCTATGGCCAGTGTATCGATCATTGGTCATTCAATTGTGCAACATGCAAAGTCGATGTTTACCCAGACTGGGTTGAACAGGCAGGCAGCAGAGGCGAGTTTTCATTTCCCCATGGCTAATGGGGGCGGTCTCCGCTTTGATGGATTACGCCATCTAGTTGAGGAGTTTATACGCAGAGGCTCCTGCCACATAGGTGACAATGGGCAGAAAGATCCTATTCGAGAACCTGATAGTCAAAATCTCTTGGTTGGCTTGGAAGTGACAGTCATAGCATGGTCACACATCACCCCATGGAGAATTTAGAAGTTAGGGCAGTCCTTCAAGGGCCTCAATGAATCAGTCAATCATTTAAATAGGAAGTGGAGTGCTTACCATGGTTGGTTTAACACAATTTCCCGTGGCTGCCCCCAGGAAATTATCCTTTCACAAAGATAGGGCTTATCTGTCAGCCTGGGGCAACTAGTTATTTATAGAGGACTTGGTGACTTTCGTAATAGAATAGTTCTCACAACAATAGGCAAAGGGACACGGGGGTCCTGTGGTGGTGGAG
This sequence comes from Triturus cristatus, assembly GCF_964204655.1. Taxonomy (NCBI): domain Eukaryota; kingdom Metazoa; phylum Chordata; class Amphibia; order Caudata; family Salamandridae; genus Triturus; species Triturus cristatus. The sequence continues at coordinate 1,603,557,600 of NC_140589.1, read as the reverse complement.
GAGTTTCTTGTGGCCAGAAAAGAAGTGAACAACTTTGGCATTTAGGAGTATGATTGCAGGCGAACTCAAGATGGAATTGGTTTTAAGCCATTGGCACAAGCCAGGGTAATGTCCCCACTGTCTCTAGAGAAGGGCTGGTGACATCCACTGCAGCTATCATCCATAGCCTGACAGGGTAGCCCATGGATAATCCTTCTTGTATGCTACTTCAGCAAACCTTTCAAAATATGGGAATGCATGGGGGTTGATGGCTGCACCAGAGGGCCATGGATTGGTCAGGTTGCCCAGGCCCATCTGCATCTGGGTGCCAGGGAAGTCCCTCTTTTTTGCCATATGCAAATCAGTTTTGACCCTGTTCCCCATAGGAACAGTCCAGCCCAAACTGCCGAGCCAGGTCTTCCCTGGACGGGAAACAATTATACTGGGTCCAGTTTTAGGGTAACACCCCTCATCCGCCAGGGTAGCTTGAATCCAGTGGCAAAGTGAGCAAGGGACCCAAGTCCGGGCATATCCTGCTAACTTAGGGCAAACAAGGCAAACACTAGGAGATGATGGACGGAGCGCTGAAACTTTTTAGACACTCACCCCAGTCACAAATCTAGGATGAATCCATCATTGTTCTTTAGCTCCCTTCGCCACCCCAGTTCAGACCCAGCCATAATCAAATCCGTTTTGACTCTGTTCCTCGTGGGAACAGTCCAGCCCAAAATGCCAAGCCAGGTCTTCCCTGGACTGGAAACAAGCATCCTTGCACCAGTTTCGTGGTAACAATCCTCATCAGCCAGGCTAGCTTAAGTCCAGTGGCAAAGTGAGCAACGTACCCACTTCTGGGCATACCCTGCCAACTTAGGGAAAACAAAGCAAACACAAGGAGATGATGGATGGAGTGCTGAATCTTTTCAGACACTCATCCCAAGTCACAGATCTGGGTTGAACCCATCATCGTCCTTTAGCTCACTTCGCCACCCCAGTTCAGACCAAGCATATGCAAATCAGCCTTGACCCTATTCCTCATGTGAACAGTCTAGCCCGAATTGCCAAGCCAGGTCTTCCCTGGACTGGAAACAAGCATCCTGGGACCAGTTTTGGGGTAACAATCCTCATCAGCCAGGCTAGCTTGAATCCAGTGGCAAAGTGAGCAACGTACCCACGTCTGGGCATACCCTGCCAACTTAGGGCAAACAAAGCAAACACAAGTAGATGATGGATGGGGCGCTGGAACTTTTCAGACACTCACCCCAGTCACAGATCTGGGTTCCATCCATCATCGTTCTTTAGCTCACTTTGCCACCCCAGTTCAGTCCTTGCCATATACAAATCAGTCTTCTTGACCCATTTCCTCATGGAAAAATTCAGCCTGAGCTGCCAAGCCAGATCTTCACTGAACTGGAAACAAGCTTCCTTGTACCAGTTTTGGGGTAACACTCCTCATCAGCCAGGCTAGCTTGAATCCAGTGGCAAAGTGAGCAACTGACCCATGTCTGGGCACACCCTGCCAATTTAGGGCAAACAAAGAAAACACAAGGAGATGATTGACAAAGTGCTGAAACTTTTCAGACACTCACCCCCAGTCACAGATCTGGGTTTAATCCATCATTGTTCTTTAGCTTTCTTTGCCACCCCAGTTCAGACCCAGCCATATGCAAATCAGTCTTGACCCTGTTCCTCATGATAACAGTCCTGCCCGAACTGCCAAGCCAGGTCTTTTCTGGACCAGAAGCAAGCATCCTTGGACCGGTTTCGGGGTAATACCCCTCATCAGCGTGGCTAGCGTGAATCCAGGGGCCAAGTGAGCAAGGGACCCATATCTGGGCATACCCTGCCAACTTAGAGCAAACAAAGCAAACACAAGGAGATGATTGACAAAGTTCTGAAACTTTTCAGACATTCACCCCCAGTCACAGATCTGGGTTTAATCCATCATCGTTCTTTAGCTTACCTCGTCACCCCAGTTCAGATTCAGCCATATGAAAATCAGCCTTGACCTTGTTCCTCATGGGAACAGTCCAGCCCGACCTGCCAAGCCAGGGGCCCGCTATCCCTCATTGGATAACATTGGGCCTCAGCACTCTGCACCCGCCTGCCCTTGTGCTGGCTGAGAGTGCTCTAGGAGTGCATCCTTGACCCTGGAGGGACCCTTGTTCTAACCCCAGAAAACCAACTCCCAAAACTAAGTACTTACCTGTAAACCAATAAGTTCATTTCCTCCCCCATAGGATTGCATTGACTGCTTTTCTATGAAAAATGTTTTAAGTGTGGAGCTGGAAAATTGTATGAAACCTTAAGAAACTGTGTACTCACAAAAACTGATTTACTTACCTTTCATTTAGGAGATGTCCCAGTGTGACATATAGGCACACCCCACTGAGTAGAAAAAGTAATCTAATAAGTATTCAGACAGTAACTGCAAAGAAACTGAAAAGTAATTTAAATTGTTTCTGAATAATTAACCTATCTGTATTCAAATCAATTACATACAACTGCATTCAATTGTGTTATTCCTTCAAAGTATTATTTCACTTACCTGCACCAGGCCTGGCTTGGTTCTTGAAATAAAATAAAACTAAATTATATTTTTACAAAACAAATTGGTCAGAGTTCAGTCTTTGAGTGTGTGAAATCATCTCTTGCCTGAGTGTGTACAATAAATGCTTAACACTACCCTCTGATAAATCCTTACTGCTCGCCCACAAAAATAGAGTAAGGTATTATCTATGTTTACCTCTGCCTACCTTTCGGGAGCCATTGGACTCCGTGTACACCTTACTTTGGTATACTATTTACAGAGTCAGCTTCTTACAAATACTACCAGTTGGTATGGGCCCTCTTCCTTCAACTGTGCTAAGACCATCCCCATGCCATTCTCTGAAGCATCCGTCTGCACTATTAATTTCTTGGAGAAGTCATGAGCCTTGAGTACAGGTGCTGTACACATGGCCTCCTTGAGTCTTCATGACAGGCCCGTGTCCAGATCGCCGATCTTGGCTGTTTCTTCGATGTCACCTCTGTTACCAGGGCAACAACGGTGCCTTATCCCTTAACAAATTTAGGAGAGAGGAGTTGGCCTAACGGCTAGGGCGGTCGACCTTGAATCCGGGGGAACTGTGTTCGAGTCTCGGCAATGAAGCTGAACATCCTGTGATTCTGGGAAAATCACTTAATCTCTCCGTGCTTAACAAAAATGAATGTGTCCTCATGTAATGCAACTGGTGCTATATAAAACGCTCTGATACCCGATTCTGGTCAAGTTTGCGCTATATAAAACTCTTGTTAAAAAAAAATAATCTTTTGTAGTATACTGTGAGGCCTAGGAAGATAATCACCTCAGTCTGTGTTTTAGGTGGTTGCCAGGTCATGATTGTCCCAATCTTGGTTTAGAGAGGCTGACCTTGCCTCCGTTCAGCAGGTGGACCAGACACACCAGATAACCCTACCCTATCTGGCACTTACTGACCTTGATAGTCAGGCCTGCCTGTTGCACGGCCTGAATCACCACCTGGAGATGTTGCAAGTGCTCCTCCTAGCTGGAGCTGTAGACCGCAATGTAGTTCAGAGTAGAGGCAAAGAAGACCTCCTTTCCAGCTAGGATGCTGGTAGCCAATCTCTTGAAGGTGACAGGGCATGCTGCAGGCCAAAGGGCATCACCCGAAATAGGAAGTGGCCCTCTAGGGTTGAGAATTCTGACCTCTCTTTTGCTCCTTCAGTCAGAGCAACCTGCCCGCACCATGATACCAAATCAAAAGTACTGAGGAATTTGGCAGTGTCCAGCCTGTCGATTAACTCATCAGCTGAGGGGGTGGGGTGCGCATCATTCCTGGTGACTTAATTGAGACCCCTGTACTCCACGCAGAACCTAAGTTCAGGGGGTGCGCCCAGTGGGGCAGCCGTTGATACCAGCACCACAGGGCTGGACCAGGGACTGTTGGAAGGCTCAATCACCCCTAACACCAGCATCTTGGAGACCTCCTTGATACTGACTCACACTCTGTCTGACAACCTGTACATTTTGATCTTTACAGGTAGGCTGTACCGGGGTCCACATCATGGACGCGCAGGTGTGTGAGTGGAGATGTGAGGGAGAAAAGAGAGGTAAACTGCACCAGTAAATGATAACAGTCACTCTCCTGCTCTGGGGCTAGGGTAGAAGAGAGAATAACACCTTCCACTGAAGCATTGTGCTCCTGGAAAGAGGAGGCGAGGGAGAGGCTCGCTCTCCTCTTCCACACCTTCATCTATCTCCAGGAGCATGCCCACTTCGTACCTATCAAACTGAGGCTGGAGGCGATTCATGTAGAGCAAGCTTAGAAGGTTTCTAGGGTCTGAAGATCTTCCAGGTAGGAGACTTCTCCTGTTGCTCTTTCACATCATATGGGCCCGCCCAGCAATCCTGGGGAGCTCTGGGCTACACAGGCTCTATGGCCCATACTTTCTGGCCAGGCTGAAACACCACCGTGTGGTCATACTAGAGCATCATAACCTCTTGATTGGCCTCAAGGTTACTTTTTATATTTTCCAGAAGCGGTGCATCTGGTTGCAGAGGACCAGCATGTAGATGACCACCTCCTGGGGAAGTTTCCTGGGAGATTGCTCCCATCCCTCCCTCACAAAGCTCATATGTACCCTAACAGGACAGTCATTGAGGAGTTCAAAGGGGCCAATAACTAATTGTTTCTGTGGCACCTCCCTGTAGGCAAAGACAATGCATAGATGGAGGATGTCCCACTCATGCCTCATGGGCTCAGGAAGGCCCATTATCATGAGAGATGGCCTCTGGCTAGCGGTGGCTTATTCCACCAAAACCAGCACAAACCTGTTGTTAAAGGCTGTGTTGGGGTCTAAGGGTCCAAGGGTCCAATAATGTCGATGCCTACCCTTTCAAAGGAAGTGCCAACAACAGGTAGTGGAGTCAGGGGAGCTTTATGCTTTTTCCCTGACTTCCCACTGGCCTGGCAGGTTCGGCAGGTTGGGCAGGACGTACAGTATGCATCTGAGGCCGTCTTCATCCAGGGACAATAAAAGTGTGCAGAAAGCCTGGCAAAGGTCTTATCTTGCCATAGATGTCCTGCCAGAGCTATATGAGGAGCCAAACCTAATGGAAGGTCCTGGAACACTGGGGGACCACCAGCATGAGGGCTTAACCAGAACCCTTAGGCTCGCTATATAGGAGGTTATTCTTAAAATAGATCAGGTGATCCCCAGAGGTGTCACCGTCTGCCTGGGCTTGGTCTTGCTCCCTCAAGCCCTCTAGAGTGGGACAGTCTCTATGCATCTGCAGAACTGGTGGGCCCGCCCTCAACTTGCCAACCAGCAAGTTCAGGCAGGTCACCAAGGGTCTCAATGTCCTCCCCATTTGGCTCGGGCCTCCTCCTCAGGTGCCCCTTCAACCTCGACCATGGGGAATTCAGGGGCTGCTTTCTCACACCCCCGCCTCTCTCTTTCATGGCAGTAGTCTGGGCCATTGTTTTAGGCTGTAGAGACCCTTGACTCCCTTCACGGGCAGGCATAGTCCATGTGATCATACAGACCCATTCAGGCAATCCCAAAATCTCCAAGTGCGACCTGAGCTCTACTCCCCTCTAGGTAGTGTGCTCCACGTCATTGCCTAACAGACAATCTACAGGCATGGAAGGGCTCACAGCTAATTTCAGAGATCCTGAGACCCCCCCCCCACTCAAAGGGAACCAGAGCTATTGGTAGATGGCTCTCACGATTGTCAGTGACTATGACTTGGTGAAATGTGTTAGGAAGGACCTGCTCTGAGGACACCAGCTGAGTCTTCACATTAGTCATACTGGTTCCTGTGTCTCTCAGAGCCTCCAACTGTTGGCAATTAACGGTGAGCCACTGCCAGTACTTCAAAATATTGTCAGGCAAATGGGCATTTGGCAGTACTTTTGAGGGGTCAGCCCAAAGTTTACAATTAAAAGAGCCTTCGTTGGTTTGGTCCCCAACCTTTAGAGTCGGAAGTGTGTTCCATCCCACAGAGGCATGTGTTTCCATAAACCACCCTCATAATGCTCTTCTGGGACCTTGTGAACCGTCAGGGCTACCTCGTATGCAGAATACCATTTGTCAATATCATCTCCCACCATTGAATGGTATCTGCGGGTATGCTGCCACCATCACTGCTGGACTCTGCCTGTATGGCCTTGAGATCCAGCTCCTTCAGACTTGGTTCATAAGCCAGTACTCCTCCCTCCTTTCTGCCAGTTCCTTGGGGGACAGGCCAGGGGAGTAGATACTGCTCCCTGCCCTAGCAGGGGGATCCATTCTAGGGATCAAGTCATTCCTTTCCTCTTCAAGTGGCTCCATGGAAGGGTCCTCCACAGGCCCCTCCCGCTCGTCATCCTCTCCTGTGGTCTCATTCTGTATGGAGTGAACTTCACCTTCCTGGTGGTCCTTGAGTAGGGCCACAGTGTAAACCTCCAAGTTGGCCAGCTCAAATTCCATGCTTGCAGGTGTGGTTTTAGGATCCAATATGTAGAGAGATAATTTGGGAAATAAAAAATGCCGATCAGGGAGAAATTGAAATTCAAATTGGTTCAAGGTGTGGAATGGTAGTGTATACCAAATCACTGTATGGCAATGCACAACTACGAGTCAAAATTGGCTACAGGATGACAGGGGCATGAGCCTTGGTCAAGCAGCAACCACAATTCTAGTCACGGTCAGGCCTAACTTTAGAGGCAGTGTTTAAAGTATTTGTGCAACACTACAAACAGTAAAATGGTGATAACGCCAAATGATCCCTTACCAGTTTAGAAAATTAGCTCTGAACAAAAGCAACAAAAATCCAATTAGCAGACTCGGAGATATCAAATGTAAAATTTATAGTAGAAAATAACAGCAAGAAGCAAAAAGCACCATTGAGGATATCTGGTCACTTCAGGCTGGGACAAAGTCACCAGTTTAGGCTGACCATAGTGGTGCACGGGCGAGCTATGGGGACCCAGTTAGTCCCTCTGAACAAATTACCTTAAATCGTGGTTGTAGATGTTTGCGTGGCTCTGTGTCAAAGATGCATCGCACAGCAGAGGCAATGCGTCAGTTCCGAGATGCGGAGAGGCTGTGGTGCGTGGCCCTGTTGTGTCGACATCGAGGATCCTGTTGATGGGCTTGCGATGTAATGCCCAGTGTCGAGGATGTGAAGCACAGCCGAGGTGATGCATTGGGTTTAATGAGCAGTGAAGCTGCGATGAGGAGTTTTGTCGTCATCCTTGAGGCTGCCGTCGACGAGGGATGTGAGAAGATGCTTGCGGCAGGAAAAGCATTGTGCAGTGGCATTTCTGAAGGATATGCATGAGTCCAAACATGCATGAGGTGGTAGCGATGCTAGATTTTTATTATGGTCGAAATGCATGCGGAAGCGCCGCTGTGTTAATTCTGTTCGGTATGCGTCATTCATCAGAGAAAATGCCTTGGTTCCACTGGTAAGCACATTAGGCGCACTTCCAAGGGTCCAGGACCGGGGTGGCACCACTTGGCAGGGTAGACTCACAGATGGCAGAGTCGCAGTTCAAATCCAAGTAGGTTGGAATCCTATTATGTACCTGAGGCTTCAGATCTGGAGGCCAGCCAAGTAGCCCTTTGAGTCACTCTAGGTGCTGGGTTCAAGTGATGAAGGTCCAGTATTTCTCACCCAGGCAAGAGGGGAGCAGGCAGTTCACAACAGCAAAGCAGGAGTCCATCTAGGTGCAGTCCAGCAGATTGGCGGTTCTTCAGCAGCACGGCAGTCCTTCTTACTAGCAGAGTATACACAGATCTAGAAGTGTACTGAAGTGGTAGGGGGAATCTACGGACCTGGTTATCTGCCGCTTGCAGAGGGAACCACTCGTGCCACATCGCGCCAGCGCTGCTGTCGCTGTTTTTGGGCTCCTCTTGCTGTTTGTCTCCCCCGCCGCCGCCACCACCACACCTTGCGGCCGAGAGCGGGGGGAGACTACAGCCCCCAAGCACCCCTGCGGCCGCTGACGCCGCCAACGCGCCCGGAGGCGCTTTAAAGAACGCTGCTTCCACGGAGGAGCGGGGGAATCTACGGACCTGGTTATCTGCCGCTTGCAGAGGGAACCACTCGTGCCACATCGCGCCAGCGCTGCTGTCGCTGTTTTTGGGCTCCTCTTGCTGTTTGTCTCCCCCGCCGCCGCCACCACCACACCTTGCGGCCGAGAGCGGGGGGAGACTATAGCCCCCAAGCACCCCTGCGGCCGCTGAAGCCGCCAACGCGCCCGGAGGCGCTTTAAAGAACGCAGCTTCCTCCGCGTCGCGGCACGCGCGCGGCCTGCGCCGGGCCAGGCCCGGGCAAAGGGCGGGCCCTCTGTGGCCCTCAGTGGTCTCCAGTGGTCGGGCGGGCCGCCCCCCCTTCGCCTTTGATTGCACAGGTAAAAATATCCAACATGGGGAAACGCACGATCATGTCTGCATATGTAGACCCTGCCGTATCCATTGAGCAGCCCACATCGTTTGATACTTTGCTGGCCAATGCTTTAACCATGGTAACCAATGAGATTGCTGACACCGAAAGAAGGATGTCCATAGGATTACCAAATATTACTCCCCTATGTTCTCAATCCCCTAAGACTGCACCAAATGCGGGTCTCCCACTCTCTCCCACAGTAATGGTTATTAAACCCACAGTTCAAACTGATACACTAACCCCTATTACTGGAGTCATTAGTTCGGTTACTAATCCTGTTTCTGACTGTTTAGTGGAACCCGAAACGGATAAAGTACCATGTACTAACAAAACAACAAGGGAAAAACGCAAGAGAGGCCCTGTGAAAAGCACTATAAATAAAAGAAAGCAACCAAGTCGCTGTATAAACCAACCTACTCCACAGAGCATGTGGAATAAAGACAAAGACTGCGAAATAGTCACACCAATTGTCACCAAGGATTTTCCGCCTCCATCATTACCAGTGAACGATGGTATTGAGAAACTCTCTGTTTATACTTGCCGAACACAGTCTTCAGCTCTGGATAAAGCCACTTGTGAGGACTTTATGTTGCAACCTGAGGGCACTGATAACTCTATCAGTACACAGACTGAGTTCCTCGATAGAAATATCCAACCTAAACCAAATGGCAATTTGATTGAAACTATCGTAGACACTATTTTTAAACAAGTTGAAGTTCAAATAGCTAAACAATTTAATATCATTTTTAAGAGACTTGATAAAATCGAAAACCTTGTAAAAAAAGAGGAAATTAAAAGGAAAGGTATCATTAGTATAGAAACCCTTCGGGGAGAGAAATTCATGGATAAGCTAGAATCACTATGTAATGGCCTGAGGGAGAGGGGTTTGGCTGTTACCACAGACCCTGGCCATAGTAAGATCAAAGGTCCTATCATCGCTAAAACTGCCCCCTCTAATAGCAGCCTAGCCAATACCCCACCTGTACGGACTACCGTTTCAACACATGACCCCTCTGAAGTAGCAGGATCAGTAATGGCCAGAACTGTAAGTTCAAATGTTAAGGCCATTACTGCCCCTTTAGCTACCTCACTAACTAGGACAGGTAATATTCTGGATGGTGTAACCAATAAAGGAGGCGTACCTGAAAGAAATAGAGCTACTAATAATTTAGGGCCGCCGCTCCACCTACCCCCAGAAGCCTGCCCATATGTTTTGGTTTTAGCAGGCGTCCCTGCCCTCAAAGAAGGTCAAAGTGAGTCATGGGCACAACTACACAATAAATGCATAGATTGGCTGACCAAACACAAAGGAGCAAGATGGGACATTTCTAATGAGATTATATCAACCCGTCGGGTGAGCTGGGTGGGCCTACAACACAAAAATATTAGTGGAGACTGTATAGTGATTAATTTTAGACATCCAAATTCCGTAAGATTCTTTATGGACACACATAATACTCACGCCAGCCTGTCCACTGCTATAACCCTTCTCCCATTGGGTTATTTTTATAGGCCCCCCCATAGACTACCTCAAACGGTTTCTACTACCTTTCCTCTATCTAATAGATTTTCCGCCCTATCTGATTTGGGAAGTCTAGATTGACCATCACCAACATCCCTTATTATATCGGATGAGGTCACTAGCACAGTCCCCTTGGAAATGGTAAACCCTATATGTATTCCCAAATTATGCCCAGGTAGATTAGTACCCCCACACGCAGAATGCCCCGACCCTCCTGTAGCCCCCCTTTTCCCTGTTACTATTCTACCGACTGATACTTTAAGTGTCATTAGTTGGAATATTGCTGGGCTTATAGGCAAGATGAAAATTAAAGAATGGGTCACATGGATAAGTGATTTTGATGTGGTAATGCTGCAGGAAACATGGAGTACATGTGCCCAACTATTGGAGGGCTTTTTCTGTCATAATCTTACTGTACCACGCCCTGCCATGGGGCGTCCTAGTGGCGGTCTATCTATCTGGGCAAAAATCTCCAAGGATGTGAAAATCGAACCACTACACGTGGTTAGTAAACATTTGATAGCTGTACAATATGTTGCAAGGTTAAAGATTTGTTAATGATTTCGTTAAACATCCTAATCCCACATTTTTAGAATTGTTTAATTTTATTGATGAAATTGCGGATGGAGAAAAGTATGGCCAATTTGATGGTATTTGTGTAGGTGGAGATTTTAATGCTCACATTCATTCTACATCCCCACCTGCAGACGAGGTTCTGAATTATTGGACTTATTATATAGTAGGGATTTAGATGATGGTTAAAGTGGAATTGTCGAGGAAAATGCATCGGTTCCCACCTATATTGGCCGTGGTTGTTCTACAACTATTGACTATCTGTTCACCTCCTCCCTCCTTAGTGGAGTGTTATTTAAATCTGAGGTTGTCAGTAGTTCATATAGTGACCATCTGCCAATTGTAATCTACCTTAAATCCATTAAAAGACCTACAGGCTCGCATGAGGTTGGAGCCTCAAACATTACTGTATCTACAGATAGGCTCAGGATTGTATGGAGAGGGATCGACAACAAAGAGATTCTAGCTAATGTGATTAGGAATAACCCTCTATTGATCTCTAACTGCTTAACACCCGGTGGCCCCGATATAATCAAGTCCTTCTGCGATTTATGTGCAGTCATAAAAAGGGCAATTTCTAAACCCTTGAGAGAACAGAACATAAGCAATCATAGATGGTTTGATACTAACTGCTCGAGGGCTAATAGAGAGCTTAGAAAGGCCTTGGAAGCCAAACCTCGAGATGTGTCCCTTGTCAGATCATTATGCCTTAAATACAAGCATGCATTAAAAGCAAGATCTGAGGAGCTGTTAATAAGCCACTGGGACAATCTGACCAAAACTGCTGCCCTAAAAGACTCGACAGGGTTCTGGAGAGAAGTAAAGAATCTAAGAGCCCTGGGCAGCAACATTACCCCGATAAACTGCAACATCACAGGTGACCTATGGGTCACTCACTTCTCTAAGCTTTATGCTGCAGTCGGAGACCCAACTGAGGATATTTTCCCCGATGGTACCATAGCCATAACACTAGAGGAGGTGGAGGAGGCCATTGCCAACAGTGCTGGCAATAAGGCCCCTGGCCCGGACGGTTTGTCCATTGACCAGATAAAATCGAATACTTGTTTTTGGGCCCCCTTACTCTGCAACCTTTTTAATAACCTGAGTAAGAAGTCCATCCCCTCGACATGGTCTAGCAGTACCATTGTACCTATTTTTAAAAAGGGAAACAGGATGGATCCGGGGTGTTATCGACCAATATCATTGATCGATAACACCCTGAAGGTCCTCGGAAGGGATTTATTCAATAAAATTAGCTCCTGGGCAGACGAGAACTCCATTATCCATCGTTGTCAGTTGAGTTTTAGGAGTAAACTAGGCACGGTGGAACAATGTCTGAACCTTAATCTCCTTATGGCCAAATATACAAGGGCTAAACAATCCCCTTTATATTTTGGTTTTATGGACTTAAGCTCAGCATTTGACTTTGTAAACCGTTCCCGCTTATGGTCCATTCTTTTAAATTATGGTTTGGATGAAGCCTTAGTCCACTTTTTGGCCAACCTCCATCGCAATTTGAAAGCCCGTGTACGAATAAACAATGAAGGCGAGGTTTCAAATGATATTTTAATTGGCAAGGGGGTGAGACAGGGCTGCGTCTTGGCCCCCTTGCTTTTTATATTATATATTAATGAACTGTCCAACTCCCTATGCAATCTGACCAAGGATGTTCCCATTATTAACAAGAAACCTATCCCGGCGTTACTCTACGCAGATGACGCGGTCCTTATGGGCCGCACCCCGAATGCTCTGCGTATTTTAATTTCGGGATTTGTTAACTATATGGCCGATTTAGGTTTGTGCACTAATTTTAATAAATCTTTTATAATGACCTGCGGTCCTAAGAATTATAAAATTTCAAAGAGTACGATAGGTCAAAACACTCTAAAAAGCACTTGCACTTTCCCCTACTTGGGTCTGTTATTTTCTAATAGCGGTTCATGGCAACCCCATGTCGCAATGGGGAGAAATAAACTCTCCAAATCTATTAACTCTGTTACCTCTCTTCATCAACCCCGCCAGGCTGATGTTGTTTCCAGTTTATTACAAGTTTATCGGACCCAATGTCTCCCAACTGGAACGTATGGAGCAGAAGTCTGGGGATTCTCGAATTGCTCAGAATTACAGAGAGAAGAGAATAGATTCTGTCGGAAGATCCTGGGGGGAGTTATTAGTGCATCGACCTTCGAATGTCACAATGAATTAAAATTGCATTATATCGAGGATTTTATAAGAGCCAGACCTGCATTATTTTGGTTAAGGATTTGGCAAAACCCAGCAGCCTCCCTTTCCCGTGAGATCATTATGGATTGTTTGCAAAGTGAGAATTCGAGTTTAATCCCATGGATAAATGCGGTAGAAAGGAGCCTTGTGAGCGTCAATTATGGTCACCTATTTTCAGAACCCGACCAGATTGACTGCTCCCATAAAAATCTAGTGAGAAGGGCACTCTATCAACATTTCCATAATGAGAGGGAAAGAGTGGACTCACTGAAACAATCCACAACAAACTACTTAATGATCCGGGAATCACACACTGAATCTCTGATGTTACCCCAGCCCTATTTACGTAAAAAATTGGGCAGGTGGAACAGGATTTTATTATTTAGATTCAGGGACAGGAGCATTGTAAATCTTATCTGCTTCCCACTGGGCTACACTAAAAACCTGGCAAAATTATATTGCCCTTGTGACCTTGGTGGTACCCAGAGTATGCTCCATTTTATTTTTGGCTGTGGGTTCTACAGGAAATATACAAAGCATTACCTAATCCCTTACTGCAGGAAATACAATCTGACTGATCACAACCATGCTCTTAGACACTTTTTAATGCTTGGATCAGACAAACTAATTTTTAGAGTTACTGGCTTCCTCAATGCAATTGTACGTTCACGCAGGTCTTTGAAAATTGAGTAATTTTATTTTGTACTTTGCACATCAAAGCCTAATTTACACAAACTTAATGCTTTGCATTTGTTTACATATGCATTTTTGCACTTAAAAGCCTAATTTGCACAAACTTAATGTACCATACCTGTTTACATATGCATTTTGTACTTTAAGGCCTAATTTGTATAAACATAATGCAACGCGTTTGCTTTGCTCCTATAAAACCAGAGGTTACATTTCAGTATATTTCTATATATTGTATGTATATGCATAGTTTAGTAAGAAAGCATATTCGTATTTTATTTGTCGTTTTTGTAAGTCATATTTAATTTGTTATTTATTATAAATTGTGGCCCGAAATTGTAGTATCAAATTGTGTATTTTAACTTGGATCTTGTGCTTTTATGGATGATTTTTTGAAATCCGAAGAAAGTCTATTTGAATTGAATTGGTAGTGTCTGAGTTCCAGTACTTAAACCCAGTGGCCCTTTGAGGAGCACAAATGTTCACTCTTCCTGCCCTGGTCCAGACTCAATACAGAGGGGGTATGTAGCCATTTTTGTGTGGGAAGGACACAGCCTATTCAGGTGTAAGTGTGGCTATGCCCAGCTCCTCCCTCTCACCCTGCACGAGATGGCCCATTGAGACACACCTAGGTCCCACTGTGTGTTGCTGACTTGGTGGAATACACAAAGATCATCTGTCAACTGCACCCAGATATGTGATCAGAGACAGGTTATAGGCACCAAATGGCTGAAGCAAGAAAATGCCAACAGTCTAAAAGTGTCATTTTCAGAATTGTAATTTAAAATCTGACTTCACCTTAAATTTGGATTTCTTTGGATTTCAAATTGTGATTCCAGAGACACCAGACTTGAAGGGTTCATCTCTTCCTAATTGGAGATTACACTTATAAAAAATAAAACTAAGGTAATCCTAATGTAATCCTATGGAAGCAACAGGCATTGCAGTAGTGAAAAATGACTTTGAGAGATTTTCATTGTCAGGTCACGTAAACCTTAAAAGTACATGTCCTGACTTTTAACTACATTACACCCTGCCCTCTGGGTTGTCCGAGGCCTACTGTAGGGATAGAGAATATGTATAAAAAGGGAAGGTTTAGACCTGGCAAAAGGTTACTTTTGCCAGGTTGACATGGTAGTGTAAACTGCACACACCGGCTCTGCAATGGCTGGCCTGGGACATGGTAAAAAGGTTTCTTAAGAGGATGGCACAAACAGTGCTGCAGGCCCACTAATAGCATGTAATTTATAGACCTTGGGTACGTTTAGCCACTTTACTAGTGGCCTATAAGTAAATTAAATATGCCAATTTGGGATGAACCAATATTACCATGTTCATGGGAGAGAATACAAGAACTTTAGCACTGGAGAGCTGTGGTAACATGAGCAGCATGTCCCTTAAGTTAAAAGAAGGATCTAGGGACCCATGTCAAACTATTCAGAAGTGAAAAATCCTTAGAAAAAGATGAGGTTCAGATGGCTCAAGTTCAATGTACAAAGGCCAATATCCTTTTCTCTTGGACCCATTGAAATCAAAACGCCCTTTACTTAAATACTCCTGTAATTTCCTAATGAAGAGCAGGTTTCTGCTAGGAATAGAGGGGCATATTCTCAAGGACATATCGCAGGGTTAGTGGCACTTTATCGCAGCCAAAGTGGTGATAAATTTATCGCCCTATTCACAATCTGGTGCTAACAGCCGATATCAACAGTTCACCTGCGATAGCAGCCGCAAAAAACATCGCCACAGATGACCCCGGCAACTAACGCTAATGATATGCAGAGTAAGCGTTCCCGTGCAAAATCTCGAGACAACACTACTCTGCAACATTCTCAATGACCATCCAGATCGGCGATAAGATCCCAAAACAGGCGTTAAGGCGCGTTAGGAGCAGGGATTTAACAACCTGCACTATAAAAGGGAGCCCAGCCCAGAGCCACACCTGAAAAACAACAGATGCCATGGATCTACTGATCGTGCAGCTTGGAGCCCCAAGAGGGCCACAACACCCACCACCACCCCCCCCATGACCACCCTTACCCCCAGGACCATCCCCTCTGGACTACCACCGAGGCAGCGCAGAACAAGACAGCGGACCTTCAGAAAACGCACCAGCCTCACAGACCTAACATCAGAGGATGTCATTGCCCACTACAGGCTCAAAAGGACATCCATCCTCCGCATCCTGACCATCATTGCCCACAGGCTGATGGTACCAACACAGCGGACAACCAACATCCCTCCGCAGACAAAGCTGCTGGCTGTGCTGCATCTGTTGTCCTCTGGTACCATCCAACCAACAACTGCCAGAGTCGAAGGAGTCTCACAGCCAGCCCTATCAAAGTACCTCATGTGAGAAGTTGGCCTGATGTATGATGTCACTAGTTCTAGTGTACACCTTATATCAGTCCAAACAACCCTTTTGGTGATTGGTTGTAAAGTCAACCTTATAGACCAGCTATCCTAGTGGTAGCATGGACAAGAGCAGTCTTAGGCTAAACTCTGAATGGCATGTGAAGCCAGCTGTGATACCATATATAATCCTTTGAATACCAAATGAAAGGACACCACAACAGATATATATATATATAAAATAAAGTGTATTTATTCTAGTCAAACCCTCAGCACTCTTTATGAGATTCGAGGTAAGTACAACACAGTCTTATTCAAGCATACATTAAGTCACACAGGTAAGTAATACAGTTAGGCCCTAGGGGCCACGCAAACCATATACTAAAGAAGTGGTATAAGGACCACTGTCACGGAAATAGAATAGGCCTAGGGAATCGCTGGGGCTACACTACACTACAAACAGTTAGGAAGTGGGGGGCCCACGGGATTAAGGTGCAGAGTGGAAACACTCACGCGTAATGCGTATAATCGATAGAAATAGTACAGTTCTGAAATAAGCAGTTTTAGGACACTTCTGGAGTAGCTAGAAAGTCGAGACTCGGAAACTAGACCCTAGGATAGTCACTACCCTTGTGAGCACCGAAGTACCCAAGTTACCTAGCCCACGGGCTGCGGGTGCATAGGTGTGAACTTGCGTCGGGTTTCGTCGTGGACTTCTATGGATGCCTGAAGGAAAGTTGCTGACAGGCAGTCAGTGCAGAGTGTCCGGTGGACCCCAAGGCCGGGATCAAGAAGGAAGGTTACCTGCAAGCAGAAGGGACAGAGTCAAGGTCACTAGCCAGTGACCACGTGGAACCAGGAAGGAACCAGGCGATGTCGTGAAGATTGCAGGTGAAGGGTGAAGCTTGTCGCAGCAGCCACGGGTACCAGGAGACGTCGAGGACGACCAGGACCAGGAGGCGAGCTGTCCCACGAAGACTCTTGCTGTCGGCAGCGTCGAAGTCGAACTAGGACTCACCAAGCCTTGGCAAGCGGAACCCACGAAGAATGGAGGACTTGCTTCTGGTGCAGACCAGGAAGGTCTGGGGTGCTTCTCTTTTGCAGAGAAGCGGGGGCCAGTCTGGAGGAGCCAAACCAGCAGTGAAGATTCAAAGGTGTGTCGTCGCAAAGGCCGCTAGCCAACGGGCAAGCAACCGGATAGATGCGGCAAGCAGGAAAATGCAGAAGGGCCCCACGCAGGACTCGTGGAGTGTGGGGGGCTGATCTTCGGTGCAGATGGTGCTTGGGGTTGGGGCTTCTCAATCCCCGGTGCACAACTTCGAGGGTACCTCAGAAGCTGCGCTGGAAGATACTCGCCACTTTTCCCAGGTAGCCGGTCCCACGTCTCTCGTCGCCTCCACGGATCTCAGCTCGGCTGTGGATGTGGATCAGGGTCGGAGAAGTCTGGAAGTCAAGGCTCTGGTCGGGCTCTGCAGTCGGTCCCTCGTAGAACTTCAGCAAAGCAAAGGGTAAGTCTCTTGATGGTGCCTGTTTGCACAGGGTAGCCACTCCTTGGCCACAAGGGAGATTCTTCAGTCTTCTTCTTTCGTCGAATGTCGAAGGTCCAGAGTTTCTGTTCAAGTTGCAGGTCCAGGATAATCTAATCTCCTGAGGCCCAGCTACCACTCTTATACTAATCTGGGGGGCTGGGTTGCCTGCTAGGTCACGCCTTATGGGTGGGACCTGGGAGGGGGGTGGTTACACCCCCTTCCCTTTGTCCAGTTTCGCGCCAGGACTGGGGCTGGAGTGCCCCAGCACCGGTTTGAACTGGACTATGCATGGGACACCTTGTGTGCCCCAGGCAGTGTCTCATTTCTTTAATCCCTCCCTGCCCCAATACACTAAGGCCTGTCTGGGGTGGTGCTCGCACCTCCCAAGGCAGGAAACCTATTGTCCAAGCCTCCTGTGCCGGGATCACTGCCAGCAGCAGGAGGTCAGACTTGTGTCGTGGCAGCAGCATCCATTTTGTGATGCTGGGGCTCTGGTTAACTTTAACCGGGTAAGTAGGTTTCAACATGTCTTCTCCCTCTAGAAGGGAGGGATAATATCCTCATCCCCAGAAATGGGATGGGGGTATTATTCCAAAGTGTTAGACACCTTACACAACATGTTTTGATACAGCCAAACCATAGTTACCATAACCGTTTAAGATTATAAGGCACTTTAAGAGTATATGGTAGGCTATATCATAGAACAGCTATAAGGACATGGTTCCGAAAGCTGCAGACAGGCTCAGCTCATGCTAGAGCACCATCTCACATGTTACCAAGCACTCTGCCTCCAGGATTGTTAAGGCCTGCCATAGGAGTGGCTGATAGGTACACATGTGTCTATATATAAGATAGGTGTAGGAATACTACACCTAAGCAAGGGGTGATTACACGACCTTGCCCCAGCTGAGTGATCAGCCAGTTGTGTCATAATGGAAGGCCAGGCCAGGGGTGGCATAATACATGCTGCAGCCCCTGGTAGGCCTAGGGTACACCTATGCCCTGGGTACCTAAGGTACACTGTACAGGGGCCAATAAGGTGATCCTATCCAAATGGGTTATGCACCTAAAGTACATAGTATTAATTTAGAGAGAGAACAGCAGGGCTGTGGGTCTGATTAGCAGGCCCACAGCCACATCTAAGTCGAAAACCAGTAAAGCAAAAGCAAAAAGTGGGGGTGAACATAGAAAGCAGACCCTACTCTCCTACACCTCACACCTGTCTTGGATGCCATCATCAGCTTGGTAGCCCAGCACCTTCACTTCCCCCACACTGCGCAGGAACCGCTGGAGACCAAGCAAGGCATCTACGCCATAGCTGGCTTCCCGCACGTATTGGGCAATTGACTGCACACATGTCCTACTTGTGCCCCCTGCCGCCACTGCACACAATTACCGCAACAGAAAGCACACGCATTCCATCAATGTGCAGGCAGTAGTGGACCACCAGGGACTCTTCACCAATGTCGTCGCCACCTACCCAGGCAGTGTGAATGATTCCTTCATCTTCCGACAGTCCATCATCAACCAGCGCTTTGTGGCTGGCACCTATGTGAATGCAGTGCTCGTTAGTAAGTACCAAATGAACACACCACATACCTCAACTCCACAATCATGCAAATCACAACTCTGGTAATGCACACGCTACAAACTCACATACAACATGCCAAACAACATGCCCACCTACCAGACACGACAGCACAACTTACTGTGGTAACCAGGGCTGGCCATGTACACAAGCCATCAACGGCATGGTACCTCAGCCACACCATAGCAGAATGTGGGGAAAGGTGGGAACCAGGCATGTGCGAAGGAGGCAAGTGACCCATGAATGAGAATGTACACAATGGCAAGTGTGGCGTGGATGTGCTGGCCAGACTGCAGTATGCAGACCACAGACATGTCCGTGTCGACATACACTGCTGGTGTTTGGAGTGCAGTGGACAGTGGACGCAACCATGTTAGCTCAGCCAGTGGGGAAGATCGGGGAAATGGAGCTTGTTACGTCACCCAGTGCAAGCGTGAGTAGAGTGGGCTGGCCCGGCATATGCCATGCTAGCGTAGGGGTGTGAATAAAAAGCACATTGCTCTGCGTGTGGTTCTCTTCCGGAATGGCCAACTTGCTGCCAGGGTGGCGCCGCTCATCCCGCCACGAGGCCGACGCCGTGAGCGGTAGTGCTGGCGATCCTGTTCGCTTTCTGCACCCCAGGCCGCTGGTCCCCAGACCCGTCTTGGTCCCCCCTGCATACCCAGGCCTCAAAGCTCACCTGCAGACACCAGCGTGTGTCAAAGAGGGCCCACCACGTGCCGGTGCATGCTCCAAGCCTGAGGCCTGCGACCTTGGCAGCCTCCTCAGACCATTGCTGGCCTCCGCGAGACAGGCCCGAAGTACTCCTTTCTCATTGACATACTCCACCGCTGCCTCTGGCCCACAGTGCGGTCCAGTAGGTCACACATTTGGAACTGAGTCTTGATTTAGTAATGGCCGTGTTCATATCATTAGACGCAAGGAGAGGAGTAAGAGGAAGACGCGGTTCAGTTCGGAGGAAAAAAGGATCATCGTTACGTAGTTGATCGGACACTACCAACAACTGCTCTGGTGCCACTAACTCTGTGCATCGCAAGCCAACGACACGTGGCTGTGGGACCCTGCTGACCGCTGCTTCCGGCCTACACTGCGTCAAGTAGGTCACACATTTGGAACGGAGCCTTGATTTATTTATGGCCGAATTTATACCATTGTACAGGCCTCATCGCAGACTGCATCCCCTTTCAGCTCTGGTGCCACTAACTCTGTGCCCCGAA
This sequence comes from Triturus cristatus, assembly GCF_964204655.1. Lineage (NCBI taxonomy): Eukaryota > Metazoa > Chordata > Amphibia > Caudata > Salamandridae > Triturus > Triturus cristatus. Next base: position 1,603,537,493 of record NC_140589.1, on the reverse strand, counting down.
ATTTATGGACACTCTCTGGTTGAACTTTGGTGTCGTCTGTGTCTATGGCCTGGGGGTTGCCTTCATCATCATGTAGCTGATACTGACTTGGTGTTAAAAATGAATCTGTAGCATTCATCACCTCCACATTGCCTGTTTCTGCTTGGTTCTGCCCTCTGCATCATGCCCTGGAAGAACACCTTCCACTGTCCCCTGAAACACACCGCGTCATTCACCTTGGACATCGACAAGGACCTGCTCAGCTCTCGTGGCCCTACCTCAGTGCATCGCTAGTCACCGTCCCGTAGCGGTGTGCCTGTGCCGGCCGCAGTGCATCCGGGGCCACTAACTCTGTGCAGCTCATGTCATGGAGCCTGTCTGATTGAATATTGGATGGCCTGTGAGTCGATGGCCTGGGGGCCAGCAATGCCATGTGTCTGTGGCCCTGCGCTGACCGCTGGCTCCTGCCTCAACTGTGGTCCACCAGGGCTCTCACATCAAATCAAGCCTGACCTGCCCAGAAGACGCATTACCGCTGGCTACACACGCCACCACTGCCAGGAACTCCTCCAACCAACAACTGCCAGAGTCGAAACAGTCTTACAGCCAGACTATCAGAGTTGGTCACACCTGTCTTGGATGCCATCATCAGCTTGATACCCTGCTGAGCTCTTCAGGTGCCACTAACTCAGTGAACCACAACTCATGGACCCTTTCTGATTGGGTTTTGTGCTGTGAACAGCGGACGCAACCATGTTACCTCAGGCAGTGGGTTAGACCTTGGACATGTAGCTTTGTCGTCGTCCCCTTCATACGTAAGAGGAGTGGACTGGGCCAGGATACGCAAGTCCAGCATAGGGGTGGGAATGATTATCCCGGGGCTCTGGGCGTGGTTCAGTACTGGAAATGTGCAAATGCTTGTGTCTCTGTCGCAGTGTGGGTGTCTATTGGGGAGTGTAAGTGGTCCCTGATGGGAATTAGAGAGCCATTTATGTAATCTAGTTCGGCTGCCATGAGGTCGAACCCCACCCACACATAATCAGCCACCTCCTTCTGGCAGTCTAACACCTGATCTTGGAATGCGGTGTGCTTCAGGGAGGTGATGGGAGCCAGCCCTGGTGTGGGGGCTTCCTGCTGTGTGGTCTGTGCAGGGGGTGGGTCTCCTCGATGCAGCTGGGCTGCCCTGCTCCTGGAGGTAAGTTGCCTAAAATGTCCCTGAGCTGTTATAGGGCGTCGGTGTCGAAGGTGTGGAGGTCCTCTTCATCATCACTGATGGGTTGTCCGCTCTGCTTTGTGGGAGGCATTTATTGTCCCTCTGCAATGTGAATGGTAGATGCATTTTAACATTGTGTTGACATGTATGTTGACACATTGCTCAGGTCTACAAACAGACTGCATGACAATGTACATTGTGACTGTTTGGGAGGAGCTCACTATTTGATACGGGGCAGTGCACATTTGAACTATATCTTGGATGTGAGGTTGTACACGTACATCTTCATCTCACAGTTTTCTGCTATGCCAGATGTGATTGGCCAGTTTCTACGCACAAGCGGAACAAGTTGTGTCCTCTGTTCTGTAGTGAAAGTGTTGCACTTTGTACCACATTGTCGTCAATGTCGATGTGCCGTTCTTGCTATGTGTGTGTGCTGCATTGTGGGAGAGTCACCCCTGCAGCTGTGAATCTGCTGCCCCTTCTCCCTTTGAGGTGGTGTGCCTTTGATTTCTGTGCTTCTACAGTGCTGAGATGTTGCAGACTTGTTCGTATTTTGTACTCCTGGGCATAGTTTATCGCAGATGTGTTGTTGTCTTCAGGGGTTGTTTGTGCAAGTGGATGTGTCAGAGCGTGACCTGCTCCTTTCCTGATGTGTTCCACACTCAGCCACCTCAGTGTCGTGGCGTGCACCATTTTTTCAAAATATTTTTTTTAATTGATTTTCAAACAACCAACGTCATTGAGAAGTAATACAGTAACATGCGGATAGATGACAATATGATATATCACAAGTCGCTTCTCAGTGTGTACCCTGCCCACATCCCTCCCCCTCCACCGGTGTACCTCAAGAGCATGTTCGTTAAGCCATTAAGGTGCATCAGAATCCAATACAATAGCAGTCGTGAACAACAGTAATACAGCACAGGGCTTACATATGCCTTAAAGATCACCATTTGTCCCATTGATCACACCCTGGGTCATTCTCCTTGTGCTAAAGTGCCAGCTGGATCCTGTCGGTCCTCCAAGTCCGAGCTCTCCTCCAAACCTGGCTCTGGAGCCTGTAATATTGCAACTAAGGCCTCCCACGCTCTTGCCGCCTCCTGCGCCTTGTCATTATTAGTACGTAGGGCCTGCTGTAGCCAAAGCATACCTTCGCTCCGTGCCCACTTGAGTAGTTCCGCCAGCCATCTCCCCACACCTGGCCCCCTCGCTGACTTCCAATGCATAGTGATTTCCCTCTTGGCTAATACGAGGCCCAGATCTATAAATTTACTTGTCACTTTTGTTTTAGCTGTATGCGGGAACCAATGCAACAAACAAGCGCCCAGGTCCAGTTCTATTATACGATCAGTTATATTACACAGTAGTTCCAGCACCTCTTTCCAATATGTTCCCAAACTCATACATCCCCACATCATATGCTGGAAGTCGGCTCCCTCCAAACTACATCTCGAACATTGAGCGGACGCCGCACTGAAATATTGATTAAGCTTGGCTGGTGTCAAGTACGCCCTGTGCAGGACATAGAACTGTACCAATTGAAATCTAGCATTCCTCGTGCTCTTCCAAGCTCTTCTGACCAACTGGGCCGACGTTTTTTATGGGATTTCCCTGCCAAGGTCCGCTTCCCACTTCTCCTGCAACGCGCTCAATGGCTCCAGAGCCTCTGTCATCATGCGTCTGTAAAGGCACGTAATAGCCCTAAGAGTTCACGCCGCCATTACCATATATTGGCACACCATTGAGGCCCGCGGTTCCGACAGACCCATCCCCCAATAGCGCTGTATTGCCGAAATAGGCGCTGAATGCAGCAAATAATCCCCTCGCGGGAGATCGTATTTATGCTGAAGGGCCTGAAATGTCAACAGGGTTTCATTCTCATAGAGGTCTCCTAGCATTTGTATTCCCATGTCTTCCCAATTAGCCAGTGCCGTCCAATCCCCACCATGTGGGAAGGCCGTGCACATACCCAGCGGTATCTCCGGAGCATACGGGCGAGTGAATCCGGCCTGACATTGGATCTGATTCCAGCACAGCCACAGCGTCCTCTCTTCCACATTGAGCGGTTTAGGACGCGTCTTCTGCTGAAGCACTATAAAGGACAAGATGTAGCGTGGGATCTATCACCCCTCAGGACCATCCGGACCCCGGAACTCCTGAGCAACAGCCTGGGTGAGCCACTGCAATTGCGCTGCTAAACAGTACCATTCCAAGTCTGGCACTGCCAGCCCCCCATCAGCTCTCCGGCATATCATTGTAGCCATTGCAACCCACCGTCTGCCCGACCCCCAGATAAATCCTAAAGCCATAGAGCGGAGCTGTCGGAAGATGGAGCCCGCCACCCAGACCGGCAACGTCTGAAAATAATTTTAAAAGCGGGGGAGCGCCACCATCTTCAGGAGCGCCACCCGATCCGCTACCGATAGCGGCACCATGCTCCAAAACCCAAAACTGCCCCTAAGTCCGTGCATGGCCCGACCCAAATTACCCTCCAACAAATCCTCGGAGGTATGATAAACGTTGGTGCCTAAATAAGGTAAACAATGGGGCTCCCAACGGATGCCTGCGACGGGTTCAGCACAGCCGGCGCCACTGGGAACAAGCAGGTCTTTGTCCAGTTCATCCTCAGCCCCGAGTACCGCCCAAACACCTGTAGCAAGTGTTGCACGCCCTCTAAAGCCGTAGCCATGTCTGCGAGAAAGATCAACAAGTCATCCGCATAAAGGGAGATAAACTGCATGTCCCCATGGAGGTACAAACCTGGATAATGCGTCCCCAATCGGGCATGTGAAGCCAGAGGCTCAATGGCTAGGGCAAATAACAATGGAGAGAGCGAACATCCCTGTTGCGTTCCCCGTCCCACTTGGCAGGCTGATGAGATCGTCCCACCCGTCCGCACCCGAGCCGTCGCCGACCTATAGAGAAGTTCCGTCCACCCTACAAAGGTGTCCCCCAGTCCAAATTCGTGCAGGATCCGATATAAATATGGCCACTCTAGGCTGTCGAACACCTTCTCGATGTCAACTTAGAGAACCGCCGCAGCAGGGTCTCACTATGGTCCTTGCCCAAAATCCGCAAAAGGCGTCGCACATTAGTCGCAGTATTGCGCTTTGGAATAAAGGCCGCCTGGTCAGAATGGACCAGCTGCGTCATATAAGGAAGAAGTCGGGTCGCCAGAATCCTACTCAAAATCTTGTAGTTGGTTGTTAACATCGATAGTGGACGGTAGGCTGACCTAGACAACGAGTCCTTACCCGGTTTCAGCAACGGGATAATGATGACCTCGCGAGTGGAATCTGGCAATCTCCCCAAGTCCCAGGTTTCCTGATAGACCACCAGCATTTTGGGGGCAAGGATATCAACATATGTCGAGTAAAATTCAATCGGTAGACCATCTGCTCCCGGGGTTTTCTTACGCGCCATATGTTTTATTGCACTACGTATTTCCCCCACTGAAATTTCCTGTCCCAACGTATCTCTCTGATCGTCCTCGAGACATGGCAGTCGTATCTTAGCCAAGAACTCATCTAATCCATCACATATACCCTGCAATCTACTCTCGTATAGGTCCGCATAGAACGTCAAGAACATCTCGTTAATCCCTTGTTGGTTATATTCCAGTACGCCCGCTGGAGTGGTTAAAGCCAGAATGGGCGTGCCCCTCGGGCCGGATTAGCCAGCCACGCCAAGAGGGAACCCACCTTAACTCTATCCGCGTGTGCCTGCACTAAATACTCCTTGTGGTCAAAGCAGCGCAACCTTTCTACCTGCGTCGCCACTCCCTCTCTTGCAGTTAGGACTTCGGCCTGTGCCCCCGGGTCCTCAGAGTGGGCCCTCTCTGCTCGACGCAGCCGCTGTTCCTCCCTCTCTATGTCCTGCAAAAGCGTCCTCCACACTCCTGCCGTTTTAGCAATACATAAGCTCCGCACCACCACCTTAAAAGCATCCCACTCTAGGGCTAGGGTTGAACCCGTCCCTTCATTCTCGAGGAAATAATGCTCAATACCCTCTTGTACTTCTGTGCGAAACACCGGGTCTTCCAAAGCCTCTGGGTGCAATCGCCAGGAAGGGATTGCAGGCCATTCCCGAGACCACCTCAGCGCCAAAAGTATCGGATTATGATCCGAGATTGTCCTTGCCAGGTACTCACTATGGCGGACCTGCGCGTGGACGTCCGGGGAGCACAACACTGCATCCAGCTGCACTCGCAAGGCATGTACAGCAGATTAATAAAAATAGTCCCGCTCGCCCATATGCTGCGCCCGCCACGTATCAATCAGCCCCCACTCTGCCTGCCAATCCCTCCGGAGTTTCGAGAGCTTTTGTATGGGTGCCTGGGGTAGCGGTGAATGTGACCTATCTATCTCAGTTGAAATCGCCCCCCAGGATCACAGAACTGTTCAGGAATGAAGCCAGTCTCCCTGATAGCCGAGCAAAAAAAGCCTTCTGTTCCACATTAGGGGCATACACACTGCACAATGCCACATCTCTCCCATCTAACCTCCCCTGAACAGCCACGAACCTCCCTTCAGGATCCACTGTCTGCTGAGTCGGCTGGAAGGGAACCCCCACCCTCACCCAAATCAGTGCGCCCCTAGCAAAAGCAGAATACGCTGTGTAAAAAAGCTGCCCCCTCCACCGGCGCTGCAAAGCCTGGCCTTCAACTCGATCTATATGGGTTTCCTGGAGGAAAGCTATCTGTACTGCACCAAATAAGCATGGACCCTGTGGCGTCTCAACATCGTATGCATTCCACATACATTCCACATGATACATTTGAATTCAGGTGATGTCCCCATAATGCGGATTATCTCTGTTCCACAACTGCACTCCTTGCATTGACACACCGGTGGCTCTAACAATCCCAAAAACAACCCCAAAATGTTCCCCCCTCCCCTCCCCAGAACAGGCTCTAAACAGCTAGTACCCATCCAAACTAACCACAAACAGTCCCAATGGTAGCTACCAGGGATTCACTCTAAGAGTGAAACTAGGGGAAAGCTTTAACGCCAAGAAGATCTGGCCCGCTGCTTCACTGCATCCCGACGCCAACCTCACTATAACAATAAAGAATTCCCCTCAACCCCGGGAGGGCCCACAGACAGACGGCCAACCGCACAGGGCATATGTCACCTAGCCCAAGCCCACCGAACCTCTGAGCCTCACCCAATCACCCCTGCCCAAAAGCAACAGTGCCTGGACCATTTGACCCCTCTTACTAGTCGCTTGAGACAGTGCATAAAGTCAGGCATCAGCGATCTCGTCCACCGTCCCTGGAGTGACATGTGGTAGAGTGACACTCCCCGCGTCTGTCCCATCAGAATCCGTCCCCGCCGATCCCTTTTCTGAGTCAGTCACTCTCAGCAGTGTTGTGCCGCTCGCCGGTGAGATCTCTGTCACAGCTTGCAGGGCCGCCGACCTCTCTTTCTCCGTCTGTGTCGTGGAAGATTTCTGTGTCCCAGGATGCCGTCGTCTGGTACGCCTTGTGCGGCGCGGTCGCGGTGCCTCTGCTGTCCAATTTCCTGAACCTTCTGCTGCATCCGTCCCTGCCCGGTAGGTTTCCAACCCGCTCCATGCTTCATCGGGGTCATTATAAAAGAACGTTTTGTCATCCAAAGTCACTCGCAGGCGCGCCGGGAACATCAGGGAGTATTAAATGCCTTCGTCTCGGAGGGCCTTCTTGATCGCCAGTAACAAGGCTCGATGTCGCTGCACATAAAAAGTATAATCCGGGAACAGTGACTCATTATTATTGTCCACTCTGTATGGGCCTGCGGTGCGTGCTTTATGAAGCAGTAGATCCCTGTCCTTATAATGAAGCAAGCGGGCCACCACAGGTCTAGACGGTCTCCCAGATGCCAACGAGCGGGCAGGCACCCTGTGCGCCCTCTCCAAGGTGTAAAATGGTGTCAGGCCCTCAGGGGCAACCTCACTGTGCCACTGTTCCAGGTAGTCTATCATGCTGTCCCCTTCCACTCCTTCCGGAAGGCCCACTACCCTGATGTTGTTCCATCTATTACGCCCTTCTGCATCTCCGGCCCTCTTTCCAGCACTTGGAGCCTGCGAGTGACTTCTCCCATTTTAGCATCCATTGCCTTCTGAGCTGGTTTTAAGACCTCCAAGGTAGCCTCAGCTTGCTTCACTCGGTTAGTCAGCTTTACATGATCTGCCCGGAGGAGTCTCAGTCCCAGTGACACTTGAGCAATGTCTTGTTGGAGCGCCTCCTTTGTATCCGTAATTGCTCGGAGGATCTGATCCACCTGCTGTGGCATCAGCCCTTCTGGGGCCGGCTCAAGCACATCTCGCTTCCGCTCCTCCACTGCCTCCTCCTCCGGCTCCGGGAGAGCCCCCCCCTGTTGGCCCCGCGGCTTCCCCCATGGGTGTCAGATGACTTGGCCCCCAGTCCTGGTCTCACCATCCAGTTCCTCCTATAATCTGGTGACGTGGGTCCCTCCGTTAGTCGAAAGTATGGGTTCTCTGAGTCGTCGGCCCCCTCCATCCACAACACATCCGGTGTCCTCACCCGTCTCCACTTCCTGCAAGCATCCCGACAGGACAATCCACTCTCAGGCAAAACCCCTAGCCACCAGGCAAGGGTGCATCAGACCCAGCAGGACCACCGCGGCCTCCTAAGGATCCCCCCACGCTTGAGATAATCCAGCGGGGTTCCCCAGCCTACAGAGCCAGCCTCCACAGGATCCAACAGTCCGCCACCAAGCAAGTATTCCAATCCAGTGCCAGATGCCGCTGCAAGCCGCAGGGGGCAATTACTTCTGCCCACTAGCGTCGTCACTCCCGCAAGCACCACGGAGCACCCTGCCAGTCACTCCTCCAGTCCAGGGTGCCACAGTTCACTTCAGTCCACTCATGCACTGCCAGCTGGGGGCCACGCCACATCCAGCCCCCGCCGCTGGCTCCGGAGGTCCGCCCGCAGCCTCCAAACAGCTCTACCGCAGCGGGCCACCCACACTGGAATGACCGGCAAGCTCACTCCTCCGCCCGCTGGCCAAATTGTGGGCAGCTCCACTTCGCCCCGAGTTTATGAGGTCAGGGCCCCCCCAGTGTCATGTCACAGCTTCCTCTGCTTACTCCAGTTAGCGGGGTAGAGCGGGCCCCCACAGCAGGCAGGGCTAAACCCCCACTTGCGGTCCAGTAAGTAGGCAGCAGCTAACTCCGCCCATGACAGTCAAGAGCGGGAGACCATCTCGCCCCCACCGCTAGTGCAGGAGTTGCTCGAGGGCCGCCAGAGCCAGGGTCTCCACTTGTCCTCTCTGGTAACTCCCCTGGCACTGTATAGTCCTCCCCGTCTCTCTGCAACCGGCAATGCACTTCGCTTTGGCGGCCGGGTGTCTCCAATAGCCCCCTCCGGGGCCGCACCGTCAGGAGACCGCTTCCTCCTTGCTCCACTCAGGGGGGGGCCAGGATCCCACTACAGGCTCCCGCCTCAGATCTCGGGGTAGAACAGGGCCTCGCCGTAGGCAGGGCCGGGTTCCCTCTCGCGGCCCAACAAACAGATAGTGGCTGAGTCCGCCCGCTACGGCCGAGCACAGAGGCCCGTCTCACCCCCGATGTAAGCACAGCCGCCGCTCACTGGCCATCGGTGTCGGGACCCCTGCCCGTCTTCTTCAACGATATGCCGGGCAAGGCGCAGTCCTCCCCGCTCCTCTTCTGCCAGTAACTCACTGCGACATTGCAGTCAGACACTCCTACGACCCCCCAGGGGCCGCGCTACCGGCAACCACCTCACTCTCCTCACGGTGCACGGGGGCCCAGGATCTTGCTGTCGGCGTCCGGAACTCACCGCTCGTAAGGGGGGAGAGCCCTCGTCCCTCTAGGGCTCCAAACTACACCTCCCCTCCGGCACTCCCTAGAACTCGAGCCATGGAGTCGGGCGCCATTTTCTTTCCATGCAGGCCGGGTCTTCCTCCTCTTCGTTTCGCTGCTCGGCTCGGTCTCAGGCAGAATTAAAGCACCCAATTCCATGCTGTGCAGGCTCCCGCAGCTGGTGGAACCCTCCCAGGGTCACAGAAGAGCCTGCTCGGCACGCCATGCAGGATAAGCGGTGAGGTCGGCGTGGTGCTCTTGGCTCACGCGACCGTCCTCATCGGCGACCAAGCCACGGCCCCCGACATGGCGTGCACCATGTCATGATAATTGGACAGCAGCCATGCTATTTGTCATGCAGTGTCACTTGCATTGTCAGTGTGGCTCACAGACATGCAGCTTTGCTGGTTTTGACACGTGTGCATGGGTTGGTTGTAAGATTGGTGCTGTGTGGGGATGTTCCCCTTTTTGCCCATAGTGGACGGGGTCCTACTTGCTGTTTGCATGTGTGCTGCAGTGTGTCAAGGGGATCAGGGACATGATCCAGAGTAATAGTGGGAGTGCAGTGTACTTTACTCACTTGTGCATGTGTGCCATTGTGCCCATCTCCCCCCGTCCCCCCAGTCCCTGGTCGGTACTCACCCTGTTGATGTTGTGTCAGGTCATGTTGAGCAGTGTCCGGATCCCCAACTCCTGGCATCGTATCCCGATGACTGTGGCCGCCATTTCCTCCATGTCATCCACGGGTGTCGTCCCGATTCCGTGGAGGGAGAAAAGGCGACTTCTGGTCCAAGGGAGGTTAGCGCTCTAGCATTCGCGCTCCTCCTCTATATAACCGGATGCTTTGCCCGACGCGCAGTGGACGTGTATAGGCAAGGCAGAGGCTCTGTTCTTTCCTGTTTTAAGCAAATGCAAACTATTTTAACCTGATATAGTGCTGTTTTTTTTAATAAAACGTCATTTAACTTTGTTTTATGTGTATGCACTTTATTGGCACCTTTTTGCACTGAGTCGCGCCGTGTCTTCCGTTGTTCTCTTCCTGGCTACCCCTCCCCGGTCCACCACGGGTGTTGCCCTGATTGTGTGGAGGGAGAAAAGGCGACTTCCAGTCCTTAGGGAGGTTAGCGCTCTAGCATTCGCGCTCCTCCTCTATATAACCTGATGCTTTACCAGACGCGCAGCGGACGTGTATAGGCAAGGCAGAAGCTCTGTTCTTTCCTGTTTTAAGCAAATATAAACTATTTTAACCTGATTTAGCGCTGTCTTTTAAAAACGTCATTTAACTTTGTTTTATGTGTATGCACTTTATTGGCACCTTTTTGCACTGATTCGCGCCGTGTCTTCCGTTGTTCTCTTCCGGCCGCCCCTCCCCGGTCCACCACAGGTGTCGTCCCGATTGTGTGGAGGGAGGAAAGGCGACTTCCGGTCCAAAGGAGGTTAGCGCTCTAGCATTCGCGCTCCTCCTCTATATAACCGGATGCTTTCCCCGATGCGCAGCGGACGTGTATAGGCAAGGCAGAGGCTCTGTTCTTTCCTGTTTTAAGCAAATGCAAACTATTTTAACCTGATATAGTGCTGTTTTTTTAAAAAAACGTCATTTAACTTTGTTTTATGTGTATGCACTTTATTGGCACCTTTTTGCACTGAGTCGCGCAGTGTCTTCCGTTGTTCTCTTCCTGGCTACCCCTCCCCGGTCCACCACGGGTGTTGCCCCGATTGTGTGGAGGGAGGAAAGGCGACTTCCAGTCCAAGGGAGGTTAGCGCTCTAGCATTCGCGCTCCTCCTCTATATAACCTGATGCTTTACCAGACGCGCAGCGGACGCGTAGAGGCAAGGCAGAAGCTCTGTTCTTTCCTGTTTTAAGCAAATGTAAACTATTTTAACCTGATTTAGTGCTGTCTTTTAAAAACGTCATTTAACTTTGTTTTATGTGTATGCACTTTATTGGCACCTTTTTGCACTGATTCGCGCCGTGTCTTCCGTTGTTCTCTTCCGGCCGCCCCTCCCCGGTCCACCACATGTGTCGTCCCGATTGTGTGGAGGGAGGAAAGGCGACTTCCGGTCCAAAGGAGGTTAGCGCTCTAGCATTCGCGCTCCTCCTCTATATAACCGGATGCTTTACCAGACGCCCAGCGGACGCGTGCAGCAGGCGCGCCAGCTGCGCGCCAAAGGCAAGCCAGTCTGCGCCCGTCCGCGCCCGGCCGGGCCCAGGGGCCTCGACCCCTGTCGGTTTTTCGGCCGAAGCCATATCATATAGTCCATTACACCTCCATGAGCTTAGGACAGACATCATGGAAGCATGCCGGCATTCCATGAACGCGATGAATGGTAATGTTCAATGTAACTATTGTGACTTTGCATTCTCGTCCCCCACTAAAATTTTAGTAAACACTGACTGCCCTTCCACTCTAAAGATGTTTTCCCTTAATTGCAGATCTTTCACTAAGCACTCCACAGAACTTTCGATGTTGTTGGACGATTTAAAGCCCGACGTCCTTTTTTAACAGAGACGTGGCTACATAATGAACCTGAGCCCATTCTTGCGCAAACCCTTCCTCCCGACTACTCCATAAGTCGGTCCGATCATAAGACCGGTAGAGGCGGGTGTAAAGCCATTATATTTAAAAGGATTTTTAACTGTCGTATTATTGCAGACCCCGTAACAGATTGTGAAAGCTTGGCTTTCTTCGTAGAGGCCTCTCCTACCAGCACCTTTTCCGTCCTCCTAGTATATCGCCCTCCTGGCAGTTCTAGACAATTCTTTGAAACATTCCCTATCGCAATTGCTGACTTAGCCCTGGGACCAGCCAATTTCACGGTGCTTGGTGACCTTAACGTACACCTAGATGATCCTGCTGATAATTTGGCTAAAGAACTGACTGAGAATCTTTTAGCACTCCAGCTTACGGAGAAAGTGTTGAAACCCACTCACAATAAAGGTCATCTATTGGATCTAGTTTTTAGTAATTGTAGCAAACTCATGGTAGGACCCCCGTCCCTCTTCCTTGGACTGACCACCTCCTGATCCCTATGACTTGGGAAATTCCTGGACCCGTATGCCCCCCAATATAATTCTGGTCCGAGAGCGGAACTGGTGAATGCTTCCTGTTGATCAATGGAACGTGGCTCTAGAAACCACTAGACTTACCCATGACCTTAAAATTAATTTAGCCAATGCTATTGAAACATTTAACTCTTGGATCCAAGGTTCCTTGGATATAGTACTCCCTAAGAAATCCTCCCATATAACTTAGACTGAAAAATGCCCCTTGGTTCACTCCTAAATTGAGGGAACTTAAACAACACTGCAGAAGGCTTGAAAGGAGATGGAGAGTGAATTATTCAGCTCTTAGCAAAATTGAATATAGGAATTCTATTAGATCCTACAAATCTGAAATCAAAGTCACTCAAGCTGCGAACTCTCCCAAAGAAATTTTTAAAATCGCTAAAACTTTAATCAAACTGCCGCAGAAACCTCCTCTGCTAGATGATGTCCTTACAGACTGTAATAATATGGCAGAGTTTTTTCAACAGAAAATTCAGGATATATATCTCACTTTTTCACCTCCTTAGTCCATTAATCTCTGGACTTCCCTTTCAGAGCCGATTGTAGGACCTCAAATCCTACTAGCACTGTTTCCCCTGCTGGATCTTGCTTCATTGGAGCTAATTATGACGAATATCAAATCGACCTCTCCCATAGACGACCCCCCCCCCCACAGGCTCTCTCTTTGGTCGCAGAGACTATTCTTGACCTGGTGAATTCCTCTATCTCTACAGGGGAACTGCCATTGGCCTGGAAATGTGCGATGGTTAAGGCCCTTCTTAAAAAACCTAATCTGGATCAGGCCAACTTGGCTAACTACCGTCCCATTTCCCTTCTGCCCTGGGTGAGTAAGATTCTCGAGAGACACATAAATACCATGCTTGTAGCCTTTCTGTAGTCTAATAATCTCCTTCACCCTTCCCAGACTGGGTTTCGTCCCCAGCTTGGTACTGAGACTGCCCTTCTTGCAGTGACAGAGGAAGCAAGAAGGATTCTAGATCAAGGGGGCACAGCGGCAATTATCCTCCTTGATCTCAGTGCCGCTTTTGATACTGTTAACTATAATACTCTGCTCCTTAGACTCAGGAATCTAGGAGTATCCGGATCGGCAGTAGCATGGTTGCAGTCTTTTCTCAGCGATCGCTCCTTTAGGGTTTTTTAGGGAAATGTTGTCTCCAACCACTTGCATCTCAGTTGTGGGGTTCCCCAGGGCTCTGCCCTGAGCCCCACACTGTTTAATGTTTATATGAGACCCCTGGCAGAGATTGTCCATCCATTTGGCATAGTAATCATCCCCTATGCAGATGATACGCAGCTCGTGGTGGCACTTAACCACCCCGAGGGGTCATCTAGCACCCTAGGCTGTTGCCTAGAGGAGGTGGCCAAATGGATGGAACTCTCATGCCTCAAACTTAACGGGGACAAGACAGAGCTTATGCTCCTGGGCAACTCCCCTTCCTTTAATCCGGCATCTCTCTGGCCAGACTGCCCAGACTTGTGGGTTTGCGTTGTCCTCTGCACTATGTCTGGGTGCATCCATGGTGCTACGCAGGTACATTTTTTAATGATGTTTCTTCTCTGCCTTTATAGTTCATTTTCCCGCATGACACGTCGGAATTGCAGGCTTGTCGCTAGTTATCACAGATTTTTGTTTCGTGATTTGGGACATCGCAACTTTTTCCGCGTTCGTGTTTCGCATTTTTTTAGCATTGCGTTGATTTTAACACGGTCATTGGTCGCGTTATCATGAGACTATCACATGGTGCCGCCGGGTTAAGAATACAACGTTAACAGTGCGTTATTTCCTGTGATGTGCAAAGTTGCATTAAGATAATTTTGCGATAATTAACACACATTCTTGAGAATATCCCCCAATGTGTGTTGCTGAAGAGCCTGGAGATGGGATATTCTATGTTTCAGTACAGGTTTAATAATTTGAGAGGAGGGTATCCCCACCGCCTCATTAAACTCACTCTGGTTAGGTCAAAACACAGTTATGAGAAAATCTCACCTCAGGCCCTGATAGTAAAAGGAAGTAACATTGTATTGAAAGTTGACTTTAACTTTGTGTTTGAATTTTAGGCTACATGAATTCACTAGCAGTTGGAGGGTTTACATGGCAGTGTCTCGTTCTCCTACAGTGTCACTATAAACCTGCATAAGGGACAGGTGTGCACCCAAATGATCGGGATGTAGAAGCCAGCACAAGACGGGAGGCACAGATTTCAGGAACATTTTGCTAGATATTGTCCACCCACACCACTAATCTGCCCAGACTAAACTGACATGCAGAGTAGGAGTGCTGTGTGACATCAGCTTCCTCTTCATATCCCAAATCCATTCACTCATGAATGATGCATGAAAAAACGTGTAATTCTTCCTGTGATGCCCATTTCTCATAAAAGTGCCTGATTATAGCTATGGTTATTTCCCAATTAGGCTACTGAAAGACCATCAACACAGAGCTCCCAGAAAAATACATTTTCAAACTCTCAGGAGTCCGGAACCAGTCAGTCCAACTCATTTTCTACCTAAAATGCTAAGATCATACCAGGTCTACCATCAAAATGCTAAAATGGCTCCTTGTAAAAGAAAGTTTGCATGTCAAATACTCGGCTTTTCCACAATTGTTGCATGGGCAGCTCCATGGATACCTCTACTAGGCCTTACATCTATTCTAATTTGTCATAAGCCTGACGTCAGCTATCCAAAGCCCGGTTGCCAATAATGAGCCAGATTACGAAAGCATTTGGGGGTAAATTGTTTCATGCACACAATTAATTCTCTGAGAAAAGCACTTTAGACACTTAGGAACCAACAAAGACGCCCCCAAGTCCAACAGAGGCCTGAACCCACCCCCCCTACATTTGACTAAAGAACAAGTTAACAGCATCTCAAGCAAGACATCTTTTAAGGTATACAAAGGTGGACAACGGGGAGGGGGGTGGGCCAGTGAGGAATCCACAGGCAGATACTGTATCCACCAGAAAAAGCGTTACCGAAGGTAAGTAACTTGTTCTTCTGATGGATACATCTGCCAGTGGATTCCTCACCTTGTGAATAGATTCCCACAGCAGTCCCCACTCCCGGAGGAGAGTGTCCACCTTCCTATACCAAAAAGTCTTGCAAGACAGAGCGCGCAAAGTGGCCCTCCCTCCTCATCTCAGAGTCCAAGCAATAATGCTTTGCGAAAGTATGGAGGGAGGCCCAAGTCGCGGCTTTACAAATATCTGCCACAGGAAGACCCCTGGCCAAAGCAGATGTAGATGATTTAGCTCTAGTTGAATGAGCCCTAATACCCTCAGGAGGAACCTTACCAGCCAGGGCATAGCAGATCTAGATGGCAAGGATGATCCATCTCGATAAAGTGCGCTTGTGCACCGCTCTTCCTTTAGAATGTCCAACATAACCCACGAAGAGCTGATCGTCCAGACGAAAGTCTTTCGTTCTATCCAAGTATCCAGCTCTTTTTGGGTCCAGACGATGAAGCCTTTCCTCCTCTTTGGAAGGATGAGGAGGTGGATAAAAAACAGGGAGAGTAATAGACTGCCCCAAATGAAACAGAGTAACTACTTTAGGCAGGAAAGCAGCCCTGGTCCTAAGTACCATCCTTTAAGCATGTAATGTTAAAAACGGGGGTTTAGAACTAAGAGCTTGAAGCTCACTCACCCTCCTTGCCGAGGTTATGGCCACAAGAAAGACCGTCTTAAAGGACAACAGCATCAGAGGACAACTATGAAGAGGCTAAAACGGGGACCTCATCAGAAAAGTTAAGACAAGATTATGGTCCCACTGTGGCATTACAAAAGGAGTAGGAGGAAACTTGTTTGTAAGGCCTTTGATAAACCTTAGTACAATCGGAGATTTAAATAATGACGGTTGATCAGGAAGACATAGAAAAGCCGAAAAGGCCGATAGATAGCCCTTGACCATGGCCACAGCACAGCCCTGCTGAGCCAAGGAAAGAGCAAACTGAAGCACATCAGAAAGATGGGCTTTTAAAGGGTCAATGGATCTCTCTCCACGCCATTTAACGAACTTAGACCACCGATTTGAGTAAATGGACTTGGTGGAGTGTCGGCTGGCCGATAAAATACCATCCACCACATCAGGCGGGAGAGAGAAGGAATTCAGGTTGCCCCGTTCAATCTCCAGGCATGAAGGTGTAAGCTCTGGAGGTGGGGGTGTAGAACCTGCCCCTCCGACTGCGAGAGGAGGTCTGCCCTCAAAGGGAGACGGAGCAGAGGGCACGAGGAGAGGTGGAGAAGATCTGTATACCACACCCTTCTTGGCCAATCCGGGGCGGCCAAAATAACTTGTGCCCGGTCTTGGCGAATCTTCCTCAGAACCCGAGGAATCAAGGGTATGGGAGGAAACTCGTAAAGGAGTCGTGAGCCCCAACTCAACTGAAACGCGTCCCCCAACGCCCCCTGCATCGGAAACTGGAGACTGCAGAATGATAGGCAGTGCGCGTTCTCGCGGGTGGTGAACAGGTCCACCCGAGGGGTTCCCCACGTCCGAAGGACGTAACAAACCACCTCCGGATGGAGCCTCCACTCGTGGTCGGCGGAGAACTGCCGACTGAGACTGTCCGCACGTACGTTCAGCACCCCAGCCAGATGATTTGCCATTAGACAAATCTGATGGTCCTGAGCCCAGGACCATAGACGCAGGGCCTCTCTGCAGAGACAATGCGACCCCACTCCTCCCTGCTTTTTGACATACCACATCGCGGTAGTGTTGTCCGTCAGGACTTGAACAGACTGATCGCGAAGGGAAGGGAGGAAGGCCTTGAGTGCCAAACGAATCGCCTGCAATTCCAGAAGGTTGATGTGAAGCAACCTTTCCTCTGGAGACCAAAGACCCTTGATCTCCAGAACCCCCAGATGAGCGCCCCACCCGAGGGTGGAGGCATCCGTTATCACTGTGGCCACCGATGGAGGTAGATGGAAGGGCTTTCCTTGAGACAGATTGCCCTCCACGCGCCACCAAGATAGATCCGCTGCAGCTTCTCTGGAGATCCTGATCGACTCCCTGAGATCTCCGTTGTGCTGATACCGCTGCCTGCGGAGGCACCACTGAAGGGCCCTCATGTGCCAGCGTGCATGGTTGACCAACAGAATGCAGGAGGCGAACAGACCAAGCAGGTGAAGGACCTTCAGAACTGGAACAACCGCTCCATTGCGGAATAAAGGGACCATTTCCTGAATGTCGAGAATTCTTTGAGGAGGAGGAAATGCTCGACACACAGTAGTGTCCAGTACCGCCCCTATGAACAGGTTCTGTTGAGAGGGCATCAGGTGAGATTTGGGTACATTGATCGAAAAACCCAAGTCGAATAACAGCTGAGATGTTACCTGGAGATGATTCTGCACCATCTCTGGGGACTCTGCCTTCAGAAGCCAGTCGTCCAGGTAGAGGAAAACCGGAGTCCCCAACCTCCTGAGAAGTGCAGCCACCACTGCCATCACCTTCGTGAAGAATCGAGGTGCGGTAGTAAGACCAAACGGGAGGACCGCAAACTGGTAATGTTGCGACCTCCCTGCATGCCCAGGCCTCAAAGCTCACCTGCAGACACCAGCGTGTGTCAAAGAGGGCCCACCACGTGCCGGTGCATGCTCCAAGACAGAGGCCTGCGACCTTGGCAGCCTCCTCAGACCATTGCTGGCCTCCGCGAGACAGGCCCGCAGAACTCCTTTCTCATTGACATTACTCCACCGCTGCCTCTGGCGCACAGTGCGGTCCAGTAGGTCACACATTTGGAACTGAGTCTTGATTTAGTAATGGCGGTGTTCATATCATTAGACGCAAGGAGAGGAGTAAGAGGAAGACGCGGTTCAGTTCAGAGGAAAAAAGGATCATCGTTACGGAGTTGATCGGACACTACCAACAACTGCTCTGGTGCCACTAACTCTGTGCATTGCAAGCCAACGACACGTGTCTGTGGGACCCTGCTGACCGCTGCTTCCGGCCTACACTGCGGTCAAGTAGGTCACACATTTGGAACTGAGCCTTGATTTATTTATGGCCAAGTTTATTCCATTGTACAGGCCTCATCGCAGACTGCATCCCCTTTCAGGTCTGGTGCCACTAACTCTGTGCCCCGAAATTTATGGACTCTCTCTTGTTGAACTTTGGTGTCGTCTGAGTCTATGGCCTGGGGGTTGCCTTCATCATCATGTAGCTGATACTGACTTGGTGTTAAAAATGAATCTGTAGCATTCATCACCTCCATATTGCCTGTTCCTGCTTGGTTCTGCCCTCTGCATCATGCCCTGGAAGAACACCTTCCACTGTCCCCTGAAACACACCGCGTCATTCACCTTGGACATCGACAAGGACCCGCTCAGCTCTCGTGGCCCTACCTCAGTGCATCGCAAGTCACCGTCCCGTGGCGGTGTGCCTGTGCCGGCCGCAGTGCATCCGGGCCACTAACTCTGTGCAGCTCATGTCATGGAGCCTGTCTGATTGAATATTGGATGGCCTGTGAGTCGATGGCCTGGGGGCCAGCAACGCCATGTGTCTGTGGCCCTGTGCTGACCGCTGGCTCCTGCCTCAACTGTGGTCCACCAGGACTCCCACATCAAATCGAGCCTGACCTGCCCAGAAGACGCATTACCGCTGGCTACACACGCCACCACCGCCAGGAACTCCTCCAACCAACAACTGCCACAGTCGAAACAGTCTTACAGCCAGACTATCAGAGTTGGTCACACCTGTCTTGGATGCCATCATCAGCTTGATACCCTGCTCAGCTCTTCAGGTGCCACTAACTCAGTGAACCACAACTCATGGACCCTTTCTGATTGGGTTTTGTGCTGTGTACAGCGGACGCAACCATGTTACCTCAGGCAGTGGGTTAGACCTTGGACATGTAGCTTTGTCGTCGTCCCATTTACACGTAACAGGAGTGGACTGGGCCGGGATACGCAAGTCCAGCGTAGGGGTGGGAATGATTATCCCGGGGCTCTGGGCGTGGTTCAGTACTGGAAATGTGCAAATGCTTGTGTCTCTGTCGCAGTGTGGGTGTCTGTTGGGGAGTGTAAGTGGTCCCTGATGGGAATTAGACAGCCATGTATGTAATCTAGTTCGGCTGCCATGAGGTCGAACCCCACCCACACATAATCAGCCACCTCCTTCTGGCAGTCTAACACCTGGTCTTGGAAGGCGGTGTGCTTTGGTGAGGTGATGGGAGCCAGCCCTGGTGGTGGGTGCTTCCTGCTGTGTGGTCTGTGCAGGGGGTGGGTCTCCTCGATGGAGCTGGGCTGCCCTGCTCCTGGAGGTGAGTTGCCTAAGATGTCCATGAGCTGTTGTAGGGCGTCGGTGTCGAAGGTGTGGAGGTCCTCTTTATCATCACTGATGGGTTGTCCGCTCTGCTCTGTGGGAGGTGTAGATTGTCCCTCTGCAATGTGAAGGGGAGATGCCTTTTAACATTGTGTTGACATGTATGTTGACACATTGCTCAGGTCTATGAACAGACTGCATGACAATGTACATTGTGACTGTTTGGGAGGAGCTCACTATTTGATACGGGGCAGTGGACATTTGAACTACATCTTGGATGTGAGGTTGTACACGTACATCTTCATCTCACAGTTTTCTGCTATGCCAGATGTGATTGGCTAGTTTCTACGCACAAGCGGAACAAGTTGTGTCCTCTGTTCTGTAGTGAAAGTGTTGCACTTTGTACCACATTGTCATCAATGCCGATGTGCTATTCTTGCTATGTGTGTGTGCTGCATTGTGGGAGAGTCGCCCCTGCAGCTGTGAATCTGCTGCCCCTTCTCCCTTTGAGGTGGTGGGCCTTTGACTTCTGTGCTTCGACAGTGCTGAGATGTTGCAGACTTGTTCGTATTTTGTACTCCTGGGCATAGTTTATCGCAGATGTGTTGTTGTCGTCAGGGGTTGTTTGTGCAAGTGGATGTGTCAGAGTGTGACCTGCTCCTTTCCTGATGTGTTCCACACTCAGCCACCTCAGTGTCGTGGCGTGCACCATTTTTTTTAATATATTTTTTTTAATTGATTTTCAAACAACCAACGTCATTGAGAAGCAATACAGTAACAAGCTGATAAATGACAATATAATATATCACAAGTCGCTTCTCAGTGTGTCCCCCGCCCACATCCCTCCCCCTCCACCGGTGTACCTCAAGAGCATGGTCGTTAAGCCATTAAGGTGCATCAGAATCCAATACAATAGCAGTCGTGAACAACAGTAATACAGTACAGGGCTTACATATGCCTTAAAGATCACCATTTGTCCCATTGATCGCACCCTGGGTCATTCTCCTTGTGCTTAAGTGCCAGCTGGATCCTGTCGGTCCTCCAAGTCCGAGCTCTCCTTCAAACATGGCTCTGGAGTCTGTAATATTGCAACTAAGGCCTCCCACGCCCTTGCCGCCTCCTGCGCCTTGTCATTATTAGTACGTAGGGCCTGCTGTAGCCGAAGCATACCTTCGCTCCGTGCCCACTTGAGTAGTTCCGCCAGCCATCTCCCCACACCTGGCCCCCTCGCTGACTTCCAATGCATAGTGATTTCCCTCTTGGCTAATACTAGGCCCAGATCTATAAATTTACTTGTCACTTTTGTTTTAGCTGTATTCGGGAACCAATGCAACAAACAAGCGCCAAGGTCCAGTTCTATTATACGATCAGTTATATTATTTCCAATATGTTCCCAAACTCGTACATCCCCACATCATATGCTGGAAGTCGGCTCCCTCCAAACTACCTCTCGGACATTGAGCGGACGCCGCACTGAAATATATATTAAGCTTGGCTGGTGTCAAGTACGCCCTGTGCAGGACATAGAACTGTACCAATTGAAATCTAGCATTCCTCGTGCTCTTCCAAGCTCTTCTGACCAACTGGGCCCACGTTTTTTCTGGGATTTCCCTGCCAAGGTCCGCTTCCCACTGCTCCTGCAACGCGCTCAATGGCTCCAGAGCCTCTGTCATCATGCGTCTGTAAAGGCACGTAATAGCCTTAAGAGTTCCCGCCGCCATTACCACATATTGGCACGCCGTTGAGGCCCGCGGTTCCGACAGACCCGTCCCCCAATAGCGCTGTATTGCCGAAATAAGCGCTGAATGCAGCAAATAATCCCCTCGTGGGAGATCGTATTTATGCTGAAGGGCCTGCAATGTCAACAGGGTTTCATTCTCATAGAGGTCTCCTAGCATTTGTATTCCCATGTCTTCCCAGTTAGCCAGTGCCGTCCAATCCCCACCATGTGGGAAGGCCGTGCACATACCCAGAAAGTATCTCCGGAGCATACGGGCGAGTGAATCCGGCCCGACGTTGGATCCGATTCCAGCACAACCGCAGCGTCCTCTCTTCCGCAGTGAGCGGTTTAGGACGCATCTTCTGCTGAACCACTATAAAGGACAAGATGCCCACAGGATCATCCGGACCCCGGAACTCCTGAGCAACAGCCTGGGTGAGCCACTGCAATTGCGCTGCTAAATAGTACCATTCCAAGTCTGGCACTGCCAGCCCCCCATCAGCTCTCGGGCATATCATTGTAGCCATTGCAACCCACCGTCTGCCCGACCCCCAGATAAATCCTACAGCCATAGAGCGGAGCTGTCAGAAGATGGAGCCCGCCACCCAGACCGGCAACGTCTGAAAATAATACAAAAAGCGCGAGAGCGCCACCATCTTCAGGAGCGCCACCTGACCCGCTACCGATAGCGGCAACATGCTCCAAAACCCAAAACTGCCCCTAAGTCCGTCCATGGCCCGACCCAAATTACCCTCCAACAAATCCTCGGAGGTATGATAAACGTTGGTGCCTAAATAAGGTAAACAGTGGGGCTCCCAACGGATGCCTGCGATGGGTTCAGCACAGCCGGCGCCACTGGGAACAAGCAGGTCTTTGCCCAGTTCATCCTCAGCCCCGAGTACCGCCCAAACACCTTTAGCAAGTGTTGCGCACCCTCTAAAGCCGTAGCCATGTCTGCGAGAAAGATCAACAAGTCACACGCATAAAGGGAGATAAACTGCATGTCCCCATGGAGGTACAAACCTGGATAATGCCCAATCGGGCATGTGAAGCCAGAGGCTCAATGGCTAGGGCAAATAACAGTGGAGAGAGCGGACATCCCTGTTGCGTGCCCCGTCCCACTTGGCAGGCTGATGAGATCGTCCCACCCATCCGCACCCGAGCCGTCATCGACCTATAGAGAAGTTCCGTCCACTCTAAAAAGGTGTCCCCCAGTCCAAATTCGCACAGGATCCGATATAAATATGGCCACTCTAGGCTGTCGAACGCCTTCTCGAAGTTAACTGAGAGAACCGCCGCAACAGGGTCTCACTATGGTCCTCGCCCAAAATCCGCAAAAGGCGTCGCACATTAGTCGCAGTATTTCGCTTTGGAATAAAGCCCGCCTAGTCAGAATGGACCAGCTGCGTCATATAAGGAAGAAGCCGGGTCGCCAGAATCCTACTCAAAATCTTGTAGTTGGTTGTTAACATCGATAGTGGACGGTAGGCTGACCTAGACAACGAGTACTTACCCGGTTTCAGCAACAGGATAATGATGGCCTCGCGAGTGGAATCTGGCAATCTCCCCAAGTCCCAGGTTTCCAGATAGACCACCAGCATTTTGGGGGCAAGGATATCGACATATGTCGAGTAAAATTCAATCGGTAGACCATCTACTCCCGGGGTTTTCTTACGCGCCATATGTTTTATTGCACTATGTATTTCCCCCACTGAAATTTCCTGTCCCAACGTATCTCTCTGATCTTCCTCGAGACGTGGCAGTCGTATCTCAGCCAAGAACTCATCTAATCCATCACATACACCCTGCAATCTACTCTCATATAGGTCCGCATAGAACGTCAAGAACATCTCGTTAATCCCTTGTTGGGTATATTCCAGTACGCCCGCTGGAGTGGTTAAAGCCAGAATGGGCGTGCCCCTCGGGGACGGATTAGCCAGCCACGCCAAGAGGGAACCCACCTTAACTCTCTCCGCGTGTGCCTGCACTAAATACTCTTTGTGGTCAAAGCAGCGCAACCTTTCTACCTGCATCGCCACTCCCTCGCTTGCAGTTAGGACTTCGGCCTGTGCCCCCGGGTCCTCAGAGTGGGCCCTCTCTGCTCGACGCAGCCGCTGTTCCTCCCTCTCTATGTCCTGCAAAAGCGTCCTCCACACTCCTGCCGTTTTAGCAATACATAAGCCCCGCACCACCAACTTAAAGGCCTCCCACTCTAGGGCTAGGGTCGACACCGTCCCTTCATTCTCGAGGAAATAATGCCCGATACCCTCTTGTACTTCTGTGCGAAACACCGGGTCTTCCAAAGCCTCTGGGCGCAATCGCCAGGAAGGGATTGCAGGCCGTTCCCGAGACCACCTCAGCACCAAAAGTAGCGGATTATGATCCGAGATTGTCCTTGCCAGGTACTCACTATGGTGGACCAGCGCGTGGACGTCCGGGGAGCACAGCACTGCATCCAGCCGCACATGCAAGGCATGTACAGCAGATTAATAAAAATAGTCCCGTTCGCCCATATGCTGCGCCCGCCACATATCTATCAGCCCCCACTCTGCCTGCCAATCCCTCCGGAGTTTCGAGAGCTTATGTATGGGTGCCTGGGGTAGCGGTGAATGTGACCTATCCATCTCAGTTGAAATCGACCCCCAGGATCACAGAACCGGTCAGGAATGAAGCCAGTCTCCCTGATAGCCGAGCAAAAAAAGCCTTCTGTTCCACATTAGGGGCATACACACTGCACAATGCCACATCTCTCCCATCTAACCTCCCCTGAACAGCCACAAACCTCCCTTCAGGATCCACTGTCTGCTGAGTCGGCTGGAAGGGAACCCCTACCCTCACCCAAATCAGTGCGCCCCTAGCAAAAGCAGAATACATTGTGTAAAAAAGCTGCCCCCTCCACCGGCGCTGCAAAGCCTGGCCTTCAACTCGATCTATATGGGTTTCCTGGAGGAAAGCTATCTGTACCGCACCAAATAAGCATGGACCCTGTGGCGTCTCAACATCGTATGCATTCCCCATACATTCCACATGATACATTTGAATTCAGGTGATGTCCCCAGAATGCGGATTATCTCTGTTCCACAACTGCACTCCTTGCATTGACACACCGGTGGCTCTAACAATCCCAAAAACAACCCCAAAATGTTCCCCACTTCCCTCCCCACAACAGGCTCTAGACAGCTAGTACCCATCCAAACTAACCACAAACAGTCCTTCTGGTAGCTACCAGGGATTCACTCTAAGGGTGAAACTAGGGGGGAGCTTTAACGCCAAGAAGATCTGGCCCGCTGCTTCACTGCATCCCGACGCCAACCTCACTATAACAATAAAGAATTCCCCTCAACCCCGGGAGGGCCCACAGACAGACGGCCAACCGCACAGGGCATATGTCACCTCGCCCAAGCCCACCGAACCTCTGAGCCTCACCCAATCACTCCTGCCCAAAAGCAACAGTGCCTGGACCATTTGACCCTTCTTACTAGCCACTTGACACAGTACATAAAGTCAGGCATCAGCGATCTCGTCCGCCGTCCCTGGAGTGACATGTGGTAGGTAGAGTGACACTCACCGCGTCTGTCCCATCAGAATCCGACCCCGCCGATCCCTTTTCTGAGTCGGTCACTCTCAGCAGTTTTGTGCCGCTCGCCTGTGAGATCTCTGTCACAGCTTGCAGGGCCGCCGACCTCTCATGCTCTGTCTGTGTCGTGGAAGATTTCTGTGTCCCAGGATGCCGTCGTCTGGTACGCCTTGTGCGGCGCGGTCACGGTGCCTCTGCTGTCCAACTTCCTGACCCTTCTGCTCCATCCGTCCCTGCCCGGTAGGTTTCCAACCCGCTCCATGCTTCATCGGGGTCATTATAAAAGAACGTTTCGTCATCCAAAGTCAGTCGCAGGCGCACCGGGAACATCAGGGAGTATTGAATGCCTTCGTCTCGGAGGGCCTTCTTGATCGCAAGTAATGAGGCTCGATGTCGCTGTACATAAAAAGTATAATCTGGGAACAGTGACACATTATTATTGTCCACTCTGTATGGGCCGTGCTTTATGAAGCAGTAGATCCCTGTCCTTATAATGAAGCAAGCGGGCCAGCACAGGTCTAGACGGTCTCCCAGGTGCCAACGAGCGGGCAGGCACCCTGTGCGCCCTCTCCAAGGTGTTAAATGGTGTCAGGCCCTCAGGGGCAACCTCAGTGCGCAGCCACTGTTCCAGGTAGTCTATCATGCTGTCCCCTTCCACTCCTTCCGGAAGGCCCACTACCCTGATGTTGTTCTATCTATTACGCCCTTCTGCATCTCCGGCCCTCTTGTCCAGCACTTGGAGCCTGCGAGTGACTTCTCCCATTTTAGCATCCATTGCCTTCTGAGCTGGTTTAAAGACCTCCAAGGTAGCCTCAGCTTGCTTCACTCGGTCAGTCAGCTTTACATGATCTGCCCGGAGGAGTCTCAGTCCCAGTGACACTTGAGCAATGTCTTGTTGGAGCGCCTCCTTTGTATCCGTAATTGCTCGGAGGATCTGATCCACCTGCTGTTGCATCAGCCCTTCTGGGGCCGGCTCAACCACATCTCGCTTCTGCTTCTCCACTGCCTCCTCCTCCGGCTCCGGGGGAGCCCCCCCCTGTCGGCCCCGCGGCTTCCCCCATGGGTTTCAGATGACTTGGCCCCCAGTCCTGGTCTCACCATCCAGTTCCTCCTATAATCTGGTGACGTGGTTCCCTCCGTTAGTCGAAAGTATGGGTTCTCCGAGTCATCGGCCCCCTCCATCCACAACACTCCCGGTGTCCTCACCCATCTCCACTTCCTTCAAGCATCCCGACAAGACAATCCACTCTCAGGCAAAACCCCTAGCCGCCAGGCAAGGGTGCATCAGACCCAGCAGGACCACCACGGCCTCGTAAGGATCCCCCATGCTTGAGATAATCTAGCGGGGTTCCCCAGCCTACAGAGCCAGCCTCCACAGGAGGGAGATCCAACAGTCCGCCACCAAGCAAGTATCCCAATCCAGGGCCAGATGCCGCTGCAAGCCGCAGGGGGCAATTACTTCTGCCCACTAGCGTCGTCACTCCCGCAAGCACCACGGAGGACCCTGCCAGTCACTCCTCCAGTCCAGGGTGCCACAGTTCACTTCAGTCCACTCATGCACTGCCAGCTGGGGGCCACGCCACATCCAGCCCCCGCCGCTGGCTCCGGAGGTCCGCCCGCAGCCTCCAAACAGCTCTACCGCAGCGGGCCACCCACACTGGAATGACCGGCAAGCTCACTCCTCCGCCCGCTGGCCAAATTGTGGGCAGCTCCACTTCGCCCCGAATTCACGAGGTCAGGGCCCCCCCAGTGTCACGTCACAGCTTCCTCTGCTTACTCTAGTTAGCGGGGTAGAGTGGGCCCCCACAGCAGGCAGGGCTAAACCCCCACTCGCGGTCCAGTAAGTAGGCAGCAGCTAACTCCGCCAGCGACAGTCAAGAGCGGGAGCCCATCTCGCCCCCACCGCTAGTGCAGGAGTTGCTCGCGGGCCGCCGGAGCCAGGGTCTCCACATGTCCTCTCTGGTAACTCCCCTGGCACTGTATAGTCCTCCCCGTCTCTCTGTAGCCGGCAATGCACTTCGCTTTGGTGGCCGGGTGTCTCCAATATCCCCCTCCGGGGCCGCACCATCAGGAGACCGCTCCCTCCTTGCACCACTCAGGGGGTGCCAGGATCCCGCTACAGGCTCCCGCCTCAGATCTCGGGGTAGAACAGGGCCTCGCCGTAGGCAGGGCCGGGTTCCCTCTCGCGGCCCAACAAACAGATAGTGGCTGAGTCCGCCCGCTACGGCCGAGCACAGAGGCCCGTCTCACCCCCGATGTAAGCACAGCCGCCGCTCACAGGCCATCGGTGTCGGGACCCCTGCCCGTCTTCTCCAACGATACGCCGGGTAAGGCGCAGTCCTCCCCGCTCCTCTTCTGCCAGTAACTCACTGCGACATTGCAGCAAGACACTCCTTCGACCACCATGGGGCCGTGCTACCGGCAACCACCTCACTCTCCTCACGGTGCACGGGGGACCCAAGATCTCGCTGCAGTCGTCCGGAACTCACCGCTCGTAAGGGGGGAGAGCCCTCGTCCCTCTAGGGCTCCAAACTACGCCTCCCCTCCCTAGAACTCGAGCCATGGAGTCGGGCGCCATTTTCTTTCCATGCAGGCCGGGTCTTCCTCCTCTTCGTTTCGCTGCTCGGCTCGGTCTCAGGCAGAATTAAAGCACCCAATTCCGTGCTGTGCAGGCTCCCGCAGCTGGAGAAAACCTCCCAGGGTCACAGAAGAGCCTGCTCGGCTCTCCGTGCAGGATAAGCGGTGAGGTCGGCGCAGAGCTCGTGGCTCACGCGACCGTCCTCATCGGCGACCAAGCCACGCCCCTCGTCGTGGCGTGCACCATGTCATGATAATTGGACAGCAGCCATGCTATTTGTCATGCAGTGTCACTTGCATTATCAGTGTGGCTCACAGACATGCAGCTTTGCTGGTTTTGACACGTGTGCATGGGTTGGTTGTGAGATTGGTGCTGTGTAGGAAGGTTCCCCTTTTTGCCCATAGTGGACGGGGTCCTACTTGCTGTTTGTATGTGTGCTGCAGTGTGCCAAGGGGATCAGGGACATGATCCAGAGTAATAGTGGGTGTGCAGTGTACTTTACTCACTTGTGCATGTATGCCATTGTGCCCATCTCCCCCCGTTCCCCCAGTCCCTGGTCGGTACTCACCTTGTTGATGCTGTGTCAGGTCATGTTGAACAGTGTCCGGATCCCCAACTCCTGGCACCGTATCCCGATGACTGTGGCAGCCATTTCCTCCATGTCATCCACGGGTGTCGTCCCGGTTGCGTGGAGGGAGGAAAGGCGACTTCCGGTCCAAGGGGGGTTAGCGCTCTAGCATTCGCGCTCCTCATCTATATAACCGGATGCTTTACCCTACGCGCAGCGGGCGTGTATAGGCAAGGCAGAGGCTCTGTTCTTTCCTGTTTTAAGCAAATGCAAACTATTTTAACCTGATATAGTGCTGTTTTTTTAAAAAAAACGTCATTTAACTTTGTTTTATGTGTATGCACTTTATTGGCACCTTTTTGCACTGATTCGCGCCGTGTCTTCCATTGTTCTCTTCCTGGCTACCCCTCCCCGGTCCACCACGGGTGTTGTCCCGATTGTGTGGAGGGAGGAAAGGCGACTTCCAGTCCAAGGGAGGTTAGCGCTCTAGCATTCGCGCTCCTCCTCTATATAACCTGATGCTTTACCAGACGCGCACCTGACGCGTATAGGCAAGGCAGAAACTCTGTTCTTTCCTGTTTTAAGCAAATGTAAACTATTTTAACCTGATTTAGCGCTGTCTTTTAAAAACGTAATTTAACTTTGTTTTATTTGTATGCACTTTATTGGCACCTTTTTGCACTGATTCGCGCCGTGTCTTCCGTTGTTCTCTTCCTGGCTGCCCCTCCCCGGTCCACCACGGGTGTCGTCCAGATTGTGTGGAGGGAGGAAAGGCGACTTCCGGTCCAAGGGAGGTTAGCGCTGTAGCATTCGCGCTCCTCATCTATATAACTGGATGCTTTACCCGACACCCAGCGGACGCGCGCAGCAGGCGCGCCAGCTGCGCCGGGCCGGGCCCAGGGGCCACAACCCCTGTCGGTTTTTCGGCCGAAGCCATATCATATAGTCCATTACACCTCCATGAGCTTCGGACAGACATCATGGAATGATGCCGGCATTCCATGAACGCGATGAATGGTAATGTGCAATGTTCCTATTGTGACTTTGAATTCTCGTCCCCCACTAAAATTTTAGTAAACACTGACTGCCCTTCCACTCTAAAGATGTTTTCCCTGAATTGCAGATCTTTCACTAAGCACTCCACAGAACTTTCGATGTTGTTGGACGATTTAAAGCCCGACGTCCTAACAGAGATGTGGCCACATAATGAACCTGAGCCCATTCTTGCGCAAACCCTTCCGCCCGACTACTCCATAAGTCGGTCCGATCATAAGACCGGAAGAGGCGGGGGTATAGCCATTATATTTAAAAAGCTTTTTAACTGTCGTATTATTGCAGACCCTGTAACAGATTGTGAAAGCTTGGCTTTCTTCGTAGAGGCCTCTCCTACCAGCACCTTTTCTGTCCTCCTAGTATATCGCCCTCCTGGCTGTTCTAGACAATTCTTTGAAACATTCCCTACCACAATTGCTGACTTAGCCCTGGGACCAGCCAATTTCATGGTGCTGGGTGACCTTAACGTACACCTAGATGATCCTGCTGATAATTTGGCTAAAGAACTGACTGAGAATCTTTTAGCACTCCAGCTTACGGAGAAAGTGTTGAAACCCACTCACAATAAAGGTCATCTATTGGATCTAGTTTTTAGCAATTGTAGCAAACTCACGGTAGGACCCCCCGTCCCTCTTCCTTGGACTGACCACTTCCTGATTCCTGGACCCGTATGCCCCCCCAATATAATTCCGGTCCGAGAGCGGAACTGGTGAATGCTTCCTGTTGATCAATGGAACTTGGCTCTAGAAACCACTAGACTTACCCATGACCTTAAAATTAATTTAGCCAATGCTATTGAAACATTTAACTCTTGGATCCAAGGTTCCTTGGATATAGTACTCCCTAAGAAATCCTCCCATATAACTTACAGACTGAAAAATGCCCCTTGGTTCACTCCTAAATTGAGGGAACTTAAACAACGCTGTAGAAGGCTTGAAAGGAGATGGAGAGTGAATTATTCAGCTCTTAGCAAAATTGAATATAGGGATTCTATTAGATCCTACAAATCTGAAATCAAAGTCACTCAAGCTGCGAACTCCCCCAAAGAAATTTTTAAAATCGCTAAAACTTTAATCAAACTGCCGCAGAAACCTCCTCTGCTAGATGATGTCCTTACAGACTGTAATAATATGGCAGAGTTTTTTCAACAGAAAATTCAGGATATATATCTCACTTTTTCACCTCCTTAGTCCATTAATCTCTGGACTTCCCTTTCAGAGCCGATTGTAGGACCTCAAATCCTACTAGCACTGTTTCCCCTGCTGGATCTTGCTTCATTGGAGCTAATTATGACGAATATCAAATCGACCTCTCCCATAGAACCCCCCCCCCCTCCCCCCAGGCTCTCTCTTTGGTCGCAGAGACTATTCTTGACCTGGTGAATTCCTCTATCTCTACAGGGGAACTGCCATTGGCCTGGAAATGTGCGATGGTTAAGGCCCTTCTTAAAAAACCTAATCTGGATCAGGCCAACTTGGCTAACTACCATCCCATTTCCCTTCTGCCCTGGGTGAGTAAGATTCTTGAGAGACACATAAATACCATGCCTGTAGCCTTTCTTGAGTCTAATAATCTCCTTCACCCTTCCCAGACTGGGTTTCGTCCCCAGCTTGGTACTGAGACTGCCCTTCTTGCAGTGACAGAGGAAGCAAGAAGGATTCTAAATCAAGGGGGCACAGCGGCAATTATCCTCCTTGATCTCAGTGCCGCTTTTGATACTGTTAACTATAATACTCTGCTCCTTAGACTCAGGAATCCAGGAGTATCCGGATCGGCAGTAGCATGGTTGCAGTCTTTTCTCAGCGATCGCACCTTTAGGGTTTTTGAGGGAAATGTTGTCTCCAACCAGTTGCATCTCAGTTGTGGGGTTCCCCAGGGCTCTTCCCTGAGCCCCACACTGTTTAATGTTTATATGAGACCTCTGGCAGAGATTGTCTATCCAGTTGGCATAGAAATCATCACCTATGCAGATGATACGCAGCTCGTGGTGGCACTTAACCACCCCGAGGGGTCATCTAGCACCATAGGCTGTTGCCTAGAGGAGGTGGCCAAATGGATGGAACTCTCATGCCTCAAACTCAAACTTAACGGGGACAAGACAGAGCTTATGCTCCTGGGCAACTCCCCTTCCTTTAATCCGGCATCTCTCTGGCCAGACTGCCTAGACTTGGGGGTTCGCGTTGTCCTCTGCACTATGTCTGGGTGCATCCATGGTGCTACGCAGGTACATTTTTTAATGATGTTTCTTCTCTGCCTTTATAGTTCATTTTCCCGCATGACACGTGGGAATTGCTGGCTTGTCGCTAGTTATCACAGATTTTTGTTTCGTGATTTGGGACATCGCAACTTTTTCCGTGTTCGTGTTTTGCATTTTTTTAGCATTGCGTTGATTTTAACGCGGTCATTTGTCGCGTTTTCATGAGACTGTCACATGGTGCCGCCGGGTTAAGAATACAACATTAACAGTGCGTTATTTCCTGTGATGTGCAAAGTTGCATTAAGATAATTTTGCGATAATTAACACACATTCTTGAGAATATCCCCCAATGTGTGTTGCTGAAGAGATGGGATATTCTATGTTTCAGTACAGGTTTAATAATTTGAGAGGAGGGTATCCCCACCGCCTCAATAAACTCACTCTGGTTAGGTCAAAACACAGTTATGAGAAAATCTCACCTCAGCCCCTGATAGTAAAAGGAAGTAACATTGTATTGAAAGTTGACTTTAACTTTGTGTTTGAATTTTAGGCTACATGAATTCACTAACAGTTGGAGGGTTTACATGCCAGTGTCTCGTTCTCCTACAGTGTCACTATAAACCTGCATGAGGGGCAGGTCTGCACCCAAATGATCGGGATGTAGAAGCCAGCACAAGACGGGAGGCACAGATTTCAGGAGCATTTTGCTAGATATTGTCCACCCACACCACTAATCTGCCCAGACTAAACTGACATGCAGAGTAGGAGTGCTGTGTGACATCAGCTTCCTCTTCATATCCCAAATCCATTCACTCATGAATGATGCATGAAAAAAACGTGTAATTCTTCCTGTGATGCACATTTCTCATAAAAGTGCCTGATTCTAGCTATGGTTATTTCCCAATTAGGCTACTGAAAGACCATCAACACAGAGCTCCCAGAAAAAGACATTTTCAAACTCTCAGGAGTCCGGAACCAGTCAGTCCAGCTCATTTTCTACCTAAAATGCTAAGATCATATCAGGTCTACCATCAAAATGCTAAAATGGCTCCTTGTAAAAGAAAGATTGCATGTCAAATACTCGGCTTTTCCACAATTGTTGCATGGGCAGCTCCATGGATACCTCTACTAGGCCTTACATCTATTCTAATTTGTCATAAGCCTGACGTCAGCTATCCAAAGCCCGGTTGCCAATAATGAGCCAGATTACGAAAGCATTTGGGGGTAAATTGCTTCATGCACACAATTAATTCTCTGAGAAAAGCACTTTAGACACTTAGGAACCAACAAAGACGCCTCCAAGTCCAACAGAGGCCTGAACCCACCCCCCCTATATTTGACTAAAGAACAAGTTACTTACATTCGGTAACACTTTTTCTGGTGGATACAGTATCTGCCTATGGATTCCTCACCTTGTGAATATCCCCTGCGCCAGCATTCCACGGAACATTTTTCCCCAGCACTCTAAGCCGACGTGGACGACGTCATAATGCATCGGCTCCGCTCGCGACTCCGTATGACATCACCGGAGCCATAAGAGAGCCACGTCGGCGTGATGACGTCAGTTCCACCCATTTTTTCCGTGCCCCGAGGCGCACAGGTGGACCAACGACAGACTCAAAGTATACACAGTATACAATATACAATCAAATATAAATAGAATATATACAAAAGGAAAGCTAAATAAAACAAGCATTTCCTACCAATGTACAGAGAGCATAACAGCATCTCAAGCAAGACATCTTTTAAGGTATACAAATGTGGACAACGGGGAGGTGGGTGGGCCAGTGAGGAATCCACAGGCAGATACTGTATCCACCAGAAAAAGCGTTACCGAAGGTAAGTAACTTGTTCTTCTGATGGATACATCTGCCAGTGGATTCCTCACCTTGTGAATAGATTCCCACAGCAGTCCCCACTCCCGGAGGAGGGTGTCCACCTTCCTATACCAAAAAGTCTTGCAAGACAGAGCGCGCGAAGTGGCCCTCCCTCCTCATCTCAGAGTCCAAGCAATAATGCTTTGCGAAAGTATGGAGGGAGGCCCAAGTCGCGGCTTTACAAATATCTGCCACACGAACACCCCTGACCAAAGCAGATGTAGATGATTTAGCTCTAGTTGAATGAGCCCTAATACCCTCAGGAGGAACCTTACCAGCCAGGGCATAGCAGATCTTGATGGCAAGGATGATCCATCTCGATAAAGTGCGGTTGTGCACCGCTCTTCCTTTAGAATGTCCAACATAACCCACGAAGAGCTGATCGTCCAGACGAAAGTCTTTCGTTCTATCTAAGTAAAAGCTGACAGCTCTTTTTGGGTCCAGACGATGAAGCCTTTCCTCCTCTTTGGAAGGATGAGGAGGTGGAAAAAAAACAAGGAGAGTAATAGACTGCCCCAAATGAAACGGAGTAACTACTTTAGGCAGGAAAGCAGCCCTGGTCCTGAGTACCATCCTTTAAGCATGTAATGTTAAAAACGGGGGTTTAGAACTAAGAGTTTGAAGCTCACTCACCCTCCTTGCCGAGGTTATGGCCACAAGAAAGACCGTCTTAAAGGACAACAGCCTCAGAGGACAACTATGAAGAGGCTCAAACGGGGACCCCATCAGATGTTAAGACAAGATTAAGGTCCCACTGTGGCATTACAAAAGGAGTAGGAGGAAACTTGTTTGTAAGGCCTTTGATAAACCTTAGTACAATCGGAGATTTAAATAATGACGGTTGATCAGGAAGACATAGAAAAGCCGATAAGGCCGATAGATAGCCCTTGACCGTGGCCACAGCACAGCCCTGCTGAGCCAAGGAAAGAGCAAACTGGAGCACATCAGAAAGATGGGCTTTTAAAGGGTCAATGGATCTCTCTCCACACCATTTAATGAACTTAGACCACTGATATGAGTAAATGGACTTGGTGGAGTGTCGCCTGGCTGATAAAATAACATCCACCACATCAGGCGGGAGAGAAAAGGAATTCAGGTTGCCCCGTTCAATCTCCAGGCATGAAGGTGTAAGCTCTGGAGGTGGGGGTGTAGAACCTGCCCCTCCGACTGCGAGAGGAGGTCTGCCCTCAAAGGGAGACGGAGCGGAGGGCACGAGGAGAGGTGGAGAAGATCTGTATACCATACCCTTCTTGGCCAATCCGGGGCGACCAAAATAACTTGGGCCCGGTCTTGGCGAATCTTCCTCAGAACCCGAGGAATCAAGGGTATTGGAGGAAACGCGTAAAGGAGTCGTGAGCCCCAACTCAACTGAAACGTGTCCCCCAACGCCCCCTGCATCGAAACTGGAGACTGCAGAATGATGGGCAGTGCGCGTTCTCGCGGGTGGCGAACAGGTCCACCCGAGGGGTTCCCCACGTCCGAAAGACGTAACAAACCACCTCCGGATGGAGCCTCCACTCGTGGTCGGCAGAGAACTGCCGACTGAGACTGTCCGCACGTACGTTCAGCACCCCAGCCAGATGATTTGCCATTAGACAAATCTGATGGTCCTGAGCCCAGGACCATAGACGCAGGGCCTCTCTGCAGAGACAATGCGACCCCACTCCTCCCTGCTTGTTGACATACCACATCGCGGTAGTGTTGTCCGTCAGGACTTGAACAGACTGACCGCGAAGGGAAGGGCGGAAGGCCTTGAGTGCCAAACGAATGGCCCGCAATTCCAGAAGGTTGATGTGAAGCAACCTTTCCTCTGGAGACCAAAGACCCTTGATCTCCAGAACCCCCAGATGAGCGCCCCACCCGAGGGTGGAGGCATCCGTTATCACTGTGGCCACCGATGGAGGTCGATGGAAGGGCTTTCCTTGAGAGAGATTGCCCTCCACGCTCCACCAAGATAGATCCGCTGCAGCTTCTCTGGAGATCCTGATCGACTCCCTGAGATCTCCGTTGTGCTGATACCACTGCCTGCGGAGGCACCACTGGAGCGCCCTCATGTGCCAACGTGCATGGTTGACCAACAGAATGCAGGAGGCGAACAGACCGAGCAGGCGAAGGACCTTCAGAACTGGAACAACTGCTCCATTGCGGAATAAAGGGACCATTTCCTGAATGTCGAGATTTCTTTGAGGAGGAGGAAATGCTCGACACACAGTAGTGTCCAGTACCGCCCCTATGAACAGGTTCCGTTGAGAGGGCACCAGGTGAGATTTGGGTACATTGATCGAAAAACCCAAGTCGAATAAAAGCTGAGATGTTACCTGCAGATGATTATGCACCATCTCTGGGGACTCTGCCTTCAGAAGCCAGTCGTCCAGGTAGGGGAAAACCGGAATCCCCAACCTCCTGAGATGAGCAGCCACCACTGCCATCACCTTCGTGAAGAATCGAGGTGCGGTAGTAAGACCAAACGGGAGGACCGCAAACTGGTAATGTTGCGACCCAACCGTAAAACGGAGATACTTCCTGTGCGGCTTCAGGATTGGAACATGGAAGTACGCGTCCTACAAGTCGAGCAACACCATCCAGTCTCCTTGCTGCAACGTTTGAAGAACCTGAGCAAGGGTCAGCATCTTGAATTTCTCCTGTTTCAGGTAAAAATTCAAGACTCTGAGGTCCAGAATCGGACGCAATCTGCCGTTCTTCTTGGGAATCAGGAAATACCGGGAGTAGCATCCCTGACCCCTTTCCTGCTCCGGAACCACCTCTATCGCACCTTTTTGAAGCAAAGCTAGAACCTCCTTCTGCAGAAGAAGCAGATGGTCTTCCGAGCAGTAACCCTGGCAAGGAGGGTAAGGGGGAGGAAACTCCCGAAAGGGAAGGGCGTACCCAGTCTCCACGAGGTTCAAAACCCAAAGGTCGGTTGTAACAGATTTCCAACATCGCAGAACGTGGGACACCCGACCCCCCACAGGTCTTACATGATCCAGGATGGGGGATCTAGGCCTGCTTCCCTGATGCTTCATTGGGAGCAGAGGAGGCAAAAGATGAAGATGGGTTGCGGCCAGAACCCCTCCGTCCTCTTTGTCTTCCTCTATACGACCTATAGAGGGGATTCTGCTGCTGCTGTTGCTGCTGCTGCTGAGGCTGCCGGAAAGAGCGAAAAGAAGATCTGCCAAAGCCTCTGAATTTTTTTAAACCAAATCCTTTAGCAGGAGCCTGCAAACCTAAAGATTTTGCCGTTAGCCTGCTCTCTTTAAATCTTTGCAAGGCGGAATCAGCCTTCTCGCCAAAGAGTTTTTGTCCGTCAAAGGGCAAATCCACCAAAGTGGCCTGAACATCTGTAGAAAAGCCAGAGGAACTAAGCCACGCTTGCCTCCTAGTGGCTATCGACGACCCCATTATCCTTGCCACGGAATCAGCCGTATCCAGCCCCGACTGAATCACCTGCCTTGCAGCAGCCTGAGTGTCAGTGACCACTTCCATAAAAGACGCCTTATCCCCTTCTGGCAACTTAGGGGCCAAAGATTTCATTGAGTCCATAAGAGCATGAACATAGCGCCCTAGTAAACAGGTGGCATTAGTGGATTTAAGCGCCATGCTCCCTGAAGAAAAGGCCTTTTTAACTGCCTGATCAGCCTTTTTAGACTCCCTATCCGCAGGAGTCTGAGGAAATGCGCCTGAAGCATGCTTCGAGCATGAAGCCTGTACCACAAGACTTTCTGGCGAAGGGTGGGAAGATAGAAAACCTGGATCCCCAGGAGCCACCCTATATCTCCTTGCCACCTGTCTGGAGACTGCCGGCGAAGAGAGTGGCTTACGCTAGACGTCCATAACTGGTTCCAAGATAGCCTCATTAAAAGGTAACAAGGGTTCACAGGTTGAGGTAGGCGAATGTAGTACCTCCGTCAGAAGGTTAGGTTTATACTCAGCAGAGGGCAACTGCAAGTCCAGCAAATCTGCGGCCTTCTTTATTACTAGATGATAAGGAGCAAGCTCCTGCGGTGGAGAGGATCTAGTAGAAGAATGCTCCCACTCCGGAGTTGTATCAAGACCACTAGCCTCTTGAATCCCCTCAAAGTCGTCAGAAGATGTATCCACCTCACCTTCTTCCACTTCC
Organism: Triturus cristatus; assembly: GCF_964204655.1. NCBI lineage: Eukaryota > Metazoa > Chordata > Amphibia > Caudata > Salamandridae > Triturus > Triturus cristatus. The sequence continues at coordinate 1,603,500,457 of NC_140589.1, read as the reverse complement.
TCCCTATAACACTCCTCTTCCAAGACTCTCTGAGCCTTTCTCCTTGAGCGGATCCGAGGAACTGGTGCCGTACGTGGAGTCGGTGGAACCGACCGTGGAGCCGGAGGTGTCGGAGTCAGCGGCGCCGGAGTCGGAGTCGACGGCGTCGGACGCAGAGCCGAAGGAGTCGGCAACGGCGTCGAGGAAGGCTCCGAAGAAGGTCGATCCAATCGAAGCCGAGATGGATCCCCAGACGGCACTGGAAACTGCCACGAAGGCTCCATCGGCAGAAAGGGCATAAACGGGGCCTGAGCATAATGCTGCGGTACTCCCAAAGTGTACGCCATAGGACCCACGGGACCAGAAGGTGCGCCGGATGGGAAGGCAGCCCGATGAAAAATCCCATACATAGCATTTAGAAAATGCGTCGAGTCCGCACCCGGAGTCGGGAACTGCGGATAAGGGAATGATCCCGGATCCGGCTGAGGAGTACCTGGAACCAGAACCGAAAGGTCCTCGACAGGAGCCACAGGATCAGCCGGCTCTGGAGAAGGCTCCCTTTCCTGTTCTTGCTCGACCTCAGAGGCAGAAGACTCCACTGGCGCCGGTGACTGCGCCGGTGACTGCCCCCGGGACTGCGCCGGGGACCGTGCCGGAGTCCGCTTCGGTGAAGGTGATCTCTCTGGAGACTTCATAGGAGATGGAGAAGGAGACACATCCATACTTCGACGTCGAGGCGAAGTAGATCTCTACGCCTTGCTCTTCGAAGACCGGCGCCGAGAGGAATGCTTCCTTTTCTTATGGTGTTTCTTCGACTTCGAAGAATGCGAAGTCGACGAATCCGCCCTCGATCTCTCCTTCTCCCTACCTCTATTCTCCTTCTTAGCCTTGGCCTTGGGATTCATCCTTCTGCAGCTGGAACAGTCCTCCACGTCGTGGTCAGAAGAAAGGCACCACAAACAATCTTCATGGAGGTCTATCATCGACATGTGGCCCCCACATTCCCTACAAGGTTTGAAACCTGACTTCCTAGTCGAAGACATGGCCAATTTATCAACAGTAACTCACTACACGACTACAAAGTAGCAGAAGAGTGCTGTAAAACCGTTGCGCGTCGACGGCGCGGAAAAAAGGGAACTGACGTCATCACGCCGACGTGGCTCTCTTATGGCTCCGGTGACGTCATACGGAGTCGCAAGCGGAGCCGATGCATTATGACGTCGTCCATGTCGGCGTAGAGAGCTGGGGAAAAAAGTTCCGTGGAATGCTGGCGCAGGGGATATTCACAAGGTGAGGAATCCACTGGCAGATGTATCCATCAGAAAGCGCAGTACTGTCTCTCAGTCTTTTTTTTACACCACTCGAAACCTAAGAGCATATCATGTCTGGCAGACACCTACAACTGGACCTGACACTCAGTCACACAGCTGATGACACATGACCATTCTCGTTATGAACATGGCTTTTCTATTGTATATACTGTGATCACATGAATTGAGTGCTATATCTTGGCTGTTCATTCTGTTGCTCCTCAAGAGTTATCCTTCTGCCTGCTTCTGTCCCCTCTCAGCTTTGAGGTGACTCCAAGCTAAATGCATGAATAAATACATTGATTCTTATTTTTAATTTCTATGACCTCAGCTTGATGTAATTGCAGGGCTTTTTTGGGGACATGCATGTTACATACAAATGAGGCCTAATTGCATAGTAGACATGACCGTACTTATCCTTTAGAGTATGCACATTGTTTCATAAATAAATTGGCATTAGTGGCGATAACAAAAGAAGCAGTAATGCATCAAAAATAAAAGCTTCCATTCTGATTTTAGGAAGCTATGTTCAGTAGAGCTAATGTGGAAGGAAGCTTGTTTTTATACAATTGCCTGCCTTTTGGGCATGTCTGTAACTGAGGCTTTGTTCACATAGTAATGTGGGTGCAAGGAGCTGCACACGCAACCCGCCTCCCTCCACAGACAATCACTTGGGAGAAAGAGACCCAAGAATTAAAGAGGGGCAGACACGAAGATTTATTGCTTCCTTGAGAATACCGGAGAGCTGAGATCGGGCATTCTTTGAGGTATTCAAGGATAATACATGGGTTGGCATAACATAGTGAGATAAGGAGCTAATCATGAAAACTGTTCCATAAGTGGGAGGCTGGAGATCATATAGGTGTAAAGTTGGTGAGGGTTTAGACCAATTACTAGTAAGGATGCATAATACAAGATTCTCATCATTTACATTCAGAGTGTGTGTGCAGATTGTACATAATAAATGACTAATTATTATAAGTGCCACTTACTGTGTGTGTCCACTGCTTTCAGAGATCAGATCAATGGTGAACAAAACTGCAAATATCCCTTGTAGATAAGAACACCGATGAGAGAGTTGTGTGACCCACAACACTCTAAGGGGCATAGTATCAAGGCCAACATCGCCGCTTTAACGGATGTTTTCGTACGAAAAGCGGCGATTGAATTACCTCAGTATTAGCAAGGACACGCTAATAGGCATCAGCGCGTGTTTCCTTGTGTCAGTCGCCGTTTCACTAACGCCTCGCATCGCATCTCTAATGAGATGCAAAGACGGCATTCCCTCAGAAAACAACAGTGAAAAAGTCGCTAACCGCACATCGCGGTATTGACAAGCCGGACCCTGACACCCATAGCGATATAAAAAGCTGCGCTAACCGCGGTTATCGCCGTAAGCTAACGTCTGCTAAATTTCAGACTTAGCTATATGTATAAAGGGAGGTGGATTGTCAGACTACGACCACCATGGCGTATCAACAATTAATTCCCTATCGCTGCAGTGTTATCGCTGGATTTCCAGCTATAACACCCCGCATTTCGCCGCTATCGCTGCATTAGTTATCGCCTTGGAGATAAGCGTTGATAATAATGCAATATCTTGGCGATGAAATGCTGCGATAGCCGGCGATATATCAAACAGAGCTAAGAGCGCTTTGCGATAACTATTGCAGCTCCTTGTTAATATGCCCCATAATCTAGATGAGACTAACTCATAATAGAGAAGAATGAGACACCTGCCTGTATTCCTTTTCTCCAAAAGGCAGTGATAAGCAAACAGTCCTTGGGTTAAGAAAATCTTCCCGAGTGTACCCCACGTTTAGGGGGGTTTACGAGAAGCAGTACAGAGTTAGGCTCCACAGTTTGCAGTGGGCAACATCTGTCATGTTATTTTATATTATAGTTTACTAATTGCTGTTATACTCTTAAGAAAGAGGTTTTCAAATGCAATAGAGTTAAGACAACTCCTCTACGTGCATAGGCTGTTATTCATGTCCGTATTCCTTGTACTGCTTATATTTTACAGGAACTTTACACCAGAAACAAAACATCCACTGTGATGTTCACTAGGCCTTATTGTGTTTGTGTAAGCACAGATGAATGAGAGTTCTCTAAATCAATGGGGATCATGGTCCTGAAGAAAGCCCTGGACCTCTGAGGAGCCCCAGAGAGCCTGAAACATGTCGACCTACAGGATAGCGGAGCAATAATTATCCCACCTATCCCATTGCTTCGTTTTTAATACCTCTCCAAGGAACCCACAATAAATTCTGATAAAGGGCCCTTTGAGAGAGATTTTTAGCATCCTAAGATCCCTCACATCAATAGGATGGTATTTAATGCCATCAAAGCGCTTCCTGTAAACACAGGAAGCCCATCCGCCCCCTAACAAACTGTTGAGCAGGTGTGACAATTAAATTAGATAGCCTTGGGTTTTTTGTATATGTAATTGGGCAGAAGAGTCTTGGGCTGTCCTGCCCTCTCTTTCCATTCTTCGTTGCAATTATGGTATTTTACACATATTCAGAATTTTGTTTATTTCACATCTGCACAGACTGCATTCATATTAATAATGTAAAATAAATTCATTTTTTTCACAATGCTGTTGTGTTTTCAGAGCAAAAAATAAACTAGAAATATATGAAAATAATCCATTGAGGTTGGGTTGGGTCGGCTCCAAGATGGCCACCTTCGTTTGGAGCTCTCTCAATTTTCCTTTGCAGGCCCATGAAGTGCTACTGGGAGACAGGAAGGGCTTTAAGAGGGATGAAAAAACTGGGGGTCTCCCATAGTGGCGTGGCCTATGTAGTTACGGACGTGACTTAGAACACTTAAGCTAAAAATCTGTACTTAGCATAGTGTGCTGTCCACTGGTTTATGCTGCTTCTGTCCATTCATCCAGATATATAACACAAGTAACATTACACCTACAACAAGTCAGAACTATTGGCTTTGTCAATGGTTGTAAACTGCTTAAGATAAATAAGGAACAACTATGACTTTGTTGTATATCATATTGAAAATTCTTCTATTCTTCTGTGTGAGCTTGTGTGAGCTTGTGGCTAAGGCTTTCGAGCCGAGAAAACAGGTTCGAGCCTCAGGTCGGCTCAACATCCTGTGAATCAAAACATGAATATGTGTTTGTGTAATGTAGCTGGAGCTCGTTGTGTGCTCCACGTTTGCGCTATATAAAACTGAAAGATGAGTCTCTTTGAAGTTACATCAAAAGCAATGAGGGTGGTACTATATTGCAGAGTTAAGCTTTTTCTCCCACCCTGAAGGTAAAAATGGAGAGCCCGGAAGGGACGCATCTCTGCACCTGCTTTAAAGAAATGGCGGTGCTAAGCACCGGCAGAACCCGGCCCACTGTGAAGCAGGTGCGAAATTTCAAAGCCATTCACAGGAAGACAGAACATGATTGACATCATGTAACCCTATCACAAAGGGGAATCAGCGGTAACGCCATTGCATATCCTCCCAAAAATTACACCGACTAACACAAAAGATCATAGGGAGAACCTCATGGGACACCCTATAAAAAAGGCAGCGCTCAACTCCACCCGAATAAGAGTTGCGGACTCTCTTTCATCGATATTTTGTCGAAGGGCTTCTGTCACTTTAAGAAGGGCAGATTCGGTGCTATGGTCAGGTCTGAAGCCTTTCTGCAAAGGGTCCAGCAGCTGATGCTTTTCTAAGAAATCCACCAGGAGACTGTTCAGATGTTTCTCTTCCACTTTCCACAGAAAGGGAAGGAGAGAAATGGGTCGATCACTATCAGGCAGGGAGGGTCGAGAATAGATCTTTTATAAAAGCTGGATGACTTTACCATGTTTCCACCCAGCAGGCACGGCTGCAGTGGACAAAGAAAGATTCTTTAGGCTTGCACAGATGGGGATAGGAATCTCCTCAGCTTTATGTATCAGATCTGGTTTAATCGGATCATCGGGGGAGCCCTACTTTACTTTACACATAAGGGCTTTGAAGGAAGCGTCATCCAGCTGTTCGGATTCCACCATCTTGAACCCCTGGAACAAGTCTTTGATGTCGGGCATCCAGAACCGGAGCGGGGGTTGTCACTTAAAAAGTGTGTATGAATATCATTACATTTTAAATAAAATGATCCACATGTGTGATGTGAACGAAATAAACAACAACAAAATAAACAAGCTTTGAGCAAGTCAACAGATCTGGAGTTGGCTGCCAGTCTTTTAACTTTTTCAATGCTTCTTTTGTTTTCTCATGACTTCTCTAAAACATTATTGCTGAGGGAGCTGCCAGGCCAAAACGAATTTCAAAAATTGCCTAAAAGGAAAAATCATTTTTGGTTTTAAAAAGCACTCAAAGTAGTCCCTGGCACTGAGGATAACTACTTTGTCTGTGCATGTGCTCCCTGTGAAAGAGCAGAATGCTGTCAGTCACAGATAACTTAGCCAATGGCTGAAGTGGGCTGACCCACTGCCTCATGTTGTATGCTATAGTGGACAGAAGACTATATAAATGACATAACAAGAGACCAATGGCGAGAAGGGCTGACTGAAAGACCCTATAATTGAGACTATTATAAATATAATTTTTATCAAATTAAAAGGCCTTGGATAATCCGACCTAACAATAATAAAAACAAGAAAATGCACTTTTCATGGCCCAGTCATACATCGCAGTACAGTGTCATGCTACTAGCAGTGCAAGGAAGCCACAACACACGTGTCCCCAACGTTACCCAGGTACTAGTGGTGATGGAAATGAGATAAATGGACTGCGTCAGATAAAAGTGTTTCATCACCCTTCCTAACTTTAATCCATGGCTCCCAGGTCAGCACAAGACAGGATAAGAACCCAATAAACAAAACAAGAATAATCACCGTGATGCAGCCGTGGGGAGGGGCCCAGAGGATGCCGAAGTTGGCAAAAGCGGGGACAGAAGGATAAATTATTAAAATGGTAAATCAAAATGACGTATGACACAAATGGAGTGAAAAAACGAAGGAAGAAACTGAGTATGAGATATAAGACAGATTTAACAATAAAGGAAGGACAAGAGGATGATCAAATGAAAAAAGGAACAAAAAATTAATGGGAATATGGAATTGGGAAATATGAAAAGAAAATGAAATATGAATTTAAAGAATAGAGAGAAAAGAATTACATTAAATAGATTATGATCAAATGAATTCCCACAAAAAGAACTGCACAGTTGCTCAAAACTGTGCGCATACTGATAAACCGTGAAGTGCACGATCGTCTCAATTGAATATGAACTTTTTTTGACTTGTACTTATTTTGGTTGTCAATTTACTTACTTATATACTATTGCGCGACGTCCTGTTTGTCTGTAAAACGTACCTTTTGTCCCAAATTTTTGTCATGAATTTTGACCTTCTGTCCTGAATTTTTGTGCTGAATTTATGACCCGTTGTCATGAATTTTCACACCGACCATCCTGAATATGCACCCATGCCAGTTGGTCACCCTAATCATTTCTCTTTCACGCGCACTCCAGACACGTCAGTCATTCCCTGGTCTTATCTCCTGGTGTTCGAAGTGGCAAAATGTTCACGTTTATTCAGCCATACGTATATATGAGACATCACCCTTTCCGGCACAGGTTGTAAAGAGCTGGGGCTGTACATTTCAATCGGAGACTACACATTCGCCCATCCGCAAAGACGTGCACTGTGCTTCGTGCAGGAGACCAGAACAGTTTTCAATTGTTAACAACGACAGAAACCACATCTACAGACTCACTAAGGACGATTGGACTGAGCGGCCAGCACTGTACAGGGTTCGAACTACAGGTCTCCTGAGGCGAGACCCAAAGACTGCCCCTTCTGTTCACTATAATATTCACCGTATGAGAACAATTACGTTTGTATTTATCAATACAAACATTTCTTAAAAGGGATGACGCGGTTTACTGGACAATACTCGAGGGGAGAAACTGGACAGACAGAGATGCGGATGTGTCCCAGTGAAAATCATTTAACTTGTACAATGTAAGGGCACCGTGAAAACAAGTTGTGAGAATAAGACGTACAATTGAAATGTAATACATTTTAAACGAAGACCAAAAACAACCACATTGGACATACGCTTGAAAGGCTCGTGCCTTCCCAGCGGCACCAGAAGCAGAATCCTGTGAATGGAAGGCTTATGATGTAACAGGCCCTCCAATGTGATGTCACGAGGCGCATGGTAAATGCAGGGGGAGATCGTCACCGCAGCGGAGAGAAAAGGAGAGAACACTGTTGGGAAAGTATATCGGGTAGGATGGGATCTTCTTTCAGGTTCATCACAGGAACATTTTGCAACTAAAAAGTTTTATTTTCTCAATAAATTGCATAATACCCGTGCCTTGCCTGCCCCCCCCCCCCCGCCTCCCTGTTAAACTGAAACATATGGCATCACCCACACAGCAGTAATGAATGATGACACGATGAAAAGCCTCCATTGTGACGTTTCCTTGGTATGAGAGGCTGGTAACCAGGCAGCTGCAGCATTGCACTCAGGGACGTCGTACGGAGAGGACCGCTGCTGGCGGCTGGAGCTCGGGGCAGTGAGAGGCCGGAGCTGCAGGGGCTGAGCAGGCTCCGAAAAGGAAGGGACCCCTCCCTCCCTTTCCCTTTACCTCCCTTCACTTCCTATTCCTTTCCCTTCCTTCTCTATGTCTGTTCTCCTCTACCCTTCATTCTTCTCCCCTTCCCTCTCCTGTCCCCGCCTCCCATCCAATGCCCTTCCCTTCCTCTCTACCCTATCTCTAATAGCCTTTCACCTTCCCTCCCGTCTCCTTCCTTCCCTTTCTTCCCTTTCATTCCTTCTCCTCCATATCCCTTTGCTTATCCTCATCACTTCCCTTGACTATCTCCTCTTCACTTCCCTTCCCTAACTCTCCTCTCATCTCCCCTTTCCTTCCTTTCCAATTTCTTCTATCCCCTTCTGTTCTTTTTTCCTTCTCCTCATTTCCATTCAAATGTCATTCCCCTTTCTTCTCTACATTGCCTCTCCCCTACCTTTCTTCCCCTTCCTTCCTCACCCCTCCACTCGCCTTCCTTCCTACCCTTTCTCTTTTATCCTTTCCCCTTCCATCCTCTTCCTCTCCTTCACTTCTCTTCCATTTGCTTCACTTGCCTTTCCTTTCCTTCCTTCTCCTTCTCTTCTCTCCTCTCCTCCACTCCCCCTCACCTTCCTCTTGTCCCTCCCTTTCATTGCCTTCCCTCTTACTTCCATTCATTTCCATCTCCCCTTCCATTTAATTCCCTTTCCTATCTCTCCCTTACTTCCCTATCTCCCCTTCCTCTACCATTCCTTCCCCTTTCCTTCCCCTCACTTTCTTCCTTCCATATTGATCGTCTCCACTTTAGGCCTCTTGTCTATCTCTCTTCTCCTCTCCTCACCTTCAATTTCCATCCCTTCCCCTGTTCCATATCCTTTCCTTACCCTTCCCTTCTCCCCCAGCCTCTCCATTCCCTATCTCTTGGCTTATCTTCTCTTGCCTCTCCTTCCCTTCAGTCCTTCCCATCTCTCCTCTCCTCCCTTCATTTCCTTTACCCTTCCCCTACCCTTCTCTAGCTTATCTCTCCCCTCACTTCCCCCTCCTTCCCTTCTCTTCCTTCCTTCCCTATCTCTCCTCTCCTCTCCCCTCCCCTTTATGCCTTTACCTTGCTCTCCTCTCCCTTTCCCATGCATTCTTTGCTTCTCTATCCCTTCTATCCCTTCCCTTTCATCTCCACCCCATCCCTCCCTTCAATGTCTCTCCCTTAACATTCCCTTCCTTCCCATGGCATTTTCCTTCCTTCTGTCTCTGCTTTCATAGCACCTTCCCTTCTCTCCCCTCGCCTCCCCACCATTCCACTTTCCTTCTTTACTACCCTAATTTTTGTATAATTTCCTATTCTCTACCCTTCTTCTACTCACTTTCCCACCCCCTACCTTCGCTGTCTCAACTCTCCCCTTCCCTTCACCTCCCTCCCCATTTCTTAATCCCTATCCCCTCTCTGCATCTTCCACTTCCTTGCCGCCCCTATGCTTAACATTCCTTCCCATCCCTCTTCCCCCTCCCATTGCCTATCTCTCCTTCCCTTTCCTGTCCCTTCCGTATGGCTCCTCTCCCTTTCCTTCTCTTCCATTGCGTATGTATACTCTCCTTTCCTTTCCACTTTCCTTTTATCTACTTCCCTCATTGCCTCTCCTCTCCCATCTGCTCTCCTCACCTTCCCGTCCACTATCCTCTTCTCTTCGCTTCTCTATCTTTCCTGTTTCGTGTCCCTATATCTCTTCTCCCCTTACATATGTCTCCTGTCTTCTCCCGTTTACTTTCTGCTGCATCCCGTCTCTCCTGCTCTTCTCTCCTCTCGGCTCTCCTCACCTTCCCTCATTTTTCTTCCCTATCCCTTCCATATCTTTCCTCCCTTCCCTTGCCTCCCTCCTTTGCTTCCCTATCTCTCCTCTCCTCTCCCTTTCCCCTCCTTTCCCTTCCCATTGCTTCATTTCCCTTCCCTGACTTCCTTCCTTTTCTCTGCCCTACTGTTCCCTTCCCTCGACTATCTCTCCTCTACTCGAGCCTTCCCTCAAGTACCCTCCCCTCCCCTTTCACTCCCTCTTACCTATCTCTTCTATTCTTTTCTCTACCCTTCCCTTCCCTTCCCTTCCCTCCCCTTCCCCATCTTTTCATACCTCCTTTCCCTTCCCCTCTACATACTCTTTCCGTCCCTACTCCTTCTCATTCTCCCTCTCCCACCCCCTTACTTCACTTCCTTCCCCATCTATTCTCTCGCCTTCCCTCCCGATACACCCCTTCCCTTGCTTTCCTTTCCCTTCCCATTAGTTTCTTTATCTCTTCTATCCCTTTCTCTTCTTTCCTTTCCCTTCCTTTCTTTGCCCATTTCTTTCCCCATCTACCCTTCCCAGCCTTTTTAGCTATCCTTCCACCCTTTCCCTTCCCTTCCCTTCCCTTCTCCTCTCCTCTCCTCTCCTCTCCTCTCCTCTCTCTCCTCTCCTCTCCTCTCCTCTCCTCTCCTCTCCTCTCCTCCCCTTCCCTCCTCTCCTCTCCTCTCCTCTCCTCTCCTCTCCTCTCCTCTTCTCTTCTCTTCTCTTCTCTTCTCTTCTCTTCTCTTCTCTTCTCTTCTCTTCTCTTCCCTCTCCTCTCCTCTCCTCTCCTCTCCTCTCCTCTCCTCTCCCCTTCCCTCCTCTCCTCTCCTCTCCTCTTTTCTTCTCTTCTTTTTCCATCTGTACACTCCTCTTTCTCCCAAACCTTTTCCTCTCTGCTACTCCTTGTCCTCGCCTCTCCCTTTTCCTTTACTCTTCCCTTCCATTCCTTTCCCTATCCCTCCACTCTTCTCATCTCCTCAGGGTCTCTTCCCCTTTACATACACTTTTCTTGACATTCCACCCTTCCTTCACCTTCTCTCCCTTTCACTTAATTCTTCCTCTCCTCTCCTCTCCCCTTCTTACATTTACTTCCCTTTTATCATATCCTTTCCTTTCCTTGCCTGTCTCTCCTCTCCAAACCACTTCCCTCTCACCTCTAGTATTACCCTCCATTCCATTCTCTTCCTTTCCCATTTCTCCACTTCCCTGCCTTGCCTCTCCTTGACTTTAACCCCCCTCTTCCGTTCTCTTCTAGTTCCTCTGTTTCCCTTCCTAGCCTTTTCTCATCCCCCTTTTCCTTCCTCCACATGCCTTCTCTCCTGCTTCCCGTTATCTCTTCTAATCCCTTCCTTTGCCTCTTCCCATTTTCTTTCCCTCTCCTCACTTCCAGCCTTAATATCTCTCCCCAACTTGTCTACCTATTCCTTCCATTGTTTCTCCCTTCCCTATTTCTACTTTACTGTCTAACCCTCCCCCACTTCTATTCCCTTCCATTCCCTTTGGTTCTCTTCCTTACTTATCTAGCTCTCCTTCCCCCTCTCCTTTCACTTCCCCTACATTCCTTACCCATCTCTCCACTCTTCCCTTCTCATATGCACTTTCCTTCAATCCCTTCCCCACCCTTTTCCTTTCTTCGCTCTCTCCTCTCCCACCTTCACTATCTCCTATTCCCTTCCTTGCCCTTCTCTTCACTTCCCTTGTCGTCCTTAGTTCCCTGGCTCTCCTCTCGACTTTCTCTTATATCCACCGACCTTCCCTCCTTTCCCCTTCCCTCCCATCCCTAATTCTACTTTTCCATCTCTTCCATTCCCATTTCTGCTAGCTCAAAGATACAGCAGCTTGGAGAGCAAACTGAACTGAGCATGAAAAACACAAAACGTCTCACCCTTTAACACGAAAAGTTGAACAAGAAAGACGTTCCTTTTTTTGTGTTCAAATTTTTTTATTAAATGTATTTTTCATAAATATTAAACACAATACAGAGAATAACACCAAACTGTGAATGGGTTTTGGAGTGACAAGGTTGATTTTAGGGTTCAGGGTGGGTGTGGGTTTAGGGGGTGCCAAGGGTAATTTTAGGGTTCAGTATGGGATGGAGTTTGGCGAGCCAAGGGTAATTTTAGAGTTCAGGGTGGGCATGGGGTAGTTATAGGGTTCAGAGTGAGTATGGGTTTTGGGTTGCTAAGGATAATTTTAGTTTCAGGGCGGGTATGTGTTTTGGGGTGCCTAGGTTAATTTTAGGGTTCAGGGTGGGTATGGGTTTTGGGGTGCTAAGGATCATTTTAGGATTGAACCTGGGTATGGGTTTTGGGGTACCAAGGGTAATTTTGGGGTTCAGGGTGGGTGTGGGTTTTGGGGTGCCAAGAGTAATTTTAGGGATCAGGGTGGGTGTGGATTTTAGGGTGCCAATTGTAATTTTAGAGCTCAGGATGGGTATGGGTTTTGGGGTGCCAAGGGTAATTTTAGGTTTCAGGGTGGGTGTGGGTTTTGGGGTGTCGGGATAATTTTAGGGTGCATTGTAGGTATGGGTTTTAGGGTGTCAAGGTTATTTTTGGGGTACGGGGGATATGGGTTTTGGGGTGCCACGGGTAATATTAGGTATTGGTTTTGGGGTGCAAAGGATAATTTTAGGGGTCAGGGTGGGTATGGGTTTTTTGGTGCCAAAGGTAATTTTAGGGTTCAGGGTGGTTATGGGTTTTTGGGAGCCAAGGGTCATTTTAGTATACATTGGAGGTATGGGGTGCCAAGGTTTTTTTGGGGGTTATGAGGGTATGGGTTTTGGGGTGACAAGGGTAATTTTAGGTTTCAGGGTAGGTATGGGTTTTGGGGTGCAAAGGGTCATTTTAGGGTTGAGACGGTATGGATTTGGGGGTCCCAAGGGTAATTTTGGGGTTCAGGGTGGGTGTGGGTTTTGGGGTGCCAAGGGTAATTCTAAGGGTTCAGGGTGGCTATGGGTTTTGGCGTGCCAAGGGAAATTTTGGGGTTCAGGCTGGGTGTGGGTTTTGGGGTGCCAAGGGTAATTCTAGGGTTTAGGGTGGGTATGGGTTTTAGGGTGCCAAAGGACATTTTGGGGTTCAGGGTGGGTGTGGGTTTTGGGGTGCCAATGGTAATTCTAGGGTTCAGGGTAGGTATGGGTTTTCAGGTGCCTAGTGTAATTTTAGGGTTCATGATGGGTATGGGTTTTGGGGTGCCAAGGATAATTTAAGGTTTCAGGGTGGGTGTGGGTTTTGTGGTGCCAAAGGTGATTTTATGGCTCAGTGTGGGTATGGGTTTTGGGGTGCCAATGGTCATTTTAGGGTTCATGGTGGGTATGCATTTTGGCCTGGCAAGGTTAATTTGAGGGTTCAGGGTGGGTATGGGTTTTGGGGTGCTAAGGGTCAATTTAAGGTTGAGCCTGGGTATGGGGTTTGGGGTGCAAAGGGTAATTTTGGTGTTCAGGGTGGCTAAGGGGTTTGGGGTGCCAGGGGTAATTTTGGGGTTCAGGGTGGGTATGGGTTTTGGGGTGCTAAGGGTAATTTTGGGGCTAATGGTGCGTATTGGTTTTGGGGTGCCAAGGGTAATTTTGGGGCTAATGGTGCGTATTGGTTTTGGGGTGCCAGGGGTAATTTTGGGGTTCAGGGTGGAAGTGGGTTTTGGGGTGACAAGGGTAACTTTAGGGTCCAGGGTGGGTATGGATTTTGGGCTGCAAAGTTTAATTTTAGGGTTCAGTGTGGGTATGGGTTTTGGGGTGCTAAGGGTCATATTAGGGTGTGAGCCTGGGTATCGGTTTTGGGGGTGGCAAGGATAATTTTGGGGCTTAGGGTGGGTATGGGTTTTGGGGTGCCAAGGGAAATTTTGGGGTTCAGGGAGGGTGTGGGTTTTGGGGTGCCAAAGGTAATTTTAGGGCTCACAGTGGGTATGGGTTTTGGGGTGCCAAAGGTAATTTTAGGGTTCAGGGTGGGAATGGGTTTTGGGGTGCCAAGGGTCTATTTAGGGTTCAGGATGGGTATGGGTTTTGGGGTGCCAATGATAATTTAAGGGTTCTGGGTGGGTGTGGGTTTTGGGGTGCCAAAGGTAATTTTAGGGCTGACAGTGGAAATGGGTTTTGGGGTGCCAATGGTAATTTTAGGGTTCAGGGAGGGTATGGATTTTGGTCTGGCAAGGTTAATTTTAGGGGTTCATGGTGGGTATGGGTGTTGGGGTGCCAAATGTAATTTTGGAGTTTAGGGTGGTAGTGGTTTTTGGGGTGCCAAGGGTAACCTTAGTGTTCAGGGTGGGTATGGGTTTTGGGGTGCTAAGGGTAATTTTAAGGTTGAGCCTGGGTATGGGTTTTGGGGTGCCAAGGATAATTTTGGTGTTCAGGGTGGGTAAGGGGTTTGGGGTGCCAGGGGTAATTTTGGGGTTCAGGGTGGGTATGAATTTTGGGGTGCCAAGGGTAACCTTAGGGTTGAGGGTGGGTATGGGTTTTAGGGTGCCAATGGTAATTTTATGGCTCAGGTTGGGTATAGGTTTTGAGGTGCCAAGGGTAAATTTAGGGTTCAGGGTGGGTGTGGGTTTTGGCGTGTTGAGGATAATTTAAGGGTTCAGGGTGGTTGTGGGTTTTAGGGTGCCAAGGGTCATTTTAGGGCTCACAGTGGGAATGGGTTTTGGGGTGCCAATGGTAATTTTAGGGTTCAGGGAGGGTATGGATTTTGGTCTGGCAAGGTTAATTTTAGGGGTTCAGGGTGGGTATGGGTGTTGGGGTGCCAAAGGTAAATTTGGAGTTTAGGGTGGTAGTGGTTTTTGGGGTGCCAAGGGTAACCTTAGGGTTCAGGGTGGGTATGGATTTTGGGCTGCCAATGTTAATTTTAGGGTTCAGGGTGGGTATGCGTTTGGGGTGCTAAGGGTCATTTTAGGGTTGAGCCTGGGTATGGGTTTTGGGGGTGCCAAGGGTAATTTTGTGGTTCAGGGTGGGTATGGGTTTTGGGGTGCCAAGGGTAATTTTGGGGTTCAGGGTGGGTGTGGGTTTTGGGTGGCCAAGGGTAACCTTAGGGTTCAGGGTGGGTATGGGTTTTAGGGTGTCAATGGTAATTTTAGGTCTCAGGGTGGATATCAGTTTTGGGGTACCTCGGGTAATTTTAGGGTTCAGGGTGGGTGTAGGTTTTGGGGTGTCAAGGATAATTTAAGGGCTCAGGGTGGGTGTGGGTTTTGGGGTTGCCAAGCGTAATTTTAGGGCTCAGGGTAGGTATGGGTTTTGGGGCGCCAAGGGTAATTGTAGGGTTCAGTATGGGATGGGTTTTGGCGAGCCAAGGGTAATTTAAGAGTTCAGGTGGGCATGGATTTTGTGCTGCAAAGGTTAATTTGACGGTTCAGGTTGTGTATGGGTTTTGGGGTGCTAAGGGTAATTTTAAGGTTGAGCCTGGGTATGGGTTTTGGGGTGCCAAGGGTAATTTTGGTGTTCAGGGTTGGTAAGTGGTTTGGGGTGCCAGGGGTAATTTTGGGGTTCAGGGTGGGTATGGGTTTTGGGGTGCCAAGGGTAACCTTAGGGTTGAGGGTGGGTATGGGCTTTAGGGTGCCAATGGTAATTTTATGGCTCAGGTTGGGTATAGGTTTTGAGATGCCAAGGGTAAATTTAGGGTTCAGGGTGGGTGTGGGTTTTGGCGTGTTGAGGATAATTTAAGGGTTCAGGGTGGTTGTGGGTTTTAGGGTGCCAAGGGTCATTTTAGGGCTCACAGTGGGAATGGGTTTTGGGGTGCCAATGGTAATTTTAGGGTTCATGGTGGGTATGCATTTTGGCCTGGCAAGGTTAATTTGAGGGTTCAGGGTGGGTATGGGTTTTGGGGTGCTAAGGGTCAATTTAAGGTTGAGCCTGGGTATGGGGTTTGGGGTGCAAAGGGTAATTTTGGTGTTCAGGGTGGCTAAGGGGTTTGGGGTGCCAGGGGTAATTTTGGGGTTCAGGGTGGGTATGGGTTTTGGGGTGCTAAGGGTAATTTTGGGGCTAATGGTGCGTATTGGTTTTGGGGTGCCAAGGGTAATTTTGGGGCTAATGGTGCGTATTGGTTTTGGGGTGCCAGGGGTAATTTTGGGGTTCAGGGTGGAAGTGGGTTTTGGGGTGACAAGGGTAACTTTAGGGTCCAGGGTGGGTATGGATTTTGGGCTGCAAAGTTTAATTTTAGGGTTCAGTGTGGGTATGGGTTTTGGGGTGCTAAGGGTCATATTAGGGTGTGAGCCTGGGTATCGGTTTTGGGGGTGGCAAGGATAATTTTGGGGCTTAGGGTGGGTATGGGTTTTGGGGTGCCAAGGGAAATTTTGGGGTTCAGGGAGGGTGTGGGTTTTGGGGTGCCAAAGGTAATTTTAGGGCTCACAGTGGGTATGGGTTTTGGGGTGCCAAAGGTAATTTTAGGGTTCAGGGTGGGAATGGGTTTTGGGGTGCCAAGGGTCTATTTAGGGTTCAGGATGGGTATGGGTTTTGGGGTGCCAATGATAATTTAAGGGTTCTGGGTGGGTGTGGGTTTTGGGGTGCCAAAGGTAATTTTAGGGCTGACAGTGGAAATGGGTTTTGGGGTGCCAATGGTAATTTTAGGGTTCAGGGAGGGTATGGATTTTGGTCTGGCAAGGTTAATTTTAGGGGTTCATGGTGGGTATGGGTGTTGGGGTGCCAAATGTAATTTTGGAGTTTAGGGTGGTAGTGGTTTTTGGGGTGCCAAGGGTAACCTTAGTGTTCAGGGTGGGTATGGGTTTTGGGGTGCTAAGGGTAATTTTAAGGTTGAGCCTGGGTATGGGTTTTGGGGTGCCAAGGATAATTTTGGTGTTCAGGGTGGGTAAGGGGTTTGGGGTGCCAGGGGTAATTTTGGGGTTCAGGGTGGGTATGAATTTTGGGGTGCCAAGGGTAACCTTAGGGTTGAGGGTGGGTATGGGTTTTAGGGTGCCAATGGTAATTTTATGGCTCAGGTTGGGTATAGGTTTTGAGGTGCCAAGGGTAAATTTAGGGTTCAGGGTGGGTGTGGGTTTTGGCGTGTTGAGGATAATTTAAGGGTTCAGGGTGGTTGTGGGTTTTAGGGTGCCAAGGGTCATTTTAGGGCTCACAGTGGGAATGGGTTTTGGGGTGCCAATGGTAATTTTAGGGTTCAGGGAGGGTATGGATTTTGGTCTGGCAAGGTTAATTTTAGGGGTTCAGGGTGGGTATGGGTGTTGGGGTGCCAAAGGTAAATTTGGAGTTTAGGGTGGTAGTGGTTTTTGGGGTGCCAAGGGTAACCTTAGGGTTCAGGGTGGGTATGGATTTTGGGCTGCCAATGTTAATTTTAGGGTTCAGGGTGGGTATGCGTTTGGGGTGCTAAGGGTCATTTTAGGGTTGAGCCTGGGTATGGGTTTTGGGGGTGCCAAGGGTAATTTTGTGGTTCAGGGTGGGTATGGGTTTTGGGGTGCCAAGGGTAATTTTGGGGTTCAGGGTGGGTGTGGGTTTTGGGTGGCCAAGGGTAACCTTAGGGTTCAGGGTGGGTATGGGTTTTAGGGTGTCAATGGTAATTTTAGGTCTCAGGGTGGATATCAGTTTTGGGGTACCTCGGGTAATTTTAGGGTTCAGGGTGGGTGTAGGTTTTGGGGTGTCAAGGATAATTTAAGGGCTCAGGGTGGGTGTGGGTTTTGGGGTTGCCAAGCGTAATTTTAGGGCTCAGGGTAGGTATGGGTTTTGGGGCGCCAAGGGTAATTGTAGGGTTCAGTATGGGATGGGTTTTGGCGAGCCAAGGGTAATTTAAGAGTTCAGGTGGGCATGGATTTTGTGCTGCAAAGGTTAATTTGACGGTTCAGGTTGTGTATGGGTTTTGGGGTGCTAAGGGTAATTTTAAGGTTGAGCCTGGGTATGGGTTTTGGGGTGCCAAGGGTAATTTTGGTGTTCAGGGTTGGTAAGTGGTTTGGGGTGCCAGGGGTAATTTTGGGGTTCAGGGTGGGTATGGGTTTTGGGGTGCCAAGGGTAACCTTAGGGTTGAGGGTGGGTATGGGCTTTAGGGTGCCAATGGTAATTTTATGGCTCAGGTTGGGTATAGGTTTTGAGATGCCAAGGGTAAATTTAGGGTTCAGGGTGGGTGTGGGTTTTGGCGTGTTGAGGATAATTTAAGGGTTCAGGGTGGTTGTGGGTTTTAGGGTGCCAAGGGTAATTTTAGGGCTCAGGGTGGGTATGGGTTTGGGGTACAAAGGGTCATTTTAAAGTTCAGGGTGGGTATGGGTTTTGGGGAGCCAAGGGTAGTTTTAGGGTTCAGTGTGAGTATGGGTTTTGGGGTGCTAAGGGTAATTTTAGGGTTCATTGTAGGTATGGGTTTTAGGGTGTCAAGGTTATTTTTGGGTTATGGGGGATATGGGTTTTTGGGGTGCCACGGGTAATTTTAGGAATTGGTTTTGGGATGCAAAAGGTAATTTTAGGGTTTAGGGTGGTTATGGGTTTTGGGGTGCCAAGGGTAATTTTAGGTTTCAGGGTGGGTATGGGTTTTGGGCTGCTCAGGGTAATTTCAAGGTACATTGTAGGTATGGGGTGCCAAGATTATTTTTGGGGTTATGGGGGTATGGGTTTTGGAGTGCCAAGGGTAATTTTGGGGTTCAGGGTGGGTATAAGTTTTGGGGTGCCAGAGGTAATTTTGGAGTTTAGGGTGGTAGTGGTTTTTGGGGTGCCAAGGGTAACCTTAGGGTTCAGGGTGGGTATGGATTTTGGGCTGCCAATGTTAATTTTAGGGTTCAGGGTGGGTATGCGTTTGGGGTGCTAAGGGTCATTTTAGGGTTGAGCCTGGGTATGGGTTTTGGGGGTGCCAAGGGTAATTTTGTGGTTCAGGGTGGGTATGGGTTTTTGGGGTGCCACGGGTAATGTTAGGAATTGGTTTTGGGATGCAAAAGGTAATTTTAGGGTTTAGGGTGGTTATGGGTTTTGGGGTGCCAAGGGTAATTTTAGGTTTCAGGGTGGGTATGGGTTTTGGGCTGCTCAGGGTAATTTCAAGGTACATTGTAGGTATGGGGTGCCAAGATTATTTTTGGGGTTATGGGGGTATGGGTTTTGGAGTGCCAAGGGTAATTTTGGGGTTCAGGGTGGGTATAAGTTTTGGGGTGCCAAAGGTAATTTTGGAGTTTAGGGTGGTAGTGGTTTTTGGGGTGCCAAGGGTAACCTTAGGGTTCAGGGTGGGTATGGATTTTGGGCTGCCAATGTTAATTTTAGGGTTCAGGGTGGGTATGCGTTTGGGGTGCTAAGGGTCATTTTAGGGTTGAGCCTGGGTATGGGTTTTGGGGGTGCCAAGGGTAATTTTGTGGTTCAGGGTGGGTATGGGTTTTTGGGGTGCCACGGGTAATGTTAGGAATTGGTTTTGGGATGCAAAAGGTAATTTTAGGGTTTAGGGTGGTTATGGGTTTTGGGGTGCCAAGGGTAATTTTGGGTTTCAGGGTGGGTATGGGTTTTGGGCTGCTCAGGGTAATTTCAGGGTACATTGTAGGTATGGGGTGCCAAGGTTATTTTTGGGGTTATGGGGTATGGGTTTTGGGGTGCCAAGGGTAATTTTAGGGTTCACGGTAGGTATGGGTTTTGTGGTACTAAGGGTAATTTTAGGGTTCAGGGTAGGTATGGTTTTGTCCGGGGTGCTGTCATTTTAGGGTTGAGACTGGATATGGGTTTTGAGGTGCCAAGGGTAATTTTGGGGTTCAGGGTGGGTATGGGTTTTGGGGTGCCAAGGGAAATTTTTAGGTTCAGGGTGGCTGTGGGTTTTGGGTTGCCAAGGGTAATTCTAGGATTCAGGTTGCGTATGGGTTTTAGGGTGCCAATGGTAATTTTAGGGTTCAGGGTGGGTGTGGGTTTTAGGGTGCCAAGGGTAATTTTAGAGCTCAGGGTGGATATGGGTTTTGGGATGCCAAGGGTCATTTTAAAATTTTGGGTCGGTATGGGATTTGGGGAGCGAAGGGTAGTTTTAGGGTTCAGAGTGTGTATTGGTTTTGGGGTGCTAAGGGTAATTTTTGGGTTCATTGTAGGTATGGGTTTTAGGGTGCCAAGGTTATTTTGGGGTTATGGGAGGTATGGGTTTTGTGGTGCTAAGAGTAATTTTAGGTATTGGTTTTGGGGTGCAAATGGTAATTTTAAGGTTCAGGGTGGGTATGGGTTTTAGGGTGCAAACGGTAATTTTAGGTTTCAGGATGGGTATAGGTGTTGGGGTACTAAGGGTACTTTTAGGGTACATTGAAGGTTTGAGGTGCCATGGTTATTTTTGGGGTATGGGTTTTGGAGTACCAAGGGAAAATTTAGGGTTCAGGGTGGGTATGGGTTTTGGGATGCTAAGGGTAATTTTAGGGTTCAGGGTTGGTATGGGTTTTGGGGTGCGAAGGTTAATTTTAGGGTTGAGGGTAGGTATGGGTTTTGGGGTGGGAAGTTTATTTTTAGGGTTATGGGGTGTATGGGCTTTGGGGTGCCAATGGTAATTTTAGTGTTCAGGGTGTCTAGGTTTTGGGGTGCCAATGGTAATTTAAGGGTTCAGCGTGGGTATGGGTTTTAGGGTGCTAAGGGTGATCTTAGGGTTCAGGGTAGCTATGGGTTTTGGGGTGCCAGGGGTAATTTTAAAAGTTCAGGGGGTATGGGTTTTGGGGTGTCAAGAGTAATTTAGGGGTTCAGGGTTGGTATGGGTTTTGGAATGCTAAAGGTAAGTTACGGTGGGTATGGGGGTGGTAAGGGTATTTTAGGAATTTAAGGGGGTAGGGGTATTGGGGTAGTAAGAGTAATCTTAGGGTTTTAGATTGATCAAAAATATATATATATATATATATATAATAAACACACATATATATATATTTATATATTTATATATATATATAGAGAAGAGAGACAGGGAAGGGCACAGTACAGTAGAAGGGGATGGGTGGAGTTAGAAGGGTAAAGGACAGAAGATAGAGATAGGTAAGAAGAGGAAACGGAAGGGTATAGGAGGAGACAGAGAAAGAATAGAAAGGAATGGAAAGAGAGGGGAAGGAAAGAAAAGAGAAGGGAAGGGAAGGGGGAGGGGAAAGGAGAAAAATGAAAGGGGAAGTGAAAGGGGAGGGGAAGAAAGAAAGGCGGAAGCCTATGGAAGGGAAAGGTAAGGACAGGAGAGAAAAGGGAAGGAAAGGAAAGAAGGCATGGGAAAAGACATGAAAGGGAAGAGGATGGGAGGGATTGGAAGGGGATAGGACAGAGGACAGGGAAAGGTAGGGACGGAAAGGAAAGAAAAAGGAAAGGAACGGAGGGGAATGGAAGAAGAAAAGGGATGGAAAGATGGGGTTGGAAGGGTAAAGGCGGTGACAGGGAAGGGACAGGAAGGGCAGGGAAAGGAGAAGAAGGGGAAAGGCAAAAGGGCAAAGGAAAGGGGAAAGGGGGAAGGGGAAAGGAAATGGGAAGGAGGTAGAGATAGGAAAGGCGGAAGGGGAAAAAAGGGGGAAGGAAAGGGGAGGAGAAAGGGAACGGAAGTGGAATGGAAGGTAAGAGGGAAGGGAAGGGAGAAGGGAAGGGGAGGGAAGAAATTAAGGGGAGGGGTAAAGTAGGAGACAGGGAAGAGGTATAGGAGGAGACAGAAGGGGTGGGAAGGGATATAGGAGGAGACAGGGAAGATAAGGGGTATAAAAGGAGACCGGGAAGGGTAGGGGTATAGAAGGAAACAGGGAAGGGGTATAGGAGGAGGCAGGGAAGGGATGGGGTATAGGAGAAGGCAGGGAAGGGAAGGGGCATAGGAGACAGAGAAGGGGTATAGGAAAGGGCAGGGAAGGGGTATAGTAGGAGACAGGGACAGGAATTGAAGGGAATGGGCATAGGAGAAGACAGGGAAGCGGTATAGGGTAAGGGGTATAGGAGGAGACTGGGAAGGGAAGAGATAAAGAAGAAGACGGGGAAGGGGAGGGGAGGGTCATAGGAGGAGGCAGGGAAGGGGTAAATGAGACAGGGAAGGACGGGATTAAGAAGGAAAAAGGGAAAGGGTATGGGGAAAGGGAAGAGAAGAGAGGCGTATAGGAGCAGACAGGGGATGGGTATAGGAGGAGGCAGGGAAGGGGTATAGAAGACAGGGGAGGATGGGTTTAGGAGGAAAAAGGGAAAGGGTATGGGAAAATAGGGAAGGGGAGAGAGGGGTATAGGAGGAGACAGGGAAGGGAAGAGAGGGGTATAGGAGGAGGCAGGGAAGGGAAGGGAAAGCGTAATAGGAGGAGAAAGGGAAGGGAAGAGAAGGGAAGGGAAGGGAAGAAGGAAAGGGAGGGAAAGTGGGGATTGGAAGGGTATAGGCAGAGACGGGAAAGGGAAAGGAAAAGCAGGGAAATGACGGGGAGGAGAAAATGAAAAGGGAAAAAGAAGGGGGCAAAGGAAAGGGGAAAGGGAAAAGGAAGGGGAAAGGAAAGGAAAGGGAAGGGGAGTGGAAAGGGTAAGGGGAAGGGGAGGGGATGAAGGGAAGGAAAGGTGAACAAATGGGGGAAGAGAAGAGAGAGAAGAGGAAGAGAAAGGGGAAAGGGGAAAGGGAAAGGGGTATATCCCTACCCTGTCTCCTCATATGCCTTCATTTCCCTTCCCTATCTCCTCATATACCACTTTCCCCTTCCCTTTCCCTTTACCGTTTCCCATTTACCCTTTTCCTTCCTCTTCTCTTCTCTTCTCTTCGAGCCAGGGAAGTGAAGACGTATGAGGAGACAGGGAAGGGATATAGGAGGAGACAGAGAAGGGAAACGGAATAGGAGGAGACAGGGGAGTGCTATAGGAGGTGACAGGGAAGGATAGGGGTAGAGGAGAAGACAGGAAAGGCAGGGGTATAGGAGGAGACATGGAAGAGGTATAGGAGTAGACAGGGAAGGGATATAGGAGACAGGGAAGGAAAGGGCAGCAGTATGGGGGGACGAAAGAGAGGGGTATAGGAAGAGGCAGGGAGGGGAAAAGGTACAGGAGGAGACTGAGAAAAGGTATAGGAGGAGACAGGGAAGGGAATGGAAGAGGAAGGGGAAAGGGAAAAGTGGAAAGGAAAGAAGAAAGGGCAAAGGAAAGGGGAAAGAAAAGGGAAAGGGAAAGAAAAGGGGGAGGAAAGGGAACAGACAGAGAATGGAAGGGAAGAGGGAAGGGAAGAAGGGAAGGGGAGGGAAGAATTGAAGAGGATGGGTAAAGTTGGAGACAGGGAAGAGGTATAGTTGGAGACAGTGAAGGGGTATAGGAGGAGGAAACAGTGATGGGAAGGGTATAGAAGGAGACAGGGAAGTGAAGGGGTATAGAAGTAGACAGGGAAGGGGTATATGAGACAGGGAAGGGAGGGGGTATAGGAGGAGACAGGGAAGGGGTATAGGAAGAGGCAGGGAAGGGGTATAGGAGCAGACAGTGTAAGGAATGGAAGGGAAGGAGTATAGGAGGAAACAGGGAAGGGGTATAGGAGGAGACTGGGAAGGGATAAAGGATTAGACAGGTAAGAGAGGGGAGGTGTATTGGAGGAGGCAGGTAAAGGGCATAGGAGACAGGTAAGAGAAGGAAGGGGTATAGGAGGAGGCAGGGAAGGGGTATAGGAGACAGGGAAGGGATGGGGTATAGGAAAAAAAGAAAAGGGGTATGGGGAAAAAGAGAAGGATATAGAAGGAGACAGGGAAGGGAAGGGTATTATGAGGAGACAGGGAAGGGAAGAGAAAGGAAGAAGGAAAGAGAGGGAACGTGGGTTTGGAAGGGCAAGGAAGGGAAAGAAGAGAAAGGGAAAATGAAAAGGGCAAAGCAAAGAGAGAATGAGAAAGGAAAGGGGGAGGGGAAAGGGAAAGGGAAAGGGAAGGAAAGGGAAGGGGAGTGGAGGGGTGGGATGGGGTAGGGGAGGGTTGAAGGGAAGGAAAGGTAAAGGAAGGGAGAAGAGAAGGGAAGGAAAAAAGGAAGGGGGAAGGGGTATAGGAGGAGAAAGTTAAGGAGAGGAAAGGCGTATGAGACAGGGAAGGGAAGGGGTATAGGAGGAGACATGGAAGGGAAGGAAAGGGGTATAGGAGGAGACAGGGAAGGGGTATAGACAGGGAAAGGAAGGAATGGAATGGAAGGGAAAGGTATAGGAGGAAACAGGGATGGGAAGGGGTATAGGATGAGAAAGGGAAGGGGAGGGGTATAGGAGGAGAAAGGGAAAGGTATAGGTGGAGACAGGGGAGTGGTATGGGAGGTGGTAGGGAAGGGATAGAGGAGGAGACAGGGAAGACAGGGGAATAGGAGGAGACATGGAAGGGAAGGGGTATAGAAGACAGGGAACGGGTATAGGAGGAGTCAGGGAAGAGAAGGGGTATAGGAGGAGACAAAAGGGGTTAAGGAGTAGACAGGAAAGCGCTATCAGAGGATACAGGGAATAAAATGAAGGGGTATGAAACACAGGGAAGGAAAGAGCAGGGGTATAGGAGGAGACAGGGAAGTGAAGAGAAGTGGTATAGGAGGAGGCGGGGAAGGGAAGAGGAAGGAGAAGCAGCAAGAGAAAAGGGCAAAAGGGCAAAGGAATGGGCAAAGGAAAGGGGGAAGGGGAGAGGAAATGGGGAAGGAGAGGGGAAGTGAAAGGGAATATGAGGGGAAGGGAAGTGAAGGGAGAAGGTAAGAAGGGAAGGGGTATAAAAGGAGACAGAAGGGGTGGGAGGGATATAGGAAAGAGGGAAGGTGTATAAAAGGAGACAGGGAAGGGGTATAGGAGGAGGAGGCAGTGAAGGGAAGGGGTATAGAAGGAGACAGGGATGTGAAGAGGTAATAAAGGAGACAGGGAAGAGGTATAGGAGACAGGGAAGGGAAGGGGTATAGGAGGAGACAGGGAAGGGGTATAGGAGGAGACAGGGATGGGGTATAGTAGGAGATAGGGGGTATAGGAAGAGGCACGGAAGGGAAGGGGTACAGGAGGAGACAGGTAAGAGAAGGGAAGTGTATTGGAGGAGGCAGAGAAGGAGTATAAGAGACAGGTAAGAGAGGGAAGGGGTATAGGAGGAGGGAGGGAAGGGGTATAGGATACAGGGAAGGGATGGGGTATAGTAGGAAAAAGATAAGGGGTTTGGGGAAAAAGAGAAGTGTATAGGAGGAGACAGGGAAGGGTAATATGAGGAGAGAGGGAAGAGAAGAGAAAGGAAGAAGGAAAGAGGAGGAAAGTTGGGGTTTGGAAGGGAATAGGCGGAGATAAGGAAGGGAAGGTGTATAGGAGACAGGGAAGGGGTAAAGGAAAAAGCAGGGATGGGAAGGGGTATAGTAGCAGACACGGAAAGGAATGGAAGGAAAGGGGTATAGGAGGAGACTGGGAAGGAAAGGGATAAAGGAGGAGACTGGTAAGAAGGGAGGTGTATTCGAGGAGGCAGGGAAGGGGTATAGGAGACAGGGAAGGAATGGGGTATAGGAGGAAAAAGATAGAGTATGCGGAAAAAGAGAGGGGTATAGGAGTAGACAGGGAAGGGAATGGCAATATGAAGAGACAGGGAAGGGAAGAGAAAGGAAGAAGGAAAGAGAGGAAAAGTGGGGGTTAGAAGGGTATAGGCAGAGACAGGTAAGGGCAAGGAAGGGGAATGAAGAGAAGGGGAAAATGAAAAGGGGAAAAGGGGAAAGGAAAGGGGAAAGGGCAAAGCAAAGGGAGAATGAGAATGGTACGGTGAGGGTAAAATGAAGGGGAGTGGGCGAAGGGAAGGGAAGGTAAAGGAAGGGAGACGGGCAGGGGGAAGGGAAAAGGGAAGGGGTATAGGAGAAGACATAGAAGGGAAGGGCCGGGGTATAGGAGGAGACAGGGAAGGGGTATAGGAGGAGACAGGGAAGGGAAGGGGTATAGGAGGAGACAGGGAAGGGGTTTAGTAGGAGACAGGAAAGGGGTATAGGAGTAGACAGGGAAGGGGTTTAGTAGGAGACAGGAAAGGGGTATAGTAGGAGACTGGGAATGAAAGGGAAGGGGTATAGGACACAGGGAAGGAAAGGGCAGGGGTATAGGAGGAGACAGGGAAGGGAAGAGAAGAGAAGAGAAGGGGTATAAGAGGAGGAAGGGAAGAGGAAGGAGAAGCAGAAATGGAAAAGGGTAAAAGGGCAAAGGAAAGGGGGAAGTGGGAAGGGAAAAGGAGAAAGGAAATGGAGAAGGAGAGGGGAAAGGGAATGGAAAGAGAAGGGAAAAGAAGGTAGAAGGGAAGAAGGGGAGGAAAGAAGGGAAGGAGAGGGGTATAAAACTAGACAGGGAAAGAAGGGGTATAGGAGGAGGTGACAGTGAAGGGAAGGGGTATAGAAGGAGACGGGAAAGTGAAGGGATATAGAAGGAGACAGGGAAGGGGTATAGGAGACATTGAAGGGAAGGGGTATAGGAGGAGACAGGGAAGGGGTATAGGAAGAGGCAGGGAAGGGGTAAAGGGACAGACAGGGAAAGGAATGGAAAGAAAGGGGTATAGGAGGAGACTGGGAAGGGTAGGGATAAAGGAGGATACAGGTAAGAGAGGGGAGGTGTATTGTAGGAGGCAGGGAAGGGGTATAGGGGACGAGTAAGAGAGGGAAGGGGTATAGTATGAGGCAGGGAAGGGGTATAGGAGACAGGGAAGAGATGGGGTATAGGAGGAAAAAGATAAGGAGTATGGGGAAAAAGAGAGGAGTATAGGAGACAGGGAGGGGTAATATGAGGAGACAGGGAAGAGAAAGGAAGAAGGAAAGAGAGGGAACGTGGGGGTTGGAAGGGTATAAGCGGAGAGAGGGAAGGGCAGGGAAGGGAAATGAAGGGGAGGGGTAAATGAAAAGGGGTGAATGGGCAAAGGAAAGGGGAAAGGGCAAAGCAAAGGGCGAAGGAGAAAGGAAAGGGGAAGGGGAAGGGAAGGAAAGGGGGAAGGGAAGGGGAGGGGAGTGGAGGAGGGATAAATGAAAGGGAAGGTAAAGGAAGGGAGAAGAGAAGGGAAGGGGGAAGGGAAAGGGGAAGGGAAGGGGTATAGGAGGAGACAGGTAAGGGGAGGAAAGGCATAGGAGACAGGGAAGGGAAGGGGTATAGGATGAAGCATGGAAGGGAAGGGGTATAGGAGAAGACAGGGAAGGGGTATAGGAGGAGAAAGGGAAGGGAAGGGGTATAGACAGGGAAGGGAAGGAGGGGAATGGAAGGATATAGGAGGAAACAGGGAAGGGGTATAGGAGGAGAAAAGGAATGGTATAGGTGGAGAAGGGAAGTGGTATGGGAGGAGACAAGGAAGGGAAGGGATAGAGGAGACAGGGAAGGCAGGGGAATAGGGGGAACAGGGAAGGGACGGAGAATAGGAGACAAAAAGCAAGGGGTATGAGGAAAAAGGGAAAGGAAGAGAGGGGTATAGGAGGAGACAGGGAAGGGAAAGCGTATAGACAGAGATAGGGAAGGCGTATAGGAGGAGACATGGAATGGAAGGGTAATAGGAGGAGACTGGGAAGAGAAGGGAAGAAGGAACGGGAGGTAAAGTGGGGGTTGGAAGGGGGTAGGCGGACACAAGCAAAGGGAAATAAAGGGCAGGGAAGGCAAATGAAGGGAAGGGGAATATAAAAGGGGAAAAGGCAATGGGGAAAGGGCAAAGGAAAGGGAGGAGAAAGGAAAGGAAGATGGGAAGGGGAGCGGAAGGTAAAGGGAAGGGGAAGGGGAGTGGAGGGTATTGGAAGGGAAGGAAAGGTAAATGGAAAGGGGGCAGGAAGAGAAGAGAAGAGAAGAGGAGAGAGAGAAGGGGTATAGGAGGAGACAAGGAAGGCGAGGGAAGGTGTGTGAGACAGGGAAGGGAAGAGGTATAGGAGGAGACAGGGAAGGGGTATAGGAGGAGACAGGGGAGTGGTATAGGAAGAGACAGTGAAGGAAAGGGGTAGAGGAGGAGACAGGGAAGGCAGGAGTATAGGAGGAGACGTGGAAGGGAAGGGGTATAGGAGGAGACAGGGAAGGGGTATAGGAGTAGACAGGGAAGGGGTTTAGTAGGAGACAGGAAAGGGGTATAGGAGGAGACCGGGAATGAAAGGGAAGTGGTATAGGACACAGGGAAGGAAAAAGCAGGGTTATAGGAGGAGACAGGGAAGGGAAGAGAAAAGAAGGGGTATAAGAGGAGGCAGTGAAGGAAAGAGGAAGGAGAAACAGAAAAGGAAAATGGCAAAAGGGCAAAGGAAAGGGAGAAGGGGAAGGGGAAAGGGGAAAGGAAATGGAGAAGGAGAAGGAGAGGGGAAAGGGAACGGAAGGAGAAGGGAAAAGAAGGGAGAAGGGAAGATGGAGAGGGAAGAAGGGACAGAGAGGGGTATAAAACGAGACTGGGAAAGAAGGGGTATAGGAGGAGAAGACAGTGAAGGGATGGTGTATAGAAGGAGACGGGGAAGTGAAGGGGTATAGACGGAGACAGGGAAGGGGTATAGGAGACAGGGAAGGGGTATAGGAGGAGACAGGGAAGGGATAGAGGAAGAGGCAGGAAAGGGGTGAAGGGGCAGACAGGGAAAGGAATGGAAAGAAAGGGGTATAGGAGGTGACTGGGAAGGGTAGGGATAAAGAAGGACACAGGTAAGAGAGGGGAGGTGTATTGTAGGAGGCAGAGAAGGGGTATAGGGGACAAGTAAGAGAGGAATGGGGTATAGTAGGAGGCAGGGAAGGGGTATAGGGGACAAGTAAGAGAGGAAAGGGGTATAGTAGGAGGCAGGGAAGGGGTATAGGAGACAGGGAAGGGATGGAGTATAGGAGGAAAAAGTTAAGGAGTATCGGGAGGGGTAATATGAGGAGACAGGGAAGAGAAAGGAAGAAGGAAAAAGAGGGAACATGGGGGTTGGAAGGGTATAAGGGGAGAGAGGGAAGGGCAGAGAAGGGAAATGAAGGGAAGGGGAAAATGAAAAGGGAAAATGGGCAAAGGAAAGGGGAAAGGGCAAAGCAAAGGGAGAAGGAGAAAGGAAAGTGATAGTGGAGGGGAGAGGAAGGAAAGGGGGAAGGGAAGGGGAGTGGAGGGGAGCAGGAATAAATGGAAGGAAAGGTAAAGGAAGGGAGAAGAGAAAGGAAGGGGGAAGGGAAAAGGGAAGGGAAGGAGTATAGGAGGAGACAGGTAAGTGGAGGAAAGGCGTAGGAGACAGGGAAGGGAAGGGGTATAGGATGAAGCATGGAAGGGAAGGGGTTTAGGAGGAGATAGGGAAGGGGTATAGGAGGAGAAAGGGAAGGGAAGGGGTATAGACAGGGAAGGAAGGGAATGGAAGGGGAGGATATAGGAGGAAACAGGGAAGGGGTATAGGAGGAGAAAGGGAAGGGGTATAGGAGGAGACAAGGAAGGGAAGGGATAGAGGAGGAGACAAGAAAGGGGTATAGGAGGAGACAGGGAAGGGGTTTAGTAGGAGACAGGAAAGGGGTATAGGAGGAGACTGGGAATGAAAGGGAAGGGGTATAGGACACAGGGAAGGAAAGGGCAGGGGTATAGGAGGAGACAGGTAAGGAAAGAGAAGAGAAGGGGTAAAAGAGGAGGCAGGGAAGGGAAGAAGGAGAAGCGGAAAAGGAAAAGGGCAAAAGGGCAAAGGAAAGGGGGAATGGGAAAGGAAATTCGGAAGGAGAGGGGAGGGGCGAGGGAAAGGGAATGGAAGAGGAAGGAAAGAGAAGGGAAGAAGGGAAGGGGAGGGGTAAAGTAGGAGAGGGAAGGGGTTTAGTTGGAGACAGACGGGGAGGGAAGGGATATAGGAGGAGCGAGGGAAAGGAAGGGGTATAGGAGGAGGAGACAGTGAAGGGAAGTGGTATAGAAGGAGACAGGGAAGTGAAGGGGTATAGAAGGAGACAGGGACGGGGTATAGGAGACAGTGAAGGGAAGGTGCATAGGAGACAGGGAAGGGGTATAGGAGCAGACAGGGAAAGGAATGGAAGGGAAGGGGTATAGGAGGAGACTGGGAAGGAAAGGGATAAAGGAGAAGACAGTTAAGAAGGGAGGTGTATTGGAGGAGGCAGGGAAGTGGTATAGGAGACAGGGAAGGAATGGGGTATAGGAGGAAAAAGATAAGGAGTATGGGGAAAAGAGAGGGGTATAGGAGTAGATAGGGAAGGGAAGGGAATGGCAATATGAGGAGACAGGGAAGGGAAGAGAAAGGAAGAAGGAAAGAGAGGGAAAGTAGGGGTTGGAAGGGTATAGGCAGTGACAGGTAAGGGCAAGGAAGGGAAATGAAGAGAAGGGGAAAATGAAAATGGGAAAGGAAAGGGGAAAAGGCAAAGCAAAGGGAGAAGGAGAATGGAAAGGGGAGGGGGAAAAGGACGGGGAGTGGAGGGGAGGGTGGGGATGGATGAAGGGAATGAAAGGTAAAGGAAGGGAGAAGGGAAGTGGGAAGGGAAAAGAGAAGGGGTATAGGTAAGGGGAGGAAAGGTGTATGAGACAGGGAAGGGAAGGTGTATAGGAGGATACATGAAAGGGAATGGCCGGGGTATA
The DNA here is from genome assembly GCF_964204655.1 of Triturus cristatus. Taxonomy (NCBI): domain Eukaryota; kingdom Metazoa; phylum Chordata; class Amphibia; order Caudata; family Salamandridae; genus Triturus; species Triturus cristatus. Next base: position 1,603,470,521 of record NC_140589.1, on the reverse strand, counting down.
GGAGGAGACAGGGAAGGGGTTTAGTAGGAGACAGGAAAAGGGTATAGGAGGAGACTGGGAATGAAAGGGAAGGGGTATAGGGCACAGGGAAGGAAAGGGCAGGGGTATAGGAGGAGACAGGGAAGGGAAGAGAAGAGAAGAGAAGGTATAGGCGGAGGAAGGGAAGAGGAAGGAGAAGCAGAAAAGGAAAAGGGCAAAAGGGCAAAGGAAAGGGGGAAGTGGGAAGGGAAAAGGGGAAAAGAAATGGAGGAGAAGGAGAGGGGAAAGGGAATGGAAAGAGAAGGGAAAAGAAGGTAGAAGGGAAGAAGGGGAGGGAAGAAGGGAAGGAGAGGGGTATAAAACGAGACAGGGAAAGAAGGGGTATAGGAGGAGGTGACAGTGAAGGGAAGGGGTATAGAAGGAGATGGGAAAGTGAAGGGATATAGAAGGAGACAGGGAAGGGGTATAGGAGACATTGAAGGGAAGGGGTATAGGAGGAGACAGGGAAGGGGTATAGGAAGAGGCAGGGAAGGGAAAGCGTATAGACAGAGATAGGAAAGGCGTATAGGAGGAGACATGGAATGGAAGGGTAATAGGAGGAGACTGGGAAGAGAAGGGAAGAAGGAACGGGAGGTAAAGTGGGGGTTGGAAGGGGGTAGGCGGACACAAGCAAAGGGAAATAAAGGGCAGGGAAGGCAAATGAAGGGAAGGGGAATATGAAAGGGGAAAAGGCAAGGGGGAAAGGGCAAAGGAAAGGGAGGAGAAAGGAAAGGGAGATGGGAAGGGGAGCGGAAGGTAAAGGGAAGGGGAAGGGAAGGGGAGTGGAGGGTATTGGAAGGGAAGGAAAGGTAAATGGAAAGGGGGCGGGAAGAGAAGAGAAGAGAAGAGAAGAGAAGAGAAGAGAAGAGAAGAGGAGAGAAGAGGAGAGAGAGAAGGGGTATAGGAGGAGACAAGGAAGGCGAGGGAAGGTGTGTGAGACAGGGAAGGGAAGAGGTATAGAAGGAGACAGGGAAGGGGTATAGGAGGAGACAGGGGAGTGGTATAGGAAGAGACAGTGAAGGAAAGGGGTAGAGGAGGAGACAGGGAAGGCAGGAGTGTAGGAGGAGACGTGGAAGGGAAGGGGTATAGGGAAGGGGTATAGGAGGAGACAGGGAAGGGAAGGAGTATAGGAGCAGACAGGGAAGGAGTTTAGGAGGAGACAGGGCATGGGTATAGGATGAGACAGAGAATGGAAGATAAGGGGTATAGGAGGAGGCAGGGAAGTGAAGGGATAGGAAAGGGTATAGGAGGAGACAGGGAAGAGGTATAGGAGCAAATAGGGAAGGCAAGGGAAGGGGTATAAGAGGGGCTGGGAAATAAATGGGTATAGGAGAGGACAGGAAAGAGGAGGAAAGGGAAGGTGTGTAGGAGGAGAGAGGGAAAGGAAGGGGTGTAGGAGGAGACAGGGAAGGAAATGGAATGAGTATAGGAGGAGACAGGGAAGGGAAGTGGTATAGGAGGAGGAAGGGAAGGTATATAGGAGGAGGGAGGGAATGGGTATAGGAGGAGAAATGGAAAAGTATAGCAGGAGGAAGGGAAAGGATATGGGAGGAGGAAGCGAAGGGGTATAGGAGGAGGAAGGGAAGGGTTACAGGAGAAGACAGGAGCAGGTATATGAGGAGATAGGGAAGGGGTTTAGGAGGAGACAGGGAAGCGGATGGGTTGGGTTAATTTGGAAGGGTATACGAGAGGAGGCATAAGGAAAGGAAAGGAGAGGAAAGGAATGGGCTGGGTAAGAGGGCAGTGCATGGTGGGGGAGAACAGGAAAGGATGGCAAGGCAGAGGAGGGCAGGAGGCCAGAATGGGAGGGCAGGTGGGCAGGAAGGCAGTACAGTGGGGTAGGGAAGGAGGGTGGGGCAGTGGAGAAGGGTGGGAGGGCAAGAGGGCAGAGTGCAAGGCAGGAGGGCAGGGCAGGGGGCAGGGTAGGAGGGCATGTGGGAGGGCAGAGGGGCAAGGCAGGAGGTCAGAGCAGGTGGCAAGGGAGGAAGGCAAGACAGGGGTCAGGGCTCCAGGGTAGGACAGGAGGGCAGAGCAGGAGGGAAAGGCAGGGCAGGAGGGAAAGGAAGGATAGGAGGGCAAGTAACCGCAGGAGGGCAGGAAAGGGCAGGAGAGCAGGGAATGGCAGGAGGGAAAGGAAGGCCAGGAGGGAAATGAAGGGCAGAAAAGAAAGGAAGAGAAGGGGAGAGGAGAGGAGAGAAAGAGAGAGGTGGTGGTGTGGGGGGAGGAAGGTAATGGAAATTAAAGAAAGGAAAAGAGAAAAGAAGAAAAGAAAGGAAATGAAATGGACGGAAAAAGTGAAGATGAAAAGGGGAAAGGGAATTGGAATTTCAAGTCAGTTTCAAGTTTCGTTTCAAGTTCAGTTTGGTTTTCAGGGAAGGGTATTGGAATTTCAAGTCAGTTTCAAGTTTCGTTTCAAGTTCAGTTTGGTTTTCAGGGAAGGGTATTGGAATTTCAAGTCAGTTTCAAGTTTGGTTTAAAGTTCAGTTTGGTTTTCAGGGAAGGGTATTGGAATTTCAAGTCAGTATCAAGTCAGTTTCAAGTTAGCTTTCAGTTTGATTTCAAGTTTAGCTTTCAGTTTGGTTTATTCACTCACCTTGTCTCCTTATTTCGTCCCACACCTCTCACCGCCCCTTTCCATTTTCAGAGCCTGCTCAGACCCTGCAGATTCGGCCTCTCCCTGCCCCGAGATCCAGCCGCCAGCAGCCGTCCTCTCCGTCCAGTGTCCCCGAGTGCAATGCTACAGCTGCCTGGTTACCAGCGTCTTATACCAAGGACACGTCACAATGTTGTTTTTTCGACGTGTCATCATACATCACAACTTTGTGGGTGATACCATGTGTTTTAAGATTAACGGGGGAGCAGGCAAGGCACTGGTATTGCGGTATTCGTTAAGTAAATCCAAATGTTTCATGACAAAAATAACCTGCGATGAACCTGAAAGAAAATCCCCTCCTGCCCGACACACTTCCTCAACAGTGGTCTCTCCTTTCCTCTCTACTGCGGTGACGGCCTCCCCCTGCATTTGCCCTGCGCGACGTGACATCACAATGATGTTACATCATAAGCGTTCCATTCACAGGATTTTGCTTCTGGTGCCGATGGGAAGGCACGCGCCTTTCGAATCAATATAAAATGCATGGTTTTTTAAAGTCTTCATTTAAAATAAATGGAACTTTTTATCATAGTCCGCATTCTCATCACTTGTTCAAACAGCGCTCCTTCATTGTACAAATTAAAATGATTTTTACTGGGCCACATCACCTTATCCAAGATGGGAGAGGATGTGGTTTAACGGCTAGAGCGGCCGACCTTGGAGTTCCGGCACGAGGTTCCAGTCTGGCAGGAGGTTCAAACGTCCTGTGATTTTGAAATCTCCCCGTGCCTTAATAATGAATGTGTTCCTATGTCATGTAACTGGTGCTCAAGTAAAGCGCCCTGATACCTTCGGGTTGATTTAGCGCTATAAAAAACTGCAACAACAACATCTCCCTGTCAGCCCTGCTCCTCCACTCGAGTACTGTCCAGTAATCCACTCATTCCTGTGTTACGACAGCCGTTATACACTGCGGAGAAATTACCTATTTCAATGTTATGAACTGTTCGTTGAATACTTACATTTTACACTTTCTACTGTTTCAAATCCGTTGTACAGCAACGGACTAAAAAAGTCATTCCACTCATTAACAAGTAGATGCACTTCCCGTCCCACTGCCCATCCCGGCACATTAATACATTGATTCCTGACCTCCCCAGGGAAGGACCACCCCGAAACCCCCCTCAGTCTACAGCCTCCGGGCATGATTTCCCTCGAAGCACTTCTCACTTATCCCCCCTCGCTGTGACATCTCCCGGTCCCCAACCGAGGCGTGACATCATCATCAGACACGGAAGTCCTCGAGCTTCACTCATGAATACATACTCCCTCACCTCCCAGGAATGCAGCCTCAGACCCCTGGTACCTATCTAGCAGCAGTGGTAAGTTCTGTGCGGAAAGCCTCATGGCACTCGAGGCGATTGGTTTTATTCCAGTCATTTCACTATTTATGTTGTCAGTGAATGTGATACAAAAACGAGCACTGACGTCATGAGAATGTCTTTGGGAAACAAGTCTTTCTCCTTCCCTTACAACATGATTAGCAAGTGAGTGGTGAATGCGTGAAAAAGTCGATGTTTGGATTGATGATTGAGTGCACTGATGGATGGATGAATGAATGAATGCGTGTATAGATGGCTCAATGGGCACACAAGCGCACCGAGTGACTCAGTGCATTAATAGATGGCCCGATAGGTGTAAGAATGAACGGCTGGTAAAGGCCAAGGGGCGATAGAGTGAACGGGTAAATGAACGAGTGAGTGTATCTACGGATAATGTGGTGGAGAATGGAAGGCTCCGTTAGCAATCATTCCATTAATGGTTTACACAGGGCTCTGGTGGTGGTGCCGTGCTAGCACTTGTTAAATGATTCCATGCCCGTGACAGTCTGTTTCAAATCATGCAGTGTCATTTAACAAAGCACTGCATTCTGGGAGCTATTCCCGTTGAACTGGACGAACACAGAGAAATAAAACAAGAGATCCCAGAAAAGCCCAGAACTAGAGAAGTTATTTGTGGTCACACAGAGTCACAATTATTCTTCCCTGCCCCTGCTTTGCTGTGTCCATTAAGGCAGCCGGAAATGACGCACACCTCGCTCTGGCTCTAGTGTGTCACGGCTGCCATTGTTAGAGAGGCTGTGAATGGGCTGGCATCTTAATCCTCCAAAAACACAGGTAACAAGTGCGAAACTGTTCCTCGCAATAGGGGTTAAAGGGTGTTTTTAGCCTTTGCATATAGCCTAGAACCGCCAGATGTTCAGCAGCTTTGTTGTAGGGCAGGTGGGAGATTGCCAACTCACTCCTACCTATATAGCGTTCTAGCCAGGCTCGACTGGCGGTGAGCATTGATGAAACCAATGAGCCAGCATCCGAGCTGCATGTTACCTGGATGAGGTAAGTGTGCAGAAAGTAGGTCAGGAGTGGTTGTTGGAAATTTGCCCTCTCTTCAGGGTCACCCTGATTTATTGGCCTTTTTGCTGAACCCTATTTTTGCTGGTTATTTAACTCTGTGCACTTTACCCCTGCTAACCAGTGGTAACATGCTTGTTGTACTTCTCTTTTCAACATGGCAAAATTCATATACTCCAGATTGGCAAATTTAACACAGCTATAAGTCCCTAGCATATAGTTCCCAAACAGAGGCGTAGCTAGAGCTTGTGGCACCCGGGGCTATCCCTCAGATTGCCGCCCCTGTGGGGGGGGTTGCTGGGGAAAAAGGACGGCAAGCACTTGATAGAGGACCGAGAGACACGTAGTATCGCCGCTAATAGTTACCTCGATCATGCAAGTTACATGCACATACATGTCACGGTCCAAGGCTACACAGTTGAATACACCAGTGACTGGCAGTACAAAAGAGAACACACAGACTGCATGATCTATATGGGGACTCAGAAAAACCGCATGTGACATCCATCAGAGAGCTGCGTGAACAATTACCTGGTAATCCCCTCAGCACAATGCAAACATGCACATACATGACACTGTTCAAGGATCCATCATCTACAGCTGACATTAAATGACCATTCATCATGGTCCCCCCATTAAAGCAGTGCACTTTGTGATCTGCATGGTACATGTTCTTTGCAGCAGGCATATTAACGCTCTGTGCTACCTTTCCAGGAGTCAACCCTTCCACTAGACAAAACTCGGATCTCTCTCTAGGAAGAACATTAATCACCGAAGTTATCATGACATTTTTATTGTTTCTGAAAATTGCTGGAGGCCAGGACGGTGGCAGCAAGTTTTTTTAAACCATAATATACTTAAACACTACGCACCCACCCAAAATAGGTACCCAATGCGGTCACACTGTTTGCACCGCCCTAACCTGGTTAAGGTCCATGTGACCTCAGTGACAGAGTCACAGTGACTGGATCACTGTTGCTCTAGGGTGTGCTGCTTCGTAGGCCTGCCTGCAAGACTGAAGATGAACTTCAGTATGGAGTGTGGTGGACAGGCCTTCAAGATTAACTCACAATTGACACCACTAGGGTACACCTGCTTGTGCTAAGACATCAAGCCTTCTAAGGTCTAGTGGGGCCTTGTAAGGCCTAGCATGGGAATATGCTCCCTCAGTAGAGTGGTCTGGTGGACTGGTCATGAAGGCTGAACCCAGTTCTAAATGCGACAGCTCTGGCCATAGTGCCACATCCTCTCCTCTACTGAACACCATACTGCCCCACTGAGAGAAACTCTCACTGCCTTCAGCTATAACCTAATTGTGCCCGCTATAAACACTTGGATGTGGCTCAATTCAAATTATGCACTTGATAAGAGTAATATGCTGCCTAAAAAAAAAAAGTGAAAGCAAACACTCATAGGGAATGCAAGATTAAGTAAAGCATGTGAAATGTAAGCAGAAACAACATGGCTACTGTTGTAATCTCTCTCCTTTTTCCCCCTGGTACCTTCCCTGAGGTGTTTTCCCTTTTCCTTTCCTAGTGGTAGCTTCCTTTCCTCCCCCGCCGTTCCTCCCTCTTGGAACGGTCCTTGAGAGTTCACCTTGGAATGTTCAACAGGCTGTCAGTTGCGGAGAGTACACTGGCGACGAGTTTGCGAAGGGGGCCATTCCTGTCATCTCCCCTTTCAGTGCTCTCTCCTTTCTGCATTTCGGATTTATTATTCCTCGATTCAGTGCCTGTGATGACGCAGAGTTGGGGCTTTCCAAAGTTCCTTGACTGCTGGCGAAGGGGGCCATTCATGTATTCCTCTGTTCAGTGCCTGTGAGGACGCAGTGTTGGGGCTTTCAAAAGTTCCTTGACTGCTGGCGTAGGGGGCCATTCATGTCATTTCCCCTCTCAGTGCTTTTTTCCTTTCTGCATTTCGGATTTAATATTCATCGAGTCAGTGCACGGAGGACGCAGAGTGGGGGCTTTCAGGAGTCTTTGACTAAAGCAACAGTCTCCTGAGTTTATGCCTAGACCACCGTGGATTCTACTTGCTCCGCTGTGAGGTGCTGCCTTAGTGCCGCTCTTCTCTGTTTTCTTCTTCATTATGAACTGTGCTGAGTGTTGCAGGTCGTATGTGGCTTTCACCAAGGGAAACTGCAGTGTGTTACCTGTTTATTCTTCATGGTGCAGTTCTGCTGGTTTTGGCTTCTGCGTGTCCCAGCGTCTGTTCATCAGTGAGCTTTAGCAGAAATATGCTGCTCTCTCTCAGAAGTCGGCGGGAGGAAGTGGTGGTCCTGCGCACATGGGTGGACCTTCTCGGTGGGGTACTTTGGATGGTGTGCATTCCTTGAGCCTGCGCAAGTTGAGTTTTCCCATTGTGGATTTCTTCAGCAGAACATGTCTCTTTCAAGAAACTACCATCAAATGCGAGGAACAGAAGTCTACACAGGTAGGATGAAGAATCATGCCTTACAACCCCACCCATGGCCTCCCATCGGCCAGCCCTAGCTCAGGCATGTGGTGCTCATCTGCTTTATACTTTTGGTCTAAGGTGAAACAACTACACTTTGTGTTTTTCCACTTCCTCTTTCATGGAAATACAATCACCGCTGTCAGGCTGATGCACTCGGAGGCACTCTCCGCCACCGTGATTCTACCTCTACGGGTGGCATGTACTGGAATTATTTTCCTGCCTACGCTGGATGACCTGGTGCAAATAAACGCTACCCATTTCGAACTTTGAATCTTACGATTGATTCCAGTTATTCACCTATTAGCTCCATGTTCTTCTGGTTATCATCTTCGTTGGAAACAGATTCTTCCTGTCAAGTTTCTGCACCATATGACCCGGCGCTAATATTTCCGGTCTACAACAATGTTTGCTGCTTACTTACTGCTTAGCATCTGTAGTTACCCACAGCGGCTGCTTCTTTCTGAGTTGGATGTTATCTACAATACTGTGGTAACTCGAGAGTGGGTGTTTCTACGCACAACTCCACCTTTGAGTTACATCCAATCTACTTATTGCCAGAAATATACATTCTACAAATGGGGTTGAGCATGTCAGTCTCTCTGGGCAAATATGTGACTGACGTTTAACTTGGCATTGGAAATTTACAGGCATCTTAAATCATGCTGGCGTTATGCTGAGGGAGCTGTGTTGGTGAGTTATGTGTCACGCTTACAGAAAGTGTTCCTGTCACCGGAGGGTTCTGTGACTGATCTTACGCTGATTTGACTGTGATGAAACTTCTAATTTCAACCAGTTCACTCTGCTCAAACACGCTGGTGCACCCTCTCACACGCTCATACCCCTTGGATTACCATTTTCAATAAACCTTTGATTACAACTGCATTGTGGCAAGTAATGGAATAATGCTGCTGGCTACGCTGTGTGACCTTGTGCACATATACACTGTGTTATGGGGAAGTTTGCCTTCTACTAATGATCCTGTCTTTACGACCTTCGCAAAGTGACTGTCTACACGGGCGGAGCATTACGGGTGGTTCTTCCCACTATTTCTTTAGAGGTGGAACAGCGCAAAGGTTGCTTGGCTGCATCAACGTTTCTGTCATCGCCTCGAATTTGGCTGTGTAATATGTGCCTGCGCTGTGTTTTTGAGCGACGGTTCACACCGCTTCCGCTCAGCATGGGGATTCTTTACTGGTCCTACGATCAATCTATGTGATCTGGAGTTCACTTCACAATGGGTTGTGCACTGCTGGCACTGTAGCAGGTAATAACTGTCAAATCTTCGCGCGGAAAATTTTACCTCAGATGGAAGCTCGAGGTCGAACGCCACTCCAACCGACTTCCAGCGCGTCACTAGCACCAACGGTGACGTATTTCGTACAATGGACATTTTGGTGCATTAGTGCACCGATAGCCATCCGGCACGACGTCCCGTACGTGACTCCATGTTCTTTTGAAGTTTGTAAACAGTAATGGCAGCAAGCTTCTCCACTGTAAAGGAAGCAGGCGGTGATACTATCAGGACCCGTAAGGTGGACAGTGCGTCAGCTAATTCTGTCCGATTTTGGTATCATTTGATCTTTGGAGCATGGTGGCATTTCTGTAAAGTACCCTACTTTCAGCAGCTCTAGACCACCGCATGTCTTCACAGGAAGTGAGAGATCCGTGGAACTTCCCAATAGTGGGCGCACGCAGGTTTTCACTGGGGGTTCAACATTAAGACTTATAAGTATCTGGTCTTCTGCTCCTTGTGGGTACATCTCTAGGGTTGGAGGTGCATATGGGTTCAAGCGCCATGTTTTCTGGGGCCACATCTTATGTTCTTGGAATATCATTCTCTCATGGGGGCTCTATTCAGATTTCTTAAGGCGTGCTTATTTACACTTTATATGCTTTCCCCTCACAGGGAGGGCAATGGGTTTGGCCACCTCCCTTGCACTCACTCTGGACATTTGGTGTTCACCGTACGCTTGTGGACTTTTGGTACACACCTCCATGGGTTTTTTCTTGTTTTACGTGAGTATCACAGTACTCTTTCTTATACCCTTACATAGGATGGGGATGGGTTCATGCCCCTTTTTGCCTACACATTTTGCCATCTTAGGAAAAGCACGGTTGGAACCCCCAAATTAGGGCATGGGTTAGGGGTTACGTTCCCATCTACTGTTACCTTGCTACCCCTATACTGGGCATAAATTTATGAGCCTTAAACCATGTACATTTACTTGGGCTCCCTACGTTGGGCGTCTTATGGGTTACAGTACCATTCTAAGTTTTCCTCACCTCGCTCATAGGAGTTGAGGAGGGTCAGGTGTTCGAGTCCACTTGATTGAGGTTGTTTTCTTACAGGTTGCAAATTGGATTTTGTAGAACGCATGTCTAGCACATTGCATTGGGACTGTTTATTGAAAATGGGGGGAAGCATTAGTTTGCAGTTTGTACATACATTGCCTCTTCTCCGCTTCCTCCTTGTTCAGTTCTCCACGTGTTGTCGTACTTTGTTTTCATCCGTGAGATCGGAAGTTACATTGCTTGATGTCGTCCTGTGTCTCCAGCCTTACCTCGTTCGCTCTTTCTTTCCTTTCCTTCCCTGTCATGGGTGATCTGTTATTCCGTTCTCCTTGTGGTTGTCTGCAGGTAGGCTGGTGTATACTTTGCGTTTTGACTTATCCGCCTTCCAGACCCTGGGGGTTTCCATGTTACTGATACACATAAACTCTGTTACTTCACAGGTTCATGTTACCCGCTCACCTCGTCCTTTTCCCCTGGATTTCTTTTCCCTACGAAGGGAGATGTGTTGTAATCTCTCTCCTTTTTCCCCCTTGTACCTTCCCTGAGGTGTTTTCCCTTTTCCTTTCCTAGTGGTAGCTTCCTTTCCTCCCCCGCCTTTCCTCCCTCTTGGAACGGTCCTTGAGAGTTCACCTTGGAATGTTCAACAGGCTGTCAGTTGCGGAGAGTGGATGACAGAATAAAGACGCTTGAACTTCACCTGCTTCAGAGTGTCTTCATTACAACAGCTACCTTAATGATCTCTCACTCACTATTCAGAAATCAGTGAGTGGTTTTACCTGAAAAGTTAAGGACATGACTACAGTGCCCTGAAGGGAACAGTTTCAATGTCCATTGCTTATATCCTTAATAAACGTAAGCAGTATTGTTTAAAAAGACCACATCCATAAACAGAGCCATGGTACACATTTTGTTTTCCAATCCACCCATCAACCAGGTATTGCAGTCCCTCCATGAATGGTACACTTTCCCACCTGGGGACAACAATGCTGTTCAAAGAAAAACGAGAAAATGAAAGTAGCGCTTCACTGCAGAGTCTGTAAAGTGAGGCTGATGTGTTTGGATGTGAATAAAACCAATCTGGCCACTTTGCAACCACTCTGTCTTGCTTTATTTAGTTATGTATTTATTTTTCATATCTAAAACCTTCTATTTCTCTTCATCCCGCTTCACTTTGGAATAGAAAAATGTCAGAAAAAGGGCATTTCCCGCAAGAGTGTTTTTCTTTTTTGGATCCATTTCACAGGGAAGCAACTAAATGAATGAAGGAAAGTGAGGTTGTGAACCGTTTCTTCAAGTTACGGTTTTTAGTAAGTGAGGAGCAAGACAGAAAGAGAGGGAATAATAGGAAGAGGGGGGGGGACAGCTACCAGCACAAAAAAGAAGAGAACATTGCCCGAGTCCTATTCCTTCTCTGCCCGACCCCGAACGTCCGCGAAAGCAAGCCGAGCCTTATCTGATTGCCTTTGTCCCCCCCAAAATAGTGCCGCCTGGGGCGGACCGCCCCCACCGCCCCCCCCACCCCCCCTAGCTACACTACTGTTCCCAAACTGCACCCAAGGCCTGTAAGTTAAATGTCACCAGTGCACTGCGGCACTCACTGTGTCAACCACTGCAGTGATGGAGTAAGGCATGTCTCTGCGGCTACCATTGTAGCCTGGCTGTGCAGTTTTAACCTGACAATTCAACCTTTCAAAATAAACCCTTTTGACAGACCCAAACCTTCCTTTTAAATATTAATAAGTCACACTTAATGTTGGCCCTTTTGTCCATTGGGCAGGATGCCAGCTATTTAAAAGCAGGATGTGTAGAAGTTTAATATTCTGCATGTTCTTACGGTGAAAAAGCATAAAAGCTATTTTCACTGTAGCGAGTCTGGCTGCTTCCATAGGGAAGTGCTGGAATACATTAAAATACCTTATAATGCTAATTTCAAATTGGTAACAGGGTCATAGGTCATAGGGGCCTCCCCTGTCACAAGCAGATGTATTTCGCACCTGGGCCTACCAATCCTTTTGTCCTTCTAGTTGCCAGGCATCAACCTCAGTGGAAGGAGGAGCTCCCCCACAACTGGTTTAGAGGCTGTAGGCATCCCCTTTGACATTAGAATGTTAAATTCTGCTTGAATGTCACATCCTGCTTAACAGTTTGGCTGGAGTTTTACATATAACATTCTGGGCACACTTAAAATGAGAAAAACAGAATGGCATAACACTTTATGTGTATCCACTGTCTGATTGCCAAAAGCTGAGTTTTGATTTTATCAGAATTCTGTCTCTGAGTTTGTTTGGTGTACAGGGACTGTTTAGAACTGTATTTTAGTGATAGATTTGGGAGGGCACTAGGATTACCATAGTATACTCCACACTTAACCCCAGCCGACAGAATCCAAGTTTAGTGTGGCTGAAGAGTTCAGCCATTTTGAAAATGTTCAAAGTGAGTAGGGTTAGCCGTGGGAACCTGTCTCCTATTGCTTAGGGAGCCCCCAGGGGTCATTCCCACCCTCTAGCTCATGCCAGTAATACATGTGGTATCGATAGGCACCGACTTGAGGACACTCCTGGACCTGTGGAAGATCAAAAGAGCACTACATCTGCTGTCTGAGACCTGAGAAGAGCCTAGAAGACTGGAACCTGCCCTTCCTCTTGTACCCACGATAAGGAAGTGGACTCCTAGTGTCATAAGGCTGACCTCATATTCAATCTACAGGGATACAACAAGCTCCAAGAGGCCTTTCCTGCAACTGCCCAGCTGATCAGTAGCAACTAGACCTGGGCTTGACTCCACCTGTCATGCTGTGAGTCTCTAAGTCAGTGGTTCCCAAACTTTTTAGAACCACAACCCACTTTTTAGAACAACTGTAGGAGAGTAGGATCTGCACTTATGTTGCCTCCACTTTTTTTCTGATGTATACACCTGTTTCTGGCTATAGTCTGGCTGGGTCCCTGCTAATCAGGGCCCCAGTCTCTCTGTTCTCTCTAAACGACTTGGTGTGCATATTAGATGCACTAGTGATTGGATACTGTGGTACCTTATGAGCCCCTAGTATATGGTACCTTAGGTACCTAGGGCATTGGTACTTCACAGGCCTACCAGGGGCTGAAGCATGTATTATGCCACCCCTGGGAAGCAGACTCAATCTGACACCACAGGCCTGCCACTGCAGCCTGTGTGAGGTAGTGTTAGCACTCCTCACAGAGATATAGGCTTCTATATCTCACCATACACACGCATATAAACCTATCAGCCACCCCTATGGCAGGCCCTATCAATCCTGAGGGCAGGGTGCTTGGTTTACTATGTGAGGGGGTGCCTCTGCCTGAGCAGGGCCCCTTTGCAGCTTTTTACACAAGGATATCCCGGCACTCTAAAGTCACGTATGTTATTGTTATCGGTTATTAGCCAAAGAAACGGAGAACAGAATATTAATAATGAGAAACTGGCTACGGAACAGATTAGGTCCTCACAGAGATGTATGACAAAGAATAATTTAATTCAAAATTTTACAAAAAAGGAAAGTCACAATCATAAACACAGATCAGAACTCCCTAGTACATTTAGTTCTAGTTGTTAGTTCGTGGATAGGAGACTTATATTCTCCAAATCTTGATCGAAATGGATGACAGCCGACACGTGTTTCGTCACATATAGTGACTTCCTCAGGGCTGCAGAGAGAATGTCAAGATCTTAGTTTGAATGGACAAGATAGATGTTTCAATTTACACATTCGTCATTTAGTTCTTTCTGTTCTTTACAAGATTTGTTGTGATAAAAAATAGAGAATAAAAATTCACAAGATATAGAATGGGAAAAAGAGAAAAAAAGAGAAGAAAAGAAGAAGTGAATGTGAGCAAAAAGAAATGCTGACAAAGAGCAGAGGGAAAAAATGATATCTATTAATCCAAATAAAAAATGGAGTGATGGAAAGAGAAATATTATTTGTCCCAACACCATGCCAAGCGTGCGGAGGGTAGGTCATTGATCTAGAACTGTTTGCAATAAAGTCCGAATATCCAAGGTGAGATATAAGTACTGACCTTTGGTTATGAGTCTGGAAAACAATTTAAATGTCAAACATGCAATTATGCTTCTGCCAGACGGAATATTGATTGTAGGATATTTCAAGAACGCGCTCAGAGGTGCGAAAAGAATCTGTAAAGAAGATCTGAGAGAGAGCAGAAGATTGGAAATAGACAATGGACAGAAACACACTATTATTATCAAAAATGTAAATAGGGTCAAAAAGTAATTTAAACAAATTGAAAAAATGGGTGAGTACCCGTGATTGTTGCCCTTGTAGTATTTTAGAAAAGCTGTTTAAATCACAAGGAAAGGTCCTGATGTCTGTACCACTTGTGTTTGAGAAATAACGAGTCTCCACCAATAATTTCTAATGATAAAAGACAGCAAAAGAATATTATTTTAGTATAATACGGAAAAAACTAAGTTGGTCTGAGGCTTAGAAGTCTTAAGTGCTATACCTATTGTTTAGGAAAGAGCGGCCATGGGTAAAGTATCCATAATTGTTGCCCTTGTAGTCATTTAGAAGAGTTGTTTATATCACAATGGATGGTCCTGATGTCTTTATGGCTTATTTTGAAGAGAAACGGGTCTCCACCAATAGTTTCTAATAGTGACAAAAGACAACATAAGCAAGTGGTGTAGCATGAACAAAAGGCTAAGTTAGTCTAAGGCTTAAAAGTGTTGAATACAATACCTATTGTTTAGGAATGGTGGACCATATTGTAAATCGTTATCGCGCCGGTTAATCAGCTATGTTATTTCTAATAGTAAGCCGTTATGACGGTCTTCGTGTTGTCCTCTAAATAGTAGTTCCTAAATAGAAAAAATGGATAGTGGGAAAGTAAAATACCCAAACGATATATTTATTTCGGTAAAATTGCAGTATTAAAAGCCTTCTTACTTAATATATTTGTTGGCTCCGCCATGCTAAGTGAAGTCAAAAAACCGGCTCTGGTAAGCCCTAAAAGAAACATTATAAACAAAAACGTGTTTTCTAAGAAGGACAAGAAGGCAAATGGTTATAAAAACATAACATGCCGAACGTAAAGTAGTTGCAAGTAGTGTGAGCATCAATTAAGATAGAAATAAGCATAACGATATGAAGTAAATGCCAAAGACTAAAAGTTATGTCAGCACAGTTATAGAAGTATAATGGGCTATAGTATTAAACAATGGTGTTTTTAAAAAAGGAAATTGCTAAAAAGTTTTTGGTTAGGCTTCAAAGAGGGGGCGATTCACAATTGTGTTCAAATATGAGTATTACGAAGACAAAAGGTATTGGAGCCTCATAGGGCTTAGAATCCCATGCAAAAGTTAGTCCCGGGATATGTTAGTTCTCCTAACTTTGTCGTTTGAGAAATTAATCCTTCTTTGTGGCGTTTAGAGAGTTATATAGAGCAATTATCAAAGGCCACCATAAATAAAAGAATTATTGCGCGGTCATCCCACTAAAGGGATGATATTCAAAGAAACAATAAGATAGATTACCTTACCGCGTGATATAGTAGGTAGTAACCGAAAAGTGACTCCCGTGTCTTCTTTCCAATGATAGACAGAGGAACGGCGAGTAACAGCTTCTTTTATGTGCAGATCAAAAGATGGCGCGAAAAAAAACGGAAATATTTTGCAGCAAGTCGGCAATAGTTAGTTAATCTGTGATTGGCCATTTTCAGTTATATTATTGGTGATTGGTTACACCAAAAGAGAAAGTGGGGGCGGCCATCTTAGAAAGGTAAAAATACCCTCGTAACTCAGGTGGAAATACGTGGTTACTACGTTGAACCATGTCATCAAAAAGTCCCGCAATGTCGGATTTTAAGAAAATCTTCTGAAGAAAGTTTTGAGTTACTCTCACAATTGTGAGGCCAAAATTAATTTCTTTTTTTAAAATGTGATAGGGTGTATTCAATTCAAACATAAGTACGGTCATTTGGTCACCTTTTCGGCATAGACCAATTATGCTAAGAGTATTAGTTAGTCCCTACGGAAGGAAATTATGGCGGCCATCTTAGAAAGGTAACAAGGCTTTTCTTGCCAAAAATTAGAACAGGCATTGTAAACTTAAAATTAGCATAAAAGTTAATGTCTGTTTTTTCTTTTTTTGAGAATATTTAGAGATGATTTTCTATTCGAAATAAGATGAAAGTCGTATTTCGGTTACATACAAAGTAGTGTTAGTTCGCCACCAATATTTATAAATTGTGTATAATAGAAACAAGATAAGTACAAAGAAAAGCGTGAGAAGAAACTGAGAAATTGAGTAAAAGAGAAAGACAAGAGGAAATAAGGCTGCTTGTCTAATATCAGTATAGCTCATAGATATATATAATATCCCAAACATGTTTTTTTTTGTGTGAAACACAACATAAACTCCTTAAAAACATTTCATTCAGTTAACAGGATAGGTATGGTACATGGTATGTAACCTCAGAGTGATTGTTAATCGAAATTACAAAAGAAGGGGGAAATGAGCATATAGGTTTCACATTCAAAATAGTTTTAGCTGCGATGGGAACTAATAGGAAACACATCTTAGGACATATTCCTGCACAAACGTACACATTTCTTGATGTCAGAAAATTAGAGTATGTTGGTAATAGAAATGCCTCTCAAAGTGAATGTTTAGGCTAAAAAAACGTGCAGCTCCTTATCAAAATTGATACCCATTTCGACCGCTCGTAGTCTAATGATCCATTGAGCTTCTGTTCTTCTCAAGTTTAGAGTCCTGTCACCACCCCTTACACCAATAATAGTGTGGGAAATTCCATGGAACCTAATTTTGTTCAGATCTGCTAAGGTATGATTATGATTGAAATGAACCGCGAGTGGGTAACTACCTAAATTGTTACGTATTGCCCTAAAATGTTCCTGGATTCTGATCCTAAGTGGGCGAATTGTACTGCCCACATAGATTAGTCCACAACAACAAATGATACAGTATACCACAAAATTCGTATTACAGTTTATAAATTGTTTTATACCATATCTTATTCTGGTATTGTATTGGAAATCAGTTGTTTTATTGGCTGCAAACTGGCACATATTGCAATTGGCAGGGCACATCTATAAAAGCCAGTGGATTTCGAAGGTAGGCAAGTGATTTCTTTCTTTTTGGGTGGCAGGTAACTAGGACAGAGACGTTCTCTAAGGGTGGTGCCTCTTCGATGAGTGATCATCGGATTGTTGGCCACATGTTTCTCTATTGTTTTATCTAGTTTTAGAATGTGCCAGTGTTTCCGAAGAATGTTATAAATTTGGTGACTGTGTGTGTTATAATCTGTCACCATAGCGATTTTGCGTTCCCCATTTTTGTTTTTATTTTTTCGTCCTGCTGACAGTAATTTCGATCTCGGTATGTCTTGTATTTTGTTTTTGGCACAATCTAGGATAGTCCTAGGATATCCCCTGTTTCTAAATCTGTTTTGTAATTTGTCCAGTTCTGTCAAGAACACTGAGTTCTCACTACAGTTTCTCTTTAATCTGGTCATTTCTCCCATAGGGATAGAATTGATTTGAGACTTTGCAGCTGCCAGGGTCTATTCCTTGTGGCTGTTTGTGGATGCGGTTAAACCATAGACTCTTAAGTACATTATAAGCTTGCGGTAAATGCTAACTTTGGAATGACTGCAGCAAAACATGTCATGTTTGGTGTCAAATAACTTGGAATCATACCCCCACACCAGTAACTGGTGTGGGAGTATGATCCCACCCTTCTAGAAGGGATGACATGTACCCACTGTACTAAACAACAGAAATCTAAAAGAGCCCTGGCATCACAAAATGGATGCCACCAGCACAGACACAGGGCTGCCCTCCTGATGCTGACTGAAACTCTCAGTGGAGGGAGCCCAACAAAAGGCATCCTGTCACAGGGAGGTGTCACCACCTTCCAGACAGGATTTAGTGCATTGGAGTTGGGTGGGTGCACTCTTAGAGTGCTTTGAAGTCCTGCACTGGGGGAGCAGTAGGCTCCTCTGTGCATATGCCAGCTCAAACCAGTTCAGGGGCTACCTGCTCCTGCTCTGGCGCGAAACTGGACAAAGGGAAGTGGGTGTAACCACCCCCTCCCCTGACCCTCCTAGAGGAGTGGTCATAGAGCTAGTCCCTCCCCTATCTTCACTATAAGATAGCAAGCATTGCCATTGCAATTCAGATAACCCTGGACGACGCTCTACAAAGAAGAATCCTGGCCCTTCGACGTTCCACTACCTTTGGAAGACAGAAGAATCTCCCTTGGAGTCAAGGAGTGACTCCCCTGCTTGGCAGGCACCAAAACCCTTAATCAACGGTTGCAAACGTTCGCGCTCCCGCCGGAGTTCGAAGTCCCTGCTGCTCCAGAAGTAGATTTCCTGACTTCACGATGGCTATTGTGAGTCCCCAGCAAAGCTGTGGCGAGTGGACCCCACGAGTGACGAGGAACAGCAATACCTGGGGACCATGCACTTTTGTCGAGTGTAATCCCTTAACACATTCTATGAACTTGTACTTTGGACCATTTGTGGCCCAAGCCTCCAGCAGGTCTTGCAGCAAAAATAATTGGCCTACCCCATCCCGAGTGACCGTGGGCTCCTGTGAAGCATTTCCTGAAGAGGCGTCTTTGCGATCCCTTGCCTGTTGGCTAGTGGGTCCCCTAAAGACTTTATTAACAACTCAAAGGGCTTCCCTGGTTGCTCCAGGCCTGCCCTCACTTATCCTTGCTGGGTGAGTCCCTCAGACCTTGCTGGTCTGCACCATCGACTTTCTTCGCCATCAGCTGTAGAAGTTTTTAGACAATTCAAATCCAGCTTCTGGTAATTGTCGATCTCTCCTGGATCTCGTGAGCGAAGAGTCAAAACACCATCGACGACCTGAAATCTCGCGACATCTGTGGTCATCCATCTTCCTGGCCACCGGTCACTGGCAAGTGACTTTTAACACTGTCCCTTCAATTTTCAGATCTCCATCATCTTGAATCCACCTTCGGATTCCACCGGACACTTCTTCAGGCGACGCAAGCAGCAAGTCTTCTTTGGTCTCCATAGAAAACAGCGACGCGACCCGACACCAAAAGACACCTATGCACCCGGCTTCCCTGGGTGAGGTAACTTGTGCACTCCGGTGCCCTAGTGTGTGTTGGCCCTCGAATTACTTACCTTGTAAGTGGCTTGCTTGTAGTCTTCTTCGAAGTACCCTAAAGCTTTAAAAATCAAACCGCGACTTGCACCATTATAATCAATAGGGAACCCGCGGCTGTGTTCACACACTGCACACGTCTCCCGTGGGCCTGTTACTTACCTGCTAACACTGCAGTAGTGAAGCCCCAGAGATTCCCCAGGCCTTAGGCTGTGTCATTTTGCAAGTCGACATTGTTATACCATTTTTTTAGTATATGGTCTGGTACGCCCCTAGGGCTCCAGCCTTATTTGTGCTTAATTTATTGTGAAACGTTGACATTTGAATGTGTACCTGACTTCTAATCTCATAAAGGGATTAGTAGAGTGTGTCAAGTAATAAATACATATATATTTGATATATATACCTGTGTGGTGTCCTTTCATTTGGTAATTCAAGAGATTATAAGGTAAAACAAGCTGCTTTACATTCTACTGAGACTTAGCCTGAAGGCTGCTCTCCACAGCTACCACTAGGATAGCTTTCTTTAAAAGGTTGTCTTAAACCTATCTACCATAAGAGTCGAATTGGACTGGTGCAAGGTGGCCACTATAACTAGTGACCAGCATATGCCAAGCCAACTTCTCACAACAACCAACTTTTGAGACCCACCTACCTTTAATGGACTTGAGACAGGGTCATTTTTTTATGTGCCTAAAGCATTGTGTAGTACCAAATTATCAGTTACAGATGGCAAATGTTCCCATTGAAATGGCCTCTAACTTTGCACAGACATACTGTTTACTGACAAAACTATGTAGCACACAAGTGATAATGTGTGGAATGTGTACTGTGGTTGTCTTGTTTGTCTATACTTTTATGATCCACTGCGATCAAAATAAAGTTCTATGATGATAATGTGTGTGGAAATCGGGTTTCTGGTATTATTCATCATTTGTGTATCGCAATGTCTTGATTTGTTTTGATCCTATTAAAATCGCTGTTTCCAGCACACTGAAGAATTACAAAATAATGTGCTTACTTTTTGCTTTTCCTAACAGCTAAATGTATACAGTCCATTTACAGGTATTTATATTTTGGTGTGTGGTGCAAATAAAAACAATATCACACTTTGCTGTGCTCCAGCAAGATTGTCACATAATTCACTTTAAAAACTCCTCTTACTTTGCAATCAGAGAAAGAAACTTACACACCAATTCCATGTTAAAAGAATCAGCGCAATTTGTCGGAAGACATAGCCTGACATTTGATCTTTGTGTTTGAAGCACAGCAAATGTGACATGATAAACACAGAATTTAAAGGCATCTTTAATTATTGCTTGGACTTTCCCAACCCATCAAAAATCGGTGGGTCCCGAGCCACAGTTTGGGAAATGATGCTCTAAGTGTCTCCCATATCAGCTGATGGAGTAGCCTTGGCAAGCAGCCTTACTGACCAGCAGCAACCTGATTGCAGGAAAGTCCTCAATTCATTTTCCCACATGTTTTCTCTGACTCCCAGTCAAACCACCTCTTGTACCCATGAAGTGGACACAGGTGATATTTTGCCTGTGAAGAATAAAATTTACAGATATCCTGACCATGTCAGAAACTGCATCAGGACTGAGGTCCAAAAGATGCTGAATTTGGGGGGTCATTAAGCCTTCGGATAGCCGTTGGGCTAGTCCAGTAGTCCTTGTGCCAAAGCCTCACACCAAAGATGGTAAGAGAGAGATGAGGTTTTGTGTGGATTACAGTGGCCTCAATCCAGTCACTAGGACTGATGCCCTATCCAATTCCAAGTGCCGATGATCTTTTTGATACTTTGGCCAAGTATCTGAGTTCATTTGACCTGACTGCTGGCTACTGACAAATCAGACTCTTTGAGGATGCCAAGCCAAAAACAACAATTTCAATCCCTAGTGAGCATTATCAATTTATTGTCATGCCTTTTGGTCTGAAATAGGAACCTGCCACATTTTGGAGGTTGGTGAACAAAGTCCTAACAGGTCAGGAAGCCTATAGTGCAGCATATCTAGATGATATTTCTGTCTTTACTTCCACCTGGGAGGATCACCTGCTCCACCTCAACAATGTTCAAGAGGCCCTGCAAAAGGATGGCCTTACTATCAAGGCCACAAAGTGGCAAGATAGGGCAGAGTAAGGTTGTATACTTGAGTCACCTGGTAGGTGGAGGCCAAGTTCACCCACTGGAGGGCAAAATCCAGGCCATAATGGACTGGGTTGCCCCAACTACCCAGACTCAGGCCAGAGCTTTCTTGGGCCTGACTGGGTACTACATGAGGTTTGTTAAGAGGTATGGGTCCATTGTGACTCCCCAAATGATCTCACCTCCAAAAGAATTCCTAGGAAAGTTCAATGGACAGTTAGCTGCCAAAAGGCACTTGATGACCTGAAGCAGGCCATGTGTACTGCTCACATTCTGCAAAGTCCTGATTACCCCAAACCCTTCATTGTCCAGACAGATGCTTCTGTTTTAGAGGTAGGAGCTATTGTGTCACAACTTAATGCAGAGTGCCAGGACCAATCAGTAGCTTTTATAAGGAAAAGGTTGATCCCCAGGGTGAAATGTTGGTCAGCTATTGAGAGGGAGGCCTGTGGTCTGGGCCTTGAAGAAACTATGGCCAGACCTGTTTGGTACTCACTTCATAAGACCCTCTTATGGCTTAAACAGATGAAGGGTGAGAATCCCAAACTTTTGAGGTGGTCCATTTCACTACAGGTGTTGACTTTTCAGTGGAACATAGACCTGAGAGTAACCATGCCAACGCAGATGGACTCTCCAGATATTTCCATCTAGAAAATTAAGACTCAACTGGGCAAAGTTAGACTCATCTCATTTAATTTGGGGGGGTTGTGTAGGAAAGTAGAATTTGCTTTCATGGTTACCCCTACTTTTTGCTGGTTTCATCCTGTTTTCTGACTAGTCTGACTGGGATCCTGATAATCAGGACCCCAGTCACTGTGCTCTCTCCCTAAACTGGACTATGGTAAGTAATTTACTACCTTCCTATTTAGCTACTGGTGAACCCTTCTACATCCCTTGTATATGGTACTAAGTTACTCGGGGCATAGGTACACTAGGGGCCTCCCATGGGCAGCAGCATGTATTGTCCCACCCATGAGAGACCACTCAAAATGTGACTACAGGCCTGCCATTGCAGCCTGTGTGGGCTAGTGCTAACACCAATTACAAAAGATATAAGTTTCTTTATATCTGAGGTCACTGCACTTAAAACCTATCAGTCACCACTAAGGCAGACCTATCGCTCCTGAAGGCAGGGTGCTTGGTTATAAGAGTGAGGGTGCCCTGCAAGAGCAGGACACCCCCACCAAACCCAGGAATCGATTCAAGGCTTTGCAAGTATGCTCAGCCATTTTATACATATACATACAGTTAGTGCTGCTGCTGACCCAGGGAGGTGTGACCACCTCCCAGACAAGACTTAGTGTATTGGGCTGGGGGCGCATGCCAGCACAACCAGACTGCTTTGAAGGGCACATTTGGTGCCCTCCTTTCATACTCCAGTTGAAACCAGTTAAGGAAGCTGTTGGCTCCTGCTCTGGTGTGAAACTGGACAAAGGACATGGGAATATCCTCCCCTCTGTCCAGCCCCTCATCTGGGAGGGACCCCTGAAAGGTCCCAACCCTTTCTTTGGGGTACTTAAGGGCTTACCTGTGGTGGCTCTTCGATTTGTCATGGGACAAGATTCAGATCTGAAAAGACTTCTACTTCTACTGTCTGGGCACCATGGACTTCTCTGGACTTCGCTTTGGGAACCGAGATTGCATCTGTGAAGAATGCTGCTGCTCCTGGTCTCATCCTCCTGCCAGTCTTCTGCGTTGTATGTGCCTGTGCTTCATCCAGTTTCTTCTCTAAGGCTGTGGGCATCAAAGACACCAACGGAATCTCCCTTGGAGTGAAGGAGTCACTCCCCTGCATCTGCAGGCACCGCAACTAAGCTGATCGGTCTGCTTCTCCTGACGTCCTCTAGACATCAAAAGGCCCAGCAACACAGGTGGTGGTTCTGCAACTCCCTCAAGGGCTGCACTGTCTTCTCAGCAAGTTTGAGGCCAGTATCCCTTGTCGGACCCGCTGGAACAGTACCCCTGTGCACTGCTTTGCCTTGCCCTTGCCAAGGCTTGTTGACTCTCTTCTCCAGAGATCTTCGGTCTCCAGAAAGCTCCAGCCCCCAGAGTCTCTTCCTGCTAAGATCTTTTCCCTCACTGTATCTTCTACACCGTGGGCCTGTATCTTTGGTGAGCTACTCGAGGTCCTCATGTGACTCCTGTGCCTTGAGCCTGTAAGTCCTCTTGAGGGTCTTCTTTGGCTCCAGTGGGCTTCCCAATTTGCTCGGGCCTGCTCTGACTCTCCTGCACTTGGTGAGTCCCTTGGACCTTGCTGGTCCTGACACTGCAGTGATAAGATCACCATTCGTCATCGGTGGTCATTGGTCTTCCGTGCCTCCTGATCACTCCCAAGTGGCATAGGCTCTGTCCCCTCTGCTTGCAGGTACTCCTAATCAAGAATCCACCTTTGGATTACACCGGACTCTTTCACCTTCTTTGCCAGTGGCATCTTCACTGAAGTCCTCCATTGTGGTCTACAGCGGTTTCCGACGTCACTTAGCACCTATGCTCCCGGCTTACCTGGTGTAGGTATCCTGGTTCCTGGGGTATCCATGGGTGGGGTGACTCTCCATCCTTCCATCTTCCACGTGGTTTCTTCAGGGTCCTCTAGGAAGGGTCCTTCTTCTTGAAAACTGCAATTGCGACTTCCTCATTGACTTGCATTGAGTACATGGCTGTGTTTCCACTCTGCACACAGCCTCCATGCGGTTCCTGGGTACTTACACATCGGATGGTTTCTTGGGTCCCCAGCTCTTCTAAGTCTTCTGGGTCAAGTCTCAACTTCTGTCGCAGTTCGTATTCCACTTTATTAGTATACGTTTGGTCTCCCCCTGGAGACCTCTGTGTACTTGTGCTACTTACCTGTTCTCCTTTTGAAATATTGTATGTATTGTGTTGATATATACGGGTAGCAGATATACCAATGTGTTAGTGAGTGTGTATAATAAATATAACAATTTTTATAACTGCACTGTGTGGTTCTTTTTCGCTTAACCTACACTACTTGATTAGTACTGATAATAACAGTTGCTTTAAGCTTCTTCTGGCCTAAGCCTGGAGCCTAAGCCTGGAGGCTGCTCTCCACAGCTACCACTTAGAGAGCTTTCTGTGGTTGTCTAAGACCACTAAAATCACCATAAGGGTTGTCTGGATTAGTGCAGGGTGCTTCACTTAAATAAGTGTGCATCATACACTAAGCCAGCCTCCTACAGCCCTCACTTGACGGATCACCCCAAAACTTTTAAGACAGCAGCTAAAGTAAGTGGGAACCTTGTTTTTTAAATTTTGTGGCGATTCATCAAACTTTGCCAAAGTTATTAGCAAAACAATAAACGCTTTTCCTATGGAAACTAGATCCTAACTATAACTACCTACTGGCAACTATATATATATAAATAACTTATAAGATGCGGCCACAGTTGGCCTGCCTTCTTAGACCAGTCCCAGTGAGGCAAGGCTCTTGATCCACAAAGAGAACAGGTCAGACTTCGGGGGTGCTACGTTGCTACATTGTGTGTATATATATATATATATATCAAATCCTCCTTCCGTAGCACCAGCCGGTGCTACCAAAAGACACGGACACAAATATGCTGGTGCAAAATAAAGTGCTCGGTTTATTTTTCCACAAACTTCATTCGGCTCTGACACGTTTCGACCGACACAGCGGTCTTGGTCACATGGTTAGCACGAACTGAACGTGATTCTTTTAAAGGTATAGTGTGACACATTGCGTATAGACATAGATAAAATACTTTCACTCGGCTGAGGTTCTCACTCATATACAATTACAGGGACCAATCCCGTTTGCATATATGTCCAACACATCCAGAAATACAGTATAATAATAGGTGTATCTGTTTGTTTTCAATTCAGGTAAGAGTACAGTTGACAAAGTAACTTGCTTAATGCTTAGCGCTTATTTCTATGCTATACCTGTAACGGAGATGTACATAAAGTACCAGTACTACAATGTAGTAAAACAGATGTATTGGGTAGAAATTAATCCCATAAATGGGAAGATATTCCTCACCAATACTGTGCAAATAACGCAAATTATGTGCAAAATAAGCAAGATGGTAATATCTGTGCAAATACATATATATATATTCACTGAAAAAACCATAGGTTTCAGGGGTGTTATAGTTAGCTGGAATTTTCACTTGTACAAAACCATTGAAATTCCCCCGTTATAGTTAGTTCAGCTAACTATAACTCGCGCGCCCGCAATGCACTGCTGATGACGTCACATATTACATCACTCATGACATGGTCAGTGACATCACTCATGACATCACTGATGACATCTCAAATGACATCACTGATGACATCACTGATGACATCATCCAGTGAATGTGTGTTATTCTGAAAATTAAATATGTTTTATATATGTATATCTCAAGGTCGATGGAAGAATAAATGGGTATATAAGTGTCTAAATGGATGATTTGTTTTTGCAAAAATTGATTGTGTAACTGACTGATTAAGTGTATCATAGTGAATACATGGCTTAGTGAGTAATGTTTAAATATGTAAATATCTGTATCAGTCTCTCACTTTGTGTATAAGTGGCTGCATGGGTTGGTGAGTAGCTACATGGGTGTCTATATAGGTTATTAGTTGGTTTTTTGAGTATCAGTCTGAGTGTCTGCATGGTTCGGTGGGGGTATTACGTAGTGCATAGGTGCATGAATGAGTGACTCACTGTTTGTATGTGTTGAACACAGTATGTGTGCAGGACTGTATGGGTGGATGAGTGTGTGTATGGGTGTGTTAGTGAGTGAATGACTGTCTCAATAGTGTCTTTATGAGTAACTACATATGTTTTAAACTAGTATATGTGACTATTGGTGTATATATGTGAGTATATGTGAGAGTGAGAGATTGAAAGAGTTCCTGTATGAATAAGTATGTGTTTCTATAAGTGATTGTTTAAAAGACTAAGTATGTGTAAGTTTCCGTAGAAGTAAGTGTGGTGGTGTGTGTATAACTGTATATGCAAGTAAATGTATGTTTGATTCTTTATTAGCATGAGTGACTATGTGTGTGAGTAACTCTATGGATGAGTGGCATTGTGTAACAGGATGTATAGGTGTATGAGTACATATGATGAGTGAGTACATGTATGAGTGACTGTATTGGACTGTTGGTGAATGAGTGGATGTGTATGTGGATCTTAGAATTACTGAAGAGGTTGTTGTAACTGGTATTGGTATGTCCATTGTTTTGAAAATTTTAGTCTCTATTTTTGAATGTGTGTATCAAAGGTTATATTAGGGTGAGAGGAGGTCTGCCACTCTATCACAAGGATGATGTCATCAGTGATGTCATCAGTGATGTCATTTGAGATGTCATCAGTGATGTCATGAGTGATGTCACTGACCATGTCATGAGTGATGTAATATGTGACGTCATCAGCAGTGCATTGCGGGCGCGCGAGTTATAGTTAGCTGAACTAACTATAACGGGGGAATTTCAATGGTTTTGTACAAGTGAAAATTCCAGCTAACTATAACACCCCTGAAACCTATGGTTTTTTCAGTGAATTTCTGAGGTTTTTTAAATGCTAATTCCTAACTATAACGTGCCTGAAACCTATGGTTTTTTCTGTTAATTTCAAAGGTTTTTTAAATGCTAATTTCTAACTATGCCTACAGAGATAGGACATGTGAAGAAAGAAGAAAAAATGCACAGAAAGAAACAAAAGAAGTGCAGAAAGAAGCAACAGAAGTCCTCAAATACGAAGATAAGTGCAGGAAGAAGGATAACGTGCAGAAAGAACAAAAAGAAGAGCAGAAAGAAGCCTTGTTGCAAAATCATCCTGTACCCTCAACTTTTTCAGACGGATACTGGTGGTAACTGAGTCTGACTAACCAGTCCTAGAGCCAGTGCTATGTTAAAAGACACTTAGAATACAGTGAAAACACCTACATACACTAGGGAACATTATGCGTTGGGGTCCCCCAGTGATTAGCCTTACCTCCTCTATAAGCCCCTAGTATATAATAGGGCATGGGGATTAAAACTACCTCTTAAAGCAGGCCACAGGGTGTTTTTGCACACGTTAACTCAGGCCCCGTCCCCTCCTTTCACCATTGTGTAAACACGCCCTGTGTCCGTTTTTAGTTGGGAGATTAAGTTCATTTGAGTCCTGAGGGTCCCTAGGGTCCAACTAGCCCACTAGGTACCTCCAGTAAGTGCCACAAAGCTGCGTTGCAGAGAGGTGTAAAAAGTGGCACGGCCTGGACCACCTCTCTGCAATGCAGCTCAGTGGCGCTTACTGGAAGCACTTGGTGGGCTAGTTAGCCCCCAGGGGCCCTCAGTATTGAAGGGAAATTATATCCCCAATTTAAAACGTGCCATGGTGCGTGTTTGCACACGTCACCTCAGGCCCTGTCCCCTCCCTTCACCACTGTGTAAACGCGCCCTGTGGCTGTTCTAAGTTGAGAGATTAAGTCCCCTTGAATCCTAAGGGTCCCTAGGGTCACACTAGACCACTAGGTACCTCCAGTAAGCGCCACAGAGCTGCGTTGCAGAGAGGTGTAAAAAGGGGCTTGGCCTCAGAACACCTGTCTGCAGCGCAGCTCCCTGGCGCATACTGGAGATGACTGTTGGGGGCGCGTTTGCAGAGTGCTGCATGGAGGGGGCATGGCCTCCGGCACGATGCCAGTCTTTTATTTATTTTATTTTTTTAAGAAGGGGGGCTGTGTGGTTCCCCTTCTTATTCTAATTTATTTGGCCCTGATGACCCCATCCCCCAGGGCCTGTCTCCTAATTATATTTTTTTGACCCCAATCCCCAGGGCCGGCCACTGTTTTTTATTATTTTGAAAAAAAATATATTTATAGACACACCTAGGACATGCTGGACAAACCGTACGTACCGATCACCATGACGATTTGCGTGATATTCATTAAAAGGCGACTATGCATGCAATTAATCCACGTGGAATGTATTTACACCACTAGTGAAGCTCTGACATGTCTGATGCTCTACCGTGCCTAATCCCGGTAGACACCCTTGTCGTTTATTTATACAAACATGGGTAGCTATTGACGGGCACATTTAATACACATGCACACCAAGCCATTCAAAGGGGATTCGACAAAAATTCGACCAAAACTATGCAAGAAACCCCCCTCACAGTTAATAAAACACACATCCACTGCCGGATGTGTAATACTTTTTATTTTACTCTCTGGAAAGGGGACGAACATCACTTGCGAGTCACAGCGCGCTCCTGACAGAGCCCAATGCTGTGTTACACCCACCATTGCCTGCCGAGTGCCACACACCTCTGTATTGTATTCCACTAGCTAGTGCATATGCTATGACACTCTCTAGCCCATGTGCACTGTAACACCACCCCGTGAAAATGTCATGCCACACTTGTCTTCGCACGGGTTATATTGCCCCATCTAACGTGCCTTCCTCGATGCCTATGTTATAACGCACAGTGCTATGCCATACATATTACAATTTGGGATCCATATCTTTGTCACAGTGCATATGCAACGTTACACTCCCCAGCACATATTTTATATTACAACTTTAGAGACTAGTTAGGTTACACAACACTGCCCTGTGCATATTACACTCCAAGGCGCATATCGCATAGCACGCGCTAGTGCCTGTGCTATCTCGCGCTCTCCAATGAATCTGTCATTGCGCACAATGTATTGCATATTATATTTCACACCTGGTTCATCTTATATCACACTTTTTGGTGCATAGTTTATACCATACACTATATCTAGTTTTCATTTTCAATCGTGCTCTCAGGACTATGTTCTATATAACACTGTGTTCACCTACCCTTTTCACGGGCATTACATTTTGCGATAGGGGGTGGAGGGTCAGGGGGTGTTTTTGCCAAGTGAGCCCGGAGTCACAGTCACTAACGTCTTCTTCTTCCTGAATAAAAGTGAGATTATGCTGCATACTTGTTCATATTTTAAGTAGTTTGCACAGACAAAATGTTTTAAAAACAATAAAGTTTCTAATACCCGCCTTCTCTGAACAGTTAGCTTGCTGCCCCATCCCCCTCCTCCCTATCCTCTGTTGTGTGAATCCATGGACTAGCCTCCTCCCTCCTGCCATGCATGGTCTGATGTGCTGCCACTGCCCTCAATTTAGTATGATGTACCAGTCCACTCCTCCTGCCCTCCATTGCCCAATTCTATGCCCCATCATTGACCTCCTGCTTAAACTATGTGCTTAGCTTGCTGCCCCTATTCTCCTTCCCCCTGCCCTCCGATGTCTTTGTGCATGCCCCTGCTCCATCCTTTTTGCCCACCATGTCCCATGGACCTGCCACTCCTATCTACTCTGAGTGTTCTGTTGAGCTGCCACTCCCCTCCCACCTGCCTAGCATTGTCAGATGACTGT